>NC_090929.1:145096664-145696914 GCF_040938575.1 Ambystoma mexicanum
CCATAGGGCAAGGAGGAGGGGCAGAAAGCAGTCGGACACGCAGGAGGGGGAACAACAACTGTCGATGGTGGAACAGAGGGTCGCAGCGAGACCAGGATAAGGGTAAAGGAAAGTGAACCGGGAGCAGAGGGAACAAGAGAGAGACTGGAGAATATAGTATCGAACGAGTGGTTGGGAGGACAAATATTACTGAAATTAGATGGGAATACAGCGGGAGAAACAGGAGGGGCGAATAAGGAAGTAGCGGGTTGCAAGGAGACTAGTGAAGCATGAGAATGGGCAGAGATAATGGAAGTGATGGCCAGACAAGAAAAACAGGAAATGGAGGAACACGAGGGGAAAAGCAAAAGGCAGAAGAGCGAGAGCAGCTTGAGGAGATAGAGAGGAGAAGGGCAGACGAAGAGAAAAAAAAGCAGGTGTTGTTAAAGAGGGAAAGAGGAAGTTAGAAATAGAGCGGCTCATAAGAGAGTGCACACACACAGAGGAGGAGGTACGCACAGTGAGAGACATAAGACTGAGATTGGGATTAGCAAATTTTAACGTCAATGAAGGAAGAGATGAGCAAGTAGGGCGAGATTGCGGCAGGAACAGTGATAGGGCGGCTACGCTGCCAGACAAACACAATACCGGGTCCTCTGTGAGGGGGGACTGTGAGAACTTGATTGACACAGAAGGGGAACCACAGGGAGGCACAGCAGTGAGGAGACTAATCTTCCAGGACAATATCAACAGCAATTGGGAGACACAGAGTGAGACGATGACTTGGTAGGAAGTGAGGACGAGGGAGTACGGTGACTTGTTTGTCAGTCGACAAAGAAGCGAACGGATCAAAGCTCGACTTGGGGAGTAGATAGAGACACAGGGGGATTGCAGGGTGACATGGATGAGAGACCACATTGGTCTAGGACTACATCGCTCAGCATGGATAACGTGACTCCATATACACAAAGACCTCTAAGCCTGGAGGAGGGGAGAATTGGCAAGGGAATTCAACACCACCGAAGACACCGGGAGGTTGGATGGGAAAGTTGGGTTAACGGGGAGATTGGATGTGGTGATAGGGTTGACAAGGTTCCCTCTACTGGATAAGGGAGGTGGCCGACCTCAATATATACCATGGCAACAGATCAACAAGGAAAATTTGAGATGTAAGCTACCCTTGTTGACTGCAGGTGGAGGGAAATGGATATACAAAATGAAAAGGATGACAGCAGGACAGACCTTAGCGGAGGGGGACATGAAAGGTTTGTTAGCGGCGATCCTCGTGGAGGCTGCCGATGACATATGGAAAAGGACTGGATACCCAGAAGTAATCACCCAGAACACGGCGCACGATGGTTCACCATTTCACAACTGCTGAGCAGCTATATGGCAAGCTCTAGGGGTGCAGTACCCAGACACATCCGACATTAGCATGATCATGGCACGCAAAATGGGGGAAGATGAAGACCTCCTATAATACATTCAGGCTATTCAAGAGTTATGGAGACTTCAAACGTGAGAAAGGTGGGACAAAACAGTGCATTAATCTATCATATACTATGTCAAGGGTTACCAGAGCAGGTACAGAAGCAACTCTAGAAGTTGGTGGGGATGGAGGCGAAACCTTGGGCAGAAATTCAACTTACAATTGAACATTAATGCAGGCTATTGCAAGAAAGCCCAAGGCAAAAGTGTGATGAAAGAAAGCAGGAAGAGGTGAAGTTAGTGCAGAACAAACTGTCTAAATACACCTTGGAAGGAGAAGTATTAACAAGCACGGGCGGACAAAGCATACCACAGACACAGTACGCACTGCCGCCCGCGGGAGGAGTGTTCATGGGGCAGGGGGATTCGAAGCATGGGTTCCGAGTAAGAGGGAGCCACCTAGGAGATGCAGGTATGGACATCAAATACAACAGAGCCAAGAGGGGTTTTCAGGAGGGTATCGCAGATACGGGCAACCAATGCAGTGGGGTATCAGAAACAAATGAAGGAACCACTCTGTTGCTAGGTGTGCAGACATGTATTACACATTTCTAGAGTGTGCAGGAGAAGAGGGGGGATGCAGCATAATGGGAGAATGCAATATCAACCAACATATCAGGGGAGCAGACTGAGTACTATGCCCAAGACCAGACGCGACAACAAGGACAGACACCAAACGCATACTCGCAGGCACACCAGCCCATGACACACACACCACAACTGCAGTTACCAGTGCAACAGTATTCTCAGACACCAGAGGTACCACAGATACATTGGCAATGACTCCCATTCTGAAACTGGGGGGGCTACCATGGTGGGGGCAACCCATTTGCAGCGAACAGAATGTCATTATGCGCTCAATAGGACAGCCCACAGACAGACCTGATGTGTTCCATCCTATCGATTACACCCAACCCGGCAGAGGAACCATGCATAGGGGTGACGATAGGTGACAAGACTTTCTCATTTATTGTAGACACAGGGGCAACTAGATCCTGCATCTGGGAGGGGAGGTATAGAATGTCAGGCAATGCCATAAAAGCTCAATGATTCTCTGGGGTGATGCAAGTGGTTCCTTTTACAGACGATCTTAGACTTTCTTTAGGGGAGCATGACCTAGCTCTACCCTCACTGTATTCCCGACAGACACCTGTGAACATAATGGGAATGCCAGTTTGAACTCATCAGAAACACTGATGAAAAATACATTTTTTTATTTAAACAATTATGAGCAATGTGCAGAGAGGTCAGATGTATATCATCTTGAATATTAATGAAGAGCTGTGGTAGCTTGATTAAGAGTGACCAGGTTTTCATCAGTGGTTCTGATGTGTTCAAATTGGCATAGTTTTAGCTCTTTCAGTAGCAAGAGTGTTACGTGGAGCTCCATAACAATTTAGTAACAAATTAATTTATTTATCAACCTGATAAGAGTAGTAATTTACCAGTAGTGCACCCATATCTCAATATAAACATAATGGGAAGGGACATTATGAGCAAACCTAACATGACCATCTCATTCAACGACAAAGGGATAGTGTGTTACACACCTGGGATCCACCTTTTAAACGTGAGGGAAATAATTCAAGCTTATTGTGGACGCACGGTACAGAGGGTGGGGTGCCAGCAAATGAAGAGCTATTTCGATATGGGGCTGAAGTAATAATAGCATGGCTCCAATGAATTCTGGGGAAATTGTGGCACCTTCCGAATGAATACATGTTTAGACCAGAACTACAACTTGATGAGAAGGAAGGGTTGACAATAGCACTAGAATTAGAGGTGGTAATAGTGGGAGATGACAGAATAACAGTGCATGGGACAGAAGACACAGGACGAGCGCGGAGGTCAGTGAACACGGTGGCAGAACGGTATAGGCTAACTACCGTGACGGATGAAGAACTGTTCAAAGACAACCATTCAGATAACAAGGTAGTGTTTGATATTAGCATTACATACTGGGTGAAGATACACTACAGGGAGGTACCACAGAGGATGTTGATGATGCTACAAGCACCGCCGACATTTCTCGAGGAAGACTTGGCAAAGGTTATGGATCACAAGTGCCTATGTCATGGGGCTTCTGAAATGGGTAGAAGCAGGAAGGATAAAACTGAAGCCAATTGCAATTTTACCAAGGACTAGGCAATATCCCCTGTCGAGGGAGGCAGACAAAGGTATTAATGAGACAATAATTGCACTGGTAAAGCAAGGCATCTTAATACCATCAGAATCACTGTGCAACATGGCAGTGTACCCTTTGAAAAAGACAACGGGGGGTCATGGTGTTTTATACAGGACTTACACCCTCTGAACCATATTGTTGAAGCAGAATGTCCTTTAGTCTCGAATACAGTGACAATGAAAAATGCTTTCTTCTCTATACCACTACACCCAGACTCACAAGACTTGACTTCATTTTTATATAGAAATAAGAAGTGGAAACTGTGAGAAACCAGAAGGTGTATCACCCACTATTCCCCAGGGATCTGTCATCCAGGTGACCAGGACACAGCCATTGATTTTGGATCCAGTTCCTGCGGGTGGACCATTGCAGGAGGATCACCGGGGTGAGGGGTCTTCGATGAGTGGGAGTGGGACACCGGATGGTGAGACGCGGTATCCCCTTTCCTAACACCTTTACCCCATCCTACCAGGTAGGATATTTAGGAACGCTACCCCCACCCTCCTTTACAACATGAACACTTTCTCACGGACAGCCCGCTATGAGAGAAAACAGACTAACACCTCAGACGTATACCTGACGTGTCCCAATACAATGGTGTAACGCTCACCTGATTCCCGCAGAGGCGCCGGTCTTGACTGGGTGAATGCCGTATCTTCAAAGGTGATGTGTAACACACAGTTGGCTCTTTGGGCTGGACCTCTGTGCACTGTATGTCTAACTCGAAGAGTAAGATGTCTTAGGTAAGTGAATGCCTAGCTCTCCATCTGCCTCGGGGCAGGGTGCCGTAACCAGTTTCTTCACTGGATATGGGTGCAGGCCTCTTGACCTCAGAGGACTGCTGTCCGTCGCTAACTGCACGAACGGTAAGTTCTGGGCACTTCAAATGTCTTAAAAGTCTTTTGGAATGATATCTCTTGTTTTGCAGGGTTCCGGCGATGGCGGATGGCGGGCTGATGAGAGTTGAGGATCGAACCCGCGTGAGGAATAGAAGCGCCTGGAAGCACGTAAGTAAGCGCTTGTAGCCTGCTTCACGATGCGCACTAACTGTCCCTTTTATCTTGCAGGTACAAGTTCGGAGCTTTAGAGAAGCTGAAGGGTGCTGGAATACCCACTGGATTCGGCGTGGGAAGGAGTAATGGCATGTGAGTAATAAAGTTGCCCAATGTCTTTAAACGCACCTTCTTTTGTCTTTCAGATGCGGGATGCAGCGCCGAAGGCCTCCGGAGCGTGCGAAGAGCTGGTAAGCTTTTGTCTTTCAGATGCCAGAATGCAGTGCGAAGACCTCCGGAGCATGCGAAGAGTAGGTAAGCCTTTGTCTTTCAGATGCCAGAATGCAGCGCGAGGCGTTGGTGACAGCCGATGGACCAGGTAAGAGATGCGCTGCCACTGAAGACCGCAGTGCTAACCTGTTCTTTCTTTGTCTTTACAGGTGCTGCTGAAGACTGGATTCCAGGATGGTAAGCCTTTGTTCCCTTAGGCCCAGGATCAGAAGCAGAAGACACGATGAGCGTTCTGCTGCAGAGAATGCAGAATAACACAAAGCAAGATTCATCCATCGGGTGTGGTTTAAATAGCCTCCTGTAGTGCTTAGATGTCTCCTTCCACAGCCACGCCTAGGTAAGAAAAGAGTTCCTGCTTTCCAGAAGAGTTCCAGTGTTCTGAACCTAGGGAGTGGCTCCTGCCCCACCTAACAGGAAAAGTAGTCCCAAACAGAAGAGGATCAGGGGTTCAACTGGCAGGTAAGTAAGCAGCATGGTCTGCTGCAGGTAAGTCCACCCAAGCATTATGAGCCCAGCGCTTCCAGCGCTGGGACTGGGCATCTTTATGAGCCTGGTGCCACTGGCGCCAGGACAGGGTCCAAAAGGTCCCAATTGGGACTGGCTGGCACTCGGAACCGGGGTTATGGGTCTGCTTCCAAGGGAGTCGGGCAAGTCCAGATCTTTTGGAAGCAGAGATCATGACAGCACCCCCCCTCAAGGCCCCTCCCAAACCGGGCTTCTCCGGGGGTTTGGGCTTGTTAGGAAATGTTCAATGAAATCTTTTGATTAGACGAGGCGCGTGGACATATTCTGCAGGGTCCCAGGATCTTTCTTGGGGACCGTAGCCTTTCCAGTCAATCAGGTAAAATAGTTTAGATTTGGAGATCTTGGAATCCAGGATGCTTTTGACTTCAAACTCGAGTTCTCCATCAACTAGAATAGGTTTTGGAGATGTAGTTAGTCGGGTTTGAGGTTGCACGGGTTTTAATAGAGAGACGTGGAAGACCGGATGTATCTTCATGTGAGGGGGCAAGTCCAACTTGACCACTACTGGATTTACTATGGTAGTGATGGAATAGGGACCAAGGTATCTTGGGTTGAATGTGCGTGGTCCTTTTAGAGGTAGATATTTGGTGGATAACCAGACTTGATCTCCTACTTGATATTGGGGGGCTTCCTTCCGATGTTGGTCTGCTCCTTTCTTGTATTGTTCTTTAGCCCTTTGAAGGTGAGAAACGGCTTCCTTAAAGGCTTGGGTGATTGTAGAATGCAGGTGGTCTACTGCTGGTGTTCCAAGATCTTGGAGTGGATCCAACTCCGAGGTTCGAGGGTGACTACCGTATAAAAGAAAAAACCCAGTTCCCGAGTGGACAGAGTTATTGTAGGCATATTCGGCTATCCAAAGGATATCTTTCCAAGTGTTTTCAGTTTGTTGTAGCATGCAGCGCAAATACTGTTCCAGAGTTTGATTGGTCCTCTCGGTTTGTCCGTCGGTTTGAGGGTGGTGGCTGGTCGAAAGTCTCACATCAATTTGAGCCGACCGACAGCAACTTCGCCAAAAATGAGAAATAAATTGACTACCTCGATCCGAAATTAGAACTGAAGGAAAACCGTGCAGTCGGACGATGTTTTCGAGAAATTCTCGGGCCAGAGTTGCTGCTGTTGGTAAGCCTTTGAGTGGAATGAAATGCGCCATCTTGGAGAATAGGTCCACGATTACTAGGATCGTATTGTATCCGGAGCATGGAGGTAGATCGGTGATGAAGTCCATAGAAAGCGTATGCCAAGGGCGAGGCGGGATGTCAATAGGGCGTAAGAGGCCGGCTGGTTTTTCCTTTTGACTCTTGTTTTGGGCGCATACTCCACAGGACATTATAAAGTCTCTGATATCTTTTTTCCAAGACGGCCACCAGAAGTAGCGCTTGATCTTTTCCGAGGTCTTGGTCATACCGGGATGTCCTTCCATTAAAGAATCGTGATAACAAGAGATTACCTTTTTCTGTAAATCTGTGCTGGGCAGGTATAACCGTTCTTGGAAATATAATAGGTTGTCCTTCACCGTAAAGTCCTTTCCCTGCAGATGCCAATTCTGTAAGTCTGCTGTAGTTACCAGTAGCCTGGCTTTATCCTTAACTTCCTCTATGGATTGTGTGGCGATTACACCTAGAATTCTTTGTTCGGGAATGATAGGTACAGGTTTAGGATTGATCAAATGTTCTTCCACTCCCATCCGAGAAAGGGCATCAGCTTTACCGTTTTTTGTACCAGGTCGATAGGTAATTATGAAGTCAAACTCGGCAAAGAATAGTGCCCAACGGAGTTGCCTAGAGGATTGAGCTTTTGCGGTTTTCAAATATTGCAGGTTTCGGTGATCTGTAATCACAGTAACGGTGTGTCGGGCCCCCAGAAGATAATGCCGCCAAGCCTTAAAGGCGGACTTGATAGCTAGAAGTTCCTTATCAGTAATAGTGTAATTGATTTCAGGAGGCGAGAATTTGCGGGACCAAAATGCCACGGGATGCAACTGATTGGTTACTGGGTCCTTTTGTGATAGAACTGCCCCCATGGCAAGGCTCGAAGCATCAGTTTCAACGATGTAGGGGAGTTCTGGGCGAGGATGTTTTAAGATCGGTGCAGAGATAAATCTAGTCTTCAAATTCTGGAAAGCTTGTTCCGCCTCGGTAGACCATTCAAAACGTTTGTTTTTCTTTAACAAGGCGGTGATGGGCTGGACTATTCGAGAGAATTCGGGGATAAACCTGCGGTAAAAGTTAGCGAAGCCTAACATGCTTTGAACACCTTTTACGGAGGATGGCGATGACCATTTGAGAATTGCATCGACCTTCTTTGAATCCATACGCACTCCGCTAGGTGATAATATGAATCCCAAGAATTCAACTTTAGTCACGTTGAAAACACATTTTTCCAACTTAGCGAAAAATTTGTGTTGACGTAATCTCTCGAGGACCATTTTCACGTGTTTCCGATGTTCAGTTTCCGATGAAGAATAAACGAGGATGTCGTCTATGTAAACAACAACACACACATCTATGAGCTCTCTGAGGACATCGTTCATAAAATATTGAAAGGCGGCCGGGGCATTGCAAAGTCCGAAGGGCATGACCTGATATTCAAATAGCCCATACTTGGTGCGGAAGGCCGTCTTCCATTCATCGCCCTCTTTTACTCGTACCAAGTGGTAGGCTCCTCTAAGATCCAGCTTTGTATATATGCATGCTTTTCTGACTTGGTCCAGGAGTTCAGGGATCAAAGGTAACGGATATCTATTCTTAACGGTGATCTGGTTCAGGGCGCGATAATCTATACAAGTTCTAAGGTCCCCTTCTTTTTTTGGAACGAAGAACAAAGCTGAGGAAGCAGGGGACTTGGAAGGACGAATAAACCCATTTGCTAGGTATTGATCCAGGTATTGTCGGAGGTGAAGATTCTCAGGCTCGGTGAGGGCATAAATTCTACTACAAGGAGGAGTAGATCCAGGTATCAGGTCTATCTGGCAGTCATAAGACCTATGAGGAGGTAGAGAGTTAGCCTGATCCTTCCGGAAAACATCTTGGAATTCTAGGTATTCAGGAGGTAACTGGGGAGCCTCCGAGGAAATTGCTGCCAGTGCAACACCAGGTCGAGGGTGACAAGTAGAGACACATTCTGGAAACTGAACCGTTCTTGCTCGCCAATCGATCTGAGGATTGTGCTTCTCTAACCAAGGAATTCCTAGAATAATCTGGAACTGAGGGGCCTTGATCACATCGAACACGATCTTCTCATGGTGTCCATCTTGACTTACTAGCGTCACTTCTTGGGTGGTATGCGTTACTGGTCCGGAGGCTATCTCCGTACCATCCACCGTAGTAATGACGTCCTTTACAGCCTTTGGACAAAGAGTCAGATTCATCCTCAAAACCATTTCATGATCCACATAATTGCCGATGGCACCGCTGTCGACGTAAACTTCAATCGCATGTAATCGATCCGGATGTTCAGGGCTAATAAGGACCATAGGTATCACGAAATGCGAGGTCACGGAACTGGTTTTAACGCTCGGCAAGAGGACCTCTATTCTTGTCGGGCGAAGTCGTTTCCCTGCTCAGAGTTTGTGACCCTGGTAACTGCAGCTCCTACTGCCTTCTTGGCTGGTTTCACCGGACATTCTCGAAGAAAGTGCCCAGAGTTTCCGCAATAGAGGCATAATT
The DNA here is from genome assembly GCF_040938575.1 of Ambystoma mexicanum. NCBI lineage: Eukaryota > Metazoa > Chordata > Amphibia > Caudata > Ambystomatidae > Ambystoma > Ambystoma mexicanum. Next base: position 145,105,790 of record NC_090929.1, read on the forward strand.
GCAGTTGTTTTCTCCTTTCCCGCTCCTTTTGTGTTAGTGGCCCTTTCAGGCCCCCTATTTGCATGGGTTCCCCGGAGTCTACTCCTTTGGTAGGAGTTGGTGGTTTGGAAAATACTCGAGCATCAAACTTGGAACGATCGGCCTTCCTGTTCTGCAGTCTTTGGTCAATTTGAACGACTAAGTCAATATAGTCCGAACAGTCTTGCGGGGGATTCACTACTTGGGCTAACACATCTTTGAGCTCTCCACGTAGACCTCTATAAAACAGCGTAATCCTTTTGTTCTCAGGCCATCGAGTTTCCACTACCAGTCTGTTGAAAGACGCAATATAAGCCAAAAGGTCTTGATTACCTTGTCGCAATGAAAGATGCTCATTGTCCAAGGCCTGCCCCTGTGAATGTCTTGCAAACAGTTTTTCCATACTGAGCTGAAAAGCTTGAAAATCATGGAGAACCGGATCATCTTGATTAACTAGAGGGATCGACCAGTCTGCCGCATTGCCACTAAGGTACGAAAGCACGAAAGCTACCTTAGCTTGATCAGTTGGAAAGGCTGCTGGCCGGCATAAGAAGTGCAACCGGCACTGATTAATAAATACTGCAAACCTCTTTGGGTCACCAGAAAATCGTTCGGGGGGAGCCAGAGGTACATTCCCAGGTAGGTTGATCTGCACTGGGTTCGTAGAGGATGTTGAAGGAAGATTTGCCCCTGATGCGGATAACAGAGCTTGTCCGGCTTGTGACTGTAGCAATTGTCTAGCGAGATCATCTGTTCGCTCCTTGGAAATAATCAGTTCCCTTCTTAGAGCATTCGTTTCCTGATGGGCTGCATGCACTTCTGCTCTTAGTTCCCCAAGTAACTGGGCTAGCTGGTCGGTATCCGAGGTTTCCATAGCGCCTGGGTGGGAGTTTTGCGGTAGGCTTTGTGTTCTGTAACGCTCACCTGATTCCCGCAGAGGCGCCGGTCTTGACTGGGTGAATGCCGTATCTTCAAAGGTGATGTGTAACACACAGTTTTCTCTTTGGGCTGGAGCTCTGTGCACTGTATGTCTAACTCGAAGAGTAAGATGTCTTAGGTAAGTGAACGCCGAGCTCTCCATCTGCCTCGGGGCAGGGTGCCGTAACCAGTTTCTTCACTGGATATGGGTGCAGGCCTCTTGACCTCAGAGGACTGCTGTCCGTCGCTAACTGCACGAACGGTAAGTTCTGGGCACTTCAAATGTCTTAAAATTCTTTTGTAATGATATCTCTTGTTTTGCAGGGTTCCGGCGATGGCGGATGGCGGGCTGATGAGAGTTGAGGATCGAACCTGCGTGAGGAATAGAAGCGCCTGGAAGCACGTAAGTAAGCGCTTGTAGCCTGCTTCACGATGCGCACTAACTGTCCCTTTTATCTTGCAGGTACAAGTTCGGAGCTTTAGAGAAGCTGACGGGTGCTGGAATACCCACTGGATTCGGCGTGGGAAGGAGTAATGGCACGTGAGTAATAAAGTTGCCCAATGTCTTTAAACGCACCTTCTTTTGTCTTTCAGATGCGGGATGCAGCGCCGAAGGCCTCCGGAGCGTGCAAAGAGCTGGTAAGCTTTTGTCTTTCAGATGCCGGAATGCAGTGCGAAGACCTCCGGAGCATGCGAAGAGTAGGTAAGCCTTTGTCTTTCAGATGCCAGAATGCAGCGCGAGGCGTTGGTGACAGCCGATGGACCAGGTAAGAGATGCGCTGCCACTGAAGACCGCAGTGCTAACCTGTTCTTTCTTTGTCTTTACAGGTGCTGCTGAAGACTGGATTCCAGGATGGTAAGCCTTTGTTCCCTTAGGCCCAGGATCAGAAGCAGAAGACACGATGAGCGTTCTGCTGCAGAGAATGCAGAATAACACAAAGCAAGATTCATCCATCGGGTGTGGTTTAAATAGCCTCCTGTAGTGCTTAGGTGTCTCCTTCCACAGCCACGCCTAGGTAAGAAAAGAGTTCCTGCTTTCCAGAAGAGTTCCAGTGTTCTGAACCTAGGGAGTGGCTCCTGCCACACCCAACAGGAAAAGTAGTCCCAAACAGAAGAGGATCAGGGGTTCAACTGGCAGGTAAGTAAGCAGCATGGTCTGCTGCAGGTAAGTCCACCCAAGCATTATGAGCCCAGCGCTTCCAGCGCTGGGACTGGGCATCTTTATGAGCCTGGTGCCACTGGCGCCAGGACAGGGTCCAAAAGGTCCCAATTGGGACTGGCTGGCACTCGGAAACGGGGTTATGGGTCTGCTTCCAAGGGAGTCGGGCAAGTCCTGATCTTTTGGAAGCAGAGGTCATGACAAATGGTCAGGCAAGGTCAGGCAATTACTGACCATCACACACCTGACTTCCATTAAGCTTCCCCACACGGATAAAAGGTGCAGCACAAGAGCACACTCTGAGTGAGGCAAAGCACACAAGAAAACATCAGTTTCAAGAGAGCAGTGGAATGAGAGAAAAAAGATGGCAAAATCGAAGGGGATCACAAGGAGGGAAGTTCCGTAGACCTCTTCGACAAGGAACCGTTACTTTCTGGAAACCTCAAGAATAGAAAGCGTAAGAACAGGAAACCAGGCTGAAGAATCCTGCATTGTGTGTCGGGGATACCCGCGGCCCCCCCGCATCAATAATCAAGGCGGGGAGAAGCACAAGCCACTGTGGTACCAACCTTGGGTCCAAGAACAAAGCAACATTATTGAAATCAACACAGCCAGTGAGTTGGGGGTACTGATACAAGACCGTTCTGTGTTGAAGCCATGGTTGCAAGCAGCAACATTCTATGGCGAGCGCTGGAACGAACATTGTTAAAACGCGTCTGAAAAAAGACCTGCTGATGAGTGATTGAACTTTCAAAGCAAGGTACAATACCTTTGACACAGTGGTCCAGCAATGCGTCGGTGCTCAGTCGAAGGTCTCTGTAAGGTATTCAAAAGAGAAGTGGCAAAAGTGAAAGTGAAAAAGAGGTTATATTGAAAAGAGACAAGAAATTGTGAATTGAAGTGGTCTGGCGACAGGTTGAGCAAAAAAGTAAAGAAAGCTTTGCAAAGTAGGTAAGGTTGGTCCGAGCCCGGCAGAGGGAGATCAAATGAAAGCTTGGTGTTAAAGTGGGTCGGAGCCCAGCGCAGCAAGACCCGGGGCTGAATCGAACATCACCCGAGAAGGGTTTGTGTTAAAGTGGGTCTGAGCCTGGTGGAGGGTGGAGCCTGGTGGAGGGTGATCCGGGGTGAACACAAAACCACCCGAGAATTTGTACACGTGAAATAATGTTTGTCGTGTTGCATCCGGCCCTCTGAAAAAAAGAGACTTTGAATGGCAAAGAGACATTGGCCCCGAGGGCCATGATGTTGAAGTTTTTAACTGCATCCTCATGTTAGAGAAGCCAGAGACTGTGTTAAGCTTGAGTGTGTCACCTTGTCCCGTGCTGAAAACGTAGGAAAGGGAAGCCAACGGCTTGAATATCCTGACATATCATTTCTTGAACACATTTCTTTTGCATAACATTGTTTCCCACACTATTTGAAATGAAATGAAATGATATTTTTTTTAATGAAATTATTTGTATTTAGAAGTAAGGATTGGCAATAGGCTTATTAGTATAGATCCTTTTATTTTGACAGACTCGACTAGGACTGCGTTATTATTATTTGATGGTGGTAGCTTGATCCCATCTTTAGTTCAATAAACACCCTTGAATGGTTATCACTTGTTTCTATCTTACTCTTTGATAATATGCCTTCCTTATATAATGTGTCAGTGGTGGGATTTGATTCAACTAAGACAAATTGAGAATCCATGCTGATAATCGTTGTACCACCAGAAGGCGAAAATATGATTGTTGAACTCTTCGATTCTGATCATATATCCACTCTTAAAGAGGTTTTGTTTTCCCAACTTCATGTCCCAACTGGTCAACAAGATTAATTTCTCAAAACTCAGCTATTATTAGATACCCTTCCCCTTTCCCACTATAGCATCCAACAGTGGGATTAGATAATCTTAAAAATATGACATACACACATCTTCATTCGACCTAGTGCTCTGAACCCCGCTCTTCCAGAACCTTTTAACTTTGGTACCAAATCAGCTTCGGCCCCTGGTCCATCAGGTTTAGCAATCAACCCATCCCGATCTTCCCCTCCGTTGGAATTAGACTCAGAGGAATCAGACTACTTTGAAACCCTATCAGAGGGAGTCGAGACCTGTTTTTTTTCTGATTCAGAAAATACAACAGAAGGAACCCTTACTCTGCCGGAAGACATGGCCGACCTGACAGCCATCATGGCCCAGCTGGCCACCCATCAGATTCAGGCCAATGCCCGCCTTCATGAGAATTTAACAAAATTGGTTAAGTTACAGGCAAGACCCCTACTACCTCAAGGAATACTACATCCATACCAAGAGGGCGAACACCTAGGAAATTTCGTTTTGAATTTTGAGCGAGTAGCCGAGCAATTAGGATGGGAAGAAAATCTAAAAATGCTATTAGGGCCTCTGCTGAAATGTGAGCTACAGACCGCTTATCAACTACTTAACCTTGTGCAGGGGGCTACCTTTATATCCACAAAAGAGAGGCTACTTAAAAGGGTAGGGCATTAGACTCAACCCCAGGGAAACCTCCCTTGAATTAGGAGAGCAAATTAAAAATACAGTCGTCCTCTGGATTAACAACAAAACCATGGACAAATTGGTAGAAGCAATTACTCTAGAGCAATTCATCAATTCTTTATCACCCCTTTTGCAAAAGGTATTACTACAACTAAATAAACCCCCCACCCTAATCATGGCTATTGAGACTGCCCAAAACCACTCGGATGCAGTGAAACACTTCCATTTGGTAAATCAAAATGAGGAGCGGAAGGATCACAAGCTTACTCATCGCTCCCAACCCCAGATACTAGATAGAGGGGGAGGATCCTATAAATCCAAGGAATGGATACCGAAAGAAAGAACAGAAATTAAAAGAACTGATGCAAGGGGGAGAGATGAAAGTAAAAGGAATCAAACCCTCTCCTGGCCATCTAGCCTAAAAATCTAAAGGAAGATTGGATCATCTTGCTATACATTTGTGCCCACAAATGATGAAGCAAATTACAGACTAACTGAAGCAGTTACCAGATTATCGAAAATGCATGCCAAGATGGAAGAGGAAGAGAAGGGCGCAGGAAAATATCAAAGCTGAAAAGACACCCGCGAGCAGATTGCCAGTCCGGTAACTACGGTACTGACAAGCTTACCAGTACCGTAGTTACTGGACTGGCAAACTTGTAATGAGGCCCAAAGACCCCGTTGACTACAAGAAATACTGGGCGAAATGGGTGTAGTGCAACCCAGAAGGAGTGTGCTGTTACATGACATGGAGTTTGGATGACCATGCAAATTACTATGGGCATCTAGGAGGAGTAACAAAGATATGTCTCACAAGAGCTACAGTGGATAGGTTTGGAGATGTGGTCGACAGGTCGACCAGAAGGGGTACTGAAGAGAGGGTCCCTGGAATGGCTCTTGTGACCCCTATACGCATGGCAGCACAAACAAACAATGAGAGATGTCAGTCAATGTTTTGCCAGCCAACAGGAGGGACAGTACGTTCTACATAAGTGAGCAGATATTCTCTTAGACAACCGTTCAAATCCTATCCAGCTGACATCTTCATGGATACATGTGCCTCAACACTGGACCAGGTTGACTAATGAGAAATATCCAGCTGTGCTGACATCATTAGAGACACCATGACATAGTAAGGTTAGCCATGAAGCAAACTTGCATTCCTGTACCAAGTTACACGGACACACACACCCACACACAAAGAACATGCTTACACCATTCTGTAGATAGAGGACAGATACGTCTACATACTGTCAGATGCCTTTCTTATTTTCTTTCATTAGCAAAAAGGCAGAAATGCAAGAAATCAAGAGATGCAGGGCAAACTTGAAGTTGCTTATTGCAACTAACCATATGGAACTATAGGGCCGTGTAAGGAATCTGGAAGAGCCAAGTACCACTAACCCATAAGGAAAATAGTACAATATAGACATATAGAAATCATAGCATAACTATATTAGAATTACATGAAGCCACAGGCCTCATAATAACAGATTTTACAGCACGCTGATCAGAACTGGTGCTCGTAGCCAAGGTCAGAGGCAAACAGAACATTCCTGGCTTCAGGGACAGGGAGCCACCTGGGAAATAGGAGAATAAATCCTCACTAATTGCAGCCCAAAAAGCTCAATTTTGCGGTCCTCACCCACGTGGTGCAGCTAAGCCAAACAATAGCCATTTACCTGCAGTGGAAAGAGGAACAGTTCCCAGCAAAGCAGACAAGAACTGATACATGTGTTGTCTAACAATGTTGCAACCTGCAGGCACTCTCTCAGGCTAGGGGGATGTACCAGTGGCAACAATGGGAACACACAGTCTGTCTCACCACCTTGAGAAGGTACACTAAGCGCTGAGAACAGAGCGGGGTCCCAGGCCTGAGGATACTCCCTCCTGCACAATGGGCAAGGGCCAATGATAGTCCTGCGACCCCGCAACAATACAATAGCTTGTTTTTGGGGAGGTTTCAGGCGAGATCACCTGGCATGATAGGACCAGTTAGCTAACCTCTATATGTGCCCTCTATAGGTACTACCACCCCAGCCACACAATAGAATGGGCTTGTAGGTTTTTGAGGAATGACTCTAAGTTGTGACAGCATTTGCTAACAAAAACTCCTGACACAGGCTCCAGAGCTGTGATTGCTGGAAATTCGTTTTTTCTTGTATGATCCCTGTCTGTTATGGAAAATAAAGGACAGTTCTAACTTGCCCTTGGCTGAGTTCTCCATCATTTACCAGGGGAGGGTTTGTTGGGCCCTGGTTACTCTGCTGAATGGTGATTGTGTAGCATAAACCTCGGTCTTCTGGTATACCTGTTTACAGCATCGTCCACCACCTGGATGGTGACTGTCTCGATGCTGCACTTGTGGTGGAGCCCTGACTGCTAGTCATTTAGGAGGTGGAGCTGTTCGATTATGGTGAGTAATTGTATAGTGACTACTTTTTCCAATATTTTGTCAATAAGCGGGAGGTTTGTAATGGGCTGTTAGTTGACCAGGTTGTTTGGGTCTAGTGTTGGTTGTTTCAAAAGAGGTTGTAAGAGACTAGTCTTGATGGTGTCCAAAAATGAGCCTTCTGTGAAGGAGACATTAATGATGCTGAGGGGTGTGTTGAGCGCCCGGCCCATCAGCTGTTTAATGATGGAGGCCGAGTTGATATTGTCAGAGTAGGATATAGCTTTGAGGAAGACGATTGTTTTTATGAGGTTTGATGCAGTATACTAACATCTTACATACCTATGGACCTAACCTTACAACCATAGAAATAATGGCAATGCAATGTAGACAAAATAAATCCTTAAATTTGCAGGAAATTAATTCAAGGTGAACAACCCGATATAGGGCTTGCAATTTCAAACATTACTAGCCTAATAAGGATCGTATATCTGAATTGCAAGGTATGACTGTCGTATTTCTCACTAGCTTGTGGCTATCAATCTATAAACAAACAATGCATTGACAATAGATCAATTTCCAACTGCTAATCAACCTATCGCAGTTGCAATACACCAAAAATAGAATTCATTCACATTGTAGTCCAAAAGTCTTAAGTGAGCCCAGCAAAACATGATTTTCTATTTGCAAAAGAACTGCCTCAAAATGTAAATCATTGCAGCAACTAAAACGGAACAGGAGTTGGAGTCCAGACATAGACCAGCTGTGAGCCCCTTGGTTATAAAGTGTGGATAAGCGTTATTGTACATATGTACATAATAACATCACCAACCATCATCGTGCGCTCCAGCTCAGGCCCCAACTAACACATTCAGAGCATTCACACTCAAGCACTCATCAACATTCTCCCGAGCTGTCAGTCACAAATATGCACCAACATTTTATGAGCATTTAAAGATGGCCAGAAAGACAGGACAAATTCATGCTGACCATTTCATGCACCCTCAATAGGGTACGTAATGATTACACATCAACTATTAGTAACAAAAGATTGGTCATACGTTGTTCTAAGTAATTGAGTTGTATGTTGCTTAACACTAGGTCTCCCATTAAGCACTCCACTGAGGTCGCTGATCATCTGACTACTCAGAAAATCGACCTCTGTGCCATCACTGAATCTTGGCTACATGATGCCGCAGGACCCGTCCTTACTTTGACTGTGTCTGCTGGCTATAACATTATAAGAACTGATCGACTAAATGTCAAAGGCGGTGGTGTAGCCCTACTTTACAACCAAGCACTAAACATCTGTAAAATTGATCACTACATGTTTCCAGAATGGCAAGTGATTTGGGATAAGCTTCAAGTGAATCCCAATACCACAATTAATATATGTGTGATCTATAGACCTCCGCACAGTACAGCAGACTTCCTGATCCATCGATCTTTTGGCCCCCAGTCTCAAATCGAAAGCAAGAACTCTTATTCTGGGGACTTTAATTTTGGGTTCCTTACCAGTCAGATGCCTCAGCCATGTTGTTTAAGACTACGCTGCTTGATCTTGGGTTTACCCAGCACATTACTCATCCCACTCATCTTAAGGGAAAAATCCTGGACTAGGTTTCATCGCAGAATATCATCGAGTACATACATAGCAGTCAGTGCCCATGGTGTGACCACCATCTTGAGGATTGGATTGTGTCTATTCCCCCTGCTACCAAAAAGATAGTAGAGAAATGTAGGTGAGGATAAATCCCTCCACACGCAGGCAACCAAGATGTACAAAACAGCTATCTCCTCAGCAAAAAGAAATGACTGTGAGCAACGTATGTGAGCAACGTATTCTTGGGGCAGTCTCTAGCTCCAAGCAGCTATTGATAGTCCTCAAAGAGCTTGAGGCCCCCTGTCCACTTCTCTCACGGGTTATCAAAGACACCAAGTGGTGTAATGACATCCAGGAGGCACTCACGGATAAACCTTTAAAAATTCAGGCAAACATTGTCTGTAAAATCAAGGTAAGGAATAAAGAATATACCAATGTGGCAGTCCCTGCCACGCTTAGGACCTTTTCTGAATTTGTCTTTCAGCCAATTTCTAAGCAGAACCTTGCGGACATTCTTAGATGATTAAAACCTACCAACTGTAAAGGTGGTATTTGCCCTGCCATCACGGTGAAGTCTTGTGCCTCTCAGTTGGTTCTCCTTATAACCAAATTTGTTAAAGCATCTTTCAGGGAGAACCTTGTCCCCAGTGAAATAAAACAAGTCTGGGTCTCGCCATTGTTGAAATAAACCTTCCCTTGATGCTATATATCAGGAAATGATTGACTTATTACAATTGTGCCATATCTGCTTAGAGTTCTGGATAAAGTGGCACATTTGCAGATTGAGACCTTTCCATCTGAACACGACATCCTGGAGCACCACCATGCTTATGCCCCTAGATCTCTCTGCCGCTTGCGATCTGGTGGATTATACCATCCTGGCGGAGAGACAACGGGATACAGCAAATTTTTCCACTGCAGCCATTGAATAGGTGAAATACTTTTTGGCAGATTGTAGAGCAAGGGTTTTCTTTGAGGAGGCCCTGGCTGAGGAGTTTATGGTCACTTGCGGGGTACCACAGAGCTTGTGCGTATCACCCACCCTTTTTAACATCTTTAGGATCCCCCTGTTAGAACAACTTGATAAACTAGGTATCATATATGCAAATTGTGCGGATGACACGCAATTCCTTGTTCCGCTCATGGGTGACAATATCACTGATTCGCCTAACATGAGCTCCACCTATGAGTACTTCCAAACATGGACACAAGCTAACAAGCTTGCCCTTAACAGCTCAAAGGTAGAACTCATGATGCTGGGTAACACTACACAGTTGCGGAAGCTCAGCTTAGAGTATCTTTCATTCATAATTGCAGAGTGCAACATTTCCACTCAGCCTAAGGTGCAGACACTTGGGGTTATTTTGACTGATTGATTGATTTATTTATTTATAGAGCGCTTTACACCAAGGTGCTGAAGTTTGGATCAAGAACTATCCATGAAAGGACAGGTTAATAGCCTTGTGTCTAGTACTTGGTACCACCTTAAATTACTGGCGCAGATACAACCCTTTCTTTCCCCCACAAACTGCGTCACGGGGCAATCATAGGAGCCAAAGTGGATTGTTGCTCTAGCCTTTTGCTTGGCATTTCCAAACATGACCTCACTCGCCTGCAGGTGGTACAAAACAACATAGTATGCATCGTTGCAGGCCTACAAAGGAAAGAGCATGTCACTGCAGCAAGGAGAGCACTACACTGGCTCCCTGTCTGTAGTATAACCACCTTCCGCGTGTTATGCTTTACGCACAAATGCGTTTTTGGGCAGGTACCTAAGTACATGTCAACTCTCATCTCGCGTCTACCAGTTTGCAGAGTATTGAGATCAAATACCACCTGCCTCCTGGAGGCCCCAAGAACTAGTATTTCTTATATGGAACAGAGATCCTTTCCCTACGCAGCACCTCAAATCTGGAATGCTCACGGTTTTATTTAACTAATTTCTCTGTCCTCCTCCTCATGACCTGCTCACTTTCTGACCGTAAACCGGCTTCGTGTTTTTCGTAGTTGTGACTTGTCTTGGAGCCTCTATGCACCCGGGCAATTGTTTACGTGCAGTACAAATCAAATGAATGAATATAATAAATAAATAAATACAGTGTTCCTCAAGTTACTACAACCATTCACGATAATTTTGAAACCTGTGTTTAAAATGTTCCCAACACGAAAACTGACGTCATAGTGTGCAATATCACTGTGTAGTTGTGTGTATGCGAACTATCTTGAAAGTACACAAACATACTCACACCTTGAATAACTCGCTCCATTTGTTGCAAGCAACCAGGTGATGTATGATAAGGATTAAAACAATAAAAATTTAATTAAATCAATTTACATACCTGTGTAAAACAATTTGTGGTCACAAAAGTAAATGACCAAAGGGAATTGCAGGAATGTTCTGTACAAAACTGAATACAAATATTTATTTTGATTTATTTATTGAACATTTGTAAGGCGCCTATACACAAGTGTTTCCAGGCTCCACAATTCAAAAAAGGTGGGGGGGCGCGGTCTGAGGAGAAACAAAACAATCAAAGGGCCTTGTTACATTCGGACCATGCAAGTGCAGTGACAATGAGTGCAGGGGGAGGGGGGAGGTCAGGGCGGAAGGGCTAGGGATAAGGGAAGGGGGAGGGGGAAAGTACAGGAAGGTTGGGGCCACAGGGGCTGAACAAGTTCTGAGGGGAGCCCAGGAGTGCAAATGCCAGGGGAAAGAGTGGTAAGGGTCAGCTAGTGCGAGGATGGGGTGGGCCAGATTCAGGCTAGTCAGGGAAGGGTGCCTGAGGGCAAGTGGTGGTTAAGGGGTGATGGGGTAGACTGGACGTGGAGGGCCCGGCTCCTGTAAGGCACATAAGGGACCAGCTCCAGTCTCAGCAGCAGGGGGACATTAGCAGGAGAAGGGGAGAGGGAAGGAGGAGAAAGGGAAAGTCTTGAGAAGTTTCTGGAACCTAAGGCGATCCGGCTAAAGTCTGAGAGGGGCAGGAAGGCAGTTCCAGAGGGAGGTTCCTGCCGAAAAAGAGATGTACCCCACAATCTCTGCTTGGAGAAATGTCTGATATGCAGAGAGTTGGAGCTAGAAGACCAAAGGACTCTGGCAGGGAGGTATTTAGGGAGAGAAAGTTGGATGTAGCGGTGTTCCAGGCCCCAGAAAGCCTTGTGGGTGATGCAGAGGGTCTTGAATTTGAGCCTTGCAGCCACCGGGAGCCAGTGGTGAGAGTGTAGGGATAGAGCCATGTTGTCCCTGGGCTTGAGGCCAAGGATAAGTCTTGAAGTGCTATTCTAGATTAGTTGAAGAGGGCAAAGGGAGGAAAAAGGCAGATTGAGGAGGAGGCTGCTCAGGGACGTAATTTCACCAAAATGCCAGGGGTAGCGGTAGTGACATCACATGACCCTTGACCTCTGATGGCATCAAAGGAATTGATGTCATTTGACCCCACCCCGACGTGACATCACGGGAAGTGATGGAACACTGCCTTTCACCCCTTGACAAAACAGGAAGTGGCATCACATAGCATTGTTCCTAAGTACACTATAAAAAATATTGTTACGATGGGCCACATTACACGGTAGGCGGTAACCATGGCGCTATTAGCGCCATGGTTGCTGCCGGTATTTTACCGGTCCGCCTTGGTGGATGGTGGAATTACCGCCCTACTCCAAGGTGAGCGGGGGCGGTAATTCCCCATTCACCAAGGCACTTCCCCATTCCCATTTTTGCCCCCATAGGGCATAATGGGAATGGGGAAGGCGCTAATTACGGTACCGCAAATTGCAGTACTGTAATTAGCACCAAGGTCCCTTTGCGGCACCCTACTTTAAACCAGCCGTTAAGGTCGGGTCCCGCAAAGGGAACTCGTAGTAAGGCGGTAAGGGTTTACCGGTACCGGTGTCCTTACCGGTACCGGTAAACCCTTACCACCTACCGTGTAATGAGGCCCGATATCATTATAATGTGATATACATTTCATACAAGAATGGATCACCATATGTATCGTTAATATCAGTGTGTATAGGCCCATATTACCAAATTACTGTGAATGCAAGCAGAGGCCCAAGGCCAAATGATAATGATGTGGTATTATATAGCCATTACGCTTAAGCGATTTATATAGAACACATACACACCCAGCCTGTGTTGGTACTCATTTATCAACCTCAGAAGGATGAAAGGCTGAGGTGTTTAAGAACAGACTTAATCAGTGACTCACCCCCTGAAGTATGCCTGAATTAAACCTTTAATGAGCCTTGCAATCATTGTGTACAATTCCAGAAAGACAAATTATTTGTTATTCCTATTCTTTCTTATTTAGGGTCACTGCTCAAAGTGTTACACTTGTGGAACCCCTTGTTGAACAGAAATGGCAGCCACTCCAGAAACAAGAGCCGCTTGGCACTGGTGACCACACAGCCCAGGAGCTTACGTTTAAAAAATAAAAATAAACGTTTTTTGAAAGAAAATTAGGGGTAGCAAGGGAGATAAGATAGGTAGCAAGGGAGACCTCAGGGGTCGCAACTGCAACCCCTGGTGACACCCAAATGACGTCCCTGAGGTTGTTGCAGTAGTCCAACCTAGAGAGAACCAGGGCACTGGAGACATTGAGCTTCTGGGGAAAGGTGAGGAGAATGCCCCTGAGGAGGTGGAGCTGAAAGTTGGACTTCTTGGCAAGGTTCATGATGTGAGGAGAGAAGGCGATTGAGGAGTTGAAGATGACCCCAAGGTTTCTTTCCTAACAAGATGGTGAGGGGACTGGGCCAGAGAGTGGTAGGGAAGCAGGGAGCAGGCGCCCCAATGAGAAGGATCTTGATCTTACTGGCATTAAGGCAGAGATCATTAGCAGAGCTCCATGCCTGTATAGCAGTCAGGCAGTCAGGTATGAGAGAGGATGAAGAGGAGGTAGAGGAGGGAAGCTTAAATGAGAGCTGTGTGTCATCAGCATAACACTGCAAGTGAGGCGAGGAGGTGGAGATCAAGTGGGCCAGAGGGGCGAGGTAGATATTGAAAAGTCACGTCGATAGATAGAGCCCTTAGGGACGCCGCAGGTAGAGAGCGAGGTGGAGGAGAGGAAAGGGCTCAGTTGCACTTCGGAAGATCGGCTAGAAAGGAAGGAGGTCAGCCAGGCCAATGCCTGGGCCTTAATGCCTAGAGCATCACAGAGACGATTTATGAGGATGGCATGATTGACCATGTCAAAGGCTGATGAGAGTTGAGGATCGAACCTGCGTGAGGAATAGAAGCGCCTGGAAGCACGTAAGTAAGCGCTTGTAGCCTGCTTCACGATGCGCACTAACTGTCCCTTTTATCTTGCAGGTACAAGTTCGGAGCTTTAGAGAAGCTGACGGGTGCTGGAATACCCACTGGATTCGGCGTGGGAAGGAGTAATGGCACGTGAGTAATAAAGTTGCCCAATGTCTTTAAACGCACCTTCTTTTGTCTTTCAGATGCGGGATGCAGCGCCGAAGGCCTCCGGAGCGTGCAAAGAGCTGGTAAGCTTTTGTCTTTCAGATGCCGGAATGCAGTGCGAAGACCTCCGGAGCATGCGAAGAGTAGGTAAGCCTTTGTCTTTCAGATGCCAGAATGCAGCGCGAGGCGTTGGTGACAGCCGATGGACCAGGTAAGAGATGCGCTGCCACTGAAGACCGCAGTGCTAACCTGTTCTTTCTTTGTCTTTACAGGTGCTGCTGAAGACTGGATTCCAGGATGGTAAGCCTTTGTTCCCTTAGGCCCAGGATCAGAAGCAGAAGACACGATGAGCGTTCTGCTGCAGAGAATGCAGAATAACACAAAGCAAGATTCATCCATCGGGTGTGGTTTAAATAGCCTCATGTAGTGCTTAGGTGTCTCCTTCCACAGCCACGCCTAGGTAAGAAAAGAGTTCCTGCTTTCCAGAAGAGTTCCAGTGTTCTGAACCTAGGGAGTGGCTCCTGCCACACCCAACAGGAAAAGTAGTCCCAAACAGAAGAGGATCAGGGGTTCAACTGGCAGGTAAGTAAGCAGCATGGTCTGCTGCAGGTAAGTCCACCCAAGCATTATGAGCCCAGCGCTTCCAGCGCTGGGACTGGGCATCTTTATGAGCCTGGTGCCACTGGCGCCAGGACAGGGTCCAAAAGGTCCCAATTGGGACTGGCTGGCACTCGGAAACGGGGTTATGGGTCTGCTTCCAAGGGAGTCGGGCAAGTCCTGATCTTTTGGAAGCAGAGGTCATGACAAATGGTCAGGCAAGGTCAGGCAATTACTGACCATCACACACACCTGACTTCCATTAAGCTTCCCCACACGGATAAAAGGTGCAGCACAAGAGCACACTCTGAGTGAGGCAAAGCACACAAGAAAACATCAGTTTCAAGAGAGCAGTGGAATGAGAGAAAAAAGATGGCAAAATCGAAGGGGATCACAAGGAGGGAAGTTCCGTAGACCTCTTCGACAAGGAACCGTTACTTTCTGGAAACCTCAAGAATAGAAAGCGTAAGAACAGGAAACCAGGCTGAAGAATCCTGCATTGTGTGTCGGGGATACCCGCGGCCCCCCCGCATCAATAATCAAGGCGGGGAGAAGCACAAGCCACTGTGGTACCAACCTTGGGTCCAAGAACAAAGCAACATTATTGAAATCAACACAGCCAGTGAGTTGGGGGTACTGATACAAGACCGTTCTGTGTTGAAGCCATGGTTGCAAGCAGCAACATTCTATGGCGAGCGCTGGAACGAACATTGTTAAAACGCGTCTGAAAAAAGACCTGCTGATGAGTGATTGAACTTTCAAAGCAAGGTACAATACCTTTGACACAGTGGTCCAGCAATGCGTCGGTGCTCAGTCGAAGGTCTCTGTAAGGTATTCAAAAGAGAAGTGGCAAAAGTGAAAGTGAAAAAGAGGTTATATTGAAAAGAGACAAGAAATTGTGAATTGAAGTGGTCTGGCGACAGGTTGAGCAAAAAAGTAAAGAAAGCTTTGCAAAGTAGGTAAGGTTGGTCCGAGCCCGGCAGAGGGAGATCAAATGAAAGCTTGGTGTTAAAGTGGGTCGGAGCCCAGCGCAGCAAGACCCGGGGCTGAATCGAACATCACCCGAGAAGGGTTTGTGTTAAAGTGGGTCTGAGCCTGGTGGAGGGTGGAGCCTGGTGGAGGGTGATCCGGGGTGAACACAAAACCACCCGAGAATTTGTACACGTGAAATAATGTTTGTCGTGTTGCATCCGGCCCTCTGAAAAAAAGAGACTTTGAATGGCAAAGAGACATTGGCCCCGAGGGCCATGATGTTGAAGTTTTTAACTGCATCCTCATGTTAGAGAAGCCAGAGACTGTGTTAAGCTTGAGTGTGTCACCTTGTCCCGTGCTGAAAACGTAGGAAAGGGAAGCCAACGGCTTGAATATCCTGACATATCATTTCTTGAACACATTTCTTTTGCATAACATTGTTTCCCACACTATTTGAAATGAAATGAAATGATATTTTTTTTAATGAAATTATTTGTATTTAGAAGTAAGGATTGGCAATAGGCTTATTAGTATAGATCCTTTTATTTTGACAGACTCGACTAGGACTGCGTTATTATTATTTGATGGTGGTAGCTTGATCCCATCTTTAGTTCAATAAACACCCTTGAATGGTTATCACTTGTTTCTATCTTACTCTTTGATAATATGCCTTCCTTATATAATGTGTCAGTGGTGGGATTTGATTCAACTAAGACAAATTGAGAATCCATGCTGATAATCGTTGTACCACCAGAAGGCGAAAATATGATTGTTGAACTCTTCGATTCTGATCATATATCCACTCTTAAAGAGGTTTTGTTTTCCCAACTTCATGTCCCAACTGGTCAACAAGATTAATTTCTCAAAACTCAGCTATTATTAGATACCCTTCCCCTTTCCCACTATAGCATCCAACAGTGGGATTAGATAATCTTAAAAATATGACATACACACATCTTCATTCGACCTAGTGCTCTGAACCCCGCTCTTCCAGAACCTTTTAACTTTGGTACCAAATCAGCTTCGGCCCCTGGTCCATCAGGTTTAGCAATCAACCCATCCCGATCTTCCCCTCCGTTGGAATTAGACTCAGAGGAATCAGACTACTTTGAAACCCTATCAGAGGGAGTCGAGACCTGTTTTTTTTCTGATTCAGAAAATACAACAGAAGGAACCCTTACTCTGCCGGAAGACATGGCCGACCTGACAGCCATCATGGCCCAGCTGGCCACCCATCAGATTCAGGCCAATGCCCGCCTTCATGAGAATTTAACAAAATTGGTTAAGTTACAGGCAAGACCCCTACTACCTCAAGGAATACTACATCCATACCAAGAGGGCGAACACCTAGGAAATTTCGTTTTGAATTTTGAGCGAGTAGCCGAGCAATTAGGATGGGAAGAAAATCTAAAAATGCTATTAGGGCCTCTGCTGAAATGTGAGCTACAGACCGCTTATCAACTACTTAACCTTGTGCAGGGGGCTACCTTTATATCCACAAAAGAGAGGCTACTTAAAAGGGTAGGGCATTAGACTCAACCCCAGGGAAACCTCCCTTGAATTAGGAGAGCAAATTAAAAATACAGTCGTCCTCTGGATTAACAACAAAACCATGGACAAATTGGTAGAAGCAATTACTCTAGAGCAATTCATCAATTCTTTATCACCCCTTTTGCAAAAGGTATTACTACAACTAAATAAACCCCCCACCCTAATCATGGCTATTGAGACTGCCCAAAACCACTCGGATGCAGTGAAACACTTCCATTTGGTAAATCAAAATGAGGAGCGGAAGGATCACAAGCTTACTCATCGCTCCCAACCCCAGATACTAGATAGAGGGGGAGGATCCTATAAATCCAAGGAATGGATACCGAAAGAAAGAACAGAAATTAAAAGAACTGATGCAAGGGGGAGAGATGAAAGTAAAAGGAATCAAACCCTCTCCTGGCCATCTAGCCTAAAAATCTAAAGGAAGATTGGATCATCTTGCTATACATTTGTGCCCACAAATGATGAAGCAAATTACAGACTAACTGAAGCAGTTACCAGATTATCGAAAATGCATGCCAAGATGGAAGAGGAAGAGAAGGGCGCAGGAAAATATCAAAGCTGAAAAGACACCCGCGAGCAGATTGCCAGTCCGGTAACTACGGTACTGACAAGCTTACCAGTACCGTAGTTACTGGACTGGCAAACTTGTAATGAGGCCCAAAGACCCCGTTGACTACAAGAAATACTGGGCGAAATGGGTGTAGTGCAACCCAGAAGGAGTGTGCTGTTACATGACATGGAGTTTGGATGACCATGCAAATTACTATGGGCATCTAGGAGGAGTAACAAAGATATGTCTCACAAGAGCTACAGTGGATAGGTTTGGAGATGTGGTCGACAGGTCGACCAGAAGGGGTACTGAAGAGAGGGTCCCTGGAATGGCTCTTGTGACCCCTATACGCATGGCAGCACAAACAAACAATGAGAGATGTCAGTCAATGTTTTGCCAGCCAACAGGAGGGACAGTACGTTCTACATAAGTGAGCAGATATTCTCTTAGACAACCGTTCAAATCCTATCCAGCTGACATCTTCATGGATACATGTGCCTCAACACTGGACCAGGTTGACTAATGAGAAATATCCAGCTGTGCTGACATCATTAGAGACACCATGACATAGTAAGGTTAGCCATGAAGCAAACTTGCATTCCTGTACCAAGTTACACGGACACACACACCCACACACAAAGAACATGCTTACACCATTCTGTAGATAGAGGACAGATACGTCTACATACTGTCAGATGCCTTTCTTATTTTCTTTCATTAGCAAAAAGGCAGAAATGCAAGAAATCAAGAGATGCAGGGCAAACTTGAAGTTGCTTATTGCAACTAACCATATGGAACTATAGGGCCGTGTAAGGAATCTGGAAGAGCCAAGTACCACTAACCCATAAGGAAAATAGTACAATATAGACATATAGAAATCATAGCATAACTATATTAGAATTACATGAAGCCACAGGCCTCATAATAACAGATTTTACAGCACGCTGATCAGAACTGGTGCTCGTAGCCAAGGTCAGAGGCAAACAGAACATTCCTGGCTTCAGGGACAGGGAGCCACCTGGGAAATAGGAGAATAAATCCTCACTAATTGCAGCCCAAAAAGCTCAATTTTGCGGTCCTCACCCACGTGGTGCAGCTAAGCCAAACAATAGCCATTTACCTGCAGTGGAAAGAGGAACAGTTCCCAGCAAAGCAGACAAGAACTGATACATGTGTTGTCTAACAATGTTGCAACCTGCAGGCACTCTCTCAGGCTAGGGGGATGTACCAGTGGCAACAATGGGAACACACAGTCTGTCTCACCACCTTGAGAAGGTACACTAAGCGCTGAGAACAGAGCGGGGTCCCAGGCCTGAGGATACTCCCTCCTGCACAATGGGCAAGGGCCAATGATAGTCCTGCGACCCCGCAACAATACAATAGCTTGTTTTTGGGGAGGTTTCAGGCGAGATCACCTGGCATGATAGGACCAGTTAGCTAACCTCTATATGTGCCCTCTATAGGTACTACCACCCCAGCCACACAATAGAATGGGCTTGTAGGTTTTTGAGGAATGACTCTAAGTTGTGACAGCATTTGCTAACAAAAACTCCTGACACAGGCTCCAGAGCTGTGATTGCTGGAAATTCGTTTTTTCTTGTATGATCCCTGTCTGTTATGGAAAATAAAGGACAGTTCTAACTTGCCCTTGGCTGAGTTCTCCATCATTTACCAGGGGAGGGTTTGTTGGGCCCTGGTTACTCTGCTGAATGGTGATTGTGTAGCATAAACCTCGGTCTTCTGGTATACCTGTTTACAGCATCGTCCACCACCTGGATGGTGACTGTCTCGATGCTGCACTTGTGGTGGAGCCCTGACTGCTAGTCATTTAGGAGGTGGAGCTGTTCGATTATGGTGAGTAATTGTATAGTGACTACTTTTTCCAATATTTTGTCAATAAGCGGGAGGTTTGTAATGGGCTGTTAGTTGACCAGGTTGTTTGGGTCTAGTGTTGGTTGTTTCAAAAGAGGTTGTAAGAGACTAGTCTTGATGGTGTCCAAAAATGAGCCTTCTGTGAAGGAGACATTAATGATGCTGAGGGGTGTGTTGAGCGCCCGGCCCATCAGCTGTTTAATGATGGAGGCCGAGTTGATATTGTCAGAGTAGGATATAGCTTTGAGGAAGACGATTGTTTTTATGAGGTTTGATGCAGTATACTAACATCTTACATACCTATGGACCTAACCTTACAACCATAGAAATAATGGCAATGCAATGTAGACAAAATAAATCCTTAAATTTGCAGGAAATTAATTCAAGGTGAACAACCCGATATAGGGCTTGCAATTTCAAACATTACTAGCCTAATAAGGATCGTATATCTGAATTGCAAGGTATGACTGTCGTATTTCTCACTAGCTTGTGGCTATCAATCTATAAACAAACAATGCATTGACAATAGATCAATTTCCAACTGCTAATCAACCTATCGCAGTTGCAATACACCAAAAATAGAATTCATTCACATTGTAGTCCAAAAGTCTTAAGTGAGCCCAGCAAAACATGATTTTCTATTTGCAAAAGAACTGCCTCAAAATGTAAATCATTGCAGCAACTAAAACGGAACAGGAGTTGGAGTCCAGACATAGACCAGCTGTGAGCCCCTTGGTTATAAAGTGTGGATAAGCGTTATTGTACATATGTACATAATAACATCACCAACCATCATCGTGCGCTCCAGCTCAGGCCCCAACTAACACATTCAGAGCATTCACACTCAAGCACTCATCAACATTCTCCCGAGCTGTCAGTCACAAATATGCACCAACATTTTATGAGCATTTAAAGATGGCCAGAAAGACAGGACAAATTCATGCTGACCATTTCATGCACCCTCAATAGGGTACGTAATGATTACACATCAACTATTAGTAACAAAAGATTGGTCATACGTTGTTCTAAGTAATTGAGTTGTATGTTGCTTAACACTAGGTCTCCCATTAAGCACTCCACTGAGGTCGCTGATCATCTGACTACTCAGAAAATCGACCTCTGTGCCATCACTGAATCTTGGCTACATGATGCCGCAGGACCCGTCCTTACTTTGACTGTGTCTGCTGGCTATAACATTATAAGAACTGATCGACTAAATGTCAAAGGCGGTGGTGTAGCCCTACTTTACAACCAAGCACTAAACATCTGTAAAATTGATCACTACATGTTTCCAGAATGGCAAGTGATTTGGGATAAGCTTCAAGTGAATCCCAATACCACAATTAATATATGTGTGATCTATAGACCTCCGCACAGTACAGCAGACTTCCTGATCCATCGATCTTTTGGCCCCCAGTCTCAAATCGAAAGCAAGAACTCTTATTCTGGGGACTTTAATTTTGGGTTCCTTACCAGTCAGATGCCTCAGCCATGTTGTTTAAGACTACGCTGCTTGATCTTGGGTTTACCCAGCACATTACTCATCCCACTCATCTTAAGGGAAAAATCCTGGACTAGGTTTCATCGCAGAATATCATCGAGTACATACATAGCAGTCAGTGCCCATGGTGTGACCACCATCTTGAGGATTGGATTGTGTCTATTCCCCCTGCTACCAAAAAGATAGTAGAGAAATGTAGGTGAGGATAAATCCCTCCACACGCAGGCAACCAAGATGTACAAAACAGCTATCTCCTCAGCAAAAAGAAATGACTGTGAGCAACGTATGTGAGCAACGTATTCTTGGGGCAGTCTCTAGCTCCAAGCAGCTATTGATAGTCCTCAAAGAGCTTGAGGCCCCCTGTCCACTTCTCTCACGGGTTATCAAAGACACCAAGTGGTGTAATGACATCCAGGAGGCACTCACGGATAAACCTTTAAAAATTCAGGCAAACATTGTCTGTAAAATCAAGGTAAGGAATAAAGAATATACCAATGTGGCAGTCCCTGCCACGCTTAGGACCTTTTCTGAATTTGTCTTTCAGCCAATTTCTAAGCAGAACCTTGCGGACATTCTTAGATGATTAAAACCTACCAACTGTAAAGGTGGTATTTGCCCTGCCATCACGGTGAAGTCTTGTGCCTCTCAGTTGGTTCTCCTTATAACCAAATTTGTTAAAGCATCTTTCAGGGAGAACCTTGTCCCCAGTGAAATAAAACAAGTCTGGGTCTCGCCATTGTTGAAATAAACCTTCCCTTGATGCTATATATCAGGAAATGATTGACTTATTACAATTGTGCCATATCTGCTTAGAGTTCTGGATAAAGTGGCACATTTGCAGATTGAGACCTTTCCATCTGAACACGACATCCTGGAGCACCACCATGCTTATGCCCCTAGATCTCTCTGCCGCATGCGATCTGGTGGATTATACCATCCTGGCGGAGAGACAACGGGATACAGCAAATTTTTCCACTGCAGCCATTGAATAGGTGAAATACTTTTTGGCAGATTGTAGAGCAAGGGTTTTCTTTGAGGAGGCCCTGGCTGAGGAGTTTATGGTCACTTGCGGGGTACCACAGAGCTTGTGCGTATCACCCACCCTTTTTAACATCTTTAGGATCCCCCTGTTAGAACAACTTGATAAACTAGGTATCATATATGCAAATTGTGCGGATGACACGCAATTCCTTGTTCCGCTCATGGGTGACAATATCACTGATTCGCCTAACATGAGCTCCACCTATGAGTACTTCCAAACATGGACACAAGCTAACAAGCTTGCCCTTAACAGCTCAAAGGTAGAACTCATGATGCTGGGTAACACTACACAGTTGCGGAAGCTCAGCTTAGAGTATCTTTCATTCATAATTGCAGAGTGCAACATTTCCACTCAGCCTAAGGTGCAGACACTTGGGGTTATTTTGACTGATTGGGCCTCATTACGACCCAGGCGGTAAGTTACCGCCTGGGCCGTGACTTTACCACCATGGCGTAAACTACGTTTACGCCATGGTGGTTGGCGGACTTACCGCCCCATTCCGAGGTCGGCGGGGCGGTAAGTCCCCAATCCCCATTTACCCTTCCCCATTCCCATTTTTGCCCCATAGGGCATAATGGGAGTGGGGAAGGCGTTAATTACGCCACCGTAAATTACGGTGGCGTAATTAACACCAAGTTCCCTTACCGCCATGGCTTTTTACACCCGCTAGAAGCAGGTGTAAAATCCGCCATGGCGGAAAGGGAACTCGTGATTGGCGGTAAGGGGTCGGCGCAGCTAACGATGGCGCTAACCCCTTACCGCCAGGGTCGTAATGAGGCCCATTGATTGATTTATTTATTTATAGAGCGCTTTACACCAAGGTGCTGAAGTTTGGATCAAGAACTATCCATGAAAGGACAGGTTAATAGCCTTGTGTCTAGTACTTGGTACCACCTTAAATTACTGGCGCAGATACAACCCTTTCTTTCCCCCACAAACTGCGTCACGGGGCAATCATAGGAGCCAAAGTGGATTGTTGCTCTAGCCTTTTGCTTGGCATTTCCAAACATGACCTCACTCGCCTGCAGGTGGTACAAAACAACATAGTATGCATCGTTGCAGGCCTACAAAGGAAAGAGCATGTCACTGCAGCAAGGAGAGCACTACACTGGCTCCCTGTCTGTAGTATAACCACCTTCCGCGTGTTATGCTTTACGCACAAATGCGTTTTTGGGCAGGTACCTAAGTACATGTCAACTCTCATCTCGCGTCTACCAGTTTGCAGAGTATTGAGATCAAATACCACCTGCCTCCTGGAGGCCCCAAGAACTAGTATTTCTTATATGGAACAGAGATCCTTTCCCTACGCAGCACCTCAAATCTGGAATGCTCACGGTTTTATTTAACTAATTTCTCTGTCCTCCTCCTCATGACCTGCTCACTTTCTGACCGTAAACCGGCTTCGTGTTTTTCGTAGTTGTGACTTGTCTTGGAGCCTCTATGCACCCGGGCAATTGTTTACGTGCAGTACAAATCAAATGAATGAATATAATAAATAAATAAATACAGTGTTCCTCAAGTTACTACAACCATTCACGATAATTTTGAAACCTGTGTTTAAAATGTTCCCAACACGAAAACTGACGTCATAGTGTGCAATATCACTGTGTAGTTGTGTGTATGCGAACTATCTTGAAAGTACACAAACATACTCACACCTTGAAAACTCGCTCCATTTGTTGCAAGCAACCAGGTGATGTATGATAAGGATTAAAACAATAAAAATTTAATTAAATCAATTTACATACCTGTGTAAAACAATTTGTGGTCACAAAAGTAAATGACCAAAGGGAATTGCAGGAATGTTCTGTACAAAACTGAATACAAATATTTATTTTGATTTATTTATTGAACATTTGTAAGGCGCCTATACACAAGTGTTTCCAGGCTCCACAATTCAAAAAAGGTGGGGGGGCGCGGTCTGAGGAGAAACAAAACAATCAAAGGGCCTTGTTACATTCGGACCATGCAAGTGCAGTGACAATGAGTGCAGGGGGAGGGGGGAGGTCAGGGCGGAAGGGCTAGGGATAAGGGAAGGGGGAGGGGGAAAGTACAGGAAGGTTGGGGCCACAGGGGCTGAACAAGTTCTGAGGGGAGCCCAGGAGTGCAAATGCCAGGGGAAAGAGTGGTAAGGGTCAGCTAGTGCGAGGATGGGGTGGGCCAGATTCAGGCTAGTCAGGGAAGGGTGCCTGAGGGCAAGTGGTGGTTAAGGGGTGATGGGGTAGACTGGACGTGGAGGGCCCGGCTCCTGTAAGGCACATAAGGGACCAGCTCCAGTCTCAGCAGCAGGGGGACATTAGCAGGAGAAGGGGAGAGGGAAGGAGGAGAAAAGGAAAGTCTTGAGAAGTTTCTGGAACCTAAGGCGATCCGGCTAAAGTCTGAGAGGGGCAGGAAGGCAGTTCCAGAGGGAGGTTCCTGCCGAAAAAGAGATGTACCCCACAATCTCTGCTTGGAGAAATGTCTGATATGCAGAGAGTTGGAGCTAGAAGACCAAAGGACTCTGGCAGGGAGGTATTTAGGGAGAGAAAGTTGGATGTAGCGGTGTTCCAGGCCCCAGAAAGCCTTGTGGGTGATGCAGAGGGTCTTGAATTTGAGCCTTGCAGCCACCGGGAGCCAGTGGTGAGAGTGTAGGGATAGAGCCATGTTGTCCCTGGGCTTGAGGCCAAGGATAAGTCTTGAAGTGCTATTCTAGATTAGTTGAAGAGGGCAAAGGGAGGAAAAAGGCAGATTGAGGAGGAGGCTGCTCAGGGACGTAATTTCACCAAAATGCCAGGGGTAGCGGTAGTGACATCACATGACCCTTGACCTCTGATGGCATCAAAGGAATTGATGTCATTTGACCCCACCCCGACGTGACATCACGGGAAGTGATGGAACACTGCCTTTCACCCCTTGACAAAACAGGAAGTGGCATCACATAGCATTGTTCCTAAGTACACTATAAAAAATATTGTTACGATGGGCCACATTACACGGTAGGCGGTAACCATGGCGCTATTAGCGCCATGGTTGCTGCCGGTATTTTACCGGTCCGCCTTGGTGGATGGTGGAATTACCGCCCTACTCCAAGGTGAGCGGGGGCGGTAATTCCCCATTCACCAAGGCACTTCCCCATTCCCATTTTTGCCCCCATAGGGCATAATGGGAATGGGGAAGGCGCTAATTACGGTACCGCAAATTGCAGTACTGTAATTAGCACCAAGGTCCCTTTGCGGCACCCTACTTTAAACCAGCCGTTAAGGTCGGGTCCCGCAAAGGGAACTCGTAGTAAGGCGGTAAGGGTTTACCGGTACCGGTGTCCTTACCGGTACCGGTAAACCCTTACCACCTACCGTGTAATGAGGCCCGATATCATTATAATGTGATATACATTTCATACAAGAATGGATCACCATATGTATCGTTAATATCAGTGTGTATAGGCCCATATTACCAAATTACTGTGAATGCAAGCAGAGGCCCAAGGCCAAATGATAATGATGTGGTATTATATAGCCATTACGCTTAAGCGATTTATATAGAACACATACACACCCAGCCTGTGTTGGTACTCATTTATCAACCTCAGAAGGATGAAAGGCTGAGGTGTTTAAGAACAGACTTAATCAGTGACTCACCCCCTGAAGTATGCCTGAATTAAACCTTTAATGAGCCTTGCAATCATTGTGTACAATTCCAGAAAGACAAATTATTTGTTATTCCTATTCTTTCTTATTTAGGGTCACTGCTCAAAGTGTTACACTTGTGGAACCCCTTGTTGAACAGAAATGGCAGCCACTCCAGAAACAAGAGCCGCTTGGCACTGGTGACCACACAGCCCAGGAGCTTACGTTTAAAAAATAAAAATAAACGTTTTTTGAAAGAAAATTAGGGGTAGCAAGGGAGATAAGATAGGTAGCAAGGGAGACCTCAGGGGTCGCAACTGCAACCCCTGGTGACACCCAAATGACGTCCCTGAGGTTGTTGCAGTAGTCCAACCTAGAGAGAACCAGGGCACTGGAGACATTGAGCTTCTGGGGAAAGGTGAGGAGAATGCCCCTGAGGAGGTGGAGCTGAAAGTTGGACTTCTTGGCAAGGTTCATGATGTGAGGAGAGAAGGCGATTGAGGAGTTGAAGATGACCCCAAGGTTTCTTTCCTAACAAGATGGTGAGGGGACTGGGCCAGAGAGTGGTAGGGAAGCAGGGAGCAGGCGCCCCAACGAGAAGGATCTTGATCTTACTGGCATTAAGGCAGAGATCATTAGCAGAGCGCCATGCCTGTATAGCAGTCAGGCAGTCAGGTATGAGAGAGGATGAAGAGGAGGTAGAGGAGGGAAGCTTAAATGAGAGCTGTGTGTCATCAGCATAACACTGCAAGTGAGGCGAGGAGGTGGAGATCAAGTGGGCCAGAGGGGCGAGGTAGATATTGAAAAGTCACGTCGATAGATAGAGCCCTTAGGGACGCCGCAGGTAGAGAGCGAGGTGGAGGAGAGGAAAGGGCTCAGTTGCACTTCGGAAGATCGGCTAGAAAGGAAGGAGGTCAGCCAGGCCAATGCCTGGGCCTTAATGCCTAGAGCATCACAGAGACGATTTATGAGGATGGCATGATTGACCATGTCAAAGGCAGAGGAGAGATGGAGAAGGAGATGGAGAAGGCTTGAGAGTTGGAATCGAGATTTGCCAGCAGGTCTTTTCAGGGGTTCAGGAAGGCAAGTTTCCGTGCCTCTGGATGCTCTGAAGCCTGAAGACTTTTGGTCGTGGAAACAGCCAGCAGATTTGGTTGCTGGATTAGTTGGGGGGATGACCAATGTAAACGGTTGACTGTAAAACAAAACAAACAAACATTTCAAAAACTCCCAAAAATGTTAAAAATACACAAAAATATAAAAGAAATAATACTGATCGGCTTAATTGGCATATAAGAAAATGTCCATTGATATGCATTATGCATGCATTTGAAATGCAGCTGCAAAATTAACCTCATGTATTTACTGGATTCAACAAGAAATGGTTCCAGACTAACATGGAATGATCTGTTAAATCTGTCGCGAATTGAGGTGGTATTTGCCACTAGTCACACCCGGCACTTAGGAAGCGTTGGAACAGCGACAGCGCCGCTCAGACAGGACGCAACGCATTGCAATTTCCTACTAATGGAGCCCTCGCTGCTCGGATGGGGCCTGCGCATTGCTGGTACTTGTGACCTTTTGAACACAGTCAGCTACATGGGGAGCTCAGCTGCTGCCCGCGGTATTGCGGGCAGTAATCTGTGCGGTAATGGCGGCCTTCTCTTGCGCAATTGAAGCCGCATTACCCGAAGCGCCTCTCGGTAACTGCTGCAAGATTGAAAGATCTGCGCTGGCTGCGCCAGCTTCACGAATGCGCGTTCGGATCTTCTGAAAGGACTTTGTTTACTGGCTTATCTTTGCGGCCTTCCTTTCTGGGCGTTCGCCAGGCATCCTGCATTACTTCTGAAGTGCAAGGAATGCACAGAGGGCCACTGATAACATGATACCGCGTGTTTCTGCTTTTCACACCCCAGAGAGAAAGCATCTTGGCCCAGTTAACTAATTCATTGATCAAGCTAATAATACACATTTTAGGATAAAAGGCTGAGTTCACCTATAAATATTTTAACCTTCATCAGGTTATGCATATATCTCTGCAGTACGTTCATGAACCCAATGAGATATTGTGCTGTAATTATGGGGCACCATTCCCCGCCCCCACCTTCAAGTGACTGCATGATGCTGTCACAGTAAACCTCAAAAGTCACAACACTATTGGTTTAAGACTATTTCCGAGGTGGCAATATTCACTTGCTGGGTGACGGTCTAAAAGCTCTGCTGGAAAATGGACATGGAGTCAAATATTTAACAAATGCATAATTATATATAATGAGTCCGATGATGAGAAACTGTGTGGAACATGCGGGAAACACGTTCAAATCCAGTTAGAGATCACTCAGCCTTTCATCCTTCCCAGGTGGATAAAATGTGTAAGACCCAGTAGGACAATAGTAGGCACTATCAGCAGCCCTTGCAGCCTTTGATGAGTACTGCAAAGAACATCACTTGTTATTATAATTGTTATGATTATTATGAAACATGGAAGAAAAGTACCCTCTCTGCGGGCACAGAACTCTAAGGTGATTGGCAATGTCTTTTTTACTTATGAAACAGCCTCCCTGCCTCTCTGAAACCTGAGCAGAAACACCTCCAGACCTCCCTCTTGGTTTCCGCCGTCTTTCTTCCCCTCCCCTGCTCATCACCTGTCTGATCCAGGCACTGGTCAGCTGGCCACCCTCTGAATTTGGGCCCAGGTCCCTGTCTGTCCAGCTGCAGCCCGCAGTGCCTCTTTGCTGCCCTCTGCACTTGTGGTCTGTATCTGCAACCCTACAGTCCCCCCTCTTGCACTTATTAGCCACCCATTGGATGCACTTCTGAGTACCCGCAGATTGCCACCCGTTGGTGGTACTCGTTTGTTTCTTTTGTCCCGCACTTCTCCATCCACCCCTACCCCCTCAGCACTTTCCTCCCCTCCCCTGCTCTTGCGCGATCTGAATGACACAGGGCCTAGTAAGATTGTTGTTTTGTCCTCCCTTTTTCTTCCCTTCCATGTCTTGTCGCGTCTAGAAACACTTGTGTACAGGTGCGCTATAAATGCCACATAATATCATATGGTGAGGGTATTTTACTCCCTGGCTGCACACTATCGTCCCCTTTAATACCCGGCCTCCTGCTTAATCTAATGGAACACCATTTGCTGATTCGTAATCGATATAGAATCTGTTTGTATTTAAAAAAGCTAATATTCGTCTCTAATGGGTTGCTGAGAAATTGTTTTAAAAGTTTTTTGCTTCAATATAAGTAATAACATGCCGCTTCTTGCTCACGTGTACAACTCCAGGAGTGCACAAACTAAACATTCCACTCTAAACAATTCCTTGTCAATTAATGGCTGAAAAGTGTCACAGAAAACTAGTTTAAAGGCAAGGAATTTGATAAGCTTGTCGTTGCTTTAATTAAGTCCTGCAATTTAAGCTGGGATTCTCTATGCTGGCCGAAGCAGCAGGCATTGTGACATCACAACTGAAGCATAACAACTGATTAAATAGCCGTCGTGATGTCATTTCCTTATTACAGGTCAGTTGTGATGTCAAAACTAGCCTGTAATAAGAACATTATTTCCAGGCTTTTATTCGGATATTGCAGCCGCCATGATTTAACATTTAAGTATGCTTATTTGTATTATTGCTAGTATGAATAGATGTACATTGATGAAAATGTGAAAAGAATAAGACTCATAATATTGTATTTTTATGTCGAGATTTTCAAAGATTTGTATGAACTCGACTTCTTTCTGCAATTGTTTTGGATATACAATTTCGAGTTTGGCAGTATTTACACAGAAATACCACCAAATTAACCTACCGCCACATGGACTCAATTGGAGGATTAGCAAATTTACCAGGGCCAGTGATTCGTCCCATGGTAAATCTGCAGGGTGGCTTCAAGGTTAAACTTTAGTGCCAAGGTTGAACTTTCAATTTGGCAGTGCTGTAAAACTGGGGGTAATTCTGTTAGGAACAAAAAATGGCAGTAAGAAAATGTCATCCATTTGTTTACTACACAGCCAAACTTCTAAATTCCCCTAATGACATTGACTAGTTACATGCACTCAAATAGTCTGGTGTAGTACTGGCATATACAGCACTTGGTTAGATGTTTCCTTGTGTGCATTTGATGATATCATTATGTGCAAAGGCTACTCTGCACAGTTTCCTTCTAATCATAATATTTTGCTATGTGTGACGTGAAATGTTACAACGTGGAATATATGAACGAATGATGTCAATGTAAATCTGACTGTTTACCGAATGCTAATTTGCCGTAAAGTTTTTATCAATTTGCTTGCCCTTTTCAGTAGCTCTCGCACCCTGTGCTGGAGACCTCGGAATCAAGAAGCGATAAACTTGCAACCAGTCCTTACTGGTTTGTGCTCTGAGAACTGGAACACACTTTCCCCTGGGCAATGCCTCCTCTTTTCCATCTCCCTGCTCCAGAAATCACTACAAATCTGTCATTTCGAATTAGTAGTAGTCTGACTAAACTCTTCCTACAGAGAAATCCTCAAAAGCGAGCCTTTGCAGCACCACTAGAATCCCATCTGTGTACTCCATTTGACCTATCACCCATTTCTATATGTTTGTTAATCTATGCCTCCGTGGGCAATGTTGGCTACAAACAATCATTTGCCATACCCTACCCCTAACTCTCTCAATGACCCATTAAAAATGTAACAGAATCAATTACATGCATCTCGTCAATATACACCTTTTCCCTGAAGAAGGCTGGCCAAATTAACATAGTCAGCTGAAACATGTTAAATGTATTTATGTTTTTACGCAAACATAATGTTTAATTATTTTACATTTTGGAGAAACTCATTATCAATCAATTATTTATAAAGATGGTCTATCAGCCCTTTGAATCGCCCTTACAGAAAACTGTCCTTAGAGTGACTTGTTTTTTTCATTCTCAGTCAAGACTGTGAAGGCAAGCAGTTGTTTTAGTGGGCTCTCTAGACACTCTTATCTTCCCCCTTCTTCTTGTATATCATTCTATTAGTGTGAAACGCAGGCATGGATTACACATGTGTAAATATAAAATCTTGCTCTTCACTACCAGTTTTACTGCTCTATAAATCACCATGGAGTCATCTGTATAATTTGTTTGCATATTATGTCATGTATTCACTGGTAGTAATTATTCTATTCACGTGTGTCGTTTTATTGCAATAACCTTGTCCAGTTCTCTGAGCCTGTTAGGCTTTAGTCCAGGCTTTACAAAACCTTAAATAACAAATAAATAAAAAAAAAAAATCTCTGGTACTACCCAGTAATGGAAGTAAAGTGCTCTGGTACGGGGACACACACCAGAAAGCTCTTCTACTGTTCAACTGATGTTTGCAATTGGTCACTCCCACCACCCCACACTCTCAGAACATATAATTGAATACACACCCATTTGAGGTCTAATGTACTGTACATGGGAGTGACATTTGGACATGCTACTCTTTTTCTCACTGGAAATGCTCATCTCGCAACCTACCCAGAGCCGGAAAATGGCGGCAATGCCGGCTGTAGAACTTGAAAATAGAATTTGCAGTGTCATCGAAAGGCTGAGCACAGACCAATCAGAAAACAATTAGAAAACAAATGAACTGCTCCCTCCGCGTCATAGTCCTGCATTCCTGTGGTCATTCATAAATGAAAAGCAAAAGTTTGTGAATGAGAACAGAGTGCAGTCACGTGTTAACTAACCGGATATGTACCATTCCATAGTACTGTACAGCAGCACTTTGTAAAAATGTGTACACAGTGCAGACACATCCAAAATGTGTGAGCTTCTTTTAAAAGATAAACAAGAATCCAACAGCACTTAACTACAACATCAAATAGTTATAGCTGCCCATCTAGTCAGGAAATGAATGGCTGCTTAGAGAAAATAAGTTGGTAAATGATATTCAAACCACAGGCTGGAATCTAGATTTCAAGATAGCGGCCACTGCGCCGCAAGTGTTCCGGTCTGGTTTTGATAGAGCAGCGTGCAAATCAATGAAAGTGTGTGTGCTGCAAATCATATGATCCAATAATATTGCCTTAAAGAGCACATAATTTGCCGGACGAGATTACAATTATAGACAACAAGCACCGTGCATTTCCTTAACTTTGTAAGGTGACATGGGCAATCAATGAAGTCAGTCTATAGGCCACACACTAACACATACATTTCAAAATGGCTGAACTCTTAACATTTTTGTTACTGATACAAAGAGCGAATGCTCCCACTTTCAGACTCATTCTGATGAGCCAGTTCATATTGCAAGGAGGTGCCTCACCGATAGCACATCCTCTCTGCCATGCTCCTCACAACCGATTCTGAGTCATTACTACCTTTGGAAGATACAGATCAGGGAATTACTGTATGCATGCATTGAAAAGGATGGGAACCTGTGACTTGCAGAGGTTACTGTGCCTTTCATCAGAAATACAGGGTGAATATGGGGTGATCTACACCATGCACAAATGCACTTGCCAGTGGTCTGCAATGATTGCCACCGTATCCAACATGGCTGACATCAATTGTAAATCCAGGCTCAGTTTGTGGAAATTAAACCATTTCACCAGATGTATGTGATCCCCAACAGCATGTAAGAGTCTGCGCAACACCGGTGTGGGATTGCCATGGTGGCTTACATGCCAGCAGTGATCAAAATGTGCAGGTGTAGTGAAAAACCTGAGAATTACAATTTCCGCCTTTTCCCCTACGCATATCAAAATGAGGCTGTTATTATTGGCAGTTCTATTTAAACAAAGGGTCGGTGCAACAGTGTCCCCCACTCTCAACTATTTTTCATGCGATGATGAGCAGCTCTAGCGCACTCCCTTGACCCAAAAAAGGTGCAGAGAATTCACAAAGAGGATCTGAATGTGAACATCAGGGGCCAGATTACAGACATTTTGCAGTTCTGCAAGTGGAAAGTTGCACGGTATTAGCACAAGGAAAAAGTTTGACCTATTTTTAAAAACACTATGACACATTACAAAACGAATTGCACCATGACAAGTGCAGTTTGGTAGGGTATAAGCACCCGAGAAAAAATTACCCTTGGGCAGAAAAACATACATTTTTACTGGATTATTGCAACAGGGCAAAATTTGCACTAGTGCTAATACGCAATGGTATTAGCACTAGGGCAAACTTTGCCCTGGTGAAAAAACACATTGAAAATGTATCTTGTTTGCACTCTCGCTATTTTTTGCCGCGGTGCTCATACCATGCCCAACTGCAACTGTCATAGTGAAATAGTTTTCCAATATGTCCCATTTTTTTTTAAATAGGGCAAACTTTTCCCTAGTGCTAATACTGTGCAACTTTGCACTTGCACCCGTGCAACATTTCTGTAATCTGGCCCCTGATATTCCTAGATTCTGTGTCTTCCCCCAGTGTGTAATTGCAAAAATCTAGGGACATTTCTGTGCATTGCAAAACACATCTAAAATTTGCAAATCAAATTCACTTTCCCATAATCAGCAAGCAAACACATTCCCATCCACCTGGGGCCAGATTACAGAAAATGTGCATCGGTGCAAGGGCAACGTTGGATGGTATTAGCATTAGGGCAAAGTTTGCCCTATTGCTAAAAACACTGGGACTTATTGTAAAACCATTGCAGCATTGCAAGTGCAGTTTGGCACAGTATAAGCACCAGTGCAAAAAATGTGCCCAGTGCAGAAAAGATACATTTATTATGCCTCTTTCGAACAAGGTAAAGTGCCGTATTAGCACTAGTGCAAACTTTGCCCTGGTGCACACATGCATACAAAATGTATCTTTTTTACACCATGGGAAGTTCTGCCCTGGTTCTTATGCCATGCCAAAATACACTTGCCATGGTGCAATGCTTTTCTCATATGTCCCAGGGTTGTTATACATAGGGTAAACCTTTCCCTATTGCTAATATCGTGCAACTTGAACCAGTGAAAGGTTTCTGTAATCTGGCCCCTCTCTGGAACAGAGACAGAGGGATGCACAATTCACGAGAGGATAATTTCTCTGCCACTTCCTTTTTTGTGGGACAGCAGCAGTATTAACCACTGCTCTAACTTTTGCTTGTCAATCCCCCAAACAGGAATAGAAATGTTTTCTGCATTTTTATTTTTTACATTTTACAAGGAGAAGTACTTCAAATGCCCTTTACTGTGCAGTGTGCTCCCAGCACCCTTGTGAGCACTGGAAGCTTGTTGTACATGAATAGGGACGACTGCATGGGGGATTTGATTGAACTTTTCGGCCATTCAGTATTTTTGAACGGCCGAAATTTGGCCAAATCTCCCATTGGGTCATATTTTATTGGTCATTTTGGCCGATTCCTTTTGAATCCCGTATTTGTACACACAGTGAATCCTTACCATGTAAATGCAGCACCATATACTAATGTGTATTGACATGGAGCATGAAGACTTCATGTAATTCACTTCTTTATTTTATTAATTGAAAAAAGCATCTTCATTGAACAACCCTGCAGTTATCACTGCCGTTTGGCTTATGGCACATAGAATTAGAATAATAAAAAGAAGTTTAAAAAAAAAAACAACCACAACAAAAATGTACTACAACATATAGGCATTACAAGAACAATCTAAACAACATTAATGTCATCATTTGAAGAGACGAGAAAGAGAAGCTTGGAAAGCTTGAGCTGCTAATCAGGATCTGATTATTAGGACAGCTGGTAAAAGGGGAGCTAAAGACAATATTGACCAATTCGAATTTAAAGAAGAATGTTTTCACCAAGTGAATGATATTATAAGTTATCTACCTAAAATCACTGACTCTCTTGCCACTTTTGGTACAATAATAGCTACAAGGGTACAACAAAGGCAGACAAGACCTAGTTATGAGCTCAGGAGACACCTTTCCTCACCCAAGAAACCATCTTTAAAGCTATATTGTATACAGAGTCAAAGGTTCATAAGAATTTAAAGAAACCCCTCTGGGTGACCCATAGCTTCGGGGACTAAGTTGGTTTTGGAATTGTAATCTAAATTTGCAGATTGTCTTTTGAAACAGCACATGCACTTGTATATTTGTATATATATACTCACTTTATACATTGTGAATAGTTTTATATCTACTATTGTATATACGATTGTTTCACTCAATGTAACCTGCATAATTTCTGTAACTGCTGTACCTTAAGAAATGTGCCCAAATACCCTTGGGTTCGGTGTGCTATATAAGCAAATAAAAGAAACAAACAAAAACAAACAAAACACATACCCCACGTGAGGTCTTTAATCAAAGATAGCACCCATGTTCCCTCCTCTACCTCCTCTTCATCCTCTCTCATACCTGACTGCCTGACTGCTATACAGGCATGGCGCTCTGCTAATGATCTCTGCCTTAATGCCAGTAAGACCAAGATCCTTCTCATTGGGACGCCTGCTCCCTGCTTCCCTACAACTCTCTGGCCCAGTCCCCTCACCATCTTGTTAGGAAAGAAACCTTGGGGTCATCTTCAACTCCTCAATCTCCTTCTCTCCTCACATCATGAACCTTGCCAAGAAGTCCAACTTTCAGCTCCACCTCCTCAGGGGCATTCTCCTCACCTTTCCCCAGAAGCTCAATGTCTCCAGTACCCTGGTTCTCTCTAGGTTGGACTACTGCAACAACCTCAGGGACGTCATTTGGGGGTCACCAGGGGTTGCAGTTGCAACCCCTGAGGTCTCCCTTGCTACCTATGTTATCTCCCTTGCTACCCCTAATTTTCTTTCAAAAAACGTTTATTTTTATTTTTCAAATGTAAGCTCCTGGGCTGTGTGGTTGCCAGTGCCAAGCGGCTCTTGTTTCTGGAGTGGCTGCCATTTTTGTTCAGGCCTCTTAAAAAAACAAGGGGGTAACACTTTGAGCAGTTACCCTAAATAAGAAAGAATGGGAATAACAAATAATTTGTCTTTCTGGAATTGTACACAATGATTGCAAGACTCATTAAAGGTTTAATTCAGGCATACTTCAGGGGGTGAGTCACTGATTAACGAGCCGATTCATGGAATTAATGTGCGCTGAAATTTTCAGTGCAAGCGTGCGAAAGCGTGCAAATCGCAGTGCCAGTGCGAAAATCGCAGCGAAACCCACGCACAGTGATTCATGGAAGTCCGTGCGCGAGGAAATTCCAGGATGTGCGCCAAAATTCTGCGTGGTGCACGCTGGCGCACACGTCTCCAAACAGTGGGCGCTAAGCGCACAGCGAAATCGCACATAGCGCGGCGCACCCTGTCAAAAGATAGGAGGAACATGGGGCGTGACATGCGGAATGGGGAACAACTCGTGAAAATGTGGGCTTCACGGGGGAAGTACAGGAGGCAAGTGTGCGGAACGCCCACACGCACTTTCAAAACACGTATTCATGGAATCGAACGGGGCTAATGGGTGCGTCAAAAAAGACGCGCTAATCCAGAAACACGTACGCCAGCAGGGAGCAGGCGTACGTGGACCCGCGCAACATAAAAGTGCACGCAAATCCTAGCAGCAGTGGTCGTGGGATACCGCAGGAGGAGGAGGAGGATAGTCAGGCCCAGAATTTTTACACCCAGAACCAGCCTTTTTGGGATGCCTGATGACCAGGTGTATAGGAGGTACAGGTTTCCACCTCACATAATACTCAACCTGGTCAGTGAGTGGGAGGATGACCTCACATCACCCACCCTGTGCTCCCAAGCACTCAGCCCCCTGCAGAAGGTCCTCAATGTACTGCACTTCTTGGCTACTGGATCATTTCAACGGACAACTGCTATAGTGGGGTGGGTGTCACAGGCCACGCAGTCACGCTGCCTACACCAGGTCTTGGCCATCATGACTGCACTCCCATCAGTCCGCAGGCACATGTACCTGCCCAGAACACCTGCAGAAAGGCAGGCTGTCATCCAGGATTTTTACGGGGTGGCACTCTTCCCCAAAGTGCTAGTGCCATTGACTGCACCCATGTGGCTCTACGTCCCCCCAGGGCATCAGAGCACATCTACAGAAACCGCAAGCACTGGCATTCCATCAACGTCCAGGTAGTATGTGATGCCAAGGGAATCATCACCTCAGTATATGCCAAATATCCAGGGTTCACCCACAACAGTTTTATTTACAGAATGTCAACCCTAAACCAGGACCTAGAAGCTGGGCGGCATGGCGATACATGGCTGCTCGGTGAGTATAAATGCCACAGCACATGCATGCATGTCAGAGACTGAGTAATGTCACAACCCCACTAATGATACCCATCACCACCTCCCTAGGGGACAGTGCCTACCCTCTGAGCACCCACATGATGACGCCAATTCGGAACCCCACCACGCCACCTGAGGTAAGACACAACGCAGACCACAGTGCAACCCGGGGTATAGTGGAACACACATTCTGAGTGCTCAAGTCACGCTTTCGCTCCCTTAACCGTTCTGGCGGGCAGCTGTTATACGCTCCCCCAGTAGTGTGCAGGATCACAGTGGCAGCATGTGTCCTGCACAACGTTGCAACACGCCGGGGCCTGCCCATGGACATGGTGGTGCCCCCACATCCCCAACCACAAGCACGCCCGCTGCGCATGGGAGGGGAAAGGGCACGGGGTGAGGCAGCCCGTACGCAGCTGGTGGATAATTACTTCACCTAAAATCACACCCCTGTGGAGTGCACACAGCCCTGCACATGCCAGCTGACAATCAATGATGATGATATAAGGGACAGTAAACTGTCACAACCATACCAGCCTGAGACTGGTCACCTGGAAGTGTTACATTGTGTGCCCTACCTACACAAACACCACCAATGCTGTGTCATCAAAAGACACACTTCTATGCTGCAAAAATCATTACCCCCTTGCAAAATACAACATGACAAAAGTGCCATGTCACCCAACCCCTCCCCAGCACCGCCACCCAACACACCATGGCATGTCATGATATGTGAGAGCAAACAAAGCAATCCCCAAAACAACACACAAGTGTCAAAGTACAGTGTCCTCAATGGAAACTGCCCACACACAATATGCTCCCAGTAATGTAGAACTAACAACACACATGACCAAATACTTACCAACAATACAATGCAGCTACACAACCTCAAACATAGCATAAACATGACAGTACTAAGTTAAAGTAGTGCAATTCTTACAACCTGATCATGCCAGCACATCGGCCACTTCCAACTGTATAGTGCTGCTGCCACACAAATGTCCAAGTGCACTGCTTACAACATGAACTCCATCTCCAAAGTAGACAGCCTTGTGAAGACATGAGGAATTAACCTGCAAATTAGGCGAAAGACATGGATGCACAAGCACATAGCAATACACCATGCAGTGTACAATTCAACAACAATATCCACTAGGAATGTATACACAGTATTGACTACAGACTGCCCACACAGCTCATGGGAGTCCTACGTCACCGTGTAAGTCAATGGGCCTCATTACGACCCAGGCGGTAAGTTACCGCCTGGGCCGTGACTTTACCACCATGGCGTAAACTATGTTTACGCCATGGTGGTTGGCGGATTTACCGCCCCATTCCAACCTTGGCGGGGCGGTAAATCCCCATTTTCCCATTTTCCCTTCCCCATTCCCATTTTGCCCCATAGGGCATAATGGGAGTGGGGAAGGCGTAATTTACGGTGGCGTAATTAACATCAAGGTCCCTTAGCGCCATGGATTTTAACACCTGCTAAAAGCAGGTGTTAAAACCTCCATGGCGCTAAGGGACCTCGGAATCAGGCGGTAAGGGTCGGCGCTGTTTACGCCGCCGTAAACCCCTTACCGCCTGAGTCGTAATGAGGCCCAATGTCACTTGGGCACACCCTTTGCAAGCCAATGGAAACGGGAAGCAGGAGGGGTGTGTGTCTCACGAACCCAAGCATCTAACCCAAACTCAGGACAAGCCTGCATGTGCCCAGCCGGAATACAGTGGATGCCCACGGGAGCCACACAAGGCAACACACTGCAAAAAAAAAAAGAAAAAATAAAAAATCAAAAATGGCCATGTGGCGGCCGATGGGGGGGAGGCCACCCAGGAGGTCCGAGGACAGGGTGCGCACCAACACCCACCTGTGTGGATGTCGGGAAAACAAAACACCTCCATGGGCTCATGGCTTGCATGGCTATGCCAATGTGGGAGAACTGCTGCTGTCGCTATCATCACCCTCTGCTGCTGCCACAGGAGGTGGTGCTGCCACAGGAGGTGGTGGTGCAATGGGAGGCAGCCCACGCAAAGCCCTGGTATGGCCCTCCATGGCAGCAAGCATGCGGGTGTGGAAGGTCTCGTTTTGGTGGATTATAGTGCGGAGATCTCCATGCAGCACCTGACGTGATGCACGGATCTCCTCCCGAGTTGCCTGCATCTCAGCTGAGAGTGAACGTGTGAGCCGCTCCAGCTGCTGTTCTGTCCTCAAGTTAGTGGAAGCCTCAAGGTCAACAAGAGTCTCCCTGAGGTGATGGAGTTCTACCCTCAGGGCTTCCCTGTGGCCCTGGGACTCTATTGATATCGATTGGCGTAGAGTCTCCAGTGCCGCCCGTCTGTCCCTGTTGGACACCAACATGTCCTCCCTGTGTGATTGGCAAATGGAGTCTGTTGCCTGCTGTAGTAGCTCCATCTGCCTTTCAGGGGGGACAATGGAAGTGGCCACCTTCTCCATTGCTTGAGCCATCATCTCAACTGATGCTGCCTGTTGGGTTGCCATACCGTAAATGGATTGTTCCCATGAGGTATTGCCTGGTGGCGTACGGCCACCGCGTCGGCGGGCACCACACCTGTTTGGGGCAAGGCGATCTGCGCCTTGCTGTGCCGGCACTGCCTGAGGCTGCAGGACTGCATTCCCCCTCTGATCTGCTGGCCGAGGAACAGGATCAGATGTTGTGGAGTGTGACCCTGCATCCGTAATCGCCAAAGGCGGACTTACCAACACTGACATCCCCATAGAGGGTTCTACCCCTGGTACAGGTGGGTTGGACAGAACAGAATCCCTGCCAAAAACACTTACCTGCGATGGCACATAGGTCTCATCATCCGAATCAGCACCTGAATAGAGGTCTGGGGAGATTGGGTTCTCACCCACCACCACACCACGTCCCCCCCTCCGTGGTGCCTGGTCGTGCCTGAGATTCCTCCTGGGTCTGCACCATCTCCTCAACCTCAACAGCATCAAGTGCGTCATCCCCTGCAAAAACATGAAAGACAAAAAATGGAAACAGGCATTAGCACCATAGCACACAAATAGGCCTGACAGGCTACATAACCATACATGATTTACACGATTTACACATGTACCACATGACTATAACCCTCCCATCCATGCACTGTCACTGAGTTTGAAGGGGACCCAAAAGGCAGACACTGATGACACCTACATGGAAGAGCAACACATTTGCTGCATGCTGGGTAGCACTGCCATCACACATTGGCCTGTGAGTGGCATGTCCAATACACATACATGACACATGCCATCACAAAGATGGCATGTACCATAGCCATGGTAAATTCCACATGTCAGTGAATGAATACTGTCAGCCATCCATGTGAGATGAACATGATGAAATGAAAAATGCTACATAGTGTGACAAAATAGGCATGTGCCAAACACTGCAACGCACCCAGTATACAAAAATACAGTGATTGCAGGCCGATGTACACATCAATGGTTTGTCACTTCAACATGACAGGAAACAACTATCATGTTCCACATTCAAACAGGCCCCATAAATTCCTGTGATCAGGTTAATACTCAATTAGCCTGAATGGTCAAATCATTCATCTAACAAGGTAACACATGTGGTCCAATGTGGGGTTCATCAATGACAGAAGCATGTCACAAATGTGACAATAGGGCTGAGGAATGCGTAGCCAAAGTGGGAGAATTGAAACAATCAGCCTGAACGAACACTGAAAAATACAAACAATGTTGTTGCAAGATGCCACTTCAAGGGCAACTGCCCAAATGTTGATCCAAATTACTAATGTGGGCAGAAGGGATACTGTCACACCCAAATCCAAGGCCGCTGAATGTTTTGCATGAAGCACATGGGTGACCCATACCACTCAGGCACACACACCCTCACCTGGCACTCAATCAGAACCAGTCACCCTAACAACATACACATGCATTACACACACATGCATGGGCACTCACCGGACAATGCTTCATAATCAGGTAGTCCTCCCACACCTTGGATCTGTTCCTTTGTGACGAAGGCCCCAGCAACAGACTCTTGTTCAGTGAGTTTGTTGTCCTCTTGTGGAGACCCACCGCCAGTCAACAGAGTAGCGGCATAATTTGAGGCCAGCTTGTTCTTTGCTCTGCGTTTCAGGTCATTCCACCGCTTGTAGCAATCATCAGCTGAGCGCCTCACAAATCGAAGGGCACTTATGCGGTTGGCGATGGTCTGCCAGTGTGCCTTACGTTGACCAGGTGTGGTCTTGCACCCTGCAGTCACCACCATTTCGTGGCTATGTGCCGACACATATCCCACAAGTGCATCAAGTTCCGTCTAATTGAAGCAAGGTTTCCTTGAGTGTGTAGCCGTGTCTGGGGTCTCAGCCTGTCGTGCCAGAGCACCCTTCTTCCTCTTCTTTAAAGGTGGAGCAGAGCCAGAGTGGCTTACGCTGCTCTGGCCAGTAGGGACAGAATCACCGGTGGACTGGGTAGTAGGAGTGTGGGAATGCACAATGACCATAGTTCTTGATGCAGGCATTGGTTGCAGGGTAATGTTGGCAGGGGGAACGTCAGTTTGATGGACTGGGACTGACACTGTCCTGGCTGGGAGAGTCAGAGCTGGGGCGGAGGGAGCTGCAGCTGCCCCTGCAGCCTCCCCACCCTGCATACTTGGGGCAGCAGATGACATAGCTGCCCCAGATCCACGTGGATTGGCGACAACAACTTGCACCGCCACATGTGGCCTAGACATGCTGACCTGGAAGTCAGCCAGGGAGTCATCCTGTGCCAGGTCAGGTGCCACAATGAGCTGGTCCAACAGGGGCTGAGCTTGGATGGTGTCAGCCACGTTTCCCTCAATCATGGGGGGGGGCATGGATGTCCCTGATTGTTCCTCCACACATGGGGGCATACGGGCACCCTGCAAATCCCGGCCATGTCCCCTACCGCGCCCACCACGCCCACCTTTTGAGGGTCGGCCACCTTTGCCTTCCTTACCGCTTGGTCGCCTCCCAGCCATGGCACTGATGTTGTTGTGCATATGGGAGTTGCAGTAAACTATTGTCCTGGACAATTGGGGGTCAAAGGGGTAGGATACCAGATGGAATTCGTACCCTAGTGCTCTAACAAGGCTGTCTGTGACCCTTGGGGGAAGATGACTGGTCACGCAACGCACAGGCAGCCCAAAATCAAAAACAAACATGCACGCAACCCCTCGTAGACCACGTGCGTGAAAAAATTAACTTGCACTACGTTGTGGCACCCAGAAACACAAAAATAAGCGTACGCGTAATACATGCAGACTACAATGACCTCTGAAGGGGAACGCGACACACGGGGCAAGCACAGTTGCTAAGTACGTGCGGAACTCACCGTCTGCCTGGAAAAAGAACGTGAAAAATACTCGCGTCTGCACGTTGGCAACACCCCCACCAAAAGAAGAATTGTACACTGTCTGAGGAGACAGGACAAAAGGAGAAGTGAACTCTGTTTGAGGAAACAGGCCCAACAAAAAATCAGAAAAGAGCTGTCAGAGGTAACAGGGAGTACAAACTAGAAATGCTGTGAAGTAATCGCGTGTGAACTGACAAGAAGTACAGATTTCACCCACTTGCCCTCCACGAAAAGCACGTACAAGGAAATGGCGTCCTACACGCAGCTTTTAAACTGGCCCACACGTACACGTCAAAGACGCGTGTACGCGGGCGCTTTCATCCAATTACACGCGATGACACTCGGACGTGCAGTTTTTCCATGTGTGCTCTGTCATCACGTGCTATGAGGGAAACGCCCGCACGCGTAATGTAACTTATGCGCCTACGCGCTAAGGGCCTTTGGTCCAATGGAATCGCGTGCGTGTGCTGACGCGCTTACGCACTAAGGCCCTTTCCTCGAATTACACGCTGACGTGCAAGATTTTCACGTGCCAAATCACTCCGTATCAAGCTGGCCACGCGAAAACACACGGAAGACCACGCTCCTGCCCTGAAGGCCATTTTCCTGCCCCCCAGAGCCCCGAGCACGCTCCCACCTGCCATCTGCTGCTGCCTGACTGCCTGCTGCCCACGTGCCCTTTGGTGCCTGCACATCAGCCATCTGCAAGGGTCCAGTTGCTGTGTCCACCCCTGCTGGAACTGAAGACTCCCGACTGGGATACCATCGCTCCACAGCCCAGCCCCAGGACCCAGTTGCCCACCCACGCCTGCCTCGGGGGTCGCCATGTTGGGGCAAACACCATCTGAGACCACTGGCGACCCCCAGCCAGAGGGGCAGAGGGCCACCAGCTTCAGTCAGAAGGAAGTTGGTGTCCTGGTGGAGCATGTCCTGGGGCAGTATGATGCCCTCTTCGGAACATCACGCGCCAACAAGGAAGGACGGGATAGGATCTGGGACGACTTTGTGGTTGCCATCAACGCGGAGGGGGTGGCAACCCGCAACATCAAGCAAGTCAAGAAGCGCTGGGAGGACTTGAGGTCCAGGACCCTCAACAAGGCCCGGCACCTCGTGGAGGCGGGCCGGGGCAGCATGAGCACCATCCAGATGAGGGTCCTGGAACGCGTAGGCCCAGCGCTCCATGCCCAGATCCTTCGGAGGCAGACCCGCCTGGAGTTGAGTGGTAAGTGGCCAAGCATTGCTGTGTGAGACAGGGCATGTTGCAGGGTGCTGGTTGTCTGATACTTGCCTGTATGTGTGACATAGGCCATGTACGTATGTGTGTGTGCAGGGAGATCATGGTCATGCATGTGAGACCAGTAATGTGTGAACCACATGGTTGGTGCATGTGTTACAATGCAACATGCGGAGCAGCATGCGGAATGCACACATTAATGCATGCCTTTCTCTGTTATTGGACATGGATGGGGTGTGAGAGATGGGTGCTGCTGCCATGGACATGTATGGCGTCCATGTCTGTGTGTCTGACTTGCGTGTCTGTGACTTGTAAATGCCATGGATGCATGACACATGTCTGTGACAATGTTCAGATTCACTGATGCAGCCTACCCATCCTTATATCCACTGTGTCTCGGGTGTACGAGGCCAGATGGATGAAACTACGGTGAAGTGTGTGCATGTGATAGGCATGACCCATGATGCA
Source organism: Ambystoma mexicanum (assembly GCF_040938575.1). NCBI lineage: Eukaryota > Metazoa > Chordata > Amphibia > Caudata > Ambystomatidae > Ambystoma > Ambystoma mexicanum. The sequence continues at coordinate 145,149,703 of NC_090929.1, forward strand.
TGTGAGTTTCAAACCAGCATTGTATTTTTCAAGAGTCCCTTGGACATGTATACTAATGTTCATAGCATGCGCCATACATGTTAATGCATGTGTTTTGCCTGCACTGACCCATGTGTTGTGGAGGGACATGATGGAAGTGATGTTTGACAGTGCCACTTTTCTGCTATTGCTTCCTGTCTAGGGGACCATTGTACAGTACCCTGATGCTTGTGTTCTTTGTCTCCCTCTACACAGCGGCAAGTGATGAAGAGGGTGGAGATGGCGCTGTGGAGCAAAGCGGCGGGGATGCCTCCACCGGCTGGCGACGCAAGGCCCAGTCACCCTCCCAGAATTTACCATCGTCCGGGAGTGAGGGGACTGGTGCTGCGTCTGCCACTACGGCTGCAGCGGAAGGGGTGGGTGAGCCCTCACAGGGGCTTGCAACGGCGGAAGACGGTGTGGAGCCATCCAGGTTGGTGGTTTCCACAGAGGAGGAGGAGGCCGCTACTGAGCCGAACATGGGGCCTGGTGGGGGTGGTACCACTGGTGCAAGTGGTGCAGTCCAGAGCCAGGGGCAGGAGGCAGCACAGGTCACCGCGGAGGGGCCTGTGCATGTCGCTGTCCCTGACCCTGTGACTGCACCATTCTGCACCAGCAGGGATGCCCCATCCCAGGCCCTTCCGCAGGTAGTGGGGATGTCCATGTCATCTGACACTCCTCTACCTGCGGACGAGGGGACCGCTGGCCGTATGGAGAAGGTCCTGATTGATGTCGCGTTGTGCACGCGTGACATTCGTGATGACGTGCGTGCTTCCCAGGGGGAGCACGCACGTCATCACGAAGAGAAGCGTGCCAACGTGGCCCAGTTGGGAGTGTCCATGGTCGGGGGTTTTGTACATGTGTCGGCCACTCTGGCGGCCCTCTCCTCCTCTGTGGAGACTATGTGCCAGTCGTTCTCCATGCCGTCTTCCGGCCCAGATGCCACCAGGGCCCCCTGTGGACCTGCCCTGACCAACGCAGCCAGCTCGGTGGGGATCCCATCCCTGCCACAGTCGGGAGTCAGAGGTCCAGCAGGGGTGGACACCACAGCAACTGGACCCCAGCAGATGGAGGATGTGCCGGCATCATCGAGCAGGGCACGTGCACGACGGCGTCGGTGGATTCCATCAGCCTGGATGCCGTCATGCTGGCAGAGGCAGTTGCGTCGGAGGCAGCAGCAGGCTCAACATGGGAGGCATCAGGGCTCGGGGCCATCTACATCAGAGGGGCAGGCATCGGCCGGAGGGCAGGAGGACCCTGGAATGGGAGTGTCTTCCGTGTGGCGGCGGTTGGGCCAGCAGATAGGTGCAGAGCGGCGGCGGGTAGAGGAGGCACGGCTCACAATGGTCAGGGAGGAGAACACCTTGCGCAGGGCGCTGAGGCGGGCTGAGTGCCTCGAGGGAATTCGCAGGGAGTTGGAGGTGGACATGGCGTTATCCCTGCGAGACCTCGGGGCCAGAGAACAGGCCCGCCTCCAAGACATTGAACAGGAGTTCGATGATGCCCAGGCCCATGACATCAACAAGTGAGCCGTTGGACTTGCCCGCCGCCATTGTATATAGTTCATTAGTGTTAAGTTTCATTTCTTTTTTCTTTCATTTGGGGCGCATGGACTATGCCCCACATTTTTGTATATAGTTAGTAATTAGGTAGGTTTCATTGTAGGTTTCATTTATGTCGTTGGGCTCATGGACCCTGGATTTGCTATATGTACATAGTTTTACAGTGGATTTTTCTCCTTCATCTTTATTTTTCTTCACCATGGAGCAATGGATATTAAGCTTTTCTTTCCCTTTGGATTTGCTTTGTTGGACGGTGACTTTGGACACATTTTCATTTGGATTGATTTGGATTCTCATTTTTTTTATTTATAATTTTTTGGACATGCTGCATTTTGATTATTATTGGCATTATTGTGTGTTTTTATTTCATTCCCTTCATTTTGACTTGAATACATTTTTGTTTCTTACTTCAATGCGTGGTCTTCTCTCATTGGTTTCATGCATGTCACAATGTGGGTTTTCTCAGTCATGTGTTGCCATTGTGTGGGTCTGACAGACTTGTACTCATGCGCATACTGCTTATTTGTGATCTATCATGTAATGATGATTTCAATTTGGAGTGGATGTAAGGCTTGGTTGGGTGTTTGGACTGGGGTGCTGTGGGGAGGGATTTGTGTGGCCATAAGAGCCATGGATCTGGATTGTGATGACGTGTTGGCTGGGGGACATGTGTCAGGGCCTGCTGGCAGGTGCCTGTTAATGATGGGGGGGGTGGAGGTGCAGGAGGTCATGAGTGGGACATGAGTGGGGGCCTGCTGGCAGGTGCCCTGCACTGCTGGGGGGTGGGGGTACAGGGGGTCATGAGTGGGACATGAGTGGGGGTCTGCTGGCAGGTGCCCTGCACTGCTGGGGGGTGGGGGTGCAGGGGGTCATGAGTGGGGGCCTGCTGGCAGGTGCACTGCACTGCTGGGGTGTGGGGGTGCAGGGGGTCATGAGTGGGACATGAGTGGGGGCCTGCTGGCAGGTGCCCTGCACTGCTGGGGGGTGGGGGTGCAGGGGGTCATGCGCTGTTGATCAGTAGTGCAAGGTGACATGTGGCTTGGCTGGGGGGCATGCCCATGGTGGATGGGCTGCCTGCGGGACATGACCAGGGGTGGGGGGTAGTCCCCTGTGGTGTGGGCTGCCTGCAGGGTCCGTGGAGGGTATAGAGGGAACACCTGGGAGGACCCACACTGCCAAATCATGTGTAGGACTCCCCTGCACCCCTGAAATACATGTATCCTTCTGAAATCACGTGTAAAACTTCCTGCGCACCCCTGAAATACACATACCCTGCTCGCACAAGGGCAATATTCCTGGGGTGCGCGGGAAGTCTCACACGCCATTTCAGCAGGGTAAGTGCATTATGGGGTTCGCGGGAAGTCTCACACGTGAAAGGGCCCTGTGCGAGCCGGGTACGTGTATTACGGGGTGCGCGGGAAGTTTTACACGCAATTTCAGCAGGGTACGTGTATCATGGGGTGTGCGGGAAGTTTTACAGGCGATTGGGCCTGGGCGAGCGGGCTACCACTCACCGTCTGCCTTGCGTGTAGAAGAACGCGTAGCCAACACCCACCCGCTGTGAAGTAATAGCGTGTGAACCCCAACACCTGGAAAACACGCACCGCACCCCACGAAAAGCACGTACAGAGCAATGGAAATCTATGTGGGATCTTCAAGCCCTGCCAGGGCAACGCCGATGCGCGATACGTCACAGAGGCGCTTACGCGCTAAGGGCCTTTGGTCCAATGGAATAGTGTGCGTGCGCTGACATGCTCACACGCTAAGGGCCTTTCCTCGAATTACACACTGACGTGCAATTTTTTCACGTGCCAAATCACTCCGTATCAAGCTGGCCACGGGAAAACACATGGAAGACCATGCTTCTGCCCTGAAGCCCATTTTCCTGCCCCCAAGAACCCCGAGCACGCTCCCACCTGCCATCTGCTGCTGCCTGCCTGCCTGCTGCCCACGTGCCCTGCTATTTGCTGCCTGCACATCAGCCAACTGCAGGGGTGCAGTTGCTGTGACCACCCCTGCTGGAACTGAAGACTCCCGACTGGGATACCATCACTCCACAGCCCAGCCCCAGGACCCAGTTGCCCACCCACGCCTGCCTCTGTGGTTGCCATGTCGGGCACACCACCATCTGAGACCACTGGCAACCCCCAGCCAGAGAGGTAGAGGGCCACCAGCTTCAATGCCACCGAAGTTGGTGTCCTGGTGGAGCAAGTCCTGGGTCAGTATGATGCCCTCTTCGGAGGTTCGCGCGCGACAAGGAAGGATGGACCAGCATCTGGACGGACATTGTGACTGCCATCAACGCGGAGGGGGTGGCAGTCCGAAAATTCCAACATGTCAAGAAGCGCTGGGAGGACTGCAGGTCCAGGACCCTCAACAAGGCCCGGCGCCTCTTGAAGGCAGCGGATGCTAAGGGGCGCCGGGGCCACCTGTCGGAACATCAAATGAGGGTCCTGGAACGCATATCCTCAGTGCTCCACGTCCAGGTCCTTGAGAGGCAGACCTGTCTGGAGTCGAGCGGTAAGTGTACATGCATACTGATTGTAAGCTGTGCGTGTGGTGGTGTGCCATTAGTGTGCAGGTTGCACGTGTGGTTTTGTAGGGCCATGTATGGATGTGTATGTACAGGGCCGTGAGGCTAACACATGCACGTCCTCTCATGTGTGAGACACATGGATGGTGCATGTGTGTGTAAGCTTGCATGCCAAATGCAGATGTGTGAGCACACATGCTTGAATGACTGTGTATGTAAGTTGGCATGGTTGTGGTGTCACACATGGATGTCGGTTCCAGCTGCATGTATCTGCACCGTGTACATGTGCATGTGTGTGTATTTCACAAGGGTGCAACAGTGATGCAACATGGATGCTTGGGACACTGATATGTAGAAGACTGATTGCCAGATGTGCCATGGATGCGATCTCATCACTGCGACAGTTGGTGGAGGTGTACAAATGCATGTAAGTGTGGTGGCGGGTGTGCATGTCTAGTGCACTCCCTGTGTTTCATGTGATGTCTGGCTCACCTTTGGCTGCTCATGCTGTTATATGTGTATGGATGGTGCTGGCTGTTGCCATATGGCTGTGGAATTGCTCAGGTGTGTGAGTTGACATGCCATGTGTGTTGGGGATTGTGATGCCATGTCTGAAGTTTGACACTGCCACTCATGTGCAACTGGCATCTGTGTATCAGTCTATTGTACAGTGTCCTGATGCCTGTCTCCTATCTCTCCCTGTCTGCAGCGTCCACTGATGAAGAGGGCGGAGAGGGTGCTGAGGAGCACAGCGGCAGGGATCACACCACCAGCCGGAGACGCAAGGCCCGGCTCCCCTCCCAGGTTGTGATCTCGTCAGGGAGTGAGGAGTCCGGTGCCGCCTCCCAGGCCGCAGCTGCAGAGGGTAGGGTCCAAGATGCGGAGGGCGGAGTTGGACTCCTCGGCAGCAGAAGAGACCCTGTGGGGGCAGCTGAGACCCCACAGGGTCCGACGAAGGAAGATGGCACAGAGTCATCCAGGTTGCTGGGGGGTTTGGTGGAGGAGGAGGCCGCACAAGGGACAGAGACAGGGTCTGGAGGTGGGGATTCCACTGGTGCCAGTGGTGCAGTGCAGGGGCAGGGACAGGAGGCAGCAGAGGCCGCCACGGAGGTGCCTGTGTGTAATCCTGTCCCTGATCCTGTGACTGCATCATCCCGCACCAGCAGGGATGCCTATGTCCAAACCCGTTTTCAGGGAGGGGATCCGCTTACAACAACTGGCCTTCCTCTCCCTGCGGACGTGGCTATCCGGGACCGGGTTGAGCCTGTCCTGGGTGGGGTGGCGTTGCGTCAACGGGACATGCGAGGTGACCTGCAGTCTTTTCATGGGGAGACTGCACGTCATCTCGAATGGCTCGTTGACCACGTCAGCCTACTGGGACAGGTCACCCAGGCCGGATTCCTCAGTTTGCTGAACCTTGCTTTGACCCCCTCCTCACCTGAACCCCCTATGTGCCAGTCGTCCTCTGTGCCATCTTCCCACCCATGTATCACCTGGGTACCCTGTGGAGCTGCCTCTGACCGTGCGGCCAGGCTGGTGGAGGACACATCCCTGCCACAGTCGGGAGTCGGACGTCCAGCAGGGGTGGCCACCTCAACAACTGCACCCCAGCCGGAGGAGGATGTGCAGGCAGCAGGAGCCAGGGCACGGGCACAGGCACAGCAGCAGCAGCAACAAGGTGGGAGCCATGATGGCTCGGGGCCTTTGACATCGGAGGGGCAGGCATCGGCCGGAGGACAGGAGGACCTAGGACGGGAAGTGTCTTCCGTCTGACAGCGGTTAGGCCATGCTATAGATGCGGAGCGGCAGCGGGCGGAAGAGGCACGGCTCACGATGGTCAGGGCAGAGAACTCCATGCAAAGGGCTCTGAGGCGGGCCGAGTGCCTCGAGGCAATTCGCAGGGACCTGGAGGTCCAGATGTCATCGTCCCTGCGAACCCTCAGGGCCTTAGAAGAGGACCGCCTCCGGGACATCTAGCAGGAGTTCGATGATGCCCTGCCCCGGGAAATCAGGAAGTGAGCCGTCGGACTAGCCCGCTGCCATTGCATATAGTTAATTAGTGTTAGGTTTCCTTTTGGTTTTCATTTTATTTGGGGCGCTTGGACAATGCCCCACCTTTTTGTATATTGTTGTTCATTAGGTAGGGTTTTTGTAGGTTTCCTTTCAATGGTTGGGCTCATGGACCCTGGATTTGTACTTTGTATATAGTTCTACACTGGATTTGACTTCATTTAAGTTTCTTTTTTACCATGGATCAATGGATGTGTCTTATTTTTACACTTTGGATTTGGTTGGACAGACTGACTCTTTGGACCCATTTGCTTTTGGATTGATTTGGATTCTGCTTTCATAAATTTTTTTTGAATATTTTGGACATGCAGCTTTTTCTTCATTATTTCCATTATTGTGTGTTTTTTTTATTCATTTGGTTAATTATTGAATACACATTTATTATATACTTTACTGATGTAGTCTTATCTCTTTTGTTTTGTGCATGTCACAATGTTGATCTTTTCACAGTCATGTGTCACCATTGCGTGGGTCTGAGGGACATTGATTCATGGGCATGCTGGTTATGTATTTTCTATCATGACTTTGGGATGTTTGGACTGGGGTGGGATTTGGGTGGCCATGAGGGGCATGGGTCTGGAGTGTGATGACCTGTCGGGGGGGACATGTGTGTGGGCCTGCTGGCAGGTGCCCCTGACTGCTGGGGGGTGGGGGTGCTGGGAGACATGAGTTGGTGATCATATTGCAATGTGACATGTAGCTTGGCTGGGGGGCATGCCCATGGTGGATGGGCTGCCTGCGGGACATGACCAGGGGTGCCGGGTAGTCCCCTGTGGTGTGGGCTGCCTGCATGGGCCGTGGAGGGGGTAGAGGGGACACCTGGGAGGACCCACACTGCCAATTCACGTGTAGGACTCCCCGCTCACCCCCGAAAAAACGCGTTCCCCGCTCTGACAGCAAAATCGTGTGTGAAACTTCATGCGCAGCCCAGTAATACACGTATCCTACTCCAATCGTGTGTGAAACTTCCCGCGCACCCCTGAAATACACGTACCCAGCCGAATCGCGTGTGAAACTTCCCGCGCACCCCTGAAATACACGTACCCAGGCCAATATGTGTGAAACTTCCCGTGCACCCTGAAATACACGTACCCAGCACAATCGCGTGTGAAACTTCCCACGCACCCCTGAAATACACGTACCCAGGCCAATCGCGTGTGACACTTCCCACGCACCCCAGAAACACACGTACCCAGCCCAATCGCGTGTGAAACTTCCCGCGCACCCCCAAAATAAACGTACCCAGGCCAATCGCGTGTGAAACTTCCCGCGCACCCCTGAAATACACGTACCCAGGCCAATCGCATGTGAAACTTCCTGCGCACCCCTGAAATACACGTACCCAGCCCAATCGCATGTGAAATTTCCCGCGCACCCCTGAAATACACATACCCAGGCCAATCGCGTGTGAAACTTCCAGCACACCCCAGAAATAAACGTACCCAGCACAATTGCGTGTGAAACTTCCTGCGCACCCCTGAAATACACGTACCCAGGCCAATCGTGTATGAAACTTCCCGCGCACCCCTGAAATACACGTACCCAGACCAATCGCGTGTGAAATTTCCCACGCAACCCCGTAATACACGTACCCCACTCGCACAGGCCCTTTCGCGTGTGAAAGTTCCCGTGAACCCCGTAATACACGTACCCTGCTGAAATCGCGTGTGAAACTTCCTGCGAACCCCAGTAATACACGTACCCCACTCGCACAGGCCCTTTCGCGTGTGAAACTTCACGCGCACCCCAGTAATACATGTTCCCCGCTTGGCGTTTGCTGTTTGGCAGCCCTGTAAACTGGTCCAAGGTTAGCGCAGCCCTTTGCGCTGATATGGGAATTTTGATGGCTTTTCCGTGCGCGAATGCGTTCTTGGGGCCGTAACTGGTGCTGCTGCAGGGTCGCCGCGCCACTCTGCACCACGGCTGGTTTTGGAGGCTAAAATCCATGAATACGCTGTGCGCGGAAATCGATTTTAGCGCACGCGGCTGGCGCAGACATTCACACGCGCACACTGTACGCCAGCCGCGTGTGCTACTTTTGTGCGTAATTCTATGAATTACCCTGTAAGTCTGTTCTTAAACACCTCAGCTCAGCCTTTCATCCTTCTGAGGTTGATAAATGAGTACCAACACAGGCTGGATGTATGTGTGTTCTATATAAATCGCTTAAGCGTAATGGGTATATAATAACACATCATTATCATTTGGCCTTGGGCGTCTGCTTGCATTCACAGTAATTTGGTAATATGGGCCTATACACACTGATATTAACGATACATATGTTGATCCATTCTTGTATGAAATGTATATCACATTATAATGATATCGGGCCTCATTACACGGTAGGTGGTAAGGGTTTACCGGTACCAGTAAGGACACCGGTACAGGTAAACCCTTACCGCCTTACTATGAGTTCCCTTTGCGGGACCCGACCTTAACGGCTGGTTTTACCAGCCGTTAAAGTAGGGTGCCGCAAAGGGACCTTGGTGCTAATTACGGTACTGCAATTTGCGGTACCGTAATTAGCACCTTCCCCATTCCCATTATGCCCTATGGGGGCAAAGATGGGAATGGGGAAGTGCCTTGGTGAATGGGGAATTACCGCCCCCGCTCACCTTGGAGTAGGGCGGTAATTCCACCATCCACCAAGGCGGACCGGTAAAATACCGGCAGCAACCATGGCGCTAATAGCGCCATGGTTACCGCCTACCTTGTAATGTGGCCCATCGTAACAATATTTTTCATAGTGTACTTAGGAACAATTCTATGTGATGCCACTTCCTGTTTTGTCAAGGGGTGAAAGGCAGTGTTCCATCACTTCCCGTGATGTCACGTCAGGGTGGGGTCAAATGACATCAATTCCTTTGATGCCATCAGAGGTCAAGGGTCATGTGATGTTACTACCGCTACCCCTGGCATTTTGGTGAAATTACGTCCCTGAGCAGCCTCCTCCTCAATCTTCCTTTTTCCTCCCTTTGCCCTCTTCAACTAATCTAGAATAGCACTTCAAGACTTATCCTTGGCCTCAAGCCCAGGGACAACATGGCTCTATCCCTACACTCTCACCACTGGCTCCCGATGGCTGCAAGGCTCAAATTCAAGACCCTCTGCATCACCCACAAGGCTTTCTGGGGCCTGGAATACCGCTACATCCAACTTTCCCTCCCTAAATACCTCTCTACCAGAGTCCTTTGGTCTTCTAGCTCCAACTCTCTGCAGATCAGACATTTCTCCAAGCAGAGATTGTGGGGTACATCTCTTTCTTCGGCAGGAACCTCCCTCTGGAATTGCCTTCCTGCCCCTCTCAGACTTTAGCCGGATCTCCTTAGGTTCCAGAAACTTCTCAAGACTTTCCTTTTCTCCTCCTTCCCTCTCCCCTTCTCCTGCTAATGTCCCCCTGCTGCTGAGACTGGCGCTGGTCGCTTATGTGCCTTACAGGAGCCAGGACCTCCACGTCCAGTCTACCCCATCACCCCTTAACCACCACTTGCCCTCAGGCACCCTTCCCTGACTAGCCTGAATCTGGTCCACCCCATCCTCGCACTAGCTGACCCTTACCACTGTTTCCCCTGGCATTTGCACTCCTGGGCTCCCCTCAGAACTTGTTCAGCCCCTGTGGCCCCAACCTTCCTGTACTTTCCCCCTCCCCCTTCCCTTATCCCTAGCCCTTCCGCCCTGACCTACCCCCTCCCCCTGCACTCATTGTCACTGCACTTGCATGGTCCGAATGTAACAAGGCCCTTTGATTGTTTTGTTTCTCCTCAGACCGCACCCCCCCCCACCTTTTTTGAATTGTGGAGCCTGGAAACACTTGTGTATATGCGCCTTACAAATGTTCAATAAATAAATCAAAATGAATATTTGTATTCAGTTTTGTACAGAACATTCCTGCAATTCCCTTTGGTCATTTACTTTTGTGACCACAAATTGTTTTACACAGGTATGTAAATTGATTTAATTTAATTTTTATTGTTTAAATCCTTATCATACATCACCTGCTTGCTTGCAACAAATGGAGCGAGTTATTCAAGGTGTGAGTATGTTTGTGTACTTTCAAGATAGTTCGCATACACACAACTACACAGTGATATCGCACACTATGACGTCAGTTTTCGTGTTGGGAACATTTTAAACACAGGTTTCAAAATGATCGTGAATGGTTGTAGTAACTTGATGAACACTGTATTTATTTATTTATTATATTTATTCATTTGATTTGTACTGCACGTAAACAATTGCCCGGGGGCATAGAGGCTCCAAGACAAGTCACAACTACGAAAAACACGAAGCCGGTTTACGGTCAGAAAGTGAGCAGGTCATGAGGAGGAGGACAGAGAAATTAGTTAAATAAAACCGCGAGCATTCCAGATTTGAGGTGCTGAGTAGGGAAAGGATCTCTGTTCCATATAAGAAATACTAGTTCTTGGGGCCTCCAGGAGGCAGGTGGTATTTGATCTCAATACTCTGCAAACTGGTAGACGCGAGATGAGAGTTGACATGTACTTAGGTACCTGCCCAAAAACGCATTTGTGCGTAAAGCATAACACGTGGAAGGTGGTTATACTACAGACAGGGAGCCAGTGTAGTGCTCTCCTTGCTGCAGTGACATGCTCTTTCCTTTGTAGGCCTGCAACGATGCATACTATGTTGTTTTGTACCACCTGCAGGCGAGTGAGGTCATGTTTGGAAATGCCAAGCAAAAGGCTCGAGCAACAATCCACTTTGGCTCCTATGATTGCCCTGTGACGCAGTTTGTGGGGGAAAGAAAGGGTTGTAGCTGCGCCAGTAATTTAAGGTGGTACCAAGTACTAGACACAAGGCTATTAATCTGTCCTTTCGTGGATAGTTCTTGATCCAAACTTCAGCACCTTGGTGTAAAGCGCTCTATAAATAAATAAATCAATCAATCAAGCAATCAGTCAAAATAACCCCAAGTGTCTGCACCTTAGGCTGAGTGGAAATGTTGCACTCTGCAATTATGAATGAAAGATACTCTAAGCTGAGCTTCTGCAACTGTGTAGTGTTACCCAGCATCATGAGTTCTACCTTTGAGCTGTTAAGGGCAATCTTGTTAGATTGCGTCCATGTTTGGAAGTACTCATAGGTGGAGCTCATGTTAGGCGAATCAGTGATATTGTCACCCATGAGCGGAACAAGGAATTGCGTGTTATCCGCACAATTTGCATATATGATACCTAGTTTATCAAGTTGTTCTAACAGGGGGATCCTAAAGATGTTAAAAAGGGTGGGTGATATGCACAAGCCCTGTGGTACCCCGCAAGTGACAATAAACTCCTCAGACAGGGCCTCCTCAAAGAAAACCTTTGCTCTACAATCTGCCAAAAAGTATTTCACCTATTCAATGGCTGCAGTGGAAAAATTTGCTGCATCCAGTTGTCTCTCCGCCAGGATGATATAATCCACCAGATCGCATGCGGCAGAGAGATCTAGGGGCATAAGCATGGTGGTGTACCCCTCTCGACGAACTGAATTTTTTTTATTTTGAGTTTCGAGTAAAGTAGACTCATACTATGGGCTTGTCTGAAGCCAGATTGTTTAGGCCCCAGGATGTCGTGTTCAGATGGAAAGGTCTCAATCTGCAAATGTGCCACTTTATCCAGAACTCTAAGCAGATATGGCACAATTGTAATAAGTCAATCATTTCCTGATATATATAGCATCAAGGGAAGGTTTTTTTTAACAATGGCGAGATCGAGACTTGTTTTATTTCACTGGGGACAAGGTTCGCCCTGAAAGGTGCTTTAACAAATTTGGTTATAAGGAGAACCAACTGAGAGGCACAAGACTTCACCGTGATGGCAGGGCAAACACCACCTTTACAGTAGGTTTTAAGAATGTCTGCAAGGTTCTGCTTAGAAATTGGCTGAAAGACAAATTCAGAAAAGGTCCTAAGCATGGCAGGGACTGCCACATTGGTATATTCTTTATTCCTTACCTTGATTTTACAGACAAAATGTTTGCCTGAATTTTTTATTAAAATTAGAATTTTTTAAAAGTTTATCCGGGAGTGCCTCCTGGATGTCATTACAGCACTTGGTGTCTTTGATAACCCGTGAGAGAAGTGGACAGGGGGCCTCAAGCTCTTTGAGGACTATCAATAGCTGCTTGGAGCTAGAGACTGCCCCAAGAATACGTTGCTCACATACGTTGCTCACAGTCATTTCTTTTTGCTGAGGAGATAGCTGTTTTGTACATCTTGGTTGCCTGCGTGTGGAGGGATTTATCCTCACCTACATTTCTCTACTATCTTTTTGGTAGCAGGGGGAATAGACACAATCCAATCCTCAAGATGGTGGTCACACCATGGGCACTGACTGCTATGTATGTCCTCGATGATAATCTGTGATGAAACCTAGTCCAGGATTTTTCCCTTAAGATGAGTGGGATGAGTAATGTGCTGGGTAAACCCAAGATCAAGCAGCGTAGTCTTAACCAACATGGCTGAGGCATCTGTCTGGTAAGGAACCCAAAATTAAAGTCCCCAGAATAAGAGTTCCTGCTTTGGATTTGAGACTGGGGGCTAAACGATCAATGGATCAGGAAGTCTGCTGTACTGTGCGGAGGTCTATAGATCACACATATATTAATTGTGGCATTGGGGTTCACTTGAAGCTTATCCCAAATCACTTCCCATTCTGGAAACATGTAGTTATCAATTTTACGGATGTTTAGTGCTTGGTTGTAAAGTAGGGTTACACCACCGCCTTTGACATTTAGTCGATCAGTTCTTATAATGTTATAGCCAGCAGGCACAGTCAAAGTAAGGACGGGTCCTGCGGCATCATGTAGCCAAGATTCAGTGATGGCACAGAGGTCGATTTTCTGAGTAGTCAGATGATCAGCGGCCTCAGTGGAGTGCTTAATGAGAAACCTAGTGTTAAGCAACATACAACTCAATTACTTAGAACAACGTATGACCAATCTTTTGTTACTAATAGTTGATGTTTAATCATTAGGTACCCTATTGAGGGTGCATGAAATGGTCAGCATGAAATTGTCCTGTCTTTCTGGCCATCTTTAAATGCTCATAAAATGTTGGTGCATATTTGTGACTGACAGCTCGGGAGAATGTTGATGAGTGCTTGAGTGTGAATGCTCTGAATGTGTTAGTTGGGGCCTGAGCTGGAGCGCACGATGATGGTTGGTGATGTTATTATGTACATATGTACAATAACGCTTATCCACACTTTCTAACCAAGGGGCTCACAGCTGGTCTATGTCTGGACTCCAACGCCTGTTCCGTTGTAGTTGCTGCAATGATTTACATTTTGAGGCAGTTCTTTTGCCAATAGAAAATCATGTTTTGCTGGGCTCACTTAAGACTTTTGGACTACAATGTGAATTAATTCTATTTTTGGTGTATTGCAACTGCGATAGGTTGATTAGCAGTTGGAAATTGATCTATTGTCAATGCATTGTTTGTTTATAGATTGATAGCCACAAGCGAGTGAGAAATACGACAGTCATACCTTGCAATTCAGATATACGATCCTTATTAGGCTAGTAATGTTTGAAATTGCAAGCCCTATATGGGGTTGTTCACCTTGAATTAATTTCCTGCAAATTTAAGGATTTATTTTGTCTACATTGCATTGCCATTATTTCTATGGTTGTAAGGTTAGGTCCATAGGTATGTAAGATGTTAGTATACTCCATCAAACCTCATAAAAACAATCGTCTTCCTCAAAGCTATATCCTTCTCTGACAATATCAACCCAGCCTCCATCATTAAACAGCTGATGGGCCGGGCGCTCAACACACCCCTCAGCATCATTAATGTCTCCTTCACAGAAGGCTCATTTTTGGACACCATCAAGACTAGTCTCTTACAACCTCTTTTGAAACAACCAACACTAGACCCAAACAACCTGGTCAACTACCAGCCCATTACAAACCTCCCGCTTATTGACAAAATATTGGAAAAAGTAGTCACTATCCAATTACTCACGAGAATCGAACAACTCCACCTCCTAAATGACTACCAGTCAGGGTTCCACCACAAGTGCAGCATCGAGTTAGTCACCATCCAGGTGGTGGACGATGCTATAAACAGGTATACCAAAGGACCGAGGTTTATGCTACACAATCACCATTCAGCAGAGTAACCAGGGCCCAACAAACCCTCTCCCGGTAAATGACGTAGGACTCAGCCAAGGGCAAGTTAGAACTGTCCTTTATTTTGCATAACAGACAGGCATCATATAAGAAAAAACAAATTTCCAGTAATCACAGCTCTGGAGCCTGTGTCAGGAGTTTTTGTTAGCAAATGCTGTCACAACTTCGAGTCATTCCTCAAAAACCTACAAGCCCATTCTATTGTGTGGCTGGGGTAGTAGTACCTATAGAGGGCACGTATAGAGGTTAGCTAACTGGTCCTATCATGCCAGGTGATCTTGCCTGAAACCTCCCCAAAAACAAGCTATTGTATTGTTGTGGCGTCGCAGGACTACCATTGGCCCTTGCCCATTACCCTCCACCTTAGGATTTGTGCAGGAGCGAGTATCCTCAGGCCTGGGACCCCGCTCTGTTCTCAGCGCTTAGTGTACCTTCTCAAGGTGGTGAGAAAGACTGTGTGTTCCCATTGTTGCCACTGGTACATCCCCCTAGCCTGAGAGAGTGCCTGCAGGTTGCAACATTGTTAGACAACACATGTATCAGTTCTTGTCTGCTTTGCTGGGAACTGTTCCTCTTTCCACTGCAGGTAAATGGCTATTGTTCGGCTCGGCCGCACCACGTGGGTGAGGACCATAAAATTGAGCTTTTTGGGCTGCAATTAGTGAGGATTTATTCTGCTATTTCCCAGGTGGCTCCCTGTCCCTGAAGCCAGGAATGTTCTGCTTGCCTCTGACTTGGGCTACGAGCACCAGTTCTGATCAGCGTGCTGTAAAATCTGTTATTATGAGGCCTGTGGCTTCATGTAACTCATAGTTATGCTATGATTTCTATATGTCTACATTGTACTATTTTCCTTATGGGTTAGTGGTATTTGGCTCTTCCAGGTTCCTTACACGGCCCTATAGTTCCAAATGGTTAGTTGCAATAAGCAGCTTCAAGTTTGCTCTGCATCTCTTGATTTTTTGCGTTTCTGCCTTTTTGCTAATGAAAGAAAATAAGAAAGGCATCTGACAGTATGTATATGTATCTGTCCTCTATCTACAGAATGGTGTAAGCATGTTCTTTGTGTGTGGGTGTGTGTGTCCATGTAACTTGGTACAGGGATGCAAGTTTGCTTCATGGCTAACCTTACTAGGTCATGGTGTCTCTAATGACGTCAGCACAGCTGGATATTTCTCATTAGTCAACCTGGTCCAGTGTTGAGGCACATGTATCCGCGAAGATGTCAGCTGGATAGGATTTGAACGGTTGTCTAAGAGAATATCTGCTCACTTATGGAGAATGTACTGTCCCTCCTGGTGGCTGGCAAAACATTGACTGACATCTCTCGTTGTTTGCTCTTCGGGCTGCCATGCGTATAAGGGTCACAAGAGCCATTCCAGGGACCCTCTCTTCAGTACCCCTTCTGGTTGTCCTGTCGACCACATCTTCAAACCTATCCACCGTAGCTCTTGTGAGCCATATCTTTGTTACTCCTCCTAGATGCCCATAGTAATTTGCATGGTCATCATTATGACTCAGGCGGTAAGGGGTTTACGGCGGCGTAAACAGCGACGACCCTTACCGCCTGATTCCGAGGTCCCTTAGCGCCATGGAGGTTTTAACACCTGCTTTAGCAGGTGTTAAAATCCATGGCGCTAAGGGACCTTGATGTTAATTACGCCACCGTAATTTACGGTGGCGTAATTAACGCCTTCCCCACTCCCATTATGCCCTATGGGGCAAAAATGGGAATGGGGAAGGGGAAATGGGGATTGGGGACTTACCGCCCCGCCAACCTCGGAATGGGGCGGTAAGTCTGCCAACCACCATGGCGTAAACGTAGTTTACGCCATGGTGGTAAAGGTACGACCCAGGCGGTAACTTACCGTCTGGGTCATAATGAGGCCCCATGTCATGTAACAGCACACTCCTTCTGGGTTGCACCACACCCATTTCGCCCAGTATTTCTTGTAGTCAATGGGGTCTTTGGGCCTCTTTACAAGTTTGCCAGTCCGGTAACTACGGTACTGGTAAGCTAGTCAGTACTGTAGTTACCGGACTGGCAATCTGCTCGCGGGTGCCTTTTCAGCTTTGATATTTTCCTGCGCCCTTCTCTTCCTCTTCCATCTTGGCATGCATTTCCAATAATCTGGTAACTGCTTCAGTTAGTCTGTAATTTGCTTCATCCTTTGTGGGCACAAATGTATAGCAAGATGATCCAATCTTCCTTTAGATTTTTAGGCTAGATGGCCAGGAGAGGGTTTGATTCCTTTAGGCTCTTCTCTTTTACTTTTATCTCTCCCCCTTGCATCAGTTCTTTTAATTTCTGTTCTTTCTTTCGGTATCCATTCCATGGATTTATAGGATCCTCCCCCTCTATCTAGTATTTGGGGTTGGGAGCGATGAGTAAGCTTGTGATCCTTCCGCTCCTCATTTTGATTTACCAAATGGAAGTGTTTTATTGCATCGGAGTGGTTTTGGGCAGTCTCAATAACCCTGATTAGGGTGGGGGGTCTATTTAGTTGTAGTAATACTGTTTGCAAAAAGGGTGATAAAGAATTGATGAATTGCTCTACAGTAATTGTTTCTACCAATTCGTTCATGGTTTTGTTGTTAATCCAGAGGACGACTGTATTTTGAATTTGCTCTCCTAATTCAAGGGAGGTTTCCCTGGGGTTGATTCTAATGCCCTACCCTTTTAAGTAGCCTCTCTTTTATGGATATAAAGGTAGCCTCCTGGACAAGGTTAAGTAGTTGATAAGCGGTCTGTAGCTCACTTTTCAGAAGAGGCCCTAATAGCATTTTTTTTTAGATTTTCTTCCCATCCTAATTGCTCGGCTACTCGCTCAAAATTCAAAACGAAATTTCCTAGGTGTTCGCCCTCTTGGTATGGATGTAGTATTCCTTGAGGTAGTAGGGGTCTTGCCTGTAACTTAACCAATTTTGTTAAATTCTCATGAAGGCGGGCATTGGCCTGAATCTGATGGGTGGCCAGCTGGGCCATGATGGCTGTCAGGTCGGCCATGTCTTCCGGCGGAGTAAGGGTTCCTTCTGTTGTATTTTCTGAATCAGAAAAAAAACAGGTGTCGACTCCCTCTGATAGGGTTTCAAAGTAGTCTGATTCCTCTGAGTCTAATTCCAACGGAGGGGAAGATCGGGATGGGTTGATTGCTAAACCTGATGGACCCGGGACCGAAACTGATTTGGTACCAAAGATAAAAGGTTCTGGAAGAGCTGGGTTCAGAGCACTAGGTCGAATGAAGACGTGTGTATGTCGTATTTTTAAGATTATCTAGTCCCACTGTTGGATGCTATAGTGGGAAAGGGGAAGGGTATCTAATAATAGCTGAGTTTCGAGAAATTAATCTTGTTGACCAATTGGGACATGAAGTTGGGAAAACAAAACCTCTTTAAGAGTGGATATATGATCAGAATCGAAGAGTTCAACAATCCTATTTCCGCCTTCTGGTGGTACAAAGATTATCAGCATGGTTTCTCAATTTGTGTTAGTTGAATCAAATCCCACCACTGACACATTATATAAGGAAGGCATATTATCAAAGAGTAAGATAGACACAAGTGATAACCATTCAAGGGTGTTTATTGAACTTCAATTGGGTTTGAAAAAAATTGCCAATCCATACTTCTAAATACAAATAATTTCATTAAAAAAAATATAATTTCATTTAATTTCAAATAGTGTGGGAAACAATGTTATGCAAAAGAAATGTGTTCAAGAAATGATATGTCAGGATATTCAAGCCGTTGGCTTCTCTTTCCTACGTTTTCAGCACGGGATAAGGTGACGCACTCAAGCTTAACACAGTCTCTGGCTTCTCTAACACAAGGATGCAGTTAAAAACTTCAACATCATGGCCCTCTGGGCCAATGTCTCTTTGCCATTCAAAATCTCTTTTTTTCAGAGGGCCGGATGCAACACGACAAACATGATTTCACGTGTGCAAATTCTCGGGTGGTTTTGTGTTCACCCCGGATCCCCCTCCACCAGGCTCCACTCTCCACCAGGCTCAGACCCACTTTAACACAAACCCTTCTCGGGTGATGTTCGATTCAACCCTGGGTCCTGCTCTGCTGGGCTCAGACACACTTTAACACAAAGCTTTCATTTGATCTCCCTCTGCCGGGCTCGGACCAACTTTATCTACTTTGCCAAGCTTTCTTTACTTTTTTGTTCAACCTGTCGCCGGACCACTTCGATTCACAATTTCTCGTCTCTTCTCAATATAACCTCTTTTTCACTTTCACTTTTGCCACTTCTCAGTTGAATACTTTACAGAGACCTTCGACTGAGCACCCACGCGGTGCCGGACCACTGTGTCAACGGTATTGTACCTTGCTTTGAAAGTTCAATCACTCATCAGCAGTTCAACTTTGCTTGCGTCTTTTATCAGATGCCTTTTAACAATGTTCATTCCAGCGCTCGCCATAGAATGTTGCTGCTTGCAACCTTGGCTTCAACACAGACCGGTCTTGTATCAGTCCCCTCAGCTCACCGGCTGTGTTGATTTCACTGATGTTGCTTTGTTCTTGGAGCCAAGGTTGGTACCACAATGGCTTGTGCTTCTCCCCGCCTTGATTATTGACACGGGAGGGCCCCGGGTATCTCCGACACACAATGCAGGATTCTTCAGCCTGGTTTCCTGGTCTTACGCTTTCTATTCTCGAGGTTTCCAGAAAGTAACAGTTCCTTGTCGAAGAGGTCTATGGAACTTCCCTCCTTGTGATCCCCTTCGATTTTGCCATCTTTTTTCTCTCATTCCACTGCTGTCTTGAAACTGAGGTTTCCTTGTGTGCTTTGCCTCACTCAGAGTGTCCTCTTGTGCTGCACCTTTTATCCGTGTGGGGAAGCTTAATGGAAGTCAGGTGTGTGTGATGGTCAGTAATTGCCTGACCTTGCCTGACCATTGTATTGGGACACGTCAGGTATATGTCTCAGGTGTTAGTCTGTTTTCTCTCATAGCGGGCTGTCCGTGAGAAATTGTTCATGTTGTAAAGGAGGGTAGGGGGTAGCGTTCCTAAATATCCTACCTGGTAGGGTGGGGTAAAGGTGTTAGGAAAGGAGATACCACGTCTTACCATCTGGTGTCCCACTCCCACTCACCGAAGACCCCTCACCCAGGTGATCCTCCTGCACTGGTCCATCCGCAGGAATTGGATCCAAAAGCAATGGCTGTGTCCTGGTCACCTGGATGACAGATCCCTGGGGAATAGTGGGTGATACACCTTCTGGTTTCTCACAGTTTCCACTTCTTATTTCTATATAAAAATGAAGTCAAGTCTTGTGAGTCTGGGTGTAGTGGTATAGAGAAGAAAGCATTTTTCATTGTCGCTATGTTCGAGACTAAAGGAAATTCTGCTTCGACAATATGGTTCAGAGGGCTTAAGTCCTGTATAAAACACCATGACCCCCGTTGTCTTTTTCAAAGGGTACACTGCCATGTTGCTCAGTGATTCTGATGGTATTAAGATGTCTTGCTTTACCAGTGCAATTATTGTCTCATAAATACCTTTGTCTGCCTCCCTCAACAGGGGATATTGCCTAGTTCTTGGTAAAATTGCTCCTGGCTTCAGTTTTATCCTTCCTGCTTTTATCCCTTTCAGAAGCCCCATGACATAGGGTCTTGTGATCCACAACCTTTGCCAAGTCTTCCTCGAGAAATGTCGGTGGTGCTTGTAGCATCATCGACATCCTCTGTGGTACCTCCCTGTAGTGTATATTCACCCAGTATGTAATGCTAATATCAAACACTACCTTGTTATCTGAATGGTTGTCTTTGAACAGTTCTTCATCTGTCACGGTAGTTAGCCTATACCGTTCTGCCACTGTGATCACTGACCTCCGCGCTCGTCCTGTGTCTTCTGTCCCATGCACTGTTATTCTGTCATCTCCCACTATTACCACCTCTAATTCTAGTGCTATTGTCAACCCTTCCGTCTCATCAAGTTGTAGTTCTGGTCTAAACATGTATTCATTCGGAAGGTGCCACAATTTCCCCTGAATTCATGGGAGCCATGCTATTATTACTTCAGCCCCATATCGAAATAGCTCTTCATTTGCTGGCACCCCACCCTCTGTACCGTGCGTCCACAATAAGCCTGAATAATTTCCCTCACGTTTAAAAGGTGGATCCCAGGTGTGGAACACACTATCACTTTGTCATTGAATGAGATGGTCATGTTAGGTTTGCTCATAATGTCCCTTCCCATTATGTTTATATTGAGATATGGGTGCACTACTGGTAAATTACTACTCTTGTCAGGTTGATAAATACATTAATTTGTTACTAAATTGTTCTGGTGCTCCAGGCAACACTCTTGCTACTGAAAGAGCTAAAACTATGCCAATTTGAACTCATCAGAACCACTGCTGAAAACCTGGTCACTCTTAATCAAGGTGCCACAGCTCTTCATTAATATTCAAGATAATATACATCTGACCTCTCTGCACATTGCTCATAACTGTTTAAATAAAAAACTTTATTTTTCATCAGTGGTTCTGATGAGTTCAAACTGGCATTCCCATTATGTTCACAGGTGTCTGTCGGGAATACAGTGAGGGTAGAGCTAGGTCATGCTCCCCTAAAGAAAGTGCAGATCGTCTATAAAAGTAACCACTTCCATCACCCCAGAGAATCATTGAGCTTTCATGGTGTTGCCTGACATTCTATACCTCCCCTCCCGGATGCAGGATCTAGTTGCCCCTGTGTCTACTATAAATGAGAAAGTCTTGTCACCTATCGTCACCCCCTATGCATGGTTCCTCTGCCGGGTTGGGTGTAATCGATAGGATGGAACACATCAGGTCTGTCTGTGGGCTGTCCTATTGAGTGCATAATGACATTCTGTTCCCTGCAAATGGGTTGCCCCCACCACGGTAGCCCCCCCCAGTTTCCGAATGGGAATCATTGCCAATGTATCTGTGGTACCTGTGGTGTCTGCGAATACTGTTGCACTGGTACCTGCAGTTGTGGTGTGTGTGTCATGGGCTGGTGTGCCTGCGAGTATGCGTTTGGTGTCTGTCCTTGTTGTTGCGTCTGGTCTAGGGCATAGTACTCAGTCTGCTCCCCCTGATATGTTGGTTGATATTGCATTCTCCCATTATGCTGCATCCCCCCTCTTCTCCTGCACACTCTAGAAATGTGTACTACATGTCTGCACACCCAGCAACAGAGTGGTTCCCTCATTTGTTTCTGATACCCCACTGCATTGGTTGCCCGTATCTGTGATACCCTCCTGAAAACCCCTCTTGGCTCTGTTGTATTTGATGTCCATACCCACATACCCTAGGTGGCTCCCTCTTCCTCCTAACCCATGCTTCGAATCCCCCTGCGCCATGAACACTCCTCCTGCGGGCGGCAGTGTGTACTGTGTCTGTGGTATGCTTTGTCCGCCCGTGCTTGTTAATACTTCTCTTTCCAAGGTGTATTTAGACAGTTTGTTCTGCACTAACCTCGCCTCTTCTTGCTTTCTTTCCTCACACTTTTTCCTAGGGCTTTCTTGCAATAGCCTGCATTAATGTTCAATTGTAAGTTGAATTTCTTCCCATGGTTTCACCTCCATCCCCACCCACTTCTAGAGTTTTTTTTTATACCTGCTCTGGTAACCCTTGGCATAGTATATAATAGATTAATGCAATGTTTTGTCCCGTATTTCAAGTCTCCATAACTCTTGAATAGCCTGAATGTATTATTGGAGGTCTTCGTCTTCCACCATTTTGCGTGCCATGATCGTGCTAATGTCGGATGTGTCTGGGTACTGCACCCCTAGAGCTTACCATATAGCTGCTCAGCAGTTGTGAAATGGCGAACCATCGTGCGCCGTGTTCCGGGTGATTACTTCTGGGTATCCAGTCCTTTTCCATACGTCATCGGCAGCCTCCACGAGGATCGCCGCTAACAAACCTTGCATGTCCCCCTCCGCTAAGGTCTGTCCTGCTGTCATCCTTTTCATTTTGTATATCCATTTCCCGCCACCTGCAGTCAACAAGGGTAGCTTACATCTCAAATTTTCCTTGTTGATCTGTTGCCATGGTATAGAATGAGGTCGACCCCCTCCCTTATCCAGTAGAGGGAACCTTGTCAACCCTATCACCACATCCAATCTCCCCGTTAACCCAACTTTCCCATCCAACTTCCCGGTGTCTTCGGTGGTGTTGAATTCCCTTGCCAATTCTCCCCATCTCCATGCTTAGAGGTTTCTAAGTCTCTGTGTATATGGAGTCACGTTATCCATGCTGCGCAATGTAGCCCTAGACCAATGTGATCTCTCATCCTTGTCACCCTGCAATCCCCCTGTGTCTCTATCTACTCCCCAAGTTGAGCTTTGATCCGTTTGCTTCTTTGTCGACCGACAAACAGGTCACCGTACTCCCTCGTCCTCACTTCCTACCAAGTCATCGTCTCACTCTGTGTCTCCCAATTGCTGTGGATATTGTCCTGGAAGATTAGTCTCCTCACTGCTGTGCCTCCCTGTGGTTCCCCTTCTGTGTCAATCAAGTTCTCACAGTCCCCCCTCACAGAGGACCCGGTATTGTGTTTGTCTGGCAGCGTAGACGCCCTATCACTGTTCCTGCCGCAATCTCGCCCTACTTGCTCATCTCTTCCTTCATTGTCGTTAAAATTTGCTAATCCCAATCTCAGTCTTATGTCTCTCACTGTGCGTACCTCATCCTCTCTGTGTTTGAACTCTCTTATGAGCCGCTCTATTTCTAACTTCCTCTTTCCCTCTTTAACAACACCTGCTTTTCTTTCTCTTCGGTTGCCCTTCTCCTCTCTGTCTCCTCGAGCTGCTCTCGCTCTTCTGCCTTTTGCTTTTCCCTTTGTGTTCTTCCATTTCCTGTTTTTCTTGTCTGGCCACCACTTCCATTATCTCTGCCCATTCTCATGCTTCACTAGTCTCTTTGCAACCCGCTACTTCCTTATTCGCCCCTCCTGTTTCTCCCGCTGTATTCCCATCTAATTTCAGTAATATTTGTCCCCCCAACCACTCGTTCGATATTATATTCTCCAGTCTCTCTCTTGTTCCCTCTGCTCCCGGTTCACTTTCCTTTACCCTTATGCTGGTCTCGCTGCAACCCTCTGTTCCACCATCGACACTTGTTGTTCCCCCTCCTGCTTGTCCGACCGCTTTCTGCCCTCCTCCTTGCCCCATATTGGAGGTGTGAATATTGGGTTTGTGTACCCCGCCGCTGCTCTCAATTCCCGTATTAGGTATACTCCCTGTGCCCCTGCTGTGACCCCTTCATTCTCATGTTCAAGGGGAGGGGGAGAATTGGGGCCACATCCCCTCTGTCATCCTGGAACATCTTCTAGAGCTCGAGTATTGCCATACAACTGCTCAACATTTCCCCCTTATAAATCTCTTTTATGTGTGTGTGTAATGGTTGCTGCACATATTTGGAGAAGCTCCTGCTCTTTGGCCATGGCTTAGACAGTTTACCCTCTGTGCTTCGTGTCCATTCTGCGCTATATTTACAGAGGGCCCTGCATAGATGCTGTAGGGGTGTGTCCCCTGCATCATTTCCACAATAAATTTGCTTTTAATACTTACTTGACCTCAAGTCAAGGTTTTAAATACTTCTACTGTTATTCAGACACAGAAATACAGTTTATTTTATTTTTCTTCAATTGCACAGTTCTTTTCACAACATTACAAGCCTCTCTGGCTCTCAACCAACTTCTTAGGTGTGCTCTGCGCGCCACCCTTCTGCAACTCTTTGCCTCCTCAGGCAGAACTACGAATCTCGCGCATGGGCCTTCTGTGCATCGCCGCAGAACAACCTACTTCGTCACTCCTTGATTTTCAAAAACGAATTGTGCACCTCCTCATGCTCTCACAGACCTTTCTGGTGACGTCACCTCTACAATGAGTAAGTGAATTATAGAAATCAGTAACAAATTTCACAATGACATTGTCCCATTATACTGACATTTTCATAAACACACTCAACATATACCCACAGCCGTCATCCAGCCTCCTAACAGGGGATACCAATATTTCACATGCTCAATCTGTACCTACAGTCCTGCTTTGTAGATAAAACGCCTGCCCGAGACTTAAACAGAAGAACACCTTCTGCGTTTCAAGCTAGCCTCAATTGCTAAGCCCTATACACAGGGATATCATCATCGACGACCCTCCCAATCCACAGGCAATCCAATATTTACATATATCTTCTGTCATCCGTACCCTTAAGCCAATAGTCTAGGATAACTGCCTGAACCTTTTACTTCAAGATTGAATGTTCCCTAACAACTAACATACAACATCTACCACCGCTCCTTTTTCAATTATACTTCACAATACTCAACAATGCTTCAATAATACTCAAAGATACTCATCACCACCCCATACCCAACATCTTTTTACCACCCCCCTCAATTGCCGTGTGACTGAGTCAAAACTTACACTCCATGATCCACTGACATTGCTTGGCCACTGGCTCTCCCCAAAACTGCCACTCCGTTCTCCTGGTCTGCTGGGCTCCTCACGACTGTGGGCAGGATATTCTCTGAGGCAGTTCCTGATGGCCTCTGCACAGGGTGCACCTCTGTGTGACTCACGCTCGGTGGGTCAGCTCACAGTCCTCCAGGTGTTGCGACAGAAGAGGCGGCTCTATGCGGAAGGGACGCAATGAACCATCCTCTGCTACCAATTTGTAATCAGGTATACCAGAGGACCGAGGTTCATGCTACACAATCACTGTTCAGCAGAGTACCCAGGGCCCAACGAAGCCTCCTCTGGTAATGACAAAGGACTCAGCCAAGGACACGTGAGAACTGTCCTTTGTTTTCTATAACAGACAGGGATCATACAAGAAAACACATTTCCAGCAATCACAGCTCCTGAGCCCATGTCAGGAGTTTTTGTTAGCAAATACCGTCACAACCTAGAACCATTCCACAAAAACCCACAAGCCCATTCTATTGGGTGGCTGGGGTGGTAGTTCCTATAAAGGGCACTGTAAAGACTGGTAGGGGGTGGTCTGTACTTCTGCTCTCTATATGGTAGAGGGGAGGCACAGAGGACCCCAGCCTAGATTCTGTATTCGGTAGCTATGGTCGAGCAATCAAGGCCTAGCTTCTCAGGAGGTGATGCAGGCTGGTTCTTAAGTACAGTGTAGTCCCCAAGCCCCCACAAAGGAATGTCCACACACTGTATTGGTTAGAACACAGTCTTTATATAATCAATATTCAAGGTTATGTACACTTATCATAATAACTCACTTTGTACTTAGGAAAATCAACAATGGCAAATATATACAATTCTAAAGTGGTACCACCCTTTGTATTAGATCTCATTAAAGTGCATCAACAATACTGTAACAATGTCACACAGATCAATAGAGTGAAACCGGCAATAGAGAGAGGAGAGAAAATAAGATGGTTGAGCAATAGGCAGAATACTGGCCCCTACCACTAGACACAGTTCTGTGTGGAGATCCCCCCACCTGGGCAACCTGTAAAATAAAGATATAGCACAAGCCCAGTCCATATATTGTTCTGCAAGTCTTATTCCCTCCTATAATGTTTTTACCCCCCCAATGTACCTGGTGGAGTCGAGTTCTTCGGAGAGGCGTCGACAGATCCTTCTTGAGCGACCCCCTTTCAAGCAGGAGTCACGGATCGTCGAGAGGCGTCGAGGAGCGTCGAGGAACTCGGCGTTCGGCGTCGGGGAATCGATGGCCCTTCTTGAATGCCTTCCCTTTCAAGCGGGAGACACGGGGCGTCGAACGTCCGACAACAAACAGGGTAGAACGGCGTCGATGAGGCGGCAGCTTCGATCCAAGCGGTGCTCGTCGACGACGGAGCGTTGGCGTCCTGCAAGGCAGAGGCGTGCGGGGCACCTCGATGACAATTGTTCTGGACCGCAAAGATTGTGGAGACGGGGGCCCAGCAAGGGCGTCGAGTCGTTTGAGTCTTTGTGGTCTTCGGGTGGCGGGAAACCCACGGCAGGTTTCTCCTCGGCGCGTTGATCGTCCTCGACTTTCTCCGGCAGGATAAAGCGGTCGACGGTGCGGACGAGGGAGTCCTTCGATTCAAATGTTCTTAGGCAAGGAGCGGGCGGCTCCGGTCGTCGGCGGCACGGCGTCAAGTGGTTCCCACGGCTGGGCAACACAACTTCGACGGGCCTCCAGCGGTTACACAGACCTGCGAACCCTGGTCGACGGCAGTGGACTTCGACGGCGGCGATGTCCAGGTGCTTCACTTCAATCTCCTTGGCGGTCCCGTCTCGGGTCGGTAGCCTTTCGAGGGTCTGAGTTCCAGGGCGCTTCGGCGAAGATGGAGAGGTGCTCGATGGTCCCTCAGAGCACGGGAAGAGGGCGCCTTATCAGGTCCTCTCTCGGGTCAGTCTTCGACGATTTCGGCAGCCTATGGATCGGTCGAAGCAAATGCAGCAGCAAGTCTTCTTCTTCCAGCTGGACGTCGAAGATCAGCAGTTCCAGTTACTCTTGAGTGGAGACTCAGCTTCTGAACGCTTCTGAACAATTACCAGTGGTGGGAGGTCCCCAGATATACTATTCTGTCTCTCATCCACACTGCTGGCACACACTCAGCAGCCAATCATACAGAAGGGCATTCATGCAGTCAGTCAGCCAATCAGGCACACAGTGCATTCAGGCCACACTCCTCCCTTTCAGACACTCACAACAAGGAATGTGGATTGGGACAAGTACCCAGCCATTCATCACTACACACTGCATTCAGGCCAGTTTCGGGCAGGGCTGTCTCAGTCTTTGTCTCTCATGCCAGAAATCAGACAACCACAACAAGGAGTGTATATTGGTCACACACTCCATTCACCCAGGTCCCACCCACAGGAAGTACCCACAACATACAGTCAGTGGGAAGGCTCCAGTCAGTCTAGCTGGGCCTTCACAACAACACCATATATGGAACTTCCACCCAACAGCCAGTCAGGGGGAAGGGACAGAGTCAGGGCTTCCCAGGACTTTGGGAAAACAAGGTAACAGGCAATAGAAAGCAAGAGGCCACAGGGGCCATCTTGTTTCCTATCAGGAATCAACTGATCCCAATGGCAGGGCCTGGGTATCCCAAAATGGAGGACACTCAGAGCACCTGTCAAATTCAGCATGGAGCTGCCACCAGCCCATACTCTGCTCTGTGGGCCACCCACAGGTGCCCAAAAACATACACTAGGGGTACAGGGTTGTACCCCTACCCATGGGTGCCATAAGGGTATCCCATGGGTCTGTTCACCAAACCAAAAGAGAGAGCTGCACTGCCAGGAGTCCCACATGGACTCCTGGGCAGAAAACACGACAGGACACATGATAAAAAGCAGTAAAGGACAAGGATTCAGAGGCCCTGTCCCTCTGATGCATTTCCAGCATCACAGGCACCTATAGAGGTTAGCTAACTGCACCTATCATGCCAAGTGGTCTCACCGGAGACTTCCCCAAAAGCGATCTATTTCGTTGTTGCAGGACCGCAAGACTATCATTGGCCCTTGCCCATTACCATCCACACTAGGATTTGTGCTCCCTGAATGGCTGGAGTGGGTCTCCTCAGGCCTGGGACCCCACTCTGTTCTCAGCGCTTAGTGTACCTTCTCAAGGGGGTGAGAAAGACTGTGGGCCTCATCACGAGTTGGGCTGTATTACCGGCTGTAATACCACTGACTGTAATAGCCCTAGCACCGACCGGTCCGGTGGTATTACCACCGGATCACGGGTTGGGCCTTAACGGTAAATCCCCATTCCTGATTGGGTCCATTGAATCCAATAGAAAATATTTGGTGCTAATACTGCGGGCTAATACAGCCGGCTGTAATACTGCCGAAAACAGGGATTTTCACCTCCAGAAAAAAGCTGGAGGTAAAACAGCCAATTTAGCACCCAACTCGTGATAGGGCCAGCCCTTAAATGCGACGGTAATACCGTTACCACTGCATTTAAGAGCTACAGCCCAACTCGTGATGAGGCCCTGTGTGTTCCCATTGTTGCCACTGGTATCTCTACCTAGCCTGAGAGAGTGCCTGCAGGTTGCAACGTTGTTAGACAACACATGCATCAGTTTTTGTGTGCTTCGCTGGGAACTGCTCCTCTTCCCACCATGGGTAAATGGCTATTGTTTGGCTTGGCCGCATCACATGGGTGAGGACTGCAAAACTGAGCTTTTTGGGCTGCAATTAGTGAGGATTTATTCTGCTATTTCGCAGGTTGCTCACTGTCCCTGGTGCCAGGAATGTTCTGCTCGCCTCTCACCCTCGCTGCGAGCACCAGTTCTGAGCAGCGTGCTGTAAAATCTGTTTTCTTCGTCCCTTTTTATGAGGCCTGTGGCTTCATGTAACTCTACTACAGTTATGCTATGATTTTTATATGTCTATATTATACTATTTTCCTTATGGGTTAGTGGTACTTGGCTCTTCCAGGCTCCTTATACGATCTTGTAGTTCCATATGATTAGTTGCGATAAGCGGCTGCAAGCTTGCTCTGCATCTCTTGCTTTCTTGCGTTTCTGTGCTTTTGACTTCTGACAGTATGTATATGTCCTGTATCTACAGAACTGTGTAAGCATGCTCTTTGAGTGTGCGCATGTGTGTCCATGTAACGTCGTGCAGGGATGAGAGTTTGCTTCATGGCTAACGTTACCATGTCGTGGTGTCTCTAATGATGTCAGCACGACTGGATATTTATCATTAGTCAACCTGGTCCAGTGTTGAGGCACCTGTATCCGTGAAGACGTCAGCTGGATAGGGTTTGAATGGTTGTCTATGGGAATATCTGCTCACATATGGAGAATTTACTGGTCCTCCTGGGGGCTAGTCAAACAGTGACTGGCATCTCTCCTTTCTTGCTCTTCAGGCTGTCATGCGTATAGGGATCATGAGGGCCATTCCAGTGACCCTCTCTTCAATGCTCTCCAAATCATGCCTGTTCGTCCTCCGTGACATCACTGCTGCATTCGACACTATCGACCACCTCTTCCTCCCTCCTTCTTTGCAGACAGTATGAGGTTCTATGGTACTGTCCTGAATTGGTTTACCTCCTACTTCTTGGGCAGACACTGGGCCGCCCTGATGAACACAGTGCATTCTAACCAACTCCCCTTCTCCTGTGAAGTATGTCAAGGCTCTATCTTCTCACATATCCTTTGTACTCTTTACCTGGACCCTCTGGGCACACTCTGAAAAAAGGTCCTGATATAGCCATTTACCAATAGATGGATGATATTCAGTTGTACATGAGAGTAAAAACCCCACAGAACACCAGCCGTTTCTGCGATTACCTAGCGACCATCCAGTCCTGGATATGGACTGCCTACCTCAAACTTAACTCCTGCAAGACTGAATTAATCCTCATCGGTCCCCATCCTAAACAACAACTTTTTCAACAATGGATCAAAGATATGCCCTGAGATGGATTTGATTCACAGCTCTCTGATGCAGCTAAATCCATAGGCTTCACCAGTGACAGCAGCTTGGCCTTCCATAAACACATAACCAATAAGGCTCAAAACCTCCACGTTTTGCAAAATCAAACCCTTCATCCTTCCGCAGGACTTCCGGACTATAGTGCAGGCAATTGTGGTCACATTGATGGGAGAAATACCCTCCTTTTAGGGCTCCGAGCGGCACACTTGGGTCCCATAAAAGCAGTTCACCACACTGCCACACATCTTATTACAGGTGAGCGGAAATTCAACTGAATCGCCTACATGCTACTCTAAATACTTTGGCTTCCTCTCCAAGCCAGGATACAGGTTAAGACTGCATGTATCATCTACAAAGCATTCAGGAGTAGCACGGCAGTGTACCTGGGGTCAGATTACAGAAACATTGCACTGGTGCAAGTGCAGGTTTGCACAGTATTAGCACTAGGGCAAAGTTTGGCCTTTTAAAAAAAATGATGGAACATAATAGAAAACCTTTACACTGTGGCAAGTACAGTTGGGCATGTTAAAAGCACCAGGGCAGAAATTGCCCTAGCGAAAAAAACATACATTTTGTATGCATTTTTGCTTCAGGGAAAACTTTGCCCTAGTGCTAATACCAATCCGTATTAGCACTATGGCAAACTTTGCCCTGGTGCAACTATGTGTTCAAAATGTATCTTTTTTTGCACAAGGGCAATTTTTGACCTGGTGCTTATAACAAGATAAACTGCACTTATCACAGTGCAAAGGACTTCTAATGTGTCGCAGTGATTTAAAAAAATAGGGCAAACTTTGCACACTTGCACGTGGAGCAGTGCAGAGCTTCTGTAATCAGGCCCCTGGTGGCTAAGCTCCACATATCTGGTGCCACACGCTCCTCAAGCATGAAAATCGACCCTCCGGCTTGAATCAGAACTCATCCGCAAAGGAAGGACCCACAAACAATCCTCTTGCACCCACCCTCTGGAACTCAATCCCAATATCGGCTCGGAATACCCCCACAATTCTCCAGTTTTGGGAAAAATCTCTCAAAAAAGTGGCTTTTTCAACCACACCTGATCAAGGACTAACCCCAGTGAACGGACTGTGCTACTGTTAAAAGATGCCAGCCCAAACACTGACTACCCACACCCTGTACAGCACTCTCGATTTATGTCAATGCCTTAAACAATCCAAGAAATATGTGTTTTTATGGATTTTTTCTATGACGAAGGATGAGTTCATCCAAAATGCATTGGAACTTCTTGTTTGTCGTCTCATAAAATAAGGACTGTGTATTTACATGACAGCGGAAAGATTACACAATTGGCTATACATTAACTTTGATGTGTTAAATTTGTCACAAATAGGGGTGGTATTTTCCACTAAGGCACACCCAGAACATAGGATGATTTCCTGAGTTCCTGTTTGGATTCAGATGGTTCCCTAGTGTGCTACTGGTAATACAGGTGTGTACCAAGAACCCTCTCCCTCACCATCTACACCCAGCATCGATTCGGTCTTCAGCACACCGCTGCATAGATAACATCCAGGTGTCATAATGGCGGCATTAGGTATATGATGGACAAACATAGCCACATTGGGCAATATATAGATGTAAAAGACTATATTGAGGACTGCTATGGCTCTATCTGGGTATGAAGCGTCATCCGGATCAGTGAACACACGGTATCACATGATACTTGTGACGGTGATGACTAACATGAGTACATGCAGTACATGGTCATATATGCTTAATATATGTTTTTCTGGGGTGCAGAAGGGTACGAGGCATCACCCGATGACAGTAGGCATCCATCTAAAGGGTAGTTTCTAAACAATTTAGGGCCTTATAAGGTGTTGGGCGGACCGGTAAAAATGCAGTGGTAACACTATTACCGCTGCATTACTGCTCCACCCAATCCCGAGTTTTGGGGAAGGTCAGAGCACTCACCTCCAGCTTTGAGCTGGGGTGAATGCACCAGCTTTCTGCCCATTTTCAACACATTTACCGCGGCACAATTTGCACTGCGGTAAAGGCACCACAAATGCCCCATAGAGTCCTATGGACTCGCGAAAAAATGGGGATTAACAGCATTGCAACAACTTGGGATCGGGGCTAATAGCGCCAGAAAAAGTTGCGGTAACGCTATTTGCGTTGGGCAGTATCCCGGCAAATTTACCGCAGGAATACTACCCACTTGTGATGAGGCCCATAGTGGCCAGGGAGGAATACTAGAATGCAGCCTGTATACTGCAAAGCCATCCCAGCATTATAAAATCTAAGCAATCTAACAACGTTGGTTTGATCACCTTGCAATTAAAGCACGTGAACATATTAAGAACACACAGCAGAAAACCATATTGCAAAAAAACTATTCTGGGGGTCCGACACATTTGGAAAAAACAAATGTTTTATTTTATGACGAAAAATGCTTCAACAAAGAAAACATTTTAACTATACACAAGTCATAATTGTTAATTTTGCCAGACTACAGTCTAGCGAACAATGAGTGGGGCTTTAGTATAAAAGTGTGTATTGTGAACTAAATGACATCTAGTTATTTTTAATGTCTGCATATAAAGCACAATTACATTGCATTATTTGTCCACACGCTTTGGTTCAGAGCTCAAGCCTTGTTTGGAGCTACTTGTGAAAGGTGACATGTATGTAGTAATTGTTCCACACATCATGCTATTGCTTATGAACCACTCTCATTTCTAGCCACCCACCATTAGAACTTCTTAGGGGCAATGCCACAGACAACAGGCACTCCCGATTGCCCACTCACCGCTGTGTCTGCAGCCATCTACCATTCACTGCTGTGTCTGCAGCATCTAACATTCACTGCTGTGTCTGCAGCCATGTAACATTCACTGCTGTGTCTGCAGCATCTATCATTCACTGCTGTGTCTGCAGCATCTAACATTCACTGCTGTGTCTGCAGCCATGTAACATTCACTGCTGTGTCTGCAGCCATGTAACATTCACTGCTGTGTCTGCAGCATCTAACATTCACTGCTGTGTCTGCAGCCATCTACCATTCACTGCTGTGTCTGCAGCATCTACCATTCACTGCTGTGTCTGCAGCATCTACCATTCACTGCTGTGTCTGCAGCCATCTACCATTCACTGCTGTGTCTGCAGCCATGTAACATTCACTGCTGTGTCTGCAGCATCTAACATTCACTGCTGTGTCTGCAGACATATAACATTCACTGCTGTGTCTGCAGCCATCTACCATTCACTGCTGTGTCTGCAGCATCTACCATTCACTGCTGTGTCTGCAGCATCTAACATTCACTGCTGTGTCTGCATCATCTAACATTCTCTGCTGTGTCTGCATCATCTACCATTCACTGCGGTGTCTGCAGCCATCTACCATTCACTGCTGTGTCTGCAGCTATTTACCATTCACTGCTGTGTCTGCAGCCATTTACCATTCACTGCTGTGTCTGCAGCCACCTACCATTCACTGCAGTGTCTGCAGCCATCTAACATTCACTGTTGTGTCTGCAGCCATTTACCATTCACTACGTTGTCTGCAGCCATCTACCATTCACTGCTGTGTCTGCATCCATCTACCACTTCACTGCTGTGTCTGCAGCCATCTACCATTCACTGCTGTGTCTGCAGCCATCTACCACTTCACTGCTGTGTCTGCAGCCATCTACCACTAATAACTTTCTTTTTGAAATGTGCTTCTGATAACAAAGGGATATCTTTAAGAGATGTTTCACTGACCTTCCATGCCAGAGGGGCCCGATGCTGAAACTATTACTCTCTATGTCATTGAAAGACAAAGCCAACAAAAAGAAAATGAGGGCAGGGCTCCCTTTTCCGAGCTCAGAAGTCTGTCTCTGAGTGCTTGTAGCATACTAGGAAGGGGCAGGGGTTAGGCCAAGTAGTCCTGTGCCCTCAAAACACCTGCATGCCAGGCAGCCCCCTGCATCGCCCACCCAGGAAATGACCCTGGCCATGGGATGCAGCTCTGTGCTCCATGATGGCTGTAATTGGCCATAATCCCTCATATGGATATATAAGAGCAGTACACAGGCATAGGGGTCTCCTCCTGGGTCTATGATGGCTGTTGCAGGCCAAGAGGCATGAACTGAGTATATAAGGGCAAAGCGAATGCCCCTTCATTGTGCCCATTGTGCCATCTCGTGCACTTTCCTCATACCCATTTCATCGTGTGTCCCCATCTTCCCTCCCCCGAATTCCAAACCACTTCCCCTTCTCCTTGTTACTCTGAATCTTGCAGCTGTCCCCCTATTCTCCTCCCTTCCTGTGCTACCAGGTGTTCCTGCACCTGCTCTTCTCCTGTCTTGGAAACTTCCCACTGCAGTGCTCTATCAGGGCAATAAAACCCGAGCGGAAGGGCCAGATCGGGTGGCAACAACCTGGGCTCCAATTTTCACTGGGGTCTTGATGATGGCCCCAGTGCCAGTGCCACCCATCTGGCCCGCTGGCGGGGGTGTTATTGCTAATATGGTAGGTGAGGCTACATGTAGAGTCCCTCTTCCAGTTCTATTGCAGCCCGGGATGTGGAAGCCGCAGCCGTGGCTGAGCCGCTGCCATAGGAAACAGGTAAGTGGGCTGAGGGGCATCGGGGGAGGGAGTGTAAAATAGAGGGAAGGGGAGATGGGGATAACATGGCAACATGGCAGGCGGGTGCTCGCCAATCAGAGCTTGCTCGGAATGTCAAAAAGATAGAACTTCTTCAAGAAAAGTTTGTGATGGGTGCATCTGTTCCTTGATACCACATTAGGCACACCTCAAAGTAAGCAGTACGAGGGTGGGGGAAGGCAATGACTGCGAGGGGCAGGGTTTATTGAAGTTAAAGAAGACTATAGATTTTGTCACTCAAGAATTTATTTAAATGTGCTTATTGCCTCTGAACAGTGAAAAGTGTGGGAATGTCATGTTTGCAGCTGTGCCTCATGAATGGTCTTTGAGGAGATTTGAATGATCAGTAGAGGCAGTAAAGAAGGGTTTCAGAATTGCAGGGAGGAGAGTCAGACTGAGTGTGAGTGGAAGGCTGGCAAGGAGCAAAAAGGCATGGCTGTTCCAGCTCCCACTGAAGTGCATTGCTGATAACAGAAGTAATAGACACTATAGCACAGGGTCCAGGTTACCAGGGGAGAAAATGAAATGCTCCAAAATGGTTACCATCTATAAAAAGTTTAAGTCTATACTCGTTGGGAATGCTAATGGTAAGGTATAACCAATTAAACATAAAACCAACATTAACACTGAATGTAAAACAAATTAAAACCTACATCAAAATCAACATTGCTGAAAGAAAGGTTAGACGTTGGGTTAGTCTAGTTGTAAAGTCACACAAGATTCTCTTGCCTCTCAGAAGGCTCATTATAAATCGTGCACCCTACAGAAAGTGCTCGCCTGCATTCTACTGAAATTCCATGCTCCGGTGGTATCTTCCTTGGTTATCAATAATATGAATTAGTCTAATGCCTTGTGTTTAGCTGTCCTGCGGCATCTGATCCAGCGTCTTCAGCTGTTGCAGAACATGGTAGCTAGAGAAATACTTCACCCTCTGTTTGGTGCCCACATGACACCATTTATGCACTGGCTCCCAGTTGAGCAGTGCGTCAAATTCAAATCACTGTGTCTGATTCATAAAGCCTTCTATAAAATAGGAGCAGAACTCCTTCAAGAGTCAATCCTTGAAAACCATTCAGCCTTCTAGGGCCAGACTTGCTCGGGTCAGTGGTCGTGCGTTCTCGGTGGCTGCAGCAAAGTCCTGGAATTCTCTTCCTCTCTCTCTACGGGCCATTGAGGTTCACCTGCCTTTTCACCGGGCTCTGAAAACTTTTCTCTTCTAGCACCCCTGATTTCTTTGGTTGGCTTTACCTCTGCAGCTTAGCGCCATGATGTCTCTGGGCGTAATCTGCGCTTTATAAGTCTGGATAAGATAAGATAAGATAAGATGCAGGTTTTGATAACTTTTATTGGATCCTGAAGATAGTATGCATAGATGAAACAAAACATTAGCTTTCAAAGTCCCACAGACTTCTTCATCAGATCTGATTAACAAGTCTGTGGGACTTTGGAAGCTAATGTTTTGTTCCATCTCTGCATAGTATCTTCAGTTAGTCCAATTATAGGTATCAAAACCTCTATTTTGTATGGCTGAATATTAGCAAATGTTTGCTAGCGTATCGTGTTTATATGTGCTTTTGGATTGGTGTAAGGATACATTGCAATTCGACTCTCTTTGTCCTTCCTGGTGTTCATGCACCCAAGCTTGGTGTATGCATCCTATCTTACTTTTTTGGTTTTGGCACATATTGTTGATACAGAGAAGAGAGAAATGAGAGAAGGTTTTGAAAAACAGAATACTTTGGTTGGCATGACAACTGGCAATGCTATTGACATGCTTTGGGCCTCATTATGGGTTTGCCGGTACGTGACGTTGAATCCGACGGGATACCCACACATGGTCATACAGTTACCGGCACTTGGAATGCCGGAATTACCCGCATATTCCAAGTGCTGGCAACAGTGGGAATTCCCCATTTCATGGAGTTCCATAGGACTACATGGTGCAAATTCCTGGTATTACTGGTACCGCTAATTCCGGTCCTGGTAATACCAGCATTTTTTGGAATGACACACCGTTTAGAGCTGCTGGTAAATCAGGTCACCCCACCACCAAACTTGTAGTATACCAGTCCAGAAATGTGTCAGTAAATGGAATTACTGCCACGTTATTTCCAGACTGCCATACTTATAATGAGAGTCATTGGGCCTCATTACGAGGTAGGAGGTAGCCATGGTGCTATTAGCACCATGGCTACCCCCTTACCGCATTCTGGGTCCGGGTTCTCGAAATAGGGACTTACCGGGTCATTCCAACCTTGGAGGATCCGGTAACTCCCCATTCCGAGAACCATTCCCCATTCCCATTTGAGCCCGCATAGGGCTCAATGGGAATGGGGATGGAGCTAATAACGGGCCCGCTAATAGCAGGCCCGTTATTAGCTCCCAGGTCCTTGAGCGGCTCCCGCGAAGGGCGCCTGGTAAAATCAGGCACCCATAGCGGGACCCGCTAAGAGACCTCGGAATAAGGAGGTAAGGGGTTACCGGCACCGGCACCCTTACCGGTGCCGGTAACCCCTTACCTCCTACCTCGTAATGAGGCCCATTGACTTTATCACACATCATGTTTATGTCTTTCCTCTCTCCATTCTTTTATCTAGTCCTTACCCCTACTCTTTCATTATAGTACTAGTTGCTCATCATAGTCCCTTGTTGCAATTCTCCTTCTTCATAGTCTTCCTCCTTCTTAGTCCTTCCTCGCGGTCCTTCTCCTTCATCATCGTCATTCACCCTAGGGCTTCACCTTCGTCAGAGTCCTTTGTCACAGTCCTTCTTCGTGTGAGAAACCAAAGGGTGTCTCAACTACTAGTCAACAGGGATCTCTCTGTCAGATGGCCAGGGCACAGCCATCACCTTTGGATCCAGACCCTGGGAGTGGACCAGTGCTGGAGGATCACCTGTTTGAGGGGTCTTCAGGGAGTGGGGGTGAGATGACCAATGGTGAGACGCAATTTTCCCCCCTTTTCTGTACCCATGACCATTCCTATTTTATAGGATTTTCCAGCGTCCCAACTTCCCCCCTTTTCTACACAAACACTGGGTCGAGGAAGAGGGCGACTGAGAGTAAAGAGACTAACCCTTACATATCTCATTGGACAAGTCCCGCTAATTGGGTCAGGCAAAGTTCAGGCAATTGACTATAATTGCATACATCTGATACCAATTAGCTCTCCTTACACAGATAAAAGATGCAACATAGAGACACACTCTGAGCAAGGTGGAACACAAGAAGGAGCAGAACGTCCGGGGCAAAGGCAAATCTACTGGAGCAGAGCAACCGACAGAGGGATGAGAGCAAATGGTAGAGAAACCCATGGGATCCCTGCTGGAGGTTATTGCCTCCGAAGAGCCATGAAAGATACCTGGAGAAGGCCAAATCCCAAACAAGAATACAGCATTGTGTTTGATGGGCACCAGCAACCCTACCGGTGAACAACAGAGTTGGGGAGGCGAGGCCAAGCGTGTAATATTAACCTTGACTCATGAATTAAAACCGCAAAGACAAGAAAGACATGCACACAGCCGATGAGTTGGCAGTCAACATGAATGGCTGCTGTGTGCTATGGAAAGATTGAAGTTGCAACAGTATATCTCACAATTGAAGGCTGCACGCGGTTGGATGAGACCCGAAGAAAGGAAGACCTTTGGTGAACTTTAAATTACCGATAACTGTGAAGCCAGTGATACTGAGTAGCGGAGGGGTCCGGCTAAAGGAAGTAGCCCACTCGAAAGTCTGAAAGGTGAAATGTTTTTTTATATCGCAGCGACAAACTGAATGAACTCTAAGATGCGTAATGGCCAAGATTAACCCAGGCAAAAGGGGAAGTGAAAAGGTGAATGTTGAACTTTTGTGCTTATGATACTGAACTACCAAGACCAAGAGACACTGGGGCAAATAACACAAGAGGGTGCGCTGAATGGAAAGTTGAAGTGTTCCTGCAGAGGTCTATAGTTAAAGCTTCGCACATTTGAAAGTCTTCGACATCATGATGGTCCGGGCCTGACAGAGGGAGCCCGGAAGTGTGATAAGCTTGGGGAAGGGAACCCCTGCAAGTGCTGTAATTGAAAGGGCCGAACCCGACTGAGGGAGACCTATGTGAACTCTTGATTAGATTTTTTGCTTTGAGAGGTCCGAGCCCGATCGATGGAGACCTATCTGAACTTTTTGTAGAACTGGGAAAGAACTTGTCAGGATTGCATAGTATTTAGCTAGCTGTACACATCTTAAAAATCCAATTGGGAACCCAATTAGGTTTTCACGCACACAACAAA
This sequence comes from Ambystoma mexicanum, assembly GCF_040938575.1. Classification (NCBI taxonomy): domain Eukaryota; kingdom Metazoa; phylum Chordata; class Amphibia; order Caudata; family Ambystomatidae; genus Ambystoma; species Ambystoma mexicanum. The sequence continues at coordinate 145,188,301 of NC_090929.1, forward strand.
AACACTTTCCTTGGAAAAGCAGGAGGGATAATCTGTAGGAAGATCTACTTAGAGTAAGTTAGTGAATTTAGATTCTGTGAATTAGTGATGGGGATTATGAAATGTTTCTAAGTTTTTCTATGTTTCCTTAACATGGCCGTCAGGAAGCCTTTGTTTCCCCTGGGCAAGATGGGGGCTCAGTTTCACAGCAGTGATTGGGGGATTTCTCAAATAATTCTAAACTGCTTTTCATTTTAGCATCTCGGGAGACAGGTCTCAGTTTGCAGAGCTCAGCAAATGTTTAAAGTCCTCAAGAAAGATTCAATATTCTGAAGAAGATAGTATGAAAGACAAAGTACAGTTATCATCAGTGAAGCCAGAGTCTTTACTAATGTAGCTGAGAAAACAGATGAAGCAAGCTAAGTTATTCATTTAGAGTTATTTGAGTTACCAGTTTAAGTAGTTCTGAATGTAACAGATAGATAAGAAAAACATTGAACAGTTCTTTGCAAACGGAATCGCTTATGAATGCAGCTACCTTAACTGTGGACCTTAAATTTGAGTAAATGCTGTGATCGGCAAGGCAAGTTAGTGCACGTGTGAATTGTTCTAGGAGAAAGTTGCATGCAGTTTGCGCGGTAATTTATTAACAGATGCGCGGCCCTTCTATGTGTAGTTATATTTATTTGTTTTGAAACTAACCGCAGTTGTTTAAACATATTTACCAAAATAAATGCTGCTAGTTTTCTTACTTTGTATCACGCGCAAGTGTATTTCATTCAGCCTACGCAGAGAAAAGGACCTTAACAAACGTAGTGTACATGCTGCGTGCATTGCATTGAGTCCTTTCAGGAGAAATGATTCGAATGGGAATTCAACAGTGAATTTCGCGTCGCGGTCAGCAGGAGCAGTGAAGATTGACTGCATTTAGCGCGGAATAGAACTCAGTCAGGTTTCAAGATCGTTTAAAATGTTAATTTGAGTCAAACAAAGAAATGTGTTGCGGGCTGATAGTCTGGATGCAAATAAGCAATAAAACAGGTCAGTTCAACCGGGATGTTATTTCTAAGCAGAGCTAGTGACACTTTTCCTGAAGCTACAGCAGTTTCATCAAGCCACGCAAGCAGCAACTGCAAGCTTTGTATATACTGCGGATAGAGGAGAATCTGCATAGACGTTTATAAGAACAAAGTTTCTAGAAAGTTTCTAGAAAGAACATTTGCAGTCAAATCAAAAAAGAAAAAGAAAGTGACTGAACAATTTCAGCGTTAATAATTAAAGCCTATCAGTATCAAGGCATAGGCAGCAGGTAATAAGGGAGGAGGAAGGTAGAACTCAGTTAAGTCAGTAGAATTATATTTGAGTTGTTTATAACATATATATACCTTAATATCATATCCAGTTCCAGAGGGTGTCAGTGAGAGACAGAGAAGATCTGCGTTTTTTATTTTCTCCATTCCCCTTTCCCCTTGGGTTTGCCAGCTTGGTAGTTATATCTGCTAAGAGACTGTTGGGGAGGCAGAGTTGGGGGGTCTGGTGGGCCAGCATCACTCCTGCAGGAAGTTTCATACTGGACCTGACAGAACTTTTGAAAGCTGGAATAAGTGATTTTAGCGTGGAAGGCCAAGCGGGCCTCGACCAACGTTTTGAACTGCCTTTGTTTTGAGAACCTGAGCCAGAGTGTGCCATCCTGTCTACGGAGGCCGCCTTTCTCTGTGCTGTCCAACATGGAGAGATGAGCTGACTCAGAAAAATTTATTTTTTATATTTTAACACTGATTTTCCTTTCCATACATATTCTCCATTACACACTTTTTGTATAAGAAGTAGGGCAGGCATTAGGTTTTGTTAGTATAGGCCAACTTTGATTTGACAGAGACTGACTAGGAATGTATTTTCTTTATTATTTGATGGTAGAGACTAATACCATCATAGTTATGGGAAAAGTAGGAGTTTTTCCAAACCCCGGAAATTGAATAAAGGTTTTACACATTGTACCTTTTGTGTCAGTGTCATACTTGTGATATCATGCCTCCCTTACATTGGTCACAGTTCTTCACCTCTTTCCTCATGGTTCGTCATGGTTCTTTACCTCTGTCCTTCTCTCTTTTAACAGTCCTTTACCTTCAGCATAGGTCCTAGTCCTTCTCCTTTGTCTTGGTTCTATGGTTCATTATAGTCTACTCTGTCACAGTCTTTCTGTATCAGAATTCTCCTTCAACATAGTACATCGTTACCATTTGTCTTCTCCTTCAAAACTGTCCTTCCTCTTCACAGACCTTCTTTCATTACAGCCCTTCTTCACCACAGTCCTTTTGCTTTGTCCTTCTTTGCCATATACCTTCTTCGTCCTTATTCATTTACTTCACCACAGTCCGTGTTCAGGTTATAGGCCTTCTCTTCCATTACATCCCTTCTAATTAATAAGAGTCTTTCTCCTTTGTCAGTCATTTTCCTTTGTCACAGTCCTTCTCTTTCATTACAGTCCTTTTGCCCATAGTCCTTCTTCGTAAACAATCCTTCTTTATGACATACCTTCATCAGAGTCCTTCTTCACTATAGTCCTCCTTCGCCACAGTCCTTCATTACAGTCCTTCTCCTTAAATACAGAACTTCTTTGTCACACTCCTTCCAAATTACATTCTTTCATCACAGTTCTTCTTTGTAACAGTTGATCTCCTCTTCTAAACAACTCTAATGTTTAAAGACTTCAACTTCGTAAAGATAGTAACCTTAATTTTCTTCTGAAACATTTTTGTTCATTGAATTCCCGCATTCCTGTGTCAAGACCGTATGAGATCCTATGCCAAACAAATATGCAAGCCAACACCAGTCTGCTAACAATGTGGAAGACGAAAATTAAAGGAATTCAAAATGAAGCAGATGTGTCAATGGAAAAGGTCCTGTTAAATCCGCAAGCAGCCAAGAAAAAATGAAGGTGGTGGAATTGGATAATAAATAGAGAAAAAAGACATAAATTGGCATCAGATCTTGACAACGGACCAGCAGTACATGGCATCGACCATACGCCGAATTACTTGACTACATTTCCATCTCGCTATCACAGAGACCAATTCCTAAGATTACGTTTGAACTTATACAAAACTAAAGAGATGTTATTGTTGAAGCGTGACTGGTGGTTCCTGCTGCTTGCGGGTAATAACTTTAAATTGACATATGCAGTAATGAATGACATGGACGCAATCCTGACAGACACACAGTCGAAGTAGAGGTTCTTTAAGTTATGGTTGGGGGGTGAGAAGGATTGATGTATATTTTTATTGTAACAAAAGGAATTGTGAAGTGATGTAAAGAAAAGTTTTTTTTGTAAAACTAATATTACAATTTAACAAAATACCTCATTTTTAAAAAATATTGTCAGAAGTGAAAAGTTTATAATTATGTGTATCCTAGTCGTCTTACTTTTTTGCATATTGTTTTCTTGGTATGTGCAGATTATTATGAGAATGTTCTGGGTATGCACTTTCTGCATATATTTTTTTGGTGTGTGAATAATATTTTATGAATGATCAGAGTATAAGTAGTTCATGCCACATACTATGTACGGGGTTCGTCCTTGGTAATGCATTGACGTATTGTTGGCTGAATGATGCTATTTTGCTAATGTAGTTTTTGTGATGGGATGAGTATACAGATTGTTCTAGAAGTATACGTAAGTGAAAGGGAAAGCAATGTAATGTGATCTATCAGGATTTACATGATGTGCTGTTGCAAGGGTGTTTTTCATGTGAACTCTATTATTTTTAATACTTTGACAAAGACACACATGATATTTTGGTGCATGGAATTCAGAGTTCATGGTTAATGTGTAACTTGTCTGTTTTTTACTTCAAACTAATCTGCTTTCCAGTGATACCTTTTTTAAATGAATTTGTGTTTTTCAAAAAAGTAATGTGTCATCATTTCTGTCGTGTTTGGCTTTTATTTTTAAGGTTGGAATGACTATTTAGATGCAAGCTTTGGAATTGATTCAAAAATGTTGTGAAACGAGAAGTTGATTTTTGTTGTGAGAAGCGTTGTTCTTATTACGTACATAGTCATTTTAGTCCAGTGTTTATTCCCTCCATTCATAACTTGTAATTTCTATATTTTTCCACCTCTTTCTATGATCTGACTCCACACACAGACATCTCTCTCTATTCTGTTTCTGACTTTAGTTCACACTATTTCTGCTCACCTGTAGGCTTAGTTCCAGCTTACCCACATTGTCTATTTTGATTTTCTTTTCATATTTTTCAGCCTTTACCATGCTTTTCCCTTTGTTTAGTCTTTGCCCTGTTTCTGACTTTTGTTCACACTATTTCTGCCCACGTATTGGTTTAGTTCCAGCTTACCCAGATTGTATATTTTGATTGGATTTCTTTCTTTGTTTCTTTCTTTCTTTCTTTCTTTCTTTCTTTCTTTCTTTCTTTCTTTCTTTCTTTCTTTCCTTCTTTCTTTCTTTCTTCCTTCCTTTTTTTAGCCTTTCCCCTCCTTTTCCCTTTGTTTACAGTCTTTGCCCTGGTTCTATGTCACTTTTTGATGCTGCTCGCATCTCTAACAATGACTTCCTCATGTTTGTACGAGATGACATCATCGAAAAATGTTAAAGCTGGTCTCCAAGCGATGATGCAACCCGCCCTTTTTAAAGACTGGTAATGCTGTTTTGCATCGGTTTTCTGATCCGACATCTAGAGAATACACTGGTGAGTTTTTCTGACCCCCTCAGATCCACATTACTATGTTGCCCTCAAGAACATTTCCATCCTATTTCTTTCCCCTTTCCTCGTTTCACCAAGCCTTTTGGAGGCCTACTACTGTCACCACATGCAGGCACGAGCCTTTCTTTAAATTGTGAAGTGTGTCTACTACATTTTGAGTGCTTATTATCAGCTACTGGATGACATTCTTGTTGGTTCTATGTCATTTCATCGACACTCGTTTTTTCGATGGGTGTTTTTACAAAGAGTTTTTGCTGAAAAAACTCATCACATTTTTTTAAATTATTCTGTGGGGGTTCCCCCCAAGCCTCCACTCCTCTACCTATTCTTTGTTATTTCCGAACACCCCCCCCACCCTTTATATGCTCTTTCCATCCCCTTTCAAAAACGTTTTGATTACGTTTATTCGGCAAACACTCTTCGTAAAAACACCTGTCGAAAAAACAGATGTTGATGAAAGGACGTCGTACAATTCTTGCTATAGTACATAGATCCTGTGTTTCACTTCACAGAGGCTCGATGTCTCTCTGAGCCCAAGAGACAGGTATCCCACTTTGGTTTCTTTTTTCCTTCACTCGTTTTCCAACTAGATTCTAATTTTAACATTGTCACCACACATTTGATGATAGTGGAGAGTCATCTTTGTATTTTTGTTCATCTTTTTAACCCCAAAGCTGATTTTACTATTTTTGAGAGGTGGGCCTTTGTTGCGCACTATGTAATACAATCTAAGGAGTATTTTGTTTTTTATCGAGTGGATCTCTGACTGATTTCACCTTTTTCTTTTATTTTTTTCCTTTTGTATTTTTTCTATGCTTCATGTTAATTTGATGTGCCCTGACGAAGGATACTCTGTTGCCCGAAATGCATTGGCCATGATATCTGCTCTTCTTTGTATACACATTGTAGTATAGCACATGTGATTATCAGGGACGTCATTTCACCAAAATGCCTGGGGTAGCGGAAGTGACATCACATGAACCTTGACCCCTGATGACATCACAGAAGTGATGTCATTTGACCCCACCACAAACTGATATCGCGGGAAGTGATGGAACACAACCGTTCACCCGTTGACAAAACAGGAAGTGGCATCACATAGCATTGTACACTACGAAAAATATGGTTACGATATCACTATAATGTGATCTACATTTCAGACAAGAATGGATCGCCATATTTATCATTAAGATCAGTGTGTATAGGCCCATGTTACCAGATTACTGTGAATGCAAGCAGACGTCCATGACCAAATGATAATGATGTGTTATTATATAGCCATTACGCTTAAGTACTTTATATAGAAACAATGTGCATCCAATATCACCCAACCTGTGTTGGTACTCATTTATCGACCTCAGAAGGATGAAAGGCTGAGTTGAGGCATTTAAGAACAGACTAAATCAGTCACTCACCCCCTGAAGTGTGCCTGAAATAAACCTTTAATGAGTCTAGCAATTATTGTATAGAATTCCAGAAAGACACATTATTTGATATTCCTATTCTTTCTTATTTAGGGTCAGTGCTGAAAGTGATAGACTTGTGGCACTCCTGTTCTTATTTTCCTTCTTTTTTTTAAGGGGCCTGAACAAGAAAGCCAGCCACTCCAGAAGTAAAGAGCCACACGGTGCTGGCCACTGCCTAGGAGCTTGCATTGCATTGCAAAAAAAAAAAAAAACTTTTCTTTTTTTTAGAGGTCGCAAGGGAGACCTCAGAGGTCGCAGTTGCGACCTCTGGCGACCTCTAAATGACGTCCCTGGTGATTATACAGATCCGTTTTTCACATGAAGGACTGAGAACTCAATATCTTGACTTACTTTTTGTTGTCGCTTTGGGTGCACCTGGTGTGCATGAGTTGTGAGCACACAGTATTGAAGCTAATCCGCTCTAGTCTTAGTTTAAAGTTTTCTACATACCCAATTGTGCCTATTGGGTCACTGCAGTGCTCCTCACACTTGAACTGTTCTACAGTATCATTACACAACTAAGAACTGACTAAGAGAGTGGTTCCCACTCCTGCACTCTCTCATTGCTCTACTCTGGCACTCTTTCAAGAAGAGGCAAACTTACCATGCGTAAGGCATGAAAAAAATGCTTTAGAAAAAGTTGAAAAAGACCAATTTAGAAAGACTGCTCAGGGACCACTCCAAGTCATAGAAAATGCATGCAATATGTTAAAACAAGGAAATCAATAGGGCTACAGTTTCTTTGTTTTTAAATTAGGGTTACTATTTGTAAAAAGGGCCCGATTCATGGAAAAGAGCTTATTAATCCTGCAAACACGGCGCGCGGTGATCGACACTGCGCAAGCCTGCGCGCAGAATAAAAAAGGCGCGCCCCATGTATTCATGGAATTGTCTGCGCAAAGTAACCATTTATTCAAGTCGCTGCCGGCATGCCCCCAACACGCCCCAACGCAGAGCAAAAACAGCCAGAACAGCTACCTTTGTGTGCGAATATATGCACCCTTCAAACAGTGAGAGGGGTCCCCCGCAAGCAGGCCTGCATCTCGGAGACCCTGCACAGGGTCCCCTGTAACTGTTACTGGCACCCCGAGGACATGTGTACAGTTTCACGTAAAGCTGGTCTCAGCTTATTTTATGTTTAGTGTCTAATTATAAGAGAAACACATATAGGTTTCTAAATTGTATATATATCAACCTTAACATTTCTTTTTAAAAGTATTCACCCTCTAAATTGCGGGGTGTGGCAATAGGTCCTCTACCGCCCCAAGATGCAGGGAGTACCAGTACAATCTACTCTTCACCTTCGGAACTATGGGCCCATGAGGGGGGGAGGAACAAAGGTTTAACGAGTAAGAATACCCCAGGAGAACAAACTACCCTTCCCCTGCTGCTGGACCCACCACTAACCACTAATATCAGTTATCAGAAAATGAAAGTGGACTCATTTCTGATGTACACATTCATTTATTTACAATGTACCTTGTGACATTCTTTTTTCTACAGCATACCTCGTGCACATCCTAACTTGTATCATCATTCATAAGGTTACCCCCCCAAGCTTTGATTTCTACAATCCACAGAAGCGGTTCACCTGGAAAGTTTGCTCGTGCATTCTGCCCTAACATTATGTTGCTTCGTGCAGTACATCGCCCTTTCAAACAATATTGCACATCAAACCCGACCGTCTGGACATATGCACATTATATTGACAAACATGAAAAGACATTCTTCTCTGGCATGCATGCACACTTATTTCTTTACTGTTGCATGCACCCCAATCGAGGGTGGACTGGGAACCAAAAGAGGCCCTGGAAATGTTTGTCAAAGAAGCCCCATATTACAAAGTGTGAGCAAGCCCAACCCCTTTCCAATAAGAACTCTTTAGAAATAAAATTGGTAACCACACAAAAGAGGCCCATGATGCAGAGGCCCACCGCGAAATCTCCACAGTTCCCTGCAGGCCAGTCCACATTTGGCCCCAATACAAGTTAATGCTATTGTGGCCCCACACCTGACGTCACCTACTGGTAGGTAGAACATTTTAGACAAGTCTGAGCATAGTGGCTTTGGGTTTAAAATTCGCCCTTTGGGACATTGATAGGAACACAGCAGTGTGTTTTTAAGACAGCTTCTGAGCAAGGCCGCGTGTAATATGTCCTGTTATTACAGCACGTAGAAGCACGAGGAATCCGGACTGAAGTGCTATAGATGGCGACTGCAAAATTCAATTCAGCGCTGCGGAACCGCAATAGTACATTTCTCCCTGGGAAAATTACACAGTGCCTGCTGGTTATCATTCGCCAAGGGTAACCCGGGTGCAGTGCTTCAAACCTGCTGTAAATAGATGGGGCCATTCGACCACCACTGATCGAATGTCTTAAGTGGTTCTTCAGTCACACGCCACACGACTCCTGAAGTGTTAAGTGGTTTATGATGCTGGCGGGCTGGAGCATTTTTACAATGTCTGCCATTACATCTCTTAATAAATGTGTATTTGTTTAGGCATTTATTTATTTATTTGTGTAGGTTTGTAGAGCGTGGACCAGGTGCTGTAAATGGTCAGCGCAATGCACAGGTAGTGTGGAGTTGGATCTAGAATACTACTATAATGAAGTGGCCATTCAGCAGGCAATGTTTATTTCTGTTTAAGTATTTTTTATTAAGATTAATAAGCACCAAAGGATCATCAATAACTACAAGAACAGATAATTATAAACAGATGGTATAAGAAATACATCATTCAAAGCAGATTAAACAGCATCAGAGCCTCATGTGGTGTTATAAGCATTCTGTATCCTAATGCATAAAAAATGCAATTCAAGATAAGCTCATAGTTGTATAGAACACGCATCATAAACAAAGACACACACTGACGTACAAGACAAGACATGTACGAAAGGAGGGGAGGGAAGGTGTTTACCAAGATAAACATTAACAACAGAATATTATCTTTCCTACTCGCGGGAGGCTGCATTTTCTACACAGTTTAAGAAGGGCTGCCATTTTAGTTCATGTTTGAGCTGTGAAGATCGAGATGCAGCATTGCATTTTTTCATTCTATGGATATTACATTCAGAGTTCCACCATATTTTAAAATGCAGGCGCTTGAGATCGCTCCAGTTTGAGGTGATTGTTTGAATTGCTTCTCCAATAAAGAGGTTGAACAAATAGCATTTATTTTTGTCAATTGCCAGCTGAATAACTGTGCTGCCAGGGTGGTAAAGAAAATTCAGGCAGAAATCTTGTTGCAAAAGAAAACTACGCTTGAGAGCTTGCCAAGTCCTTTCCCAAAAAACTTTAACATGGGTACATTAAAAAATAATATGTTTAAAGGAACCTTGAGAATTAAGGCAACTCCAACAATTATCATTTAGTAGGATTGATATAATATATGATAAGGTATTTATAACGCGCCTATGTGTTTCAAGGCGCGACAAGGCAAGGGAGGGGGAACAGAGGAAAGGACAGACAGCGATCCTACTAGGGCAGATGTCATTCAGATCGTGCAAGTGCATGGGAAGGGCAGGTGTTAAGTGCTGGAAGGGGGATTGTAGGGATACAGAAACAGTCCCCAAGTGTGGGGGTTTCCGGCAGGCAGTGCAGGTGTGATAGACTGGCGGGGGAGGAACCTGGGCCCGAGATTAGAGGGTGTCAAGGTAATCCAGTACAGATCCGGTTACAGCCAGGAGGCCAGCAGGAGAGAGGAGGAGAGAAAGCAGAAGCAAAGAGAAAGGTTTTGAGGTGTTCCTGGAACCGGATATGGTTCTCCTCAAGTTTAAGGGAGGCAGGGAGGCTGTTCCAGAGGGAGGCCCCAGCCGAAGAAAGAGATCTACCACCAACTAGTTGCTTGGAGAAGCGACTGACCCTGAGGGAGTTGGAGGTGGATGAGCGAAGTGCTCGCAAAGCAAAGGAAGTTATTTAGGAAGGGAGAGTTGAAGGTGTTGAGGCCAAGTGCCCCAAAAGGCCTTGTGGACAATGCATAGGGTTTTGAACTTAATCCTCACAGCCACTAGGAGCCAATGCAGAGATTTGAGACCTGGAGAGATAGGATCCCTGGGCTTGAGGCCAAGGACAAGTCTTGCAGTCCTGTTCTGGATGAGTTGCAAAGGGCGGAGAGTAGAGGCAGGCATATTTAGAAAGAGGCTGTTGCAGTAATCCAGCCTAGAGAGAACCAGAGCTCTGGAGACAGTGAGCTTAAGGGGGAAGGAGAGGAAAGGAAGAATACCTCTGACGAGGTGCAGCTGGTAGTATGACTTCTTAGAGACGTCAGAGATGTGAGGAGAGAAGGAGAGTGTGGAGTCGAAGATGACCCAGAGGTTTTTAGCCTCGCAGGTGGGAGCCGGAGGTGGGCCAAGTGAGGCCGGCCAGAGAGCTACAGGAAAGGAGGGAGCAGGTGTGCTGTTGAGGAGAATCTCAGTCTTACTGGCATTAAGACAGAGGTCATTGGCGGTGCACCACTCCTGGATAGCAGGGAGACAGTCAGAAATGAGAGAAGGAGAAATGTGGTGTTGAGGTGGCCGAAGGTAGCCTGAAAATGAGCTGGGTGTCATCTGCATAGCACTGAAAGTTAGGGCAGAGAGCGGCAATGTGGTGGGCAAGGAGTGCCAGGCATTGGTTGAACAGCCAGGGAGAGAGGTTAGACCCCTAGGGAACACCACAAGTAGAGAAAAAGATAGAAGAGAGGAAGGACCTAAGTTGTTGATTCCACCTTTGAGGAGAATTAGCAGAGTAATGAAGTCTCTATGATAGAAGAAATACAATGTTTGGAGTAAGCTAGCTGAAACAATAGATTTGGATACATTTTACCAAACGGATGGCTGTAATAGTTGGGAGTCAGTTAGGGTACAGTCTTGCTTCCATGACACCTAACACTTCCACAGATTATAATTTTTTGGCATGGATAACCAGATCTTATAGAATATTAAAGCTGTAAAATTTGAGTTAGACATATGTTGTGATCTGTAAGCTTGATAAATATTGACATTTCATATTAATAAATCGTAATTTTCCATAATTGCATTGATCAAACTTAAATATTGCTGCATAAATACCACTGGTGTATGATATTTAGTTGTCATTTCGTTGAATGAGAGTGGAGTACCTTGTATGAACAGCTGCCCAACATATTTAATTCCAAGAGAGAGCCTTGGCTTCCAATATATGATTCTTTTGTTAATCTTTATCAGGGGATGTATCAAAATATATTGTGAGACAAATTGGGAAATTTTAGCAATACACGGAAATAAATAGGATCAGAGATAAATGATAGAAATATTAATACTAGCACTGGTAAAACATCTATTGTTTCCCTAAATGTGGGGGAAACCATCACTCTCTCTAAAAGAAGCCAGTTAGGTACATTAGGATTAGTGAGAGTGAACCACAGTTGATCTTGATGTAATACGAAGGCCATATGATATTTTCTTTTTATCTGGAAAGCCAACTCCACCACTCAGTTTAAGCTTCTTAAGTTTGCATTTGCAAAATTCTACGCTTCTTCTTCCCCCAAAGAAATTTGAGAATGCAAGTATCCTGAGATTAAAGGAATGAAGCAGGAAAGGGAATAGGGGGCATATATAACATATAAAGTATAATTGGGAAAATCATCATTTTGACAGATTCAAGCCTGCCCCACAATGATAGATAGAGGGGAGACCATGAATTAGTAAGATCCCTTACTCTAGTCAGGATATTTGCAGAATTTTGTTTAATATTATCCTTAGTTGAGAATGAAATATGAATACCTATATACTTAATACCTACAGGGCAGCATTTAATTTCAGTATTTGAACACTGATATTTAGTACAATGTATATTCAATGGTAGGATGTCTGACTTGTCTGTATTAAGCTTGTATCCTGAAGCTATGGAAAAGTGTTTGATGATGTTGAGTAAATGATGTATACAAGTGTCCGTTATATTCAGAAGCAGTAAGACATCATCTGTATTCGCAGCTGTCTTGATCTGAATATCCCCACAATGAATACCATTTATATTGTCATCTTGTTTTATCGCTTCTAGGAAAAGTTCCAGTGCAAGTATGAAAAGAAGGTGGAAAGAGGACAACCTTGACGAGTACCTCTGTAAAGAGGGAAAAAAGAGGGCATTTGTCCATCTATATAAACTGAAGTTTTTGGACTAGTGTAAAGTACTTTTACCATAGATATTAAAACATCGGTAATCCCATGTCACTTTAGGGCCTCAAACATGTAATTCCACTCAAACCTATCAAAAGCTTTTTCTGCAACAAGTGCTATTTCCACACACGGATTAGTAGATTTCTGAATGATATTAAGGATATCAATGAAGAGTCTAATGTTGGCTGAGGACAATTGCCCTTTAAGATAGCCTACCTGATAATTTTTAATTAAATTTGGAAGAAAGGGGATGAGTCTATTAGCTAGAATGTTGGCTGACATTTTACAATCAGTATTGATTAAGGAGATGGGTCTGTAGTTTTGAGTTCTTTCAGAATCTTTATTGGGTTTAGGCAATACAATAAGCATTGCTTCTGAAAAGGTTCCCATAGCTTTTTCATTAGCAATGAAGGAAGCATATAGTTCATTAAGCTTAGGAACTAAAAGATCATTAAAGTGGGCAAAAAAGTCAATGGGAACACCATCTGGACCAGGAGCTTTACCTTTTTTAAGGTCTTTGATAGTGTTATATATTTCTCTTGGGGATATGGGAGCATTTAATGTTTGGAAATTTGTATTTGAATATGAATTGTGATGTATGTGCCTAATTATATGATATGATATGATATGATAGGTTATTTATAGCACGTTTAATACCCAGAGGTTTTTAAGCGTGGACCGGGGATTGAACCTGTGGCACGTTGCTTCAAAGGCGATCACATTGCCACTGAGCTATCCTCCCGGGAAGAAGACATGAGCACGGGGACTGTTGGACAGGGCTTTAGAAGAATACAATTTTTGGTAGAAAGTAGAAACGGCTTGTAAGATTCCTTTATCAGTTAAGACTCTATTACCACTATGCTCTTTAATGACTGCAATCCTTCCTCAGTTTAAGATAATATGTTAAAGATTTAATGTATTTATTCGAGAACTGATACATTTTAGTTTGTACCTTAGGAGATTGGCACATGAACATTGTGTAGTCTTGTTATTATACTGTCTTCTAAGTTTAGTGATTTTTTGAAGAAAAAGGGCTGAATTAGTATGCATATATTTAGACTCTAACAATTTAATTGTTTTAACCAAATCATCCGCCTCTTCTTTCAGTTTTTTCCTTTTCATAACAGTAAGATATATGATATGCCCTCTGAGAACTGCTTTATAGCAATCCCAGTTGTTCGCAATAGAGGCGTCGGCACTCAAGTTTTCAAGAAGTTGGTGTGGTGCTGTTGAATAAATTGAGTAAATTGTTCATCTTTCAAGAGGGCTGAGCTAAATCTCCATCTACTATGTTTAGATGTATTTTGTGGATTGGATAATTGAATATGAACAGGAGCATGATCTGACAGGGTCATGCATTTGATTATGGCATGAAGCAAATGATTGGACATGGATTTGGAAATAAAAACATAATCTATTCTCGAGAAAGAGTTATGAGGAGGAGAGTAAGAGGTATATTCCAAATTGGAGGGATGAGTCAAGCGCCATACATCAATAAGGCCTACTTCGGAAACAAAATTGGCAAATTGGAAGTGGGATTTTTTTTTTTTAAACGTACATTTGATTTTTTTTTATGAAGGTAGGCCTCTATAATCTCATTTCAGTCACCACACACAATGAGGTTGTTAGGGCTGGAGTTGATGATATGATTTCTTAGCTGAATCCAGAATGCAGGGTCGGCCTTAGTAGGAACATATACATTTAAAATAGAATATTCAGTAGAATCAATAAGGAGCCTAACAGGAACCCATCTTCCCACATCATCCGATTCTGTAGAAATTACCTTATATTGGAGATGTTTATTGATAAGGGTAATAGCACTGTTTTTCTTCCCATTCGCCGCACTCAAGAAGACTTGACCCACCCCTAAACATTTCAATTTAGCGGCCTCTGCCTGCGAAAGGGGAGATTCTTGTAGACATGCAATGGATGGTTTGGTCCTCTTGAGATGGGAAATAATGTTCTGCCTTTTGATAGGATTGTGCAGTCCCTTGATATTCCATGAGGTTATGTTAAAGGACATAAATTGCAAAAGGATTGATGTACGGTTACACATGATCCATGATAACAGAGTGTTGCATTAATAGACTAGAGAGTGAGAAACATGAGGTAGGGGGAAAGACAAACGAAAACAACACGGAATTCAGTAACTTCCAAGTGAACCAGAAAACGTTGAAAAAGTAGTGGCTAATGGGAAACAGCCACTCCAAACCATGTTGAGCTTGAAACAATACATAGTAGGCGGTGGAGAGCAAGACCTGGAAGGGCCCAACGTAGTGCCCCACACCGGTGAGGACACGACGAGTTGATGGAGAATTCTTACCACAGATTCAAGTTCATGTGAGTGGTCTGGATATATGCGAAACCAACAGATGTCCATAAACTTATGGAACTCTCCCGTCCCCTGCACACCCTTTCAACTGTAAACACAATCAATATTTGTCACATTTGTAATAATAGTTGTGAAAAAGATTCTTAGGAAACCAGTTTTTTGTAAAAAAAATGGTATATTCAAATCAATTATTGCTATTACTCACATATTATTAATTTCACTTTGGTACATCAAATCATTCGTTCCTGTATTAGTGGCATACTAGGATAAATGTACTTTGGAGATAGTGTAATATGCAATACTTCAGACTTATATAAATGTTATCCTATATAACAAATATTCTTCATGGGTAAACAGTGTTTCCAACACAAATTCCTTGCATATGTACTGCGATGAATGGTTCACATATTGGTCTAGAAAATGTCTACAAGGCAAGAAAACTTTACTCAACGCGTTTCAGGGTTTAGTTTTGACCCCTTCTTCAAGAGTTGTTCACCCACTTTCTGTTTTTCTTTCTTTCTCCTCAATGACCTATAACATATAATATTGTAATCAGATAATATTCTCTGAATAGACATTAATCTGTCATATTACCATTACCTCTCAAATTGTAATAATCATCTGGATGTTCATTTTTGTATTAGGGTATCAATTGGTCTAAATTCTAATGTTTAGGGTGTCCACGTTCTCAATTATAAACAGTCTAAAACCACAAAAAATAAGCTAACTGTTAAAAGGATATGTGCAAGTCTCTTCTAACAAGAAACAAGAGAGTATGTAAGATCTAATTATATATAGTCTATCTGCAATCAAGAGTGTCTCTGGCTATGTATTGCCTTTAAGTCTGTGATGGATTGCCTTGACTTCTCCAGTTATTGCTATTGCCAAATCTATGGCAGGGTGGTTATTTTCACAGTGCTCTGAGCTGCTCCTATAGGATATATACATGTTTTAAGTATACCCGGGTCTTGGATCCAGGTATATTCCAAAATAAATCCTTAATAAAAAATGAATGGTATAACTTACCCACTTGTATGTGGGTCTTGTTAGCAGCCGCTTTTATGGGTGTTTCACAAACAATTCCTCCTGGGTGGAAGTAGCTAGTGGGGATTAGAAGGAATATATCCATAAGAATGTGTGAAAAGGACTACTAAAGATCCTTAAGTTTTAGCTTGTCTGTGGACCTGTAATGGTCCATGATCTCTTACCTTGCTTACTGGATCGTTATGCATCATTAGGTGAAGCCGCACAGCACCTTGCAGTGTTCGTGCTCCTTCCACAAGATGGCCGATGTTTATACTATGACATCATCACGCAATGGCGTGATGACGTCATGACCTTCTTACGTGCACATGTTGGTGCTTGCCGCATTCTATTCACTATAAGATAGCCTCATGATTATTTTGTCTACTTGCATTTCTTCTGCATCTGCACATGTGTAAAATGACTCAATGTCTTCATCTGTTTCTGTGGCACAAGTTTCTTCAACTTGATCCCAAGATGTCACTTATCCTTGATACCTTCTTGATGCCTTATAGAATATCTGCATTCTCTGGTCTCTGCATCTCTTCTGGGTACGTCTCTCAGCTCTATGTGATGTATACTGGCAATGGTTGGTGGCTTTACCATTCATTCTTGCTGTTTATTGGCTCTGCTTCTTTAGGAATCTCATTAAAATGACCATCATATTTCCTTATATGCAGGTATGGTTTTCTCAATGGGAACCTTGCCTCCGGGAGTCTCTTTGCTGTCAGTATTTTCACTGGTACTGCACAGAGTCCATACTCTGCCCTTTGTTGGTTCAACTGTTCAGTGTATGTCACATACTCTGGTTTCCAGCATACAGCTAAAAGAGGTGGAAGGGTTGAGGTGGGGTTAATTGGCTCCTCCTCTACACTCCCCCCCTCTGGCCGATTCATCGACCACTCTCTCATAATCCTATAAATCCAGACATTTCAGTCTGAAGAAAAGCTTCTTTGGGATCGATATCTTCATGACTCTCTTCAGACATCCTGCTGATTTCACATCCCCATCTTTGTTCCAAGTCATAAGACTACATTGTCCA
Organism: Ambystoma mexicanum; assembly: GCF_040938575.1. Lineage (NCBI taxonomy): Eukaryota > Metazoa > Chordata > Amphibia > Caudata > Ambystomatidae > Ambystoma > Ambystoma mexicanum. The sequence continues at coordinate 145,205,001 of NC_090929.1, forward strand.
CAATGCAGTAGGTCCATCTTCCCAAATACTTCCAATGGTTCTTTGTGTACAGGAACTTTGTCCCCTCAGGTGCATGGATACTGGCCTTCACAAAGTCTCTGATTTCCTCATCTGTCAGATCTCTGGCTTTCCATTCTGATTCGACATCGATCATAATCTTCATCCTCAGGGCTTTCTTTGCTGTCTTCTTACATTGTGAGATTATTATCTTGATTACACCAAATCCAAGCAACACCAACATGATCAGGGCTCAAGGAAACTTGAACATGTCTGCCATCCGTTGTGGAATCAAGGAGAAAAGTGATCTAAACCAGCTGTCATCAGCAATGTCTTCTACTTTGTCAATCATCTGACCATGGATTTTTATCAGCTTATCTATGGCCTCTGTTAAGGTACCATTCTCATCATCATGAGAAGGTATAATGTGCAACTTGATTCTCCGATTTTTGCACAAACACCTCCATCCATTGCTGTAGTCATGCCCAAGACGTATCTGTTCTGAAGAGTCATCAGTCGTATAGCTCTCATCTCTTCTCTGATAGCATTGAACCGCTTTACGGTCATGTTGATCGTCCGTAGCAGTTCCCATCTGGTGTTTGTAACCACTTGGTAGTTGCTCCAAACTGGATTCTCGGCATGAAAATTAAGGTGAACACTGATGAGGTCTGGCTGAACAGCCTCTGCTGATAAGGAATCAAGTCAAAAGCTTCTATTGACTTAGCTGAGAAATAGTTCACCCTCTTCATCCTCTTCATCAGCTCCACAGATCTCTTCTTTCTCAGGTGAGCATCTGCTTTTGGGAAACTGACAAGATCCAGATCGCTTTTTGGAATCACCAATGCTGGAACATGGACATTCACTAATGAGCATCGTCCTCCCCAATCCTTGGGTAGCTTCATATATGCCTTGATTCCACAAGCCCAATAATGATCCATGATAACTGCTGCACCATATCATTCCTGGTATATCAAAGATTCCACCGCAGTTCTGATTCTCTCCAACTTTAATTCTGCAATTATTTCTGAAGCACAACTTTGAACTTTCCAATGGCACTCTCTGCAAAGGTCCTCCTTTATCTTTGACTCAAGTTAGTAACCTAGCAAGTTTTGGCCATAATGGCTTGCAGCCATTCTGCACTATGTCAATGGCAGATTTGTACCAACCAATGACCACTCAGGCTCTGCAGATTACTACTCCGTCTTCCCATCCGTCTGGTGATAACACTGATCCCCAGATCTGAATCTGTCCTCTATTCTTCCATCTTCGAATGTCCTCTGCAGATTTTCCTGCAATCTCCCATTTTTTGTTTACTTCCCATCTGATTCCAGCACCGCTCACTTCAGGCTTCTCATACCTGATCACATGATTCTTAGTATGGGCTCTGTTTCTTGTCTTTGTATCCTGGATTTTGTCATCTTCATCTGGATCTGTCCATTCAGTTGCCCATTTAAGGTAGGCATCTCGACCCATGAACTGGCCTCTGGTTTTGCAAAGTGTTACGTGCGAAAGACAATGTGCTGTGTGGACATCTATTTCAATAGCTATGAAGATTTCAGACTTCCTCATACTGTAAGGCAGGAATGCGCACACAAAGCATTCCTCGTTTGAGGTACTTCTTCCTACTTCTTTCATATGCTGATACTTGGGTTGTTTCCCAAGTGAGCTGTACAGTCCAGGTAATCATTTAGTTTGAGATCATCTTCTTGAGTGCTTCTTTTAGTTCTCATTCTTCTCATGTGACCTTCCATAATCATTTCATGAAGTGTGCCAGCATAACTCCTTTTGACTGGATCAATCATAGGCACATCTATCAGTGGATGGGGTACACCTGCATGTGTGATCTGAGTAGGAGAAGGTTCAAAAGGTTTCATCCTCTCAACATAACATTTGGGCATAAAAATGTCTCACAAAATCTCCATGTGTGTCTGTCTTCTAGGGATCATCTATGGGTAATTTATTACAGGACCAGGTGTGTTTGCATGCATTATCTGTATAGGCTCGCTGTCTAACAACCTCTTTTCCTGTCTGTCTTGCCAAGCCTGTTTCTTGTGTCCTAAAAGGGTCTCTAAGACACTTTTTGCATGTGAACGATTGTTAGTGACACTTATCTCAGACTCAGGAAATGTATCATCTTTCATTGGAACAGGGATAACTATATAGGGTCTCGGGTGCATATTAGTTGCCACGATTGAAACCTCTTTCTGCTCAGGAAGATTCACTGGAGTCTTAGCTCCATGTGCATCAACATAGTGCGATGTAAGTACTGTAAGTGAAAGCAGTATGATTATGAACAAAATGCAAGCATAAATAACACAGCAGTATGTCAATTTGCAGCATTGATTTTGTGGACAACATGGGCGTCTCTCTGCATCTGGCATTATTATATTACTATTGATACTGCCCATTTCTATTGCCTAAGGAAGGAAAAAGTAATCCTTAATGCATCAGCATTATGCACTGCTTCTGGAAGCTGCTGTCTTGATTCAGCAATTTCGTCCTCAATCTGCTGTCTGCTTACTGGATGATAAGAACAAACACACAATGTCTCCCTGGAGCAAGTTTTTAACTAGACGAAATGTGGATGTCTTTCCAGCAAGAAGAAAACTGACCTCAGTATGTTTAGACAAGTTCAATGACATACACTAGCTCCCAGTCCACTCCTCAAACCTGCCTTAGACCAAATGACATGATAAATTTCTTTCAGTATGAAACAAAAACTTCTGTCTGACCGACAACCTCTCGATCTGTCCCTTGAAAGAAAGTTTCTACTTTGATCTCAGATTTCTCTCAGAATACGCATTCACTTGCAGTATGACGCCTCTCAAGATTTCATTTAGCGCTGCACTGTTTCTAGGATCCCTTAGGAATGTTTGCACATCAGTGTGTCTTCCAACAGGATGTGGGTACTCTTCAATCAGGCGATAGAAAAAACCTACTGACAAGTCTGTGAGCATCATCAGCAGATAGGGGAATTTGTCCTTTCCCCACTGTACTCTGGCAGCTGCAGAATTTGCTCAATATTTGCTATGAGCAATCTTCTTACTATTGGACCATTATTAAGATCTTGCAGAAAAACATATACATTAGAAATTCTCCCCGCAATAGCCGGGTACGTGCGCAGAATGAAGAGAAAAAATTCAAATATGATCCTCGAAACGTTGTCATTGGGAATCACCATGGGCAAATCCAAACAGGAACTCAGTAAGAAATGAATCAGGGTACTGCACCATCTTCCAATTGTTGAAAATGTACTCTGAATTTGGCATATTATTCTTCTTATTAAGGCTTAAAGCATGCCTCAGTCCAAAGTTTAACAAGCTCCTGTGGCTTTAAGAACAACTGATTTTTCTTTCACCCTGAAACGACTGCACAGAGTGTTCGCATCAGCTTCCCTTAACCCTTTCAGAGATGGCCAAAAGAGTGTCCCGGACCAAGCCGCAGTCCAATGAAATCCTTTCTTTTTATTCGACAGCCTCTGTGTCCTTCTTCCTCGTCATAGACCTTGTCTGCATTTGCTGAGGTTCTTCCTCGATGCTTACTTCTGTTGGGGTTGTGGGCAGAGGGGTTTCTCCAGTGTAAAGTTTGACATCACCTAAAAAAGTCCAAGCACGTCTGACTTGCACTCTGACTGCAGACGGCATAATGTCTTACACAATGAAAGGGCCATTACATCTTGGCTCGTGCCACTTCCTTGTAAAGTTACGGATCAGGACCGCATCTCTGGGGAATAGTTGGGGATGATATCATTCTTGATCACAACTTGTTGAAGCATCTCCTTCTGTGTTCTGTACTGCCCCACACCCTTTTCACCGTAGCTGACCTGAAATGACAAAGATACTTTAAGTCATACATGTAAGATAATCATGCAACTCCATTCCTAACAATTCAAAGGCAGGCTGAGCATCGCTTTAACTCTGGATGGAGGCGTAGGGGTGGTCCTCATCCGTCTCCCTGTCACTATCTCATGGGGGGTGAGTTGGTGGTCTGAACTTGGTTGGTTCCACAATGCATATAATGCCAGTGTTAGGCAATGCAACCACCCTTTCTTCAAGGTAAGCTTCAACTTGGCTAACCTTTATTTAAGCAAGCCTTTGAGCCATTCGCAGATTCCATTTCCTTGTGGATGATAGGCTGAAGAGAATTTGTGCTTTATACCAAGCAACAAGCTGATCTGCTCAAATGTTTCATACACAAAATGCGCCCCATTATCTGACCTCATTAATTCACATACTCCCCATCTGGGAAACACTTCCCGGACTAAGAATTAGCTGCACAGGTAGAGTCAGGGTGTGTACACGGACCAGCTTCAATCCATCTTGAAAAGGGCCGACTACAACAATCATGTATCTATATTCATTACATACTTGCAGCATGTCGACATGCAAATGCTGAAAGGGGCCAGTGGGTCTTGGAATAACTCCCCTACCTGTGCACAGTGGTGCCCAGCCGTATAGCTTTGACACACAATGCACTTCACTTCAAAAGGAGGACCGCAACCCATCTAGACCGATATATGGCCGGAATTGATGTTCGCCCTGAGCAGAATCCTTATCTGCATTACGAGCGGAAAATGCCCATATAACACTATAAAAAGTGTTTCTCCAAAGACCCACGCCGATCGACCATATGATTGCATTTTTACCCATGCCTCCATTGAGACCCACAAGGCTGTTTCCATTTAAAAATGGCCGACCACAACCTGATTCAGCTTGCCTAGCCTCCTTGTGGCCTGGGTATCAGGTAATATTATCCCCATATATATGGTCGCCGTAAATAATATCGCCGGGAAACGGTCGCGGCAATACTATGTGGATGACCATATATATGGGGACAGGTGCAAAAAAAAAAAAGTTAAAAAAAAGAAAAAAAAAAGAAAAATAAAAGTTTGGGGGTTGCGGGGGTGTCCCCCGCATGTTCCATGGAATAATGTCGGCACAAAAAACGGCAATTTTTCGACGCTATTTTTGCATTGCGAGATTTTTGTGGCGACATTATTACATGGAACCGTGGCCTGGTCAGCTGTGATTGGCTGCTCCTTCCTATTTGTGTCCAATCCGATCGCCGGCAGGCGAACGCCGGGCCTACCCACTAAGGTCACCCAACAAGACTGCATGTCTGGAGCCTGTCGCGAGCCGTTAGAGCCTTGAGCCACGACAGCTGCCCTACTGCCCCACGAACGTCCTTCTTGGGTCTATTGTACTATTGGAACATTCTATCTGGGTAAGGCCTACAACTTAATCTACACCTACTACGAAACTCATCTCACAATATTGATTGAGACTATTGCCCGTAAGCAACATGCGAGCTACACCACGGCGCTGCCCGCTGCCCTACGACACCCATTGTGTGCCAGACTACTCTCCCCTACCTCTGCCACTTCACTGTTGTTGTCAGAGCACTTTGCAGCAGCCTATGCTGTATGTGATCACCTGAAATACTGTTTCCTTGCATATTGTCATATAAATAACCATTTAAACTGCACTTCCTTCCACAGCGACTGCTTTCTTCGTGTGCCCTTTCTCAGAGGAGCAGATGCCTCTGATCACTGCAAGAGCAGTGACTCGATCCGCAGCTGAGCTGGAGCTTCAGCCGTCCGGAAGGTAGGCCCCCTGGCCGCCCTGTCACCCACTGCTGAGAGCAGTTTTCTCCGACACCGAATCTGATCCAAAAGCACATGTAAAATATGCTCATGTGCTGCCGCTCATTTGTAATTGCTGCTTTTTGCACCATCTACATTTGAAAATCATTTTTTGTTGCCGAAAATCGCTGTGCCTCCATTGCCTACCATGAGTACCATGACGCTACGCCAATCTAAGATGTACGCCGCCCCAGGCCACTGATGCAGCCTAGTTGCAACCATTACCAGGCCCTCCAGGTCGCCCTAATTGGCCTCTCACCCCTTAAGAGGACCAATCCCCCGCCGGCAGGCTGGTGCTGGCCCACCCACTAAGGAACCCAACAAGGAACAAGCTCCTGTCCTGATCCTGTGTGCTTTCTTCGTGTGCCCTTTCTCAGAGGAACAGGTGCCTCTGATCACTGCAGGAGCAGTGACTCGATCCACAGCTGAACTGGAGCTTCAGCCTTCCGGAAGGTAGGCCCCCTGGCGGCCCCGCCACCCACTGCTGAGAGCAGTATTCTCCGACGGCGAATCTGATCCAAAAGCACATGTAAATTATGCTCATGTGCTGCCGCTCGTTTGTAATTGCTGCTTTTTACACCATCTACAATTGAAAATCATTTTGTTGCCGAAAATCGCAGTGCCTCCATTGCCTACCATGAGGCTACTCCAATCTAAGATGGCCGCCGCCCCAGGCCACTGATGCAGCCTAGTTGCAACCATTAGCAGGCCCTCCAGGTCGCTCTGATTGGCCTCTCACCCCTTAAGAGGACCAATCTCAGCCGGCAGGCGAGCGCCGGCCCACCCACTAAGGAACCCAACAAGGAACAAGCTCCTGTCCTGATCGTGTGTGTTTTCTTCGTGTGCCCTTTCTCAGAGGAGCAGATGCCTCTGATCACTGCTAGAACAGTGACTTGATCCACAGCTGAGTTGGAGCTTCAGCCGTCCAGAAGGTAGGCCCCCTGGCTGCACTGCCACCCAGTGCTGAGAGCAGTTTTCTCCGACGCCGAATCTGATCCAAAAGCACATGTAAATTATGCTCATGTGCTGCCGCTCATTTGTAATTGCTGCTTTTTGCACCATCTACATTTGAAAATCATTTTGATGCCGAAAATCGCTGTGCCTCTAATGCCTACCATGAAGCTACTCCAATCTAAGATGTCCGCCGCCCCAGGCCACTGATGCAGCCTAGTTGCAACCATTACCAGGCCCTCCAGGTCGCCCTGATTGGCCTCTCACCCCTTAAGAGGACCAATCCCTCGTGGAAGGTGAGCACCGGCCCACCCACTAAGGAACCCAACAAGGAACAAGCTCCTATCCTGATCCTGTCCAGAGCCGAGAGAGACCAGGGCCAGGAACTCTGGCCGTGCTTCCCTCGCCCGCCTGGACCCATTACCTGGAATCCTCTTCCATGCCGGGTAAGAACACCTGCCTCTAATAATCTAAGTGACTTTATCTATACGACATGCTGAGCCCCACACATTGGCCCCTGTCGTAACTATACCACAAGTTTGTAACTGCTTGTAATATCATGACTGCGTTCCATACGCCCTACAATGAACCACGCGGCCCTCGCTTATCCTCTCTCAATCTGCTGCTGCACATCTAACCACCCACACACCCTGATAATGTATTGCCGTGACCTTTGCACCTCCATTGCGCATTTAGACAAATGAGCACCTACGGCATGTAATGTTTTTAGCTTTTGTATTTAGCGTGTCTAGTAGGCATCTTGACATTCGAGCCCTCTGATTCTTGCCTCACATTGAATACACTGGCATTTGAGCCCACCTGGCACTTAATGTTTTTAGCATTTGCATTCATCAAATTACAATAGTGCGCTCCCGTAGATACTGCCCTAAGAGCTCTCCGCCTCTGGCCACATGCCACGTTACTATTTATTTATGTCTATTGCCCATCCATAAGTATAAGTTGTGTTGCATGTTCTGGCACCAATACTACTGCCTTATCATGGTCGCGCACCGCTTTGAATTCGTGTTTATGCTGCCTGCCTATGACTTTGCATCTTGATTACTGCTGCCTTGCAGCGCTTTGTATCACATTTGACATTGTGTACTCATAGAATTGCATCCTGATCTCTGCTGCCTCGCAGCGCTTTGCAACTCAAGAAAGCAATACTCTGTATTGACTGTTATGTTGACCAATATAAGTGTATCTGCCATTTGTATCCCCTAGTACAGATGGGTATGTAAAACGTAAAACGTTTGGTATGTAAAACATTTCTCATTATAGGTTGACTGTGTTATATTAGTTAGCGTACCATCTGATCTGTACATCCAAAGTACTAGCACACAATTCCTGCTTACAAGTACCATGATACCTCCATTATGTACTTGTGACTAACTACTCTCCTTCACTTACTGTACATCTACACCAGACGCTGGACATTCCAGTCTCACCTACATAATGTCCACTACATGTCCACCTTCACTCCCGACGTAGCTATCACCCACACCTTGTGGATTAACACTATGGTCTGTGCTAACCCTTATTTGGTTGATCCTGCACTTTGGATACGCCACTTTGCTACCAGACCAACAGCAAATCAACCCTGTACTATTACTACCAGAAAACTTAGACTGAACTCCAGAGCCACCCCATTAAAACGGTGCTCATACTCTAAGCTATATAACAGTTCATCATCACCTCCCAACAATATCACAAGCAACTATGCTCAAATCATACCGCGCTCCTACCACCCGAGCATTACATGCAGAAACCTCAGATTATGAGCTCGACTGTGGACTAAAACTCCTCAGCCTCACCCCCACAAGAGAAATAAACACATGCGTCAGCAAAACAATCCAGCCAACCAGGCTAATGAACCAGATATTAGCTTGCATTAAATCAAGAAACTCTGAGGAATTGCGACATCATGTGTAAAGTACAATTTTCGAAATTCTGAATTAAGGCATGCAATATCAAAAAGGAATATTAAGGAGTCGCCCACAAGACCAGCTGTAAACAGTAAAAGCCAAATATGTTTTTCATACACAGATATTAGCTTGGCCTCTAACACTCTGCCTGACACTCCCCTACCAATGCAGAAAACCCTTGCAACAGACACTGTCATCAAAGCAGCCTTAGTGAATGCCAGGTCCCTCCCTGCCCACGCATTGGACATTGCTGATTTTATAACTTCTGAAAAGCTTGACCTACTTGCGGTTACGGAAACTTGGCTAAACGCAGCATCTGGCCCCTCCTTGGCCATAGCCATACCTAATGACTATGCTATCATCAGATGTAATAGAAACACCAATCAGGTGAAGGGAGGCGGACTCGCCTTCATCTTCAAAAACACCATCGACATTAGAGTCATTCAGGACTTACAAATCCCCTCTGCTGAATCCCTGTCCATCAAACTACCACTATCACCTAACCATACAGCAACAGCGCACCTCATCTACCGACCACCAGGACCTATTTTCACATTCACTGAGGACATTGTGTCCCTTATATCTATTAATACCAAACCTAATTCAAAGTATCTTACTTGGTGATTTTAACCTTGGACTTAATGACCCATTGAATACTAACACCATTGACCTAGCCAACACTCTATCAGACCTTGGTCATACCCATATCATTCACAAGCCCACACATATTAAAGGAAGAACATTGGACTGGCTCATCAACCTTAACTGCACTATTGATCTGCTATCTAACGAACCATGTATTTGGTCCGATCACCACAAAATAACCTTTTCCATCAAAGCCACCACACTATGTCCTGCACCAATCATTGCTCCAGCCACATACACCAGGAACAAGAAAGACATTACGCCGGATAAACTCCTTCCCCTAATACTCCCCCTCCTCAACAATACTCCCACTTCGGACCCGACAGTCCTAGTGGATATTTACAATCAGGCAATACTTAAAGCACTGAATACCATCGCCCCTCTAAAATTGCAGAAATCTAAACCACAACGTCATTTGAATTCGTGGTTCATGCCGCACCTAAGGGAATTGCGCAAAACTAAGAGAACTGCAGAAGCACACTGGAAAAAGTATCCTTCAGTAACTAATAAGAATGAGCTGACCCTAGCATTATCCAACTACAAAAAGGCCATTATACTTGCTAAAAAAAGACACCTATAACAAAAGGATCATACAAGTGGAATCAAATACAAAATAACTTTTTAAGATCCTAAAAGAACTGGAATCGCCTATCGCTCCTGTTGACAAATGTATCACAGATGCATTATGGTGTACTAACATCCAGAAGGCTCTCTTGGATAAAATATCCCTGCTACAATTTAAAATTAACGCAAAAAATGTATGCTACTTCCTGACCCTGATTACAAACTATATCCTAGTAAGACCTCTACCTTTGAACCCACATGCAAACCATTTAGTTTCTCCCCTCTGTCAATTTGGGAAGTGGAGAATATCATTAGGAAACTCAAATTGCCAAGGTGACGCCTGCCCTGCTCCGATCATCAAAGCAGCTGCACATGACCTTGCACCGTTTATCACTAACCTTATCAATGCCTCCTTCAAAACTGGAGTAGTGCCTGATAACTTAAAAGACGTTAGGGTCATTCCTCTAATAAAAAAACTGACTCTTGGCCCTGCCAACCCGTCTAACTATAGGCCTATTACAACGGTACCCTTTTTACTAAAAATATTGGATAGAGCAGTTTACCTGCAAATACAGGCTTACTTAGAATCCAACAACCTATTGGGACTGAGGCAATCCGGTTTCCGTCCAAGACACGGCACAGAAACTGCCTTGATAGATCTCACCACACAAATTCAAGTACTAAAAGACAATGGTAAATTAGCACTCCTCCTACTGCTCGATCTGTCAGCAGCTTTTGACTTGGTCAATCACCAAACGCTCTGCCACCATTTGAAATATGCACCTCATTTCTCCGACTCTGCCAATTCTTGGATCAGCTCCTTCTTGGCTAACAGAAGTATGAGAGTCTTCTCTCCTACCGACTCTGCTGAACCTTCCCCGGTACCCTGTGGGGTTCCGGAAGGCTCTTGTGTGTCCCCTACGCTTTACAATGTCTTTACAAAGCCCCTGTTTGACATCCTTGACTATCTGGGTGTTACGTATACTAACTATGCTGACGACACCCAGATACTCATTCCCATCTCTGGAGACTACGCAACTGACAGCAAAACCCTCAAAGAAATCTACTCAGTGATACAAGCATGGATGGCGCAACACAGTCTTTGTCTAAATGGCGAAAAAACTGAGCTGCTAATCCTCGGTACACATGCTAAACTGAAGAAACTAAACACTGCCTTCAAATCATTTACTATAGATGGTAAATCCATCACCGTCTCCAACAACACTAAAACTCTTGGCATTTACCTTGACACCACCTTATCCTTCTCCAAACAAACTAACGCGGTAGCAACATCATCCGCATATACATGTAAACTGATCACCGCCTGCGGCCCTTTAATTACCACACCTAATTGCATCACACTTGCCAGAACTCTAGTTCTGTCCAAAATTGATTACTGTAACACCCTCTACCTAGGTACTAGCCACAAAAACATTAACTAATTAGAAGTAATTCAGAATAAGCCATCAGGGCAGCCCTCAACATCCCGAAGAAGTCACATATTTCTGAGACTAGACGCAACCTGCGCTGGCTTCCGGTACAGCACAGAATATCACTCAAAACTCTTGCTCTAACACACAAAGCCAAGGCCAACCTCGCTCCAGCCTACCTTACTAACCAACTCACCTCACATAAGTCCACAAGACCACTTAGAGCGGCCCAAGTGCACACAATGACCATACCGAGATTCAAACTCCATAACTCGGGAGGTGCTAGCTTCCCTGTACTGGCTTCAAAGTTATGGAACACACTCCCTGCTTCTCTCAGATCAGAACCCTCCTTCCATGTATTCAAGCGCAACACTAAACATTGGCTTCAGGACATGGATACAATGACAGACCAAGCTCCTTAGATCATTAGGTTTGTCTTCTGCCTTACTTTATTTTTTGTACTTTTCCTACTTATTTATTTTCTTTACCATTACTGACTTGTTTGCTTTTCCATTATCTCCTTGTAAAGGGGGAGAGCTTGAGCCTCCTGCCTTGATCAACTGTATCTTCCTGATCATTTGTATGTAACTGTAATGTTCTGTACCCAATATGTAAGATGATGCGCCCGGTTGCCCATGGGCCTGGCTGCGCTTTACAAATAAAACAAATACAAATTCAAATAGCTTCTGACATGCGGTCAGTCTAACACTGAGCCTAGCCTAGTGTCTATAACTGAGTTACACAAGCCTTTCCCCAGCCTTCCCATGCATGTTGTGAATTGCGCCCATGCTTTCCTCATATATCAAACCGATTCAAGCCAATGTCCATGCAGTTCTAATATTATGTCAGCCCGGCCTGCCTACATCAGGAGTTGAGTTGTAATCTATGATATAGCCATTGATTATGCATATCTTCCCATATATTCTCTACCTTCGCTAACCTATGATGACATTTAGCCCATTGCGCCTCTTCATCCGAACCCTATAGTTACCTCTTTGTGTCAAATCACCAGTGAATTAGTTATCTAACCTATTGTGCCCTACTATATGAGACTTGAGTCCCATGTTATCTGACTGTGCCCCACTATTTTTGCGACCTGCTTCTAGCCCATTGTGCCCTACATTCGAGTTGCTTATCCAGCCCTATGTGCTACATATCTGAATTTTGAATTTAGCCTACTTTGCCTTAAATATTTGACTTGTGTATCCAGGCTGTGCGCCTTAACAGTTGAATTGTGCACCCAGCCTAATGCGCCCCTCATTTGAGTTTTGCATTTAGCCTTGCACCTTGACGTTTGAGTTGTGTATATAGCCTATGTACACTACATTTGAGTGTTGTATCTAGCCTACTGTGTTTTAACACTTTGCATATGCGTCTAGCTCCTGCGCCCTACTATTTGTTTGTACAGTGACAACATTTGAGTTGTGCACCTAGCCTAATGTGCCCCTCATTAGAGTTTTGCATCTAGCCTACTGTGCCTTAAACATTTGAATCTTGCATGTAGCCTACTGTGCCTTAAACATTAGAACCTTGCATTTAGCCTACTGTTCCTTAAACATTAGAACCTTGCATCTAGCCTACTGTGCCTTAAACATTTGAATCTTGCATTTAGCCTACTGTGACTAAATCATTTGAATCTTGCATTTAGCCTACTGTGCCTTAAACATTAGAACCTTGCATCTAGCTTACTGCGCCTTAACATTTGAGTTGTGCACCTAGCCTAATGTGCCCTACATGTGAGTTTTGCATTTAGCCTACTGTACCGTAAACATTAGAACTTTGCATTCAGCCTTTGCACCTTGACATCCGAGTTGTGTATCCAGCCTATGTACCCTACATTTGAGCTTTATATCTAGCCCACTGTGTTTTAATACTTTGCATATGTGCCCAGCTCCAGCGCCTTACTAATTATTAGTGCAGTGAGCACTCAGTCTCTCCCCAGTATGTTCACCTTTGTCACCATGGCTGCGACACTACTACTTGCAACCAATACTCCAAACTATCTTAATGAGAGCTTGACAGTCAAAAAGGAAACAGCCCCGCATAGTCAACAAAATATGACTTTCAATAACATTAGCCTTGTCCCTCCAAAATATCGACACGATTTGAGCCTGGGAAACGTTGCTACGATCACATGTACTACAACTAACAGAAACCTCAAACTACGTGCTAGACTCTCCGAATTGCATGAACCACTCACAAAATTCCGACCACCTACAAATAAGAGGACAAACTGCCACTTTAGTACGCACTCTAATATCACCAACCGATCTAACCTCGGCTCCACTGCGAAGTAGTATAGCTACCCCTAAACTTAGGGTTCCTAAAAGTACTATTCCTACCCAGATCGTAACCAAAACAGAGGCTCTACCCCTTAAGGGAGCACTCCTAAACACAAGATCCGTCACGGCCCATGCTATAGACATAGCTGATCTAATCACAGAAGGTAACTTGGACATCCTTGCTATAACAGAGTCCTGGCTACACAATGCTGCAGGACCTGCTCTAATGCTAGCCATACCAGATGGTTATACTATCTCGAGACAAGACAGAGATGGAACCCGAAGTGGAGGAATCACCATCATATCCAGAGAGAGTCTATCACTGAGACTAGTCCCACAATTAACACAGCAATCATGTGAAATTCTCACAGCTAAACTCCCACTAAATACCTCCCAATCATTGACTATGCACCTAATTTACAGACCTCCAGGGCCCCTCGGGACATTTGAGGAAGATTTGCATAGTATACTTGCCACCAATCTTAAACCAACTTCCCAATTATTGCTACTAGGAGACTTTAACTTAGGTTTTAATGATCCGGCAGATAGGCCAAATGCATTCAGGGTATTGGCTATATCTAAGGCATGCTTGTCGCAAAAAGTCAACAAACCCACTCATATAAAGGGCAGAACTCTAGACTGGATAGCCAATTACAATTGTACAAGCACCATTACCGCTATTACGCCCCAACTGTGGACAGACCACTCTCTGGTGACCTTCATTTTATCAACTACCAGACCCCAACAGACAACCTTACAAAAGGCTCCACCTTGTCTTACCAGAAACAAAAAAATATCACTATAGACAAAGTGATTCCTGCTAACCTCCCTACTCTAAATGCTTTACCCGACAATCTAGACCTAAGCACCCTGGTGCATGAATACAATGAAATCATGCTTACCACATTGGACACAATTGCTCCACTAAAATTAAGAGCAAGTAAATCTAAAGCACATCTTAACAAGTGGTTTACCCCACAGTTAAAAGACCTCTGTCTTCTGAAGAGAAAGTGCGAACAGCCTGGAGACTATGCCCCTCCACTGAGAACAAAAACAAACTAACAACCACTTCTGCGCACTACAAAAATGAAGTTTACCAGACAAAACAGAACTCTTATAATGAACGTATCGCTAAATGTAATTCTAGTATGAAGGAACTATTCTCCATACTAAAAGAACTTGAGTCCCCGATCTCCACACCTGACGTATGCAACAAAAATCAAATTTGGTGCTCAGAAATTCAACAGGCACTAGCCAGTAAAATCAATACTCTCCAAAACAAAATAAAATTAAAGAAAAATTCCCTGAATCTACCACATTCCGCCACTTCCATCCCACTTAGTGTTACACCATCTGTTCAGACTAATAGATTCCGTTTTACTAAAACAACTGTTCTAGAGGTTGAAAAATACATTTTATCCCTTAAACCATTGAATTGTAAAGGCGATATCTGCCCAGCACAGATCATAAAAGATGCTGCTAGAGAGCTTTCACCATTTATCACTAAACTGGTCAACGCCTCATTCTCCTCTGGCCCTATCCCTGCCAACTTAAAACAATCCTGGGTCCTCCCACTCCTAAAGAAGCAAACCCTAGATCCACTCATTGCTACTAATTACCGCCCTATCACAACAGTACCATTTCTACTGAAAATACTTGACTAAAATTTGCTATACACATATTAAAAAATACCTTGAGCTACATAAACTTTTAGGAGTTAGACAATCTGGCTTTCGCCCCCTACATGGGACAGAAACTGCCCTGATTGATTTGAAAACACAGATTGATGAGCAGAGAGATAAAGGGAAGACAGCATTGCTCTTATTACTTGATCTCTCAGCTGCATTTGACTTGGTGGATCACAAGGTCTTTTGCAAGCATCTGGATACAGCAGCCCACTTCTCTACTAAGGCTATCAAATGGATAGAATCGTTCCCGAGTGAGAGAACTATGAGGGTGTTCTCCCCTTCGGCAGTGGCAGACCCTTCCCCGATCCTTTGTGGTGTACCTCAGGGCTCCTGCGTTTCCCCCACTCTATACAAAATATTCACCAAACCCTTGTTTGATGATCTGGAACTTCTGGGTATCACCTACACTAACTATGCGGATGATACACAGATTCTCCTCCCACTTTCTGGGGATCACTGTAAAGACTTGGCGTTGGTGAATAGGGTATACCTCAGCATTCAGGCATGGATGGCCACACATGGTCTATGCCTGAATGATGACAAGACTGAGTTGATAATTCTAGGCACTCATGCCAATTTCAATAAATTAGGACATAAATATTCCTCATTCACCATTGATGAAAACATCATTAAGGTATCCAAAGAGGTAAACACCCTTGGCTTTTACCTTGATTTTACTATGTCCTTTGATAAACAGGTGACATCCCTGGCCTCTACTACTGCCTACACATGTAAGAGTATTAGAGCTGGCAAGCCATTTCTATCAAATGAAAGTTGCACTATCCTGGCTAGAGCTCTAATCCTCTCTAGGGTAGATTACTGCAATGCTCTCTACAGTGGTGCCAATAAAGCTTTCATTCTGAGATTACACATTTTGCATAACAGTGCTCTAAGAGCTTCTCTAGGCAAAAGAGTTCACATTGCCTCAACTAGACATCAATATAAGTGGCTCTACACCTATAACAAAATACAGTTAAAAATTGCCTCTCTGACCCATAAAGCCTTAAATAATGTTGCACCTAGCTACTTAATAGGCAAACTGATGAAAATAACCTCTGATAGGCCAACTAGAAGTGGTAATGCTAATTGCTTTGTGGTTCCAAGATTTAGGATCACTAAGATTGGTGGCAATAGCTTTCCCGTGAAGGTCTCTAAACTCTGGAACTCTCTGCCCAATGACCTGAGAGTAGACCAACCGTACTCTCAATTTAGAAGGAAATATATCACCCTTCTCAACCTGACCGTAAGCTAGGCAGTCTTTTTTTCCTTTTGTATACACAACACTACACTTTACTGATGCTGCCTATCCTTGTAAATAATTAATGGGACTTTACTGCTAATTGTATAATTTCTGTATATATGAATTGTACATAAGCTGAACATTCTACCTATCCCTTGACTGGTAGTAACTTTACCTGTACATGTATTTGCCCATATTGTGAATGTACCGAAAACTATGTAAGCCTTGCATTTTCCTACTGTTGCGCCCTGTTACCCCTGAGTTTGGCGTGCATTAGAAATAAATAAAACAAACAAACAAACAAACAAACATAGAAAGCAACATGTTCTAACAGATTTGGTACAAACCAATCCTCTGCAATAGTTGCAGCGAGGTTCTCTCTAGTTGTGTGCGCAGGGTAGTGTAGCTGTTCCAGCGGCACCCTTAATAGGGCTAAGGCATCACCGGTTTACTAGTGCTGTCTTGTCATCACAATGCTTCAGAGGGGTTTAAAGAACACCCTCTTTGCGTCCACAAATCCTTCTCATCTTGAGGTGCTTCCCCTGAACCTCCATTAGCTGCGTTTTTCAGACACACTCATCATCACAACCATTTTCTTTTTTACATCAGGTGTATCAAAGGTCATTATATTTTCTGAACATGCAGCAAGTTTTGCTTCATCATCTGCTGCTTGGTTCCCACGTGAGATAAAGTCTGCCCTTTTGGTATGTGATGCGCATTTAACGACTGCGATGGCCACTGGGAGTTGTAGAGCCTTAATAAGCTTGTCCAATAAGGCGGCGTGCTGCATTGGCATGCCATCTGCTCAGATGTAGCCCCTCCTTTTCCAACATGCTAACCCTGCGTGCACTGTTGACGTCACATACACAGAGCCGCTGTACACTGTTACTTCCTGGTCTGCATGATTCTCGAGCGTGACTATCAGTACCACTAGCTCTGCAGCCTGTGCTGAATAGTGAGATGGGAGTCATGCACTTACCAATGTCTGAAACTTCCCATTGGCTGTGTGTTTTACCACAGTGGCACCTGTGTATCTCTGTCCATCATTTTGATTGATTTTTGAAGAAGCGTCAATAAAAACAATTTCTCCACCTGTCAAGGCATTTTCTTTTATCCTAAGAATTTCATCATAGAACTCTTCATAGTTCGAACAATCATGCGCATGCTCATCCTCTGCCAGTGGTTCAGCCATAAACATGGCAGGAATCACTTTTCTGCATCAAACTATTTTGATCGCCAGATTTGATATGACTACCTCGTAGGCAGAAGCCCTTTCAGAAGTCAACATCCCTTTTGGTTTCTCTAGAATGACAAATAGTGTGTGCTCAACAAATAACGGCATAGAGCATCCCATCACTATGCTTGCAGCTTCCTCTCTAGAGCAAATGTGGCGGCTGCCAGTGATTGTTCACGCGGAAAGTGACCTCTCATTACTGGGTCTAAGATCCCACTGTAATATGCAAGGGACTTGTACCACAATGTGGTTCTCTGTGTAAGGACTGCTGTCAATACAGTGCCATCCGTATGCGAGAATAAAAAGAACTCCTCAGCATAAATAGGAATCCCTAAAACTGGAGCTGTGCAAATAGTTTTTTTCAACTCTTCAAACCCTTATTCCATTTCCTCAGTCCACAAGATTTTTTTCTGTGTTGCCTCTGCTTTCTTTAAAGCTTGCAATAAAGGCATTATATATGAGCTGTAGTCAAAGACCGATGCTCTGACATAGTTACACAATCACAGAAATCTCTGCATGTGTTTTATCGTGTGTGGCTTTGTGGTTTTCAAAATAGCCTCAGCTCTGTCTGGAGTAACTTTCTTTCCTTCATGTGAAATCAATTGGCCAATGTACAACACTTCTTGTTGACAATAGTGTAACTTCTCTTTGTCAACCTTATATCCTTTGTCAGCAAGTGTAATCATCAGCTGAACATAATTGCGTCTGCACTCTTCCTCTGAAGTGCTGCATACTAGGATGTCATTTACGTATTGCAACACAACACTTTCTAAATCGATATTGCTCAAGGCCATCTGCAGGACTCTATTACAAATCGATGGAGACTCACAATACCCTTGTGGTAAATGAGTGCTTTTCAGGTGAGTTTGCCTGATCGTAAATGACGTCAAATCAATTTGTGCAATGGGATTGAGAAAAAAGCTTTTTTCAAATCAATCACAGTGAATATCGTGCTCCAACAGGTATATTTAATAAGATAGTAGCAGGATTAGGAACTAGAGGGAACTTGGCCTCTACAATCTAGTTTATTAGCCTTAAATCTTGAATTAGTCTCCAAGACCCTGCTTTCCCCTTTTTCACAGGATAAATTGCCTTATTAGAGGGTGACTCTCATGTCATTAAGATACCCTTATCCATCATGGCAGAAATTGTCTTAAAAATACCTTCATCTGCTTCTCGAGACATGGGATTCTGTAGTGCTTGAGGTAAAATTTCTCCTGGTTTCAATTTAATCTTCACTTTTCCGAGCCCGTTCAACAGGCCTACATCAAAGGGACCTGTAGTCCACAGTGAAGCCATGTATTCATCAAAATACTCAGGACGTTGTTGTGCTAACATCGTTTTCTGAGGAACCTCTCGTTTAATTGCTCTCACCCAATAAGTAATACTCATGTCAAATATCACTTCGTCATCAGATGGATGGTCTCCAAATAGATCGTCATTGGTGATGCCAGTTAATCTGTAGCCTTCCCCGATGACAACTACTGCACACCATTGTCTGCCTTTATTATCATTTCCATCAAGCAAAGCCATTTTGCCTCGTACTATGGCTGCTTGTAACTCTAAGGGAAAAACCTGTCCATCTGCTTCATGCATAGGTATCTTTGGCCTAAACAGAAATTCATCAGGTATTGTCATTGTTCTGCCTACTAGGCCTGGCAGCCATGTCAATAAAATGCATACTCCATAATGGAAAACCTCAGTTTTTAACAGTATGGCCTGAATGGCTATTTGTCCTGCAAATGCCATAAAAAATTCATTCATGTTTAAATAATGCATCCCTGGAGTTGAACACACTATACCTTCATCGGTAAATGGGATTGTCATATTCAACTTTGTCATTAGATCTCGACCCAATATATTGACAGGTGCCTGCCTTGAATATAGCAAAAGCACCTTCATGTCGCAGTCTCCTATAGAGACTGGTAATCGTTCAGTAAAAGGAACTCTACTTGTAGCTCCTGAAAAACCTTGAGTATTCATGGAATTACCAGACATTGAAAACTTTCCCTCTCATATACATAAGCACGTTGCACCCGTGTCTACTAAAAATGAAAAACCTTTGCCTCCTATATTGACGTCTACCCTCGGTCCCTCATGAGGATTTGGCGTCACAGATAGTAC
This sequence comes from Ambystoma mexicanum, assembly GCF_040938575.1. Taxonomy (NCBI): domain Eukaryota; kingdom Metazoa; phylum Chordata; class Amphibia; order Caudata; family Ambystomatidae; genus Ambystoma; species Ambystoma mexicanum. Next base: position 145,224,722 of record NC_090929.1, read on the forward strand.
TCCCAGTGAGCTGTCCTATTGTGGGAACAGCCTCATTCTGTTATCTGTAAAAGGATTCCCTCCATCGACAGTGACATCCCATATTCTAGGAGTCATGAGCTGTCCTGTACTTGTGCTCTGATGGATCTGCATGGGTGAATGCTGCACCTGCCGTTGTGGCAGGGCCACTGCTACCTTCTGTGCCTGCAAGCCTTGCTGCACCCTTGGCGCTTGTTGCTGCTGCATCATTTGATTCTGATCAAACACATCACACTCTGCTGTGAATACGCAGGCAGGTTTGAAGTCCTTAAAAATTGGCCATTTTGCACAGACCCTTGACTTCTACACATACGACCAAAATGCCCTGTCATCCCGCATGTCCAACATGTAGGTGACCTCCTAATCTGCCCATCCTACATGTTTAGGTCGTCATTCTGCATATTTTGAAACCCACCTTGATTGTTCTGGAAGCTTCCCTGATTATTCTGTCAATTCCCTTGATTATTCTGGCAACCTCTTCCTAGAAATCCACCCCTTCCTCGTGGAGTAAACCCATTATTGCTCTGATCAAACTGCCTTTGGTTATTCACCTGTGGCATATTTACAATCTGCTGTGAATTCGATCCCTCTACACTAGTCAACATTGCCCTTTCAATGGCATATTTAGACAGTTTCTTCTGTACTCATTTTTCCTCTTCACTTTTCCTAACATCATCTTTTTTGTGATTCTTTTCCTGCAAGAGCCTGCAGTAATGCGCAATGGTCAGCTGAATCTCCGACCACGGTTTGGCTTCTATACCTACCAACCTCTTGAGCTGTTTCTGTACAGGTTCTGGCAGCCCTTGGCACAATATACAATAGAACACAGGTATAGATTTTCCCTGATATTTGCACGTTTCCAAGCTCCATTGCTCTTGAAAACTCTGAATGTAAACAAGCGGATCATTTCTGTCCTGCATCTTTTTTGTCATTATAGCTCACATATCAGACGTTTCTGGATACAGAACTCTAAGAGCTTTCCAGACTGCTGCCCTGCAATTATTGAATGGCGCTTCATCGTGCACAGTGTTAACTGTAGTAACACCAGCATATCCTGCCCTTGTCCATATGTCATCAGCTCTGTCACCAAATATGGCGATAAGGAGACCCTTAATGTCCCCTATAGCTAATGTATTTCCCCCATCATTTTTTCTAACTCATGTATCCATTTCCCCGCACCAGAAGTTAAACTCAGGAGTTAATACCTTAAATTATCCTTGTCCATCTGGGCCGTGGTATATATTGTGGTCTGCCCCCTCCTTTTTCCAATAAAGGAAACTGTGATGCCTCAAACTCATTCTCATCTCTCATCATTTGTCTGCTCACCGCATAGACAGTATTCCCACATCGCTTTCTTCCTGGTAGTGATCTTAATCTGCTCACATATGGTGGCGAATCCCCCCTCTTACCATAGAGTTGCCCTTTAGGTCGGTCTAACTTTGTCAATAGTTCTGACGCCCAAGACATAGGTGCATTTAAATCTGACCATTTGACTTCTTTCTCCATTGAAAAACACGTTCCCTCTCTCTTCCCCATGGACGGTATCTCTGTCTTCATCTGACATTTCTTGTGCCCAACTCATGCAACTTCTCGCCTTGTCATCTCTATTTAGAGTCACTCTATCTAGAGACAACTCCTTTTGCCTCGTACTGCATGAGGCTCCCTTTGTGTCATACAACAGAGTGCTCTCAAGCTGATAATTTTTTCCCTTCCCCATTGATTCTTTCTTAGCTTTCATGTGATGATATACTTTATTGATCGCTTCTCCAATGCTCTGAGTCAATCTCGTCCTCTAGATTTACTCTTGATGGACCTAGTAATGACTCGTATTCTGGGAAGAATTCCTCGATATCCTCCCATGCTACTTCTGGTTCAGGATCTCTTACCTATTTTTCCAGGCGATCAAGATTGCGTGCTCTCTGCCTTCTTTTACATTCCATATCATCGCCAAATTCTCTTTGTTTCCTTGCTTCCTCTCTGACTCTATTTTCTTCTTTTTTCTTTATATCCCTTCTCTCATTTGCCCTGCGTATCTCCTCATCCTTTCATCTCTGTATTCTCTTATCCCTTAAATTCTGTTCCTGCTCTTCTATTCTTTTTTGTTCTAGCCTTTCCTGCTCATCGATTGCTCTCTGCCTGTTATCATGTTTTTTTGCTCTCTCTTGTTTTCTTGACTGCTCATCTTGGCATAACTGCTCCCTTCTTTACCTATCCTTCCTTTCTGCTCCTTTGTCTTTCAAACGTTCCTCTCTTTCTTTATCTTTTTTATCTTGCTCGTCTTGATCTTCCCTTTGTCTTAAATCCTCAATGCCTTTACCATCGAGTTTAAGCTAAATCTGACCTCCCATCCATTTGTTCTGTGAGAGCGCTATCTCATCAACTTTGACTCTTTCTCCCTTCCATCTCTTTATTTCTCTTCTTATATCTAGAGATGTGCTTGCTTGATCACTTCTCTCTTTATCATGTCTGTCCCTGTCCCTTGGCACCTTAGAGATTGCATCTCTCTCTGTACTTTTCTCTGGACCCTCATCACTACTTTGTGTATGTGACTCATATGCTGGGTTGCTATAACCCGTTGCTGCCTTAAGCTCCCCCAGTGGGTATTACCCATTGTCTTTCCTGTTCTCATCTTCTCTTTCAGCTGGGGTGGGGGGAGCAGAGGGCTCCTCACCCCCCTCTTTGCACACATTAAGTATCCAATCTACAGAAGGCGGTTCATCTCGCTTTTCCTGGTACATCTTCCAAAGCTCTAAGCTCGCTAGTTGCTTGTCTAGCTTTTTCCCTGTGTATGCTGCATGGAAATGTGTCGTCATATGCTGCAGGACTGCCTTCGTTAGTGACCCTCCTTGTAGCCACAGCATAAACATTTTATCTGCGGTTCCTTTAACCCATTCTGCACTGTACTGTCTAAGCTTGGGTGCATGTTTCGGCAACTGCTTGCAGAGATGGACGAGTGGAGTAATATCCTCCATTCTCAACTTGTCTACTCTTAACCTGTTTAACACTCGTTTGCTTTAATCACAGAAAAAAAAAGTTTCAGCACCAATCGTCGCAAGCTCCAATCCCGTTAATCACAATTTTTACTTTAATCTTACTATAAAACACCCATAAAGTTTAATTTAAAACAATCAATTAATGTTTCCGTTTATGACGACATAATTTTCAAAACCACATAAAACAAAACAGACAAACTCGACCGGTCACATACATCTTCTACAATATTCTTTTTAAGACTTGTCTTGCGCTCTAAAATACTTCATACGAAGTATAAATTAAACTCTTTAGATTCGTCTTTAACCAAATCCGTTTTCTACGTCATCCACTACGGGACTCTAGGTTCAAATTTCTTCTGTTACGTTTGTAAAAAACACAGGCCAGAGCATTTTATCTTATTGTGACCTCCCTCACAATAGTCTATTAATTGGCCTCATTCAAGTCAATATCTCATTCCCTATGTATATATATATATAAAACACTCTTACTCTCACGTTATGTTTTAACCCGCCACCATCCGTTACTCACTTTGTTTCTTCACTCATCACTCATACGTTTTGCCAACTCAATCAGTTTTTACTCACCGCTATCATTTTTATCTTCTGACTCTCGAGATTGTATGTCTTTTTTACCACCTCTTCAACCTTCCGATCGATCTGCTTCTCGTAGATGTGGGAGGGGATTCCATGGAAACTAGGGGACCGGTCACACCCGGCATGCAAGATTTTTTCAAATTACACTAGCCACTATCTATGGGGAGCTTCACGTCCTTTCAGCCGAATGGCAAAGGTCATCCGATATTTTCAGGACTCTAAAGTTTACTCATGTCAATGGCTCTGAACCATCCTCTGCTATCAAGGGAACTGGATACCCCAGCCCCTTTGATGAGTAGCAATTACCTTGGAGATGGATGGGGATGCAGACTTTATTCATACATCAATTTTAATATCAATTATCTAAAACAGGGAGCATAACGTACATCAACAAACTCGCTTGATCCTCTTACTCAAACATTCTTAGTAAAAACTGAGATCTTAATGTAATAATAATGTAATTAATAAATCTATCATCAATGACATCTAACCTACGTGTTACTAACGTCATCCTACGTGGCAAAAAACAAAAACCTATGCAAATGGGTGATTGGTTCTGAGTGAACATCTAAGTATACGATCCATACTCGTCTAAAAAAGTGTGAATATGTGATTGGTTACTTAACATCATGTGGGGCAACTAAGCTCTCCCATAAAAATGTCTATATGAATGTCACTAAATACACGACGTCCCATTGGTTTAAACATCTATAGGACCCCTAAATACGCAGTCCTCTACAATTGGTTGGCACTCTGACCTCTGTCAGTACTTTTCCATCTATGCCTAGCAGCCTGCAGGTGTTACGCTCACCTGGTCTCTGTGGGGACGTTGGGGCACTGTTGCAGCCCTCCCAGGAAGTGGATCACCCCTATCTGGCTTCTTCCTCTGCAAATATGCTGTGGGCTGCGACAATTGGTGACACTGCTCCTGTGTGGATATGAGAGAATGTGAGGATGCTAATCTGTAAATGTTGTCTCTCTCGAAGCCTTCTTCGCAAAAAGCGTGGTGAGCATGCACCGACCCATATAGGCTCACCTGTTGATTAATGATAATGAGCTCTCTGTCCTGCTACTCACTGCAGGGGCGCTTCTTGATGGGACCGAGTTCCTTCACTGGCCCTCGTACGTGGTAGCCCAGTACAGCTGCGACTATGCCACTTCTTATGGTCCGTGTCTTTCAGTTTTATTGTCTCTTCTTGTTGTTGAAATGTTTTGTATTGTTAATGCCTCTCTTCTGATTTCTTCCTTTAGGTTGAATTGTGGCCTAGGAGCGGCCTTGGAGCACGAGGCGAAGCCGGATGGAAGAGGAGAGGATCCACAATGGTCTGACAACAGATAAGTGGTGGTTTAAGGTTAAGCACGAGGTTAGATGGTGGCGCGGCTTTAAACTGAATGGGCCTCATTACGAGGAGCGCTGTAAAAACTGGGTCATTACCGGCATGGAGGTACTAGCGGGTCCGTGCTCGTATGACGCTGCTTATATCGGGTGATTACGAGTGCGCAAGCATGCGTGAACCCCCATGCTGGTAATGGCCATACCGGCATGCCACTAAAGGCCCTCCAACCCCCCGATACTGCCATCACGTGACCCGCTGATACCGCCTCCGCCTAGGAGGCACCCCTTAATACCGACCCAGTAATAACAACATGCTAATGCTGGAAGTAACATCATCGTGTCAGAATGAGAAATTCTGCGGTGGCCATCTTTAAAAACACAATCCATTGCCATCCTCCCAAACCACCAGTTGCATTAAGGAGAGACCAGTGGCAATCCCTTCACCATGTCGAAAGCTACCCGTAAAACAAACTCCCGCCTGCGCAAAAAGCGTTTCTAAGATGCAGAACTTAATATGCTGGCAGACACCCTTGCCGCACATGTTGACGAGATAAATCAGCAGAACCTGAAGCGTGAGGTGCAGCAGCGTAAAAAAGGAGATCTGGGAGGAGGTAGCCCGCAAGGTCTCGCTGTCAGAACCACCCCACGGACAGTGAAGGATTGCAAAAAGAGGTGGGATGACCTCCGCCTCAGGATTCGTATTACATCCTGGCAAGGAACAGGAGGGAGGCCATGGCTACAGATAGGGGTCCCCACTCTCCTGCCAAACTGACCAGCTGGGATGAGACGGCAAGCATGTTCATCCATATTGAATCCATCGAGGGATTTGGGGAGATGGAGACGGGTGTGGCAACATCTGCAGATGGAGGTGAGTGACCCTGCAGATCCCTGTAGGGGAAACCATGACGTAGCACAAGTGATGTGGAAGAGAGTCTAGGCAAGGCAATGAATGTCCCAACACACACATTAGCATATTCTTGTCCAGATGGAGGGCCAAACCCTGCCACACTGAAATGCATACTGAGTGCCAATCCCATTACCAACACACAGCCAACACACACGGACCGTGCCCATGTAATACATCACACAAACCCCAATACAACGGCATGCCACCTGCCATGCAGCAAACACCAAAATGCCACCTCCATACTACCCTGTGTGACACACCTGTAAGATATGAATGCATGGTAAATGAAATACTCCTCAGCACCATATAATTCATCTAGCATGTAACACCATCACTGATGCCCTGCATCTCTTCTGCACCCCCAGGCACTGATGGAGAAGATGCCAGCCAGGATACCACCACAAGGGCATCCAAGTCCCGGCCAAAGACAATGGCCAGCGACAACACCACCTCCAGGGCAGCCTCGCAGCCCACACCAACACCAACACCCAGTGTGCCTGACACAGTGGACACTGAGCTGCCTACACCTACACCAGTGGAAGGCGAGGCCGTAGACCCACTGACCAACATCGATGATGCAGAGGAGGAGTATGTGGACCAGGAAGGACTGACGCATGTGGCATGTCCACACTCCCCAAGCCCCGGGCTCACCCCCCACCCCACATTCAGCCCTCACCCACCTGCAGAAGTGCGGATCCCTGCCTGCACGATTCAGACCTAAGCAGCACCCATGAGAAAAGCACTGCCATGGCAGGCCCCGTCACAGCACTCTCAACCACTGCTGCTCCCACCATCAGCCTTGAGGCACGGCTGGCGAGGGTGGAGGCCAGACAGGGACTCCATGCTGGACCTGCGCTGACAATATATCGCGGATGGGGAGGACACGAGGCGTGGGATAGCCCAGGCCATAGCGGGGACCACAGCCGCCATAGCGGCAAACTCAGCCGCCATAGCCGCCAACACAGCCACCGTCAATACCTCATCATTGTTGATGAGAGACTGTCTGGGGGCCATCACGCAGGTCCTCACATCCATCCTGCTGCACATGCAGCAGCCACAACCCGCACCAGGCGTGCAAATGACCACAGCTTCCTCCCCATCCACCACACCCGCTTCCTCTGTCCCCACTTCCTCTGGACCCTCCAGCCCTGTGCGTCCAACACGGCAGAGTGCGAGGCACAGTGAAATGCTGCCCCCGGACAGCAAGAAGTCCCGGAAATAGTGTGGGAGAACTATGGGAGTGGGTCAGATGGTGTTGGCGGTGAATGGGAGTATTAGGGGGAGTGCACAAGCAATTTTTAACTTGGTTTAAATTCCCAAGATTTTTTGTTTATTTTATTCCAGCAAAAATGCTATATCTAAAAGCATATTAAACATTTCTTACAACACTATGGCCCATTCACTTTACCGTTCATTCACATTCATACAATTCTCATCGGTCTTTCATTCAACAATTCATTTTTTAGAAAAATGGTTTATAAAATACAGTTAACATCTGCTATATCTCCATGTGGTTATAATTCATTGTAAACTATCCCCACACATTTGGGGTATCACAACAGTCTGTGTTCTCTTATTCACACAGATTCACGTCGACAAGTGTTTCAGTTGCTCTCTGCGAGCATCACCATTAATACTCTCTCTGTACGGCAACCTTCTTCAGGACAAAACAACCCATTTTTCAGGCACAAATATTGGCATGGGCCACACCATCTATAAAAATACATAAAACACTGAATGAGTATAGTGCACTGTCGTCAATCCTATTCAGATTATTTGATTGCATATTAATATGGTATGCTATAGAATATCATCCAACTCACCTCCTATCCAATGGAGTCAGGAGGGGCAGGATGTAATATTCAATTTCAATACATCATAATTGGAATCTCAGGATGTAGTATTCAATTTCAATACATCATGGTTGGAATCTGGAGGATGAGTGTCCTCTGATCTAAAGGGTTAAGGCATATATCTATTACCATCTATTATACCCAATTCATTTGATCACAAAAGCCAAGTGGTTTATATATTTTAGCACATCACGGTTGTTACCCATAGATGTAAAGAGGGCTCTGTCACTCACTCAAAAAATGGAAACAGCCGTAGTTTGCAATGTTGATTTATATTTACTGGAACAAGTGGTTTATAATGCCAAGGCTTCCCTTCTTTCCACAGACTTGCTTTCGGTTCACAGGCACGTGAGTCTGTAAAGATATACACAAAGAGCTTAATCAGTTGTATAAGCTCATTCAGACCAGCTTCACGTTTACACACTGTCCCTTTAAATTTATTTCAGATCGCACTGGTGCTCCCAATAATCAGGGTAGGAGGTGAGCACAAGCATCTAGTGATTGATTCTCACACGCACAAAAAGCGCATGGGTCTCTAATATTTCGATCACGGAGCAGTCTGTGTGATTGATTGGGGAACATCATAATGTAGTTGTCCCCCTCTTTACTCATGTTCGATCGTTGGAGAGTTAATTCCTCTCATTCTTAGTTTGTGACTAGGGCACACACCCTCTCGTGTTAAGAACCGCATAATTACCACTCTTACATTATTTTAAATAATCATGTCAAGCGGCTGTTATATCCATTCCAGTTTACCTGACTCTCGCCGTCCGGGGGATTTGTCTACCGGGTGCAAAGCAGCGTTCAGAATGCAGCCGGCAAGTATGCGCAAAACAAAAAACACGACTCCTCGTGTTGGTGCTCATAGAAAGAGGACTAAGGAGCACACGCGTATGTGAGGGAGATCCTCCTCACTTCCCGAGTTTTACATCAACTCATCATTTTTCGTTTTTTATTTATTTTACTTTACTTTATTTTGCTTTGGACCAGACCATACCACTCCGATGTCGTAGGATTCTCTAATAATTATTATTCGCCGAGAACACTCAGGGCCCGGATTTGCAACGCCTCTATGTTGGTCATAGAGATCAAAAAAGGACTATTCATCTGTCGCATGCCGAATATGTTCATTGTATACAACCTCCATACTGTGGACACACACGTTCCACTCCTGACATACAGTTAATTTGAGTCTTAATGCGGACAGATGTAAGAAACAAATATAGAAAAACAAAAATGTAACAATCAACACCACATCTATCAGGTGCACTTAAGATGCGGCGTGTATATGTCAGAAAAAACGTTGCCTGGGGAGTGTTCTACTGAACTCCTCATTCTTAATTCCTTATCCAGTGCCACCTGCGGGAATATTTTACATATTTGTGATTAGATGGTTCCATTCCACTGATAAATTCAAACCTCGTTTAACTGTATCTAGATTATGTATCCAACGTTGTTCCTTCTGGTGTAGAAGGGTGCCCATGTCACCACCTCTCTTGGAGGGCTTTATTATTTGTAACACAAACCAGGTTAGGTCTGTGTCTTTGTGCCCATATCTCCAAAAATGTTCCTCAAGCGGCTTATCCACCACTTTATTCCTTATACATGATCTGTGTTCCGAGATGCGCTGTCGTACTTCCCTGGTAGTCTTACCTATATATAAGTCACAAGGACATCTAATTACATAAATGGCATTCTTAGTTTTGCAGTTGGTATGTGTTCTAAGTTGCCATTTCAGTTGTCTATATTCAAAAACTGTTCTTACTTCTACCATGGGACAAGCTACACATCCTCCACATTTATGATGCCCTATCACCGGGGGCAGTCCCCATTGGTTTAGTATTGTCTGGTTATTTTTTGGCTCCACATATGTGTGTACCAATTTTTGCCCAAGATTTGGATTTCTTTTGAAGGCAAACATAGGTCTCCGATACAGTGACCCCTCTTGTTTTACAAGCTCCCAATGGTGGTTGACTATCTTCTTAATCTGGTTACTGATTGGATTATAAGTAGTCACACAAACAAGTCGCTCTTCTTTTTCTTTTGGGCAATGTGTTAAACATAGGTCTCTGTTGGTATTTTTTGCCCTCTTTAGATAATTTTTAACCAGTCTTGTTAGATAGCCCCTCTCCACCAGTCTATCTTGTAACTGTTTTGAGTGTTGCATAAATTCCTGGTTGGTACTGCAGTTACGTCGTATTCTTAGAAACTGCCCATACGGTAAGTTGTATCGCAGACCTGCAGGATGAAAGCTGGTGTAATGCAACAACGTGTTGCTATCTGTTGGCTTTCTGTAGAGCGTTGTCTCCAGTTTGGCTCCTACTTTCCTGATGATTAAATCTAGGAAGCTCACCTCAACCGTACTTGATTCCATGGTGAACCTAATATGGGTATCCTGTCTGTTTGACCATTGATGGAATGTGTTCAGGGATTCTGCATTGCCTGTCCATGTTATAAAAATGTCATCAATATATCTATGCCAACCCATCAGGTGTTGGCATAGGTCTGGAATGGCTTGAAGTGCATTCAAAGATCCTGATACAAATTTGTCCTCGAAATCTGCCATATATAGGTTAGCCACGTCAGGGGCAAATGTTGCCCCCATGCTAACCCCCCTGCACTGCTTATACAACTGTTGTTTGTGCAGGAAAAAGTTTTCTGTCATCGCCAGTCTAGCACACTCGAGCATAAATGGAGTTGGTGGTTGATGAGGTATGGTCCGAGTATACAAAAAAGTGCCTAGAACATCCAGGCATTCAAGCTGCGGTATTGATGTATACAGTGATTCAACATCCATTGTTGCCAGGATCAGTCCCGGAGGACACTCAATTTCTTGTGTAATTTTAATCATGCTTGTTGAATCCTTAATGTAGCTTGGCATCTTCTCCACAAAAGGTTTTAAGAAAATTTCTACATATACTGACAGTGGCTCAAGTAGGGAGTTTATGGCGGAGACAATGGGCCTTCCAGGAGGATTTATTTTGTCTTTATGAATTTTTGGCAGTATATAGAATGCTGCTGTTTTTCGGTAACTTTTGTTCAGAAACCGTCTTTCACCCTCACTAATCCATTCTTCTCTCATGGCATGGTCAGTAAGACTTTTTATTTCCTCTTGTAATCTTGACGTTGGGTCTTGTCCAAGCATTTTGTAGGCGTTTGTATCTCCCAGGCGTCTATGGCATTCTTTTTTGTAGTTGTTAGTTTGCATAATAACTATCCCGCCCCCCTTGTCAGCGGGTTTGATGGTAATGCCATCTGTGTCACATAGTTTTTTTAGGCTGTTTCTTTCAGCTCTGGTTAAATTGTCCGGTTGAACATTTTTCTTCTTAATGGCTTCTTTCACTTCTTTTATAACCTTATTTTCAAAAGCCAAGATCTCAGGCGGACAGGCATGTAGAGGAGGGTTAAAGCTCGATTTATTTTTCAGACCGGTTCTATTGGGTATGTCTCTGTTCTCTCCAGGTGTTCCTTGTTGGATCCTGTCTGAATTTGGAAGGAAAATCTCAAAATAATGTTTTAATCGTATGTTTCGAAAGAAACAATGAAGTTCTAATTCTATCGTGAAAAGATCTGCCTTCGTGGTTGGAACGAAGGATAAACCCTTCGACAAAACTTGTAATTCATCAGGGTGAAGGACCATTGTTGATAAATTGACAATGGGTATTTTGTCTCCATTATCTAATGGTTCTGATACCATTGTCGTGTTCTCATTCCTGGTCCCTGATTGTATCGTCCCTGATTTTGTCTGGAGGGCCCCCACTGGTTGCCTCGATGAAAACCCCTCTGCTGTGGGCCTCTTCCTCCTGGGTTAGTGGGTCCCTCGTTATTCAGTGCCGGGTCCGAACCACTTGATGAACCAGATGTATTAGAAAATGACACAAACCTATTGTTTCTCCTATAGTTGGCTCGTCCAACTTGAGTAGTGAAAAAACCCTCTTTCAAGTATGGATAAGTCTTTTCTTCCGAATAGTTTGCCACATCTTTTTGGAATTTAAAGATTTTGCGATCAAAATTAATTTTTCTGAACTTAACAATTTCTACCTCCAGATCTTCCATCTGTTTTTTGGCATCTTTGATTGTTCTGCTTTCTACAAAAGCTTTTTCCAGAGTGGCCAGTTCGTCTCCCTGCTTCTTAGCTTCTTCCTCCGCTGTTTCGATTATTAGGATGATCCAATCCCGAGAACATTTGTTGCCAACCCCACTGAAGTTCTTCTGGAACTTGGGGTTGTCAACAAATATCCTCGGGATATTCCTTACCTGGAGTCCCTCGGGGATAATTCCCGCTTGCAAATATTGCAACATGAACTTCCCATGAAGGTCAGCCCTTGTCAACTTTTTCATTTTTTGTGTGATTTTATCAATGTCATCTGTTACTTCCACTGCGGGCACTGCCGCAATGGCATCAGCTATTAATGCTGGTACTCCCATGAGCCTTCGAAAGTGCTCATCGGTGAATGAGATGACATGTACGTTATCCATTATTAGGGGCTCTCTAATTTCCCACCAATGGTAATTGCCCCTACAGCCACGGGCTGCACTTATAATGCAAAATAAAAGGGGTACCTGTTTTAACGTCCCTAGTTCTACAGGTCAATCAATCAGAAAATACACAAAAACCAGAACTAGTAGACAGAGTTAAGGATGACGAAGTGCACAAGCAATTTTTAACTTGGTTTAAATTCCCAAGATTTTTTGTTTATTTTATTCCAGCAAAAATGCTATATCTAAAAGCATATTAAACATTTATTACAACACTATGGCCCATTCACTTTACCGTTCATTCACATTCATACAATTCTCATCAGTCTTTCATTCCACAATTCATTTTTTAGAAAAATGGTTTATAAAAAACAGTTAACATCTGCTATATCTCCATGTGGTTATAATTCATTGTAAATTATCCCCACACATTTGGGGTATCACAACAGTCTGTGTTCTCTTATTCACACAGATTCACGTCGACACGTGTTTCAGTTGGTCTCTGCGAGCATCACCATTAATACTCTCTCTGTACGGCAACCTTCTTCAGGACAAAACAACCCATTTTTCAGGCACAAATATTGGCATGGGCCACACCATCTATAAAAATACATAAAACACTGAATGAGTATAGTGCACTGTCGTCAATCCTATTCAGATTATTTGATTGCATATTAATATGGTATGCTATAGAATATCATCCAACTCACCTCCTCACAAGAGGGGTCATTATATCGGAGACCTGTGTTTGCCTTCAAAAGAAATCAAAATCTTGGGCAAAAATTGGTACACACATATGTGGAGCCAAAAAATAACCAGACAATACTAAACCAATGGGGACTGCCCCCGGTGATAGGGCATCATAAATGTGGAGGATGTGTAGCTTGTCCCATGGTAGAAGTAAGAACAGTTTTTGAATATAGACAACTGAAATGGCAACTTAGAACACATACCAACTGCAAAACTAAGAATGCCATTTATGTAATTAGATGTCCTTGTGACTTATTATATATAGGTAAGACTACCAGGGCAGTACGACAGCGCATCTCGGAACACAGATCATGTATAAGGAATAAAGTGGCGGATAAGCCGCTTGTGGAACATTTTTGGAGATATGGGCACAAAGACACAGACCTAACCTGGTTTGTGTTACAAATAATAAAGCCCTCCAAGAGAGGTGGTGACATGGGCACCCTTCTACACCAGAAGGAACAACGTTGGATACATACTCTAGATACAGTTAAACGAGGTTTGAATTTATCAGTGGAATGGAAACATCTAATCACAAATATGTAAAATATTCCCGCAGGTGGCACTAGATAAGGAATTAAGAATGAGGAGTTCAGTAGAACACTCCCCAGGCAACGTTTTTTCTGACATACACACGCCGCATCTTAAGTGCACCTGATAGATGTGGTGTTGATTGTTACATTTTTGTTTTTCTATATTTGTTTCTTACATCTGTCCGCATTCAGACTCAAATTAACTGTATGTCAGGAGTGGAACGTGTGTGTCCACAGTATGAAGGTTGTATACAATGAAAATATTCGGCATGCGATAGATGAATATTCCTTTTTTGATCTCTATGACCAACATAGAAGCGTTGCAAATCCGGGCCCTGAGTGTTCTCGGCGAATAATAATTATTAGAGAATCCTACAACATCGGAGTGGTATGGCCCAAAGCAAAATAAAGTAAAGTAAAATAAATAAAAAACGAAAAATGATGAGTTGATGTAAAACTCGGGAAGTGAGGAGGATCTCCCTCACGTACGCGTGTGCTCCTTAGTCCTCTTTCTATGAGCACCAACACAAGGAGTCGTGTTTTTTGTTTTGCGCGTACTTGCCGGCTGCATTCTGAACACTGCGGTGCACCCGGTAAACAAATCCCCCGGACGGCGAGAGTCAGGTAAGCTGGAATGGATGTAACAGCCGCTGGACATGATTATTTAAAATAATGTAAGAGTGGTAATTATGCGGTTCTTAACACGAGAGGGCGTGTGCCCTAGTCACAAACTAAGAATGAGAGGAATTAACTCTCCAATGATCGAACATGAGTAAAGATGGGGACAACTACATTATGATGTTCCCCAATCAATCACACAGACTGCTCCGTGATCGAAATATTCGATACCCATGTGCTTTTTGTGCGTGTGAGAATCAATCACTAGATGCTTGTGCTCACCTCCTACCCTGATTATTGGGAGCACCAGTGCGATCTGAAAAAAATTTAAAGGGACAGTGTGTAAACGTGAAGCTGGTCTGAATGAGCTTATACAACTAATTAAGCTCTTTGTGTATTTCTTTACACACTCACGTGCCTGTGAACCGAAAGCAAGTCTGTGGAAAGAAGGGAAGCCTTGGCATTATAAACCACTTGTTCCAGTAAATATAAATCAACATTGCAAACTACGGCTGTTTCCATTTTTTGAGTGAGTGACAGAGCCCTCTTTACATCTATGGGTAACAACCGTGATGTGCTAAAATATATAAACCACTTGGCTTTTGTGATCAAATGAATTGGGTATAATAGATGGTAATAGATATATGCCTTAACCCTTTAGATCAGAGGACACTCATCCTCCAGATTCCAACCATGATGTATTGAAATTGAATACTACATCCTGAGATTCCAATTATGATGTATTGAAATTGAATATTACATCCTGCCCCTCCTGACTCCATTGGATAGGAGGTGAGTGGGATGATATTCTATAGCATACCATATTAATATGCAATCAAATAATCTCAATAGGATTGATGACAATGCACTATACTCATTCAGTGTTTTATGTATTTTTATAGATGGTGTGGCCCATGCCAATATTTGTGCCTGAAAAATGGGTTGTTTTGTCCTGAAGAAGGTTGCCGTACAGAGTGAGTATTAATGGTGATGCTCGCAGAGAGAAACTGAAACACTTGTCGACGTGAATCTGTGTGAATAAGAGAACACAGACTGTTGTGATACCCCAAATGTGTGGGGATAGTTTACAATGAATTATAACCACATGGAGATATAGCAGATGTTAACTGTTTTTTATAAACCATTTTTCTAAAAAATGAATTGTGGAATGAAAGACCGATGAGAATTGTATGAATGTGAATGAACGGTAAAGTGAATGGGCCATAGTGTTGTTAGAAATGTTTAATATCCTTTTGGATCTAGCATTTTTGCTGGAATAAAATAAACAAAAAATCTTGGGAATTTAAACCAAGTTAAAAACTGCTTGTGCACTTCGTCATCCTTAACTCTGTCTACTAGTTCTTTTTTTTGTGTATTTTCTGATTGATTGACCTGTAGAACTAGGGACGTTAAAACAGGTACCCCTTTTATTTTGCAGTATTAGGGGGAGTACACTGGGGGGTTCTGGGAGTTCACTGTGGGGTTTTGGGAGTTCACTGGGGGGTTTTGGGAGTTCACTCGGGGTTGGGGGTGGGGAGTTGCACTTTCTTCTGTTGATAACAATACACCCGTTGTGTTAAAAAAAATTCAATAGCTGGACATTCTTCTTTTCGTGTGTATCAATTTAATGTATGATGGTGTACAGTGGCCAACTCCCCACATTCCCTGTGTGCATGTCCACATGGACACAGTGTACAATGTGTCACTGACACATATCTATCAAGGTCCCTGTGGGTCAGAAGTATTCGTCAATCAGTGATTGGCGTGCTGCACGGCCATCCTGTGCATCACATACTGGCCGGGGTGCTGCTTCCCCTCCATCTTCATCCTCATTATCCTCACCCGCTGCATGCATGTCAATGTTAGGTGGCACTGGTACATTTCTCCGGACGCACATGTAGTGCAGCATGACACAGGCCATGGTGATCTTTGCCACCTTCTCATGCGCATAGAGGAGTGTTCCACCAGACCTGCTTAGGCAACGGAACCACGCCTTCAACAGGCCAAAGGTCTGCTCAATCACTGCACGGGTACGGGTATGTACCCAATTGTACTCCTCCTCATGGCTGTTCCACGGATTCCGCACAGGGGTAAGTAGCCACCGCTTCAAGGGATATCCTCCATCACCTGCAAGCGAATACAGATAGGTCTAGGTGAGTCACTCTGAGCTGCCACCTTCAGGATACACAGTCATGCCCACAGCTATTTGCTGTCGACCTGCACATGTCCCTGTAGGTATGCACAAATATTGTTTAGATGCAGTCTATACTGCAAAATGGTGTGGTAGTCTGGATGGCGTTGTACAGATGATGACGGGTGGAATCATGCGTGCTGATGTGGATGTACTGTGGTTGTAGGACTTTGTTTTGCCTCCCATTTCTGCTGTGTATACTACACTGTGCATGGTCACACTAGCCACATTGGCACAGTTGCAATCCTGTTCAGTCATGCATTGATTGACATACCCATGGTGGCCAGGTTGTGCGTCTTACATGTTGTCATTAATTTGCGTAATTGGTCAAATGTGTGCCAGTGATGTGTCATGTAGGGGTTGGGAGGTTCAGATCAGGAGTGTTTAGCTCTGCGTGCATTCTCCACTCACCGTCAATTCCCACCCAGGTGGAGTATGCATCCACCCTTTCCCACCCAGGTGGAGTATGCACCCCCCCTTTCCCACCTAGGTAGAGTATACATTCCCCCCCTTTCCCACCCAGGTGGAGTATGCATCCCCCCCCTTTCCCACCCAGGTGGAGTATGCATCCCAACACATCACTACCCCAAAGCACTGCCATAGGCCAGTCAGGCAACTCACCAAGCAGCCAGGCACGTGGTCCAGCATATCGCTCCATGTGACGGGGTAGCGTGGAGTTGCACAGCACCATGGCATCATGTGTTGATCCGGGAAATCGGGCGCAGCAATGCGTGATGATCTTGCTGGAGTCACATACCATTTGCACATTAATGGAGTGGTATTGCTTGCGATTGGGGTACACCGCCTCTATGGCATGGGGGACTACCAATTCCACATGGGTGCATTCCAGGGCACCAATACAATTGGGCATGCCTGCCAGTGCATGGAAGCCCACTTTGTGGTCGGCTATCTCCTGAGCAGTCCGTGGTAAGGAGATGTGGGTGCTAGCGTCCTTCAGGAGGGCATCCGTGAAAATAGTGGTTGCAAAATGCCATGCAGCTGCCCCACTGTGTGCTGGTAGGTGCCTGCGGCCAGGAAGTGAAGCACAGACACCACCTTTAGTAGCGGGGGGATGGCAGTGCATATTTCTATGAGGCTGGCAATGTCGTTGCCTATCATGTCCACTATGGTGATGATGGTATCCCGGTCCAACCGGTACAGGGTATGGATTTGGTCAGGGGTTAGATTGAATGGACTGGGTCTGATGCGAGGGATTGGTGGCTGCCTGTGAGATACTACTGGCTGCACTGGTGGTAATTGCTGGGCCTGTCTCGCCCTCCTTCTCCTCCTGTGTCTCCTCTGTGCCGCCTGTTGCTGCTGCTGTAGTTGTTGTTCTCCAGCATGGGGTCTGGCATGGATTCACATGCTCATGAATATTCCCCGTCGTCAGGCTGGGAATCCTCAGTAAAGAAAAAACCAGTATCAGTTTCGTTTCTGATCTGTCTTTCGTAGTAATAACCAATCACTGGTCTCTGCGTCATACTGACCACAGCCAATGACTGCCCTCTACCTAAGCACCGCCTCTGGCAGCCATCTTCAGATTTTTACCGCACGTTCATGTGTTGGGATCCTCGTGCTATTGCTCTCGAGCGTTAGTGCTATTTTTTTGCGTTTTTTCACAAAAACTCGATTCTTTCGGTCAAAAGAGCCTCAAGCTCCACCGATCCTACATCCGATCAACGGGGACCCGTGTCGGATTCGTCTGCGCCCCTCAAGGGTGAAGATTTCGTCGAGCTACACTTCCGAGGACTCCAGAAGCTTCTCAGGCCCGGTCTCGGAGATGGCCCAGGAGAAGGGAAGCTCGACGCCCGGAAAGCTGTTCAGGGTCTGCCCTGGATGCCAGCTGCAGAACGTCTTTAAGGAGGACGAACACTCTTTCTGCCTTTACTGCCTTCATGAGGACAAGACGCACGTGGAGAAGGACTGTGCGTTTTGCGGCAACATGTCAGAACGGACCATGAAGGACCGCCATCAACGTCTCGCCAACTGGCTGGAGGGTAAGAGCCCGTCTGGCGAGAAGAAGAAGAAACCCGAGCGGTCTTCTAAGACCTTTGAGGGCGCCCCGGCGACGGGGGCCCAACATAAGGCTAAGCACCGCGAGTCCGCTGGCACCGGGAGCGCCGAACGGTCGGGCTCTACGGGCGCCAGGCAGGGCGCACCCTCCCCGGCACCATCAACCACGAGCCAACGCTCTGGGTCGGGTAAGAGGAAGGCCGAGCACCCGGCGAAACTCCTGGAGAGGCCCCGGTCGAGCTCTAAGGCAGAGGAGGAGCGTGGCAGTGCCCCCTCCCTCAAGGATAAGGCGGTGAGCGCACCTAAGGTGGTGAAGGCCTTGATCCATCCGACCAAGCCCTCTATCGAAACGGTCGCGGCGGCCCTGGCTCAGCCTGTGGAGGCTGCGCCAGTGGTGGCGACCGCGGGGCCCAGAATCTCCCTGCCTCCTCGGAGGGAGTCTTCTTTTGTGCCCATCGATAGGACCCCCGTGAAACCCTCCGTGGGGAAGAAGAAGGGGGGGCAGGGCGTCGTCGTAGATTCGGCCTCAACCTCAGAAGAGGAGCTGATCGAGGTCTTAAGCCACGGCCTAGGCGTGGAAGAAGGCCAGCCCGTCGGAATGGACCCCGACGCAGGTGACGACGACGACGACGAGGATACCGACGGGGCCCCTGCTCGCCCGTCGGATTCCCCTCTGCCAGCGCCGCAAGACAACTCGGCGGCCATTTTGTTGGCTATACAGTCCTTATGCTCCGAGATAAGGACGAGACTACCGTTACCGACGGAGGAACCTTTCCCGTCGGGGGATCCAGAACCGGGACCTTCTGGTGTTCCCCCTACCAAGAAAAGAAGGATCCATCCACCACCTCCTTTTCAACCGTCGCGCACCGTCCAGCCCTCTCCCCCGTCCACCCGAGGGGATGATACGGGAACTGACACGGCAGCGACGGGTACGGACGACGAGGCATACGACGAGGATATTCCGTCGTCGCCTCCCGCCAGGGCTTCTCCGCCCGACGAGATCGGATCTTTCCACTCCATGATCTCCAGGGCTTCCGAGCTTTTCCAACTCTGCCCTGAGGAGAAGAAAAAGGAAGGCTTCCTTTATCAGCGGCGCGAGGCCAAGAGGAAGACGGTCCTCGCAGTGCCTCTGTTGGACGACATTTGGGATGAGGGCCTTTCCCTCCTCAAGAACCCTTCCACGACGCCAGCTAGAAGAGACCGGTACGAGAAAAAGTACCGGGTCCCGGACACGGCCCCCCTGTGCCTCCGGGCGCAGCCTACCCCGGATTCCGTCGTCTCCGCGGCAGCCAGGAAGAAAGCGGGGGGGGGTGCGGCCTCCACATCGACTTCCCCGCCGGACGGCGAGGGAAAGAAATTGGATGCTATGGGACGTAGAGTCATCTCGTCGGCAGCGACGACGATTAAAGCGGCCAACGCCTTGGCTATCGTGGCTCGCTACGACAGGGAGCTCTGGTACAAGATAGCTCCCCTGCTGGATTTTCTGCCGGACGACAAGAGGGCGGAGGCCCTGGAGATCCTGCAGGAAGGTGAGGTGGCCTCGGACCACGCCATCACCGTGGCGACGGACATCGCCGACACTGGGTTCCGTCAGCTGGGCAACGGCGTTTGCCTTCGACGTCGTGGATGGCTCAAAGCTACGGACTTCCGGCAAGACGTCCAGACCAGAGTCCTGGACATGCCCTTCGACGGGGACAACCTGTTTGGGAAAACAGTGGACGATTCCCTTCAGGCCATCAAGGCGGATACTGAGACGGCCCGGGCCCTCGGAGTTCTGCAGCAACGTCGGACGCCCTTTCGGAGCAGCGGAGGCAAAGGCGCCTCCAGAGGTTCCGGCGGCGGTTTCGCTTCCTACCGTCAAGCGGCCCGCTCGTCGTCGCAAGAGGCCTACAGAGGACGAGGCAAGTCTAGCGGACCCCGTCGTCGTCGCCCAGGAGGTCAAGGCGGCAAGGCCGCGTCCAAGCAGGATTGAACCGGCTGTGGGGTCGGGCCCCCACCGGAGCACCCCGGTGGGAGGCCGGCTGGCAGGCTTCGTCAGCGTGTGGGAGTCCATCTCCACCGACCGTTGGGTGCTGGACGCCCTGGCCCGGGGCCACGCGCTCGAGTTTCAAAGAAGGTGCCCGCGTGTCCCCCCCGTGGCCAGGAAAGAACTTCACGTCCCTCAACTTCTCCTGGAGGTAAAGGCGATGCTCAGGAAGGGCGCCATCGAAATCGTCCCAAAGAGGCTTCGGGGCTCCGGAGTTTACTCGAGATACTTCCTCGTGAAGAAGAAGACGGGAGGATGGCGCCCCATCCTAGACCTCCGACGTCTGAACAAGTTCATCAAGGCGCAGAAGTTCCGGATGGTCACCCTCCAGCACGTCCTGGGCCAGCTGGAGGAAGGGGATTTCCTATCGTCGTTGGATTTGGAGGATGCCTACTTCCACATTCCCATCCTAAAGGGGCACCGAAAATTCCTCAGGTTCGTGGTGCAAGGGCGTCATTACCAGTTCAGAGCCCTCCCCTTCGGACTACGGTCGGCACCCAGGGTATTCACCAAGTGCCTCGCACCGGTGGCGGCGCAGCTGCGCCGCGAGGGGATCCACGTCTACCCCTACCTGGACGACTGGCTCATCCGCGCCAAGACGAGGGAACTCGCCGTGGTTCACACGGCAAGGACCGTCCAACTCCTCACGGACCTGGGATTCTTCGTGAACTACACCAAATCCCACCTAGTGCCCGCGCAAGTCGCACTGTTTCTGGGAGCGAGGCTCGACACAGTGTCCCTTCTGGCCTCCCCGTCGGAGGAGAGGACCAGGACCATCTTGGGCAAGGTGCAACGGATGTTGGTGGCCGACGCGGCCAAAGTGAGGTCCATCAAGTCCCTCCTCGGGATGATGTCTTCCTGCATCTACCTCATTCCCATGTGCAGGCTCCGGATGCGCCCGTTGCAAGAATTCCTGGATGCGCGCTGGATCCAGACGACGGGCAGCTTCGAGGAAAGGATCAAGCTCGACGAGAACTTCCGACGAGCGATACGGTGGTGGGGCACCCGCGCGCATCTGACGGCGGGCATGGACTTCCAGACCCCAGCCCACCAGGAGACTGTGACTACGGATGCCTCCCTGGAAGGGTGGGGAGCGCACACCGAAAATCTGCACGCAAAGGGACTCTGGCTCCCGACGGAGAAGTCCCTGCATATCAACGTCCTGGAGCTCCGTGCAGTGTTTTGGGCCCTCAGGTCTTTCCTTCCGTCCCTCAAGGGCAAGGTGGTGAGGATCTTCACCGACAACACCACCACCATGTTTTACATCAGGAAACAGGGCGGAACCAGGTCCCCAGCGCTGTCCAAGGAGGCGCAGGACCTGTGGCATTGGGCCGTCGCCCAAAGGATTTTTCTGGTGCCGTTTCATCTGGCAGGGATAAAAAACACCATCGCCGACTCACTCAGCAGGGAGCTGCGCTCGTGCCACGAGTGGGAACTACGGCAGGATCTGGTGGATCGCCTCTT
Organism: Ambystoma mexicanum; assembly: GCF_040938575.1. NCBI lineage: Eukaryota > Metazoa > Chordata > Amphibia > Caudata > Ambystomatidae > Ambystoma > Ambystoma mexicanum. The sequence goes on from NC_090929.1 coordinate 145,246,497, forward strand.
CCGACGGTGGGGCACACCCCAGATCGACCTGTTCGCGACGGCGACGAACACCAAGTGCCGGAGGTTCGCCAGCAGGTTTCCCCAGACGAGGAGCATGGGCGATGCTTTCTCGTTCCCCTGGGAGGGCCTGTTCCTCTACGCGTTCCCTCCCTTGCCTCTGCTAATCCGGCTAGTCAACCTGCTCAAGAGGTCACGGTGCAGGATGATCCTCGTCGCACCCTCGTGGCCGAGGCAGATATGGTTCCCGGACCTTCTGGATTTGTCAGCGTCCCCGCCGATCAAGCTGCCGGCGGACGCGGATCTACTCTCCAGGGAAGGAGGCGCCATCCTCCACCACGACCCGAAGTCGCTGAACTTGCAGGCCTGGCTCCTGCAGCGCTAGAGTTTGGAGGATACGACATACCGGCCGACTGCAGAGAGGTTCTTGCAAAGGCCAGGGCGTCCTCGACTCTTAAATGCTACGGACACAAATGGAAGAGGTTCTCTGTCTGGTGCCACGCACAGAAGATTAACCCTCTACGGATTACGGCCCCCCAAGTACTGCCGTACCTGCTGACGCTGGCCAAAGCTGGACTGGCACACGCGTCCATCAAGATTCATCTTGCTGCGATCTCCCGATACACCAGAACCACGGGGCGGACGTCCTTGTGGTCTCATCGTCTGGTGAAAGAGTTCATGAAGGGACTGTTCAGATCGTTCCCGCCGGTGAAGGCTCCGGCCCCGGCGTGGGAGCTCAACGTGGTGCTGACCAAGCTCATGGGACCTCCGTTCGAGCCTCTGCACTCGGCTCCGTTGAAGTTTCTATCGTGGAAAACTGCTTTTCTTGTGGCCATCACCTCCGCACGACGAGTGGGAGAGATCCAGGCCCTTTCCTGCAAGGCCCCGTACTTGACTTTCCACGACACGAGGGTAGTGCTCAGGACGCACCCCTCCTTCATGCCCAAGGTACCGTCGGAATTCCATCTCAACGAACCCTTGGTGTTGCCTGTATTCTTCCCGTCGCCTTCGTCGCCGGCTGAGAGGACTTTGCACTCGCTGGATGTAGCTAGAGCGCTGAAGTTCTACGTGGACCGCACGAAGTGTTTTCGGAAGACGTCACAACTCTTTGTGAACTTTGGACCTGTTAATCAGGGGAAGGCTCTCTCGAAGGCTTCCATTTCCAGATGGCTCTCCGGCTGTATCATGTACTGTCATCGGTTGGCAAACCGACCTCTGCCCGGCCGTCCGAGAGCCCATTCCACCAGAGCGATCGCAGCTACCACGGCGTTCCTTTCTGGTGTGCCCCTGCTGGACATATGCAGGGCTGCTACGTGGAGGTCGACGCACACCTTCACGAAGTTCTACTGCGTCGATCGGGATTCCAGGGAGGAGTCCAGGGTCGGCCAAGCAGTGCTGCGCAACCTGTTCGCCTGAGGTGAGCCTGGTGAGGAGGTAAGATGCTTAATGTTGAGTTTGATGCTATGCTTAATGTTGAGCCTTTGCCACCTCCCGTGGTTGTGCATGTGTGTACTGCTATGTATTCTTTATTCATGAGCATGTGAATCCATGCCAGACCCCATGCTGGAGAAGGAACAAGTTACTAACCTGTAACTGTTGTTCTCCAGCATGGGTCTGGCATGGATTCACATGCGAACCCTCCCGCCTACCCCTCTGCGGCTCTTCACTTGGTCATACTGCCACTTCACGTGCTTCCAAATCTGAAGATGGCTGCCAGAGGCGGTGCTTAGGTAGAGGGCAGTCATTGGCTGTGGTCAGTATGACGCAGAGACCAGTGATTGGTTATTACTACGAAAGACAGATCAGAAACGAAACTGATACTGGTTTTTTCTTTACCGAGGATTCCCAGCCTGACGACGGGGAATATTCATGAGCATGTGAATCCATGCCAGACCCATGCTGGAGAACAACAGTTACAGGTAAGTAACTTGTTCCTTGTAGTTGCTGTTGTTGCTGTAGTTGTAGCAGTATAGGCATGTCCTCCAGCGCCATGATTGCAACAGCTAGTCGGATCATTCCGGTGTAGGAAGGGGTGTGGTGTGTGGGTGTACTCCTTTTATACTGGGCCAGGCTCCATTGAGTCCACCTGTAGTGATTGTGTGCACCTGTGGCAGTTGGCTTGATTGCTGATTGCTGTTTACGACTGGTCCGCAATGCCTGTATGGCCGCCATCGTGCAGGCCCTGATTACCGCCTTCGGGATGCCGGTATTTGCATGCCCGCGTGGGTTGTGATGTCCTCCTATTACCGGCATGCCAGTATTTCCTCCCCAGAGGGGCGCGTGTATGCGCCCATGCCAGTATGAGGGGGCACGGTACAGGCGGTGCCGGTATTGGCGGGTTGTCGGGTCGTAATGTCCCGGCCCCGTTAACGGTGCCGGTATTACCATTCTGCCTTCCTTTTTTCATTACCTCCATTCTCGTAGTGAGGCCCAATGTCTTTAATGTCTAACCTTGTCTTTCGTATTTCTTGCAGGTGCCGTCTTCGTTTATGAGGAGCGCGTCATGCTGCGGTGTCAAGGTCAGGATTTCGGCGGGGCTGAAGCTGGAATGCTGGATTCCAGGTTTGACAAGAGGCACGTGCAGGCAAGAACAGGGAGGTAAGTTTGAAGCTGGAGTCCGAGAGGTGAGTCTGCAGTCAGACGGCGATGAGCGTTACTCTGCATGCAAGTACAGAATAACGCGAAGCGTTCGCATGAAGGCTGGGTGGGCTTATATAGTCGAGTTCCCAGCCACGCCCACTAGCTCAGGCTTATCAGCCACACACTACCACTCCTAGATGATGCTGCACGTGCAACCCAGTTCCCCAGTAGCTACGCCCAAACTGAATGCACATGAAAAGTTCTTGTACTCATGAATAAAGCACTCCTGCACCAAATAGACGCCTCAGTTTACATTTGTTCATGAGCCTGGCACCAAAGGTGCCAGGACTGAGTCCAACTGAGGCCCCTGTGCTTGATTGTCCCAAAGGGACGAATAAGAGCTGTGTTCCTCCTTGCCCCCATCCTATTACGCTCACCTGGTATCCACGGGGACGCCCTTATGCCCTGGTTGCCGGATTCACCCTGGACGTTCCCAATTCTGGACGATGCCTTCTGTGGCGGTTGGGCCTGAAAACACAGGAGGACTGGACTGAGGAGCAGACTTCGTTTCCTCCCACCAGCCCCCTGGACTCGACCTGATGGCCCACTCCTCACCTTGTTATGATGTCTGGCATGCTCTCCGTCCTGCCCTCTGTGCAGGGGCGCGTAGTCTTCTGCGGGTTGGAGCGACAAAGTTAACTTCACTGGTGCGAACCCATTCAAGTGTCTTTAAGAAGGTAATCTGGGTATAGCAGTCTTTAAATGTCCTTGCTTTCCTTTCTAGCTAATAATGTCTTTTCTTGTTTGTTTCCCCTTAGGTGCACGGAGGTTCGGTGGGTGTACTACTTGGATCAGGCACCTGCCAGGTTGATGGACACAGGAGCGTATGATGGATGGTAGGTTAAGCACGAAGTGCGGCACAGTAATGTCTTTTCTTGCTAACCTGTATTCTTTATTCCTTTACAGGTCGCGATGGTCTTTTTGGGCGTGTGAAGATTTCCGGAGCGTAACCAGTCAAGAAATGCCCAGCCAGGTGAGGATTTTGTGAATACTGCCGTGAATGCCGTGAGTAACCTGTTTAACGTTGTCCTTCTTTCTCACTCCCTCCAGGTGCTTCATACCGGTGCGAGCGTGGTGTCCTGATGATGCTGCCAACTGGATGGAAGACCGCGAGCAGCAGGAATTGACGGATGGAAAGTTGCAGGTAAGCAGAGACTGCTAATGATGTTCTTTTGTCTCCTCTGCAGGTCTGCTATTCAAGGATCGCCGGGTGCTGGTCTCCGAACACGATGAGCGTCACGCTGCTGGCTGCAGAATAACGCAAAGCACATTATGTAGCTTGGGTGCGGTTTATATGGCCCTCTGTAAAGTAGCCAGGTAAAGTAGTACAGGCTACCACACCCTAAAACACTACACCGCACAGTCTGGTTCCTAGGAACTACACTGTATGGTGCCTTCATGTTGGCTGCAGGCCTTCACAGGAAAAGTAGTCCCTTCAAGGTAAAGTCCCAATCTGAACATGAGCCTGGTGCCAAAGGCGCCAGGACTGACTGCAGGAGAGTCTATGATGATAATGTAAGGCTCTTGGGGCACCAAATGAACCGTGAGTCCTGACCCTACCTGGCATGTGACCATGCCAGTAGGGTTCTGGGTCACAGGTCATGACATATCCCCTGATAGTGCGGGGTCTGTGTTCTTGGGCCAGTGACCATGACAGCAGGCTGGCCATCTAGGTGCTGGTGAGCTCGCCTTAACCATGGCATCCCACCAATCAGCATATCAATCAATGATCACTTTAGTGGTCTACTGTCAATTATGCTTTGAAGCTCGGCCTTGAGAGTGTTTCTTAGCTCTGTAAATTTAGGGAGTGAGATGCACGGTCTGCCTTCGCGTAGGTGTGGCCATCTCGTTCATCCAACTTCATGCTTCCATGTGACTGGAGACCATAGAATCAAGCCTTTTCGTGCATTTAATACTATTTTTTTTAATAAGCCTCAGACGTCTTCCTTGTTATGTTCATGCCTTCTGAACAGGAGTTTTGTTCTTTCACATGATTTTGTATCCAATGTCAGTTTACTCCAGTTTGATAAGACCTTGGGCCTCATTACGACCCAGGCGGTAAGTTACCGCCTGGGTCGTACCTTTACCACCATGGCGTAAACTATGTTTACGCCATGGTGGTTGGCGGACTTACCGCCCGATTCCGAGGTTGGCGGGGCGGTAAGTCCCCAATCCCCATTTACCCTTCCCCATTCCCATTTTTGCCCATAGGGCATAATGGGAGTGGGGAAGGCGTTAATTATGCCACCGTAAATTACGGTGGCGTAATTAACATCAAGGTCCCTTAGCGCCATGGATTTTAACACCTGCTAAAAGCAGGTGTTAAAACCTCCATGGCGCTAAGGGACCTCGGAATCAGGCGGTAAGGGTCGGCGCTGTTTACGCCGCCGTAAACCCCTTACCGCCTGAGTCGTAATGAGGCCCCTTGGCTTTTATGGCTCACCCAGCCCTGTCTGCTGAGATTCACTTTATAATTTAATTTGCTTTTTTAACTGCGACACACGAGAAATTAGGCCTTCTTGCTACTGTCCAGCACTGTTATAATGCGTAGTGGAAACCTCCATCTTTTACTTGTCCATAGGTATATATGCATATGTTGACGCTTACCACAATCTATCCACTATAAGCTAGCCTCATGATTATTTTGTCTACTTGCGTTTCTTTTGCATCAGTACACATGTAAAATGACTCAATGTCTTCATCTGTTTCTGTGGCATAAGTTTCTTCACCTTGATCCCAAGATGTCAATTATCCTTGATACTTTCTTGATGCCTTATAGAATATCTGCATTCTCTGGTCTCTGCATCTCTTCTGGGCATGTCATCTCAGCTTTGTGTGACATATACTGGCAATGGTTGCTGACTTTACCATTCTTTCTTGCTGTTTATTGCCTCTGCTTCTTCAGGAATCTCATTCAAATGACCATCATATTTCCTTGTATGCAGGTATGGTTTTTTCAAAGGTAACCTTGCCTCCAGGTGTCTCTTTGCTGTCAGTATTTTCACTAGTACTGCACAGAGTCTATACTCTTCCCTTTGTTGGTTCAACTGTTCTGTGTATGTCACATACTCTGATTTCCAGCATACAGGTAAAAGGGGCAGAATGGTTGAGGTGGGGGTACCTGGCTACTCCTCTGCTGCTCTGCATACAACTATGCCCTCTTCCCAGTCATCTGGAGAAAGTACTGTTCCACAGATTCACATCTGGCCTCTTTCCTTGCAGATTCAAACTTCTTTATCAGTCTTTCCTTGGCTGTTAAGTTTCCTGTTTATCTCCCATCTAATTCCAGCTCCCTTTATGACAGGCTGTTCATATCTTATCACATGATCTCGGGCGTGTGCTATTTCTCTTGTCTTCAAATCTTGGTCATAATCATTTTCTTCTGGAGCTGACCATTCTGTCACCCATACCAAGGATGCCATTCGACCCTGGAATTGATCTCTTGTATGACAGAGTGCAAGTTGAGTCAGGCAATTAGCTGTTTGGACATCTATCTCAATAGCTATGAATATCTTAGACTTTCCCATAGCATAAGGCAGGAGAGCACATACATAGTAATCTTCCTTAGAGGTCCTTTTTCCCACTTCTTTCATGTGATGATACCACATGTTATTTCCCAAATGTGCTGTGCTGTCTAAATAGTAATGTCATTCGTTATCATTCTCCCTTGCACGTCTCTTGGGTCTCTTTCTTGCCAAATGAGCTTGTAGAAGCAACTCATGGAATACATCAGTATAGATTTTTCCTACTCGGGGAATCATAGGGACACTTGTCAGAGAACTCGATGCCTTCATATGTATCACAGGTGTTGGAACAATCACATGCGGCCTTGGCCTTCTTACAGTGTCTAGTTCTGCAAAGGTAACTGGAGTGGGAAGGATTAATGGAACACCTTCCCTTTTGGGGCCAACAAAGTAAACTGTGGATCAATAGAAACAGAAAAACGGTAATAGATGCTGAACTGGCATTTATTATGCACCAATACATTAGGCTCCACCATCAGTGTCACTCCACACGTCGTTGACTCTGCTCACTCTCTGGAACTGCAATATGTTCAATAGAGCACATTTTGCCTGTAATTACTTTTAAGGAAGAAAAAATCTTTTTAATCAGGCAACCTCGTCAAATGCTCAGGTAGTTGTCTGATTTGCTCTATAATTGCTGCCAATAATCGTGTAATTGCCGGGCCATTTTTAGGAACTTGGACAAAAGTTTGCACGTCAGTGCTGTGCCCAGCATGTGCAGGGTAAGCTCGGAGCATAAAAATTAAGACAGCAAGAAGTAGTCTGTGTACATCAACATCTGACAGAACCATGTTTACCTCCAAAGAGAATTTGTGAGAAACGATTCGGGGAACTGCTCCCGTTTCCAGTAGTCGAAAAGGAAGTCTACATCAGGCATTTTTCATTTGCTTCACCACTCTTAGGGTCCAATGTCAACAAGCTCCTGTGGCTCAAGAACAGTAGCTTTCTCAGTTCCTGCTATAAAATCTATAAGGAGGTTTTCAGGGGAGCCACAGTCCAAATGTACACTTTCATCTATCTATTGGAAAGTGTTTGCATCCTTCTTCCTCATCATCGATCGAGTCTGCACATGCTGAACATCTTCTTCTTGACTTGCTTCTGAATGGGTTGGGGGTATGCCAGCCTCACCAGCATAGACTTTCAAAGCTCCTAAATGAATCCAGAGATACTAGCGGTCATACATGTTAAGTACGCATGTAGCTCATTTTCTAACAGTTCTGCGGTTTGGGCAACACTCCTAGTCCTTGATGGAGGAGTCAGAGGCGTTCTCATCTGACTCCCTGTAACTAAATCATGGAATGTGAGGCGGTGGTCTGAACCAGTCTGATTTCTCAATGCATATAATGCAAGGGGCAGGCAATGCAGCTATGCCTTCTTCAGTGTCAATTTCAGCTTTGCTATCCTTTCCTTGAGAAGACTGTTGAGTCTCTCACATATCCTGTTCACTTGCAGGTGACAAGCAGAAGAAAACTTGTGCTTAATACTAAGCAATAAGCTAATCTGTTCAAATAACTCATTTACAAAACAAGGTCCATTGTCAGATCTCAGCACCTAACATACTCCCCATCTAGGAAATACTTCTCATACTAAAAACGTTGCACAGCAGGTGGCATCTGGATGTGTGCATGGACCAGCCTCAATCCATCTCAAGAAGGGGCACACTGCCACTATTATATACCTGTATCCATTACATAGTCAATATGTAAATGCTGAAAAGGACCATTTGGTCGAGGAATCACTCTTCTGACTGTTTGCAGCGTGTTCTCAGCAGTAAACTTTTGATATATGCAATTAACTACATAAAAAGCAACGTGTTCTAAATGTTCGTTACGAACCAGTCCTCCGCAATGGTTGCTGGAAGGCTCTCCCTAGTGACAAGCGCAGGGTAGTGTAGCTGTTCTAATGCTACCCTTAATAAGGCTACAGGCATCACCGATTTCCCAGTGCTGTCTTGTCACCACAATGCTTCAGAAGGGGTTAAGGAACACCCCCGCTAAGTCCCGAGTTCTTTTTCTTCCTTTGGAGCTCCATCTTGAATTCCCATTAACTGTGTTCACAACCATTATTACAACAATTTTTTCTTTCAAATCAGGAGTATCAAAACTAGAAATATCAGATAAATATGCAACCCTTTTGGCCTCTACATCTGTGGCTTAGTTTCCGCATGAAATAAGGTCAGTTCTCTTAGTATGTACTGCACACTTAATTTTTGCAATGGCTACTGGGAGTTGTAGTGCTTTAACAAGCCTGTCCAATAATGCTGTGTGTTGCACTGGAGTACCGTCCGCCCAGAGGTAGCCCCTCCTTTTTCAACATGCTAACCCAGCGTGTATGGTTGATGTGAAATAGGCAGAGTCACTGTACACTGTCACTTCCTGTCCTGCATGATTCTCAAGCCCAACAATAAGCGCAACCAATTCTGCAACCTGTGCTGAAAAATGAGACGGTAGTCTTGCACTTGCTACTACTTCAAATTCCCTGTTAACTCTGGGCCTTACCACAGCTGAACCTGAATGCCTTTCTCCATCAGATTGATCGATCTTCGAAGACCCGTCAATAAAGAGACACTCCCCCGCTGCTAGAACATTCTCCTTTACCCTTGGGATCTCATATTAGAACTCCTCATAGTTAGAGCAATCATGCACTTGCTCACACGCTACCAATGGTTCGGCTACACATGTGGCAGGGTTCACTATTCTACACCTGACTATTTTGATTGCTGGATTCAATATAACCACCTCATAAGCAGAAGCGCTCTGAGATGTCAGTTTACCTTTAGGTTTCTCCAGAACAGATAACACAGCATACTTAAAAAATAAAGTCATGGAACACCTCATTATTATGCTTGCAGATTTCTCAATAGCAAACGTGGCTGCTGCCAACGATTGTTCGCAGGAGAATTGACCCCTCATTACTGGGTCTAAAATCCCACCATAATATGCTGAAGGTTTGTACCCCAATGTGGTTCTCTGTACGAGCACTGCTATCATAACTGTTCGATTTGTGTGCAAAAACAAAATAAACTCCTCCGAATAATTGGGAATTCCTAAAACTGGAGCTGTGCAAATTGCTTTTTTCAATTAATCAAACCCTTCATCCATCTCCTCACTCCATTCAATGTTTTCCTTATTCACCTGTGCTTTTATTCAGAGTCTGCAAAAGGGGTACCGTATATGAACTATAATCAAATACCCATGCTCTGGCATAATTACACAATCCCAAAAATTGCTACATTTGCCTTATTGTGTGCAGTTTTGACGTCTTCACGATTGCCTCAGCTCTTTCAGGTGTAACTTTCTTTCTTTCATGCAAAATTAACTGACCTATGTATAACACCTTTTCCTGACAAGCACAATGCTTGGTAAATCAATATTGCTTAGGTCCATCTGCAGGACCCTATTAACAATACCCGTGGGGAAAATGTGTGCTTTTAAGCTTAGTCTGACGGAACATGAATGACATAAGATCTTTAGAATCCTTGTGCAACGGGATTGAGAAAAATGCATTTTTCAAGTCAATCACCGTAAAATATTGTGCTTCTGGGGGAATACTGCAAACAATCATTGGTTAATCGGTCTCATGTCCTGAATTAAATGCCACAACCCTCCCTTCGATTTCTTAATTGGATATACTGCATTATTACGTGGTGATTCTGACATCACCAAGATGCCTTGCTCCATCATGGCCGATATAGTCTAAAAAAAGCCCTTGCCTGCCTCTTGAGACATAGGATACTGCCTTGCTTGAGGTAAAATTGCTCCTGATTTCAACTTAATCTTAACTTCTCTCACCCCCTTCAAAAGGCCTACGTCATAGGGGCCTTAGTGCATAAAGAGGTTGGCACCTTTTCCATGTGTTCATCAAAAAATGAGGGGGCGCTGCCGCACTATCATAATTTGATGTGGGATTTCTCTACTCTGTATCCTGATCCAATAAGTAATGCTCATCACGATCGCCACTTTATCGTCTGACGGATCGTCTTTAAACATATCCTCGTCAGTGACGTCAGTCAATCTGTATCCTTCCCCAACAGCAATCACTGTTCTCCATGGCCTGCCCTCATCATCAAGTCCTTTGAGCATGGCCAATTCTCCTTGCACTATGGCTGCCTGCAATTCAAGGGAAAAATCTTTTACCCCCTCCTCGTCCATTGGTATCTGTGGCCTGAACAGAAATTCGACAGGTAATCCCATAATCTTGCCCTCCACACTGTGTAGCCACGTTAACAAAATGTGCACCCCATAGTGAAAAGCTTCCAGCTCTAACGGTGTTCCTCACAGAGCGATTTTCCCTGTAAATGCCATGATAAATTTGCCCACATTTAAATAATGTATCCCTGGTGTGGAACACACTATGGCTTCGGCAGGGAAGGAAATCATCATATTTAGCTTCGTCATTAAATCTCAGCCCAAAATATTCGCTGGTGTCTGTCTTGAATACAATAATGGGACAGACATATCACACTTTTGTAGAGGAGGTCCTAAATAAACCCTGCACTCCAGTCGCCCATTTTGAAGTACCAGGAACGTTCACACCAAAATATGTGACATATGATGAGCCCGCGGGAGAAAGGGCGCGGGTGTTTGCGGCCCGCAGGGTGTTTCGCTTGGCCCAGGAGGGCCTCCATACTGAAGCCACGCCCCCTCCACTACTTCCGCTCGCCTCCCGCACCCGCCAGGGTGAAGCCCGCGGGAGAAAGGGCGCGGGTGTTTGCGGCCCGCAGGGTGTTCGCGGATCCGTGGGGGACCAGACTGACCGGCCTTTAACGTCCTGGACTGCTCCGGGGGTCTTCAAGGTGAGCAAAAGCCAGCCATCATCATTCCTGCCAACCTTCTTTTAGAGTACCCGAGGTCCTCTGTAACAGCTAAGCCCACAAGCCCTCAACAAGCCCCCAACAAGATTCTTACGCGGGTCAAGGGCAAGGGGTGTTGGTGGTCCGCGGAGAACGTTGTCTGTCCCTGGAGGGACCTTTCAAGAGTCATCTAAGAGACAGCCATCAAGCAACCCCAAATCTAACTGCTGCCAAGGGGGGACAGAGATCGTCGACCATGACTCTTCTAAAGTCTCTAAGGTCCATGAAGTCACATGCTGAGCCAAGGAAAGTTCCCTCTGTTTTGCCCTTCCTCCCCCCCCCTCTTGCCTCACGTCCGCCCCCCATGTCAACGGTCCTAAATCGGCTCGCAAGATACTGGTTGTCAGGAGACAGCGCCAACAGGGTCATACAGCCAAACCCCCCAACTCGGCCCCCTTGAATTCCGATGAGGTTGAGCTCTCTACACCTCAGTTCCCCACGATACCCAGTGCCTTAATTGGGACTCCTGCATCCGACCAACCCTATTTTGAGCAAGAGCTAGAGGGGGAACAAGAGTGGGAAGTGGCCGGGCCTGTAATATTGGAAAGCAGCTGTCCTCTACCAAATTCTACCCCCGGAACCCTCAGCATGGTCCCTATCCCAGTCCCTTGCTCTAACCCTGGCTCTTGCACAGAGGGGGGCCTGTCCAGCTCCACCCCTGACTGCTCACTCAACGAGGGCAGCTTGCATCCCTGCAGTTCGCCTATGGTCACACCCCCGCTGAATCTATCTTCTGATCATAGCAGTCTCTGGAGCGACTATATGTCATCGTTAAGCCCTTCAGTCAGCTCGCTTTTTCATCCATCCTTACTCGGGGCTCCAAAGCAACAACCTGATGACCCCAATTCCGCTGTAAAACAAGCCACTGACCCCCCAAATGGGGGGGATTTTACAGCCAGGGTGTGCAATTGTGTATGCATCCAAGTGTTGGCTGAGTTGGCAGTTATTAAAAATCTGCTCTCAGTCCTCACAGGAATGCAGGTGGAAAAGCAGTGCGAGGGGGAGCCCTGTACCATTCCAATAGCTCGCAAAGGGCCCATCGTTTCACCCATGGCCCACCCCCTGGCACACCATCAGGAACAGGCCCCTATGTCACCCACGTTCATTGAACCTTGCCCTAGCTTGGTGCATGAGAATCTACAAGCAGCCAAGGGTATTTACCCCAGTACTTGTGTTAAGCCTAGAGTGTCCATGGGGGTGCCACAACCCAAGGTAAAACCTATATCTCGGGAGGACACTGCATCAAGCAAATCGGGCCCTAAATGCCTCATTCCTGGAGAGGGGAGAGCCTATGGCCCGTGGCGTAGAGAGAGGCTACCTCCACCCTCTGGCCTAGGCCGGACCGGACAAGCTACCATGTACCTGCATGGCGTACCAAGGCTGGCAAGGGACAGGAAGGAGTCTAGGGATGCCCTCCTCAATAAAAGTCTACATTGGCTGCGGTCTGTAAGAGGCTGCTATTTTGTGTCTAGGGAATCCTTGGCAGGGTGTCGCAGAACGCCAAGAGTGGACAACCAGCAGGGTGACACTGTGGAACTTGCATTTTGGGACGTGGGAGTGGCAAGGGCGGTCCTAGGTCACCGTGGGGGGTCTAGTTGGTCACCCAGGAGGTCACCCAGGAGTGGTATTCTAATTAGTATTCATCCGCAAATAGTCCCTGAGTGCCCCCCGAGGTTAACTTTGAGACCCTCCCCCCTGTCCGGTGCTAACCTCACCCCTTTGGGACATTATGGGTCAGGTTCCTTGGGGGACAGGCCCTTGTAATGGGGGACGTCTTGATGATAATGGGGCTCTTAGTTTTATTTATCTCCCTCCTCAATGATTTTGATGGGGTGCATTTTGCTATCTTTTGGAATATTGAATGTAATTGATTTTGTATGATGTTTTTTGTGTTTGATGGATTTCCTTCGGAATCCGAATAAACTTATTGACTGACTGACTGATGAGCAGATAAATCAGCAGAGAGCCGTAGTAGGGCTCTGCCCAGTATCTATCAGAAGAGCAACACCTATTGAAGTACCAATACCAAGAAAACCATGGACAGTGAGGTATCCATTAAGGAAACCTTACCAGCAAATGAGACGAAATGAAGATTGCCTAAGTACAGTCCCAGAAGAAACCAAAAAGGTCTTAATGGAAGACGAATGGTGACGTCACGAGGACCCGGATTGACGTACAAGTAGAAGAAATGACAACCCGAGAATGACACCTAGAGACGAAACGCCATGAATAAGGATGTCATGAACCTAAAAGGGGAGAACGATGTTGAAATACAAAGAAGCTTAAGCTGTAAACAGGATGAAGATATTCAACCAGCTAACACTTGTACATATGCTGGGAACCGCAAGAAAGCTCAGAAAATAATGCGGCTTACAATGCTAAGTAGAAGAATAGTGCAGCAAGCGCCATTATACATAATCTACCTCAAAACGAAGCACAGTATTATAAGCGTAATTCCACTTTGCAAACGAAGCAGAATAAACCCAGGCCGAATTAGCAGAAATTCATATTCTAGTAAAACGAGAAGAGATGGCTGAATCGAAACTCGGCAAATGCAACTCGTGCCAGGAAAAGCCAAGGTCATACCAATATCAGGAACAAACAGTAGCTACATATAATTGAAACTTAAGAACAGAATATCCTGTCTCTGAAAGGTCAAGATAAGGAGGAGTAGGCAGGTGGCAAGCCGAATAAGAATTGAAAGCACAAATTGAGAGAAACTAGACAAATTCACGGTGCGGGAAGCATGTGACCATCCGAGCGAGGAGAAGCACGAGTTCACACCTACACCAGGCATCCACCCAGGAAGAGATATCGGAACTTTCACAGACAGAAATTGCAGTTTCGAGGCCAACCACAGTAACATCATTGACACATAGTTGTTGAAGTGATGATTGATTGTAACATTAATTAGAGGAAGGCCGGGTGACTGAAGGGCACCCTGCACCTGGCTGACCATTCTGCGTGCTGCTAAGCAAAGTGGACATTTATGCATGTGGTTGGTGCCAACCCAATCACAATGGACCAAATAATCTAGGGTCCTATAGTTAGTTGTAGCTCCAGAGAACCCTTTTTATCTTCCTTTCTTAACTGTTATTCTTGATACATCTGTTCTCGTCTCTGTCTACTCTTTCTTTTATACTCGTCTTCCTTCAATTTTTTTTCTCATTCCCTGTCTTTTTTACTCTGATCATCTTGATCTTCCCCTTGCCTTAATTCCTGCTCTTCCCTTCAAGTTTGAGCAATATCTGACCACCCCCCATCCATTCGTTCTGTATGAGCACTATCTCATCATCTTTGTCTTTTTCTCATTTCCATCTCCTAATTTCCCGTTTTATGTCTAAGTTCACATTCAGCCGTTCACTTTTCTCTTTGTCCTGTAAGACTTTAGAGATCACGTCCTTTTCTGAATTCTTTCTGGGCTCTCGTTACTGCTATACTCAGGCAGTTCATGTATCAGATTACTATATCTTGTTGCTGCTTTTAATTCCCTTGATGGATACAATCCTTTATCGTTTGCACTATTGCCATTTACTTCAGGCAAGTTTGGGGGAGCAGAAGGCTCGACACCCCCCTCTTTACACTGGTTAAGCATCCAGTCTTTAGGAGACAGGATTTCCTGTTACTTCTGGTACATCTTTCAAAGCTCTAAGCTGGCTGGCTAACCTTTTCTCTAATTTATTTCTGGTGTACGCAGCTTGCAAGTATGTGGTCATATCTTGCAAAACCGCTTTTGACAATGGTCCCCCTTGTGGCCATGGCATGAACAGTTTATGTGCCGTGCCCTTAACCGATTCTGTACTATATTGCTTAGGTTTGGGCTCATGTTTTGGCAGCTGCTTACATAGGTGCATAAGTGGAGTAACATCTCCCGTTGTGACAAGTCTCAGTCGACTGTCAATATTTACCATTGTTTTACACCAAAAATACTTTTTCAGAAAAACAATAAATATGACCATGCACCAATCATCGCCACTCCAAAACTTTATGTCTCACTTTAATTCAATCTGCCTTTTCAGTTGATACCATCAATGACTAAATAAATAAATAATTTACTCTTAACCTCTTAACACAACCTATTATTTGTCGCTCTTTGACATCTCACATTTTCTCTATACATAAAATACATAACATATACAAACAGACAGACTGGTTGGTCCCAACATATATCTCTTCTCAGCACTCCTCACTGCTATTCTTGCCCTTAAATATACTCCCATGGGAGTGTAAATTATTTCCTTTAGCAAACCTTGTCTGCTTGTCGCCTATTTATCCATTTGGATTTTTAAATAATTTCTTCTAGACATTCCTTGAACATAAGACTCTGGTCTTGTCTGTGACGCTCCTCGTCATATACCTCTATGTGACACTCTTCATCATTAACTAAATACCCCACTAACCCTCTGTTACTTTCTTCCCATTATCACTTTTCCCAATCAATACGCATTCATTTTTTGCCACCTTTCTCAATCTACTCACCATTCGCTTTTCAGCTCCTGACCCTCCGGATCGTCTCCTCATCAATCGGGCACCATGGTCTTCAGTCCGCTCAGCTCCTTGTGGAAATCAGGAAGGGATTTTGTGAAAAAGGGACCCATCCCACCTATCTTTAGTGTCTTGCAATAACTTTTCAGCAGCTATCCACAGGAAGCCTCGCGGTCCTCCAGCTAAATGGCAGAGGACGACCTATATTCTGAGACCCTTAAAAGCCTACTGGGTTGATGGGTCTTTAACCATCTTCTGCTACCACATGAACCCCGGGACCTGGGGCCCTTTCAGATGAGATAGCAATACTTAGAGATGGATTGGGATGCAGAACCTACTCATACATCAATAATCAAACAGACTCAGGATGTTGGCAAAACTTAGTACTGTTTTATTAACAAGTATCTAAAACAGGGAGTTACAATGGACATCAACGGACGTTCGCTCGATTTCTCACACTCAAAACATTTCATAAAAAGACAAATTTCTCATACCAAAAATGTGTCACTGCTACGTCATCCTACGTGGCAAATAAGAAAAACCTCCTAGGGGATGTGATAGGCTTAAAGGGAACATCTAGGTACACATTCCATACTGACAAGGTTGTGATTGTGTTTCTAAGATCAGGTGGACAACTAAGCCCATCCCAAGTGCAAGTCTACTTCCGTATTATACTAATACTGAACACCCTATTGGTTATACAAACTATAGGGCTCTTTGATACGTGGCCCTCTATAATTGGTTGGCATGCTTGTACCCTTCTGGAATATTGCACTTGCTAGCAGCATGCAAGCTGGTACCCCAGGTGCTACGAGGGTCGGCCTGGTCATGCGCCCTCACCCAATTAGCCCAACATTTATCCTCACTCCTGTGGTCTGTCATTCAATTAGGGTTTGAACTTGGCCTTGCAGAGGCTCACTGTGCCTGAGAATAAAAGGGAGTGTGGCATGATCTTATCTTCTGGTTTCGGTGTAGCTCGACCCAAAGTCTATTTCCATCTGACCATGTGATTGGAGACCACGTTTTTGAGTTTTTCATTGCATAAAATATTATTAAATGATGATCTCTTGGCACCTTCAGTGTTTTTCCATTTCACCTCAAACAGAATTTTGTTTCTTTCTCACGTTCATGTAGCTTCTTGACAGACAACCATGCTTACGGTGGCCTCGACTCTTGGTGCTAGGCCAGCCAGCCTTTCTTGAATTCTCCTTCGCCATCAGCTATTTTCAACTGCACCACACTTCAAGCCCTTTGCATTCATGGGGTTCAAGTTTGCTAAAGTGCATTGTGGAACATCCAGATTCTATACATTCCTATTTGTATATATTGGCGCATCGCCTGTGTATATTCGCTACGTAGCCAGCCTCAGGATTACTTTGTCTACTTGCGTTACAGAATCTGTACAATTGTAAAATTACTTTGCATTTTCTTCAGTGATTCTTCACACGAGCATCTTCATGTCGATCCCAAAATGGTGCTTTAATTTATCACCTCATACTCAGATCCTATAGAATGTCTATATTCTTTCTTCATTTGTGTCTTTTCTGGGGGCGTCAATTCTGTTTCGTGTGATGTCACCGGTCTTCTTTCTCATTAATTTTCATACTTCTTCTGGGACATTTTCCAGAAGGCCATTGCTTCTTTGTCTGTGGATACCTTGGGCCTCATTATGACCCAGGCGCTAATTGTTTAACGGCGCCGTAAAAGGCTGCGGCGCCGTTAAACACTTAGCACCTAATTACGAGGTCCCTTAGCGGGACCCGACCTTAACGGCTGGTTTTACCAGCTATTAAAGTAGGGACCCGCAAAGGGACCTTGGTGCTAATTTGCAATTTGCGGTACCGTAATTAGCACCTTCCCCATTCCCATTGAGCCCTATGGGGCAAAAATGGGAATGGGGAAGGGCCATGGCGGCATGGGGAATTACCGCCCCACCAACCTCGGAATGGGGTGGTAATTCCCCATTCCGCCATGGCGGACTCCGGCATGGACCATGGTGCTAGTAGTACCATGGTCTAGCGCCGGAGTCCTAATGAGGCCCCTTGTCTCAAGGACTCATTGCAGTATAGGCACCCTCACTGGTAATGTGCATGTTGCAATTTCCGGGCCCCCAACACATGGGCAACATGGGGGCGGAGCTTCTGGTAGGGGTATTTGGCTCCTCCTCTACAGTGAACCCAAGGTTTTTTGCTTCACAGGAAGGTGAGGGAAGAGGGCCCAAGGAGGGCAGCCAGAGTGAGAGAGGAAAAGCAGGGATGGGTTGTATGCTTAAATCACTAAGTGCATAATTCACAATAGGCTTGGTGCTTGTTTCACTTTTTAAGAACCCTCTCCCTAACATTAGAATGCTTGTAACCATGAAACATATATATTGATTTGCACGGCCTCAGGATTTCTATGTGAAAATAAAATAGCTGCAGCATCTGTCACCCCATTAATTTTCCAAGGTTATCCCATTTCTCACTTGTGGACATAATGGGCCTCATTCCAAGTTTGCCGGTATCCTGATGGAAAGTCCACCAGGGTACAGGCAAACACACTTACTATTTATGCCGCCTGATACCCCAGTAATGCGGCATATTACAAGCGGAGGAACCACTGGTAAAACCCCATAGTACTCCATGGAGGTATTTGCTGGTATTTTCGGCACCAGAAATACCGGTGCCGAAAATACCAGCTGTTTTATGCCGGTTACGACCTGAGTTACCTCCAGCACTTGGCTGGAGGTAAGTGAGGTTACCCCCCACTGGCATGCCTGTACTCTGCCGGTCCGGTAAAGTGCCAGTATACCTAAATACTGGCACATTTTTACCAGAACGGCAGGGTCAAAATGAGGCCGAATCTTTCCTCTCTGGCACAGACGTTGAGCTGAGAGTGTAAGACGAGTTCCGTGTAAAGATGGCTGTGCTTTCGAGAAATGTATATATATAATAGATATGTATATTTATTTGGAGTTTATAGGATTTTGAACTGGTGCTTAAGGTCCTAAAATGTAATTGAAGGGTTCTGATGCATACTAGGGTTTTCAACAGATGTGCAGTCATAGTACAAAGGCGGCAGAGCCAGCATCTATTTCACAGCTTGTGAAAGGTAAACATGATTTAGGTAAACACAGGAAAGGAGGAAACACGATTTTCTGTGCTTCTTTGCTTTGCCTTCCTTCTTGATGCAATTTATCATGTGTAAAGGAAAAATGGGATGTTTGGTAAAGTCAGACATCTCTTGCCAATTAAAGTAGGTGCTCTTTCAGGCGTTTCATAACAGCCCGAGGAAGAGAGCAATGCGTTCTTGAAAGCTAGGAGACACAAATATGAGTTGGCCTAGGAAAAATATTGTTGCAGCAAGATTTCCTTGTTTGTTTTTTTTTTTTAACTTGTTTTAAGCTATAGATTTGACTGTCGTAAACCTGGTGCAAAGATTCTCGAGGCTGACAGCACGTATGCAGCTCTGTCACCCCCACATGTGTCATTCGTTCAGTCAATATCACCAGCAATAAGACACAGCTTCTAAACTCTGGGAAATGACATCTGCATCATTTCAAGGCAAGTGTTTTTACTCGCGCAGAGGAAAAATCTAATGTGGATTTAATGAGTATTTTCCTACCCGAGTGCTTCTGAGTGTCTGTGTGGGCGCTGTATTGCACATTCTCTTTTCAAAGATTTCAGGGTAAGCACTGAGATAGGTTCTTCGAGTCCCCTGTTGCCATGGCAGAAACTTGCAGCAGAAATTCTACAGGCACCACTCACATCATATTCAAAGGTGGAATAAAGCAAAGAGTCTCTATGAGGCTGAACCAATCAAGGACATGCTTCATATCAAAGCACTGATGCAAAAGCAAATACATTTGAGGATCGTGAAGTGACGTGGGCATAAATGATGGGTCTTGCTGCATACGCCAAGTGATGCTTGTGAGGTTTTAGTCGGCGAACAAGGCCAGTTAAACTTGCAGAAAGCAAATCAAGGTGTAGGGGGCACCATTACATGATCTACAAAGTTACCCGGAAGTGATCAGGTGCAAAGGCATGAATCAAAGACGATTTGCAATCATAGCACTAAAGAAAACTGATTGCATCAGCAAAGCAGAGACTGCTATGGAAGGTGGTTGTCAGGGCTTCTCCGCAGGATATCGAACAAATCATTGATTATGGCAAATATTGTTATAGTGCTTGATCCTGTGCTGGGCTGGGTTTGTTTGTTTTATTCACTTATAATGCGCACCAGACCCCAAGGTAGCTGGGCGCAGCAGTACAGCAAATGCAAAGCTTAAGTTACAGGGTAGGGTCATGGGTTGCATACAGTGTACAAAATACAAAATACAATATATCACAGGTAGGCGGCAATTGCCATTTACATGCAAAATGAGTACAAAATACAATAAAGACAGTATATGTACAGGCACTAGGTGGACGTTATCTCATCGGCCAGGTGGGCAGAGTGAGGAGGTCCATAAGATCAAAGTAGAACGATGTGTATATGCTAGGGTTGTGTAAGGATAAGTGGGCGCCAATGGGCTAATCATTGGCAGACCTCAGCAGATTAATGTAGTTAGTTCTGAATTTCGGAAAGGGCTGCTCCTCACGTAGAGGGTTTGGCAGTGAGTTCCATAATTGGGCCGCTTGAACCTGGAAGCTGCTACTCCCCGCCTTAGATAGCCTGGATCTTGGAATGATGAGGCTATTGGCAATAGAGGTTCTGGCAGGGCACGTGTGGTTTCGTTTTGTAAGTTTGTTACAGAGATAGCTCGGTGCAGCATTGTTCAGGGCTATGTGAACCAGGGACACTACTTTTAAGTGGATTTTGTTTTGGGTGGACAGCCAGTTGTTTTGACACCTGATCTTTGAAATATGCAATCTTTTAGACACACCGAGGGTGCTCGTAGGGCATTGTTGTGTAGAATTTGAATACGGTGGGTGATGGATTTATTTGCTCCAATGTAGAGGGCGTTACAATAGTCGAGCCTCGAGAGGATTAATGCTCTCGCTAGGATAAGGGAATTGTCAGAGAGAAAGTGCTTGCCTGCTCTAATGAGCTTGCATGTGTAGGCGGTGGCTGAAGCCAATGACTTCACCTGCTTGTCGAAGGAGCGGGTGGCTTCCAGATAGAAGCCAAGTGTCTTCACGTCTTTAGATACCTTGATGATATTCCCATCAATTTCAAATGAGGTTTAGTCCTGGCTAAGTTTTTTAATGTTAGAATGTATGCCTAGGATGATCAACTCTGTTTTGTCATCGTTCAGGCATAGACCGTGGGTTGCCATCCATGCCTGAATGATGATATACACCCTATTCACCAAGGCCAAATCCTTGTGTTGTAATCCCCGGAAAGTGGGAGGAGAATCTGGGTATCATCTGCATAGTTAGTGTAGGTGATACCAAGACGGTCCAGATCATCAAAAAGGGGCTTAGTGAATATGTTGTAGAGTCAGGGAGACACACGAGCCCTGAGGAACTCTGCACCGGATGGGGATTGGGTCAGCCGCAGCCGATGGGGAGAACACCCTCATGGTCCTGTAACTAAGAAAGGATTCAATCCAAGTTATGGCCTCTCTGAAGAAATGTGCGGCAGAGTCTAAATGGCTGCAAAGTACCCCATGGTCCACCAGGTTGAATGCCGCCGAGAGGTCCAGCAGCAAAAGGAGAGCCATTTTTCCTTTATCTGTTAGTTCATCTATTTGTGCCCTTAGGTCAATGAGGGCAGTCTCTGTGCCGTTTTGGGGACGGAATCCTGATTGCTGCTCTCCTAGGAGTTTATGTTGTTCCAGAAAACTTTGGATTTGATTATAGGCAATCTTATCCAAGATTTTAAGCAGGAAGGGGACTGTCGTAATGGGACGGTAGTTTGTGGGTATAGGAGGGTCTAGCGTCTGCTTTTTGAGCAATGGTAGTACCCAGGATTGTTTTAGATTAGTGGGCACCGTGCCGGACGTGAATGAGGAGTTAGCAAGTTTGGCAATAAACGGGGAGAGATCCCTAGCAGCATCTTTTATAAGCTGTGCAGGGCAGGAATCACCCTGGCAGTTTGACGGCTTAAGAGAGAGGATGACTTTCTCCACCTCAAGAATAGAGGTTTTAGAGAACCTGAACCGTATAGCTGCGTCCTGAGGCTTTGGGGCAGGGTCTTTAATGGAGTTGTTGGTCTTAGATGGTTGTGTCAGGGAGGCTTCCTTTTTGGCTATTTTCGTTTGGAGTCAGGACATTTTATTTGATAAGGCTTGCTGAATGTTGGAGCACCAAATTTGATTTTTGGTGCATATATCCGGAATGGTGATGGGTGACTCTAGTTCCTTGAGGATGGTGAACAGTTCCCTCATGCTTGAGTTGGCATTGGAAATATGCTTATTGAAGGAGTTCTGTTTGGCCAAATGGATTTCTTTTTTATATTGGGAGGAGATTTCTGTTAGTTTCATTTTATGATCTACTGAAGGGGTAAGCCTCCATGCTGTTTCACAACTCCTCTTAAGTAGTCGCAGATCCTTTAGTTCAGGGGTAAACCATTTGTTTAGGTGAGATTTGGGTTTACTTTGTCTAAGTTTCAGAAGTGCGATGTTGTCAAGGGTGGTTAACATAATTTTGTTATACTCATTGACTAATGTTTCTGGGTCTTAATGATGGAAGCTGGTGGAGGTGGTCTGGAGGTAGATAATTCAAATGCAGGAAGAAATGTTCTGTCCAAGGTTGAGGGATAATAGCTTTTATATTGGCAGTACAGTTGTAGTCTACTAGCCAATCAAGGATTCTTCCTTTATTGTGAGTGGGTTCTAGAGTTTTTTGCGTCATACCTAGATTGGAGAGGGAATTGGCAATGATGGTGGCATTTTTGTCTGAGGGGTCATTGAAGCCCAAATTGAAGTCCCTTAGGACAAGTAGTTGGGAGGAGGTTTTAAGGTTGTTGGAGAGTAAGTTGTGGAGATCCTCCTCGAATGTCCCTAGGGGACCAGGTGGTCTGTAGATGAGGTGGATAGTCAATGTTTGGGAGCTAGCTAGTGGAAGTTTAATAGTAAGCGACTCACATGAATCGGCTGCTATTGTAGGTGAGATTCTCATACCTAAGCTAGTCTTCGCGATGATAGCACTACCGCCACTGCGCATATTGGTCCTGTCTTGCCTGAGTATAGTTAAGTCTTCTGGGATAGCTAAGGAGAGTAGGGGTCCTGCTGCGTCGTACAGCCAGGACTCTGTAATAGCGATGAAGACCAAGTTATCGAACACTATCAAATCGCAGATGTCTGTGGCATGTGCTGTCAGGGATCTGGCATTTATTAATCCCCCTGTGAGGGGGGGGCTAACGGATGAGACGGTTCAATTTTGGTCTGGGTAGGATGAAGTCTCCTGTTATGGAGATGGACGATATTAGCCTTCTGGGTATTAGATCTTTTGTTAGTAGGAGGTAGGGTTCTAGTCAGAGGCTCATGGAGTTTCGAGAGTCTAGCTCTGAGCCTGGAATTTCTATGGAGTAGACTACATGGGTTGCTAGGAAACTCAGTTGAGGGACTCAGATCCGGGTGTTCCATACTGGTGTCGGTAGAGAGGATGGTTATGGTAGAATTATTTAGGGGACTCATGAGCACTGTAAGGAAGCTACTGTCCTCTCTATGGTGTAGGATAATTAGAAGTAAGTACAATAGCAGGCTGCAAGGTGTGCTACTCATGATGTGGGGCTAAATTCCAGTAAACACAGTGGGCTGGATAGGCAGCTTCAGGTGGGCAGAGGTAGCATAGGCTCAGTGAGTTGCAATGACTAGGGTTCAAATAGCATGAGCACAGTAAGCTGCATTAACTGAATTACACAAAGGCACAGTGGGCATAGATCAGCATAGGCAATGATTACATTACACAGAGGCACAGTGGGCTGCAGTGACTAAAATACACAAAGGCACAGTGGGCCAAGATCAGCATAGGCAATGACTAAGTTACACAAAGGCACAGTGGGCATAGATCAGCATAGGCAATGACTAAGGGCCTCATTACACGGACGGCGGTAAGGGTTTACAGGTACCGGTAAGGGCACCGGTACCGGTAAACCCTTACCGCCTTACTAGGAGGTCCCTTTGCGGGTTGTGGAATTTAACGCCTGCTTTTTGCAGGCGTTAAAAACCAACCCGCAAAGGGACCAGGGAGCTAATTACGGTACCGCAATTTGCGGTACCGTAATTAGCGCCTTCCCCACTCCCATAGAGCCCTATGGGGCAAAAATGGGAATGGGGAAGGGCAATGGTGGAAGGGGGAATTACCGCCCCGCCAACCTTGGAATAGGGCGATAATTCCCCTTTCCACCAAGCCGGTGCCGGTAGTTTACCGGCATGAACCATGGCGCTAATAGCGCCATGGTTCACCGCCATCCGTGTAATGAGGCTATGTCATTTGTGTCACAGTAACGGTCCGTTCTAGCAGCATTCTCTGAAAATGGGCTTATTGCTCAATACTGTACCGCATGTCACAACACATAGGGGGTCATTCCGAGTTGGGCGGTGGCCATGGTGCTATTAGCACCATGGCTGCCTCCCATACCGGGTCCGGGTCCGGTCTGGTTGAATGGGGACTTACCCGGTCATTCTGACCCTGGAGGACCCGGTAAGTCCCCATTCAAGCAACCATTCCCCATTCCCATTTGAACCCCCATAGGGCTCAGTGGGAATGGGGAAGGCGCTAATAACGGGCCCGCGAATAGCAGGCCCGTTATTATTGCCCTGGTCCCTTAGCGGGACCCGTAAAGGACGTGTGGTCAGACCACACGTCCTTTACAGTTCCTGCTAAGGGACCTCTGAATTGGGCGGTAAGGGATTACCGGCACCGGTCTCCTTACCGGTGCCCGGTATCCCTTACCGCCCAACTCAGAATGACCCCCATAGATCCCAATGCCTGGAGCGACACCTGTATTACCAAACCTGTTAAAGTTGTGGCCGGACAGTTGCGCATATTCCTACTGTGTACCAGTCCACATGAATGAGGGCTATCTGTGTGCATGCCGGAACACCGTGAGGATACAGTACACTTGGTGGGAGAAGGGGAAATCCCCATGGAGATTCACTCTTCATCTGCATGCAGGGCCTCAATGAGCTCCACCTGAGCCTAGGAGTCTCATTTTGTCATCCACCCGATGATTGGGATAAAAGGCGTGACCTCTCCTTAGCAATGGGGCATGCCCTGGAGCATTCCTTGATTTGCCTTGGGAACGCACCAGGCATTTGCGGGAACCCCACCTTGGGAATGTGGTGGCAGTCCAAGTGCACAAGTGAATTCAGTTTTACAGTAAGGGTTGGTGTTTTGAACACCAATCTGTTCCGGGCACCGAGAAAAACACAGAAGATGGGATATGCTGTGGTTTGGGCACCCTGCACTTCTTATGTATTACAGAGTTCCGGTGTCACAGTGAACTTTAATGAGACAAAGATCACAGAAGGGATCTTCTTCCCCGGTCGCCTCCTATACATGAACCACTACAAAACCTGGCGTGCGTCTATCACCGCTGGGATACCGCCTGGGCTAATCGTGTTACCGCCATATCCCCTCATGCTATAAGCACCGGATCACGGGTTTGGCGGAATGGTAATTCCCCATTCCCCATTGGGTTCATTTGGGAATTCCCCATTCCTCTTTGGGGTTAATGGGGAATTTTCGACACAACTACAGTCAGCGGTATTACCGCACGGCAATTGCACTGAACATCGACAAATTCCCAGCAGATTTGTCCCCAGCTCACACTGAGGGTAAATTCTGCCAAACACGTGATTTGGCAGACCCTTAAATGCAGCGGTAATAGCGTTACTGCCAAACTTGTGATGAGGCCAAATCTTGTTTAGCAGCAAATACCTTTAGGGGCTGCATCCCACTTGAGGCATCCCCTTGCCAAATTGGGCTCCTTCCAAAAAACAAGGCCAAAAGACTTTCTGCAATTACGTCACCTTGATGAGATTACAAAACCACAGACCACCAAGCTCATGCCCTCACAATCTAGAGTGAATAAATAACTAATTGTGATCCAGTGGCAGTTCTTTTCCAGGAGCAAGGATTTCACAGTAGGGTGTACCAAATCGGGGATGCAGGCATTTGTGGTTCAACAACAACAATTGGCATGAGATGGCCTAACACATGCTTCAATAGATTAACAATTAAGGCTCTTTTTAGCATTTAGAAATAAACTCAAAAGGCAACTGCTCTTAGAAATATCCACCCCATCTTCGCTTTTGTAGCTCCTTCAGGGCACCCAATTCACATTGCTGCACTATACAGTCCTCAATTATTTATTTATTTATTCAGTTACATGATCACCCTTTGCCGTCGGTAAGAACGTTCGCTGGATCCTTGCCGGTGACAGGTGCTCCGATCGCATGGTCGTGGTTTGGGGGCAGTGTGAAACGCTCATGTTGGTTTTCTGGGGGGAAATCTGGAAAGTGTAAATGGCAATGCTCTTAACTGGGCAACACTGGCATTGTCAAACAGTGATGCTGTTTATGTTTATTATGCTCTGAGGGAACGCAGGTCTTTGCATAAAAACACTTAAGACAATTCCTTTAGACATTCCCAATGACTGGATACCCTGTCAGCTCTTCTAAATCAGTGTAACGTTACCAAAAACAACAGTGGGTCAGGGTGAAAAATCAAGTAAGAAAACATGCGAAAGTGTATCCTTGGCCATGTTTTTCCACCTCGTTCCCATCTTAAGTTGGCTAAAACATGGACAATAAGCCCCTTTGGTTCCAAGTCACACACTCAAATGCTCTAGAACTTCTCGGTTCTCCTTCAACCTTCTGGGACAGATTCTAGAAGAAGCAGGTTATCCAACTGGTGCACTGTCTGCTCACTGCCAGCAGCTGCAAGCTTCTTTAAAGTTACGCTTCCAGGGCAGCACCGCAAGGGTATCTGATCAGTGTATTGTGAATGGTGCACTGGAAGCAGGGATGCACATTTAGGTTTGTGCTCAGGGTTTGTGTATCATGAAGAAGAACCATGGGTATTAAAGCACATTTATGAGGGATCATATTTTGTCAGATAGAACAAACTTAGACCAGTAAAATTCAGCAGGTCACATATAAAAAAAATAAACGTGCCCTAAAATGTTTCCAGACCTGGTAAGGTTTTCTTTTTCTTCATGTTTCCTCTTTATTAGGATTTTGCTTTTTGATTTAATCTGTGTGTTAATACTTTTGAACAAAACAAACCAAATGTACCGTGAAATATATCATGACATATACATTTTAACATGCGCTGTGTAACATCCGCTCTCAAAATTCCCCCGCCCATAATTGTGCAAGTGTCAGCCACAAAGTCTAGGGGGGTCATTCCGAGTTGGGCGGTATCCATGGTGCTATTAGCACCATGGCTGCCTCCCATACCGGGTCCGGTGTGGCTGAATGGGGACTTATCGGGTCATTCCGACCCTGGAGGACCTGGTAAATCCCCATTCAACCAACCATTCCCCATTCCCATTGAGCCCCCATAGGGCTCAATGGGAATGGGGAAGGCGCTACTAACGGGCCTGCAAATAGCAGGCCCGTTATTAGCGCCCTGGTCCCTTAGCGGGACCCGTAAAGGACGTGTGGTCAGACCACACGTCCTTTAAGGTTCCTGCTAAGGGACCTCAGAATTGGTCGGTAAGGGATTACCGCCAACAGTGTCCTTACCGGTGCCCGGTTTCCCTTACCGCCCAACTCGGAATGACCCCCTAGGTGTAAAAATGTCTGTCATGCATCACAGCGGACGGGTAGTAGGTACACCGTCTGTCATCCCCCCTGACCATCTGCACGTAAAGGTGGTCAGTGATTATAGGAGTATATTGTATCTATGCGATATTTTCCATGCTTACCAAAGTAGTATATCTAAGGCTAACCTGGTAAGGTTTTCTGTGGAATTTGGAATGCTCAGTAGATCATTGAAAATAAGAGGATCTCGAACCACCAACATTTTCCTACCGCCAGATTTAACTTAAAGTTAGAAGTTATTAAAAACAATACGCATAAGCAAAATTGAGGCGTTGATGTGGATGATAAAATATAATTTCGGTTGATAGGCAATGGATTGTCTTTGTTTGAAAAAAAAATGTAAAGTCTCAATTTTAAAGAAAATATGGCCTGAACCAGGAGTGACTTCAATGTAAGAAGGATTGGGGGTTGAGAGAAGGGGCTTTTACAAATGAGCAAGCAATTTGATTTTGCAGGATCTGTTATTGGGAAATGTGTTCTATACAGCCCATATACAAGGTATTGCAGTAGTCACCCTTACAGTGTCCATCGCTACATGGCCCAGTTGCTGTTCATCGAGGAATGGGCTAATTTTCGAAACATGTCAGAGATAGTGGCTTGTAGAGTTAACATTGCAGTTATCAATCAAGCACATGTTAAGCTGATCTTTCAAAGAATTCCATTGTTTTTACTTTGGGCAGAATTAGTATATTTGTGTTGTGTATTTGAAAGGGAGTTTTCTTGAATTTGCTGGAGTGGATATAAAGGCAAGCTCCTATTTGTACGTATTTAAGCTAAGCCAGTGAATCTCCATTCAGGATTTGACAGTAGGTTTAGTTGAAGGTACCATAGCAGTGATACCAAACAATCAGGGTGAAAAGTAGGTCAGACATAGGTTTGCGAAAGATATTAAATAGTAGTGGAGGAACAGAGGAGACCGTTGCAGGAGCTGCGGCCCGTTTGGATTTCATCAGTTTCAAGACCGGCAAGAGGTATTTATGTGCTACCTTTAGATAAAAAGGGGTTAACCATTTTAACATATCGCCTGACTCCCTGGCCACAGGCATTAACCTGTCCAAATAGTGTGTTGGCCCAGGGTCTCAAAGGAAGCCAACAAATCAAGCACAACTAGCAGGACAACCTGCTTGTTATCCATGATGCAGACAAAGCTATCCCTGACATTCATAGGGCTTTCTTTGTTCCATGAAGAGACTGGATCCCGGATTCTCTATTGCCAAGACAGTTACGCGTCTCAACATGATCCCGTAGTTGGACTGTAATTACACGTGGTAAACTTCTGGCCAAAGACAGGGCATTAGCTGTAGGAAGGTAGTGTAGTAAGACTTCTTGGTCTACAGAGAACTTCGTAGCTGGCTGAAGACAGGGCTTTAGCTGTAGGAAGGTAGTGTAGTAAGACTTCTTGATCTACAGAGGACTTCTTAGCTGGCCGAAGACAGGGCATTAGCTGTGGGAAGGTAGTGTAGTAAGTCTTCTTGGCCTACAGAGGACTTCTTAGCTGGCCAAAGACAGGGCATTAGCTGTCGGAAGGTAGTGTAGTAAGACTTCTTGGTCTACAGAGGACTTCTTAGCTGGTCGAAGACAGGGCATTAGCTGTAGGAAGGTAGTGTAGTAAGACTTATTGGCTGTAGGAAGGTAGTGTAGTAAGACTTCTTGGTCTACAGAGGACTTCTTAGCTGGCCGAAGACAGGGCATTAGCTGTGGGAAGGTAGTGTAGTAAGACTTCTTGGTCTACAGAGGACTCCTTAGCTGGCCGAAGACAGGGCATTAGCTGTGGGAAGGTAGTGTAGTAAGACTTCTTGGCCTACAGAGGACTTCTTAGCTGGCCGAAGACATGGCATTAGCTGTCGGAAGGTAGTGTAGTAAGACTTCTTGGCCTACAGAGGACTTCTTAGCTGGCCGAAGACAGGGCATTAGCTGTAGGAAGGTAGTGTAGTAAGACTTCTTGGTCTACAGAGGACTTCTTAGCTGACCGAAGACAGGGCATTAGCTGTAGGAAGGTAGTGTAGTAAGACTTCTTGGTCTACAGAGGACTTCTTAGCTGGCCGAAGACAGGGCATTAGCTGTAGGAAGGTAGTGTAGTAAGACTTCTTGGTCTACAGAAGACTTCTTAGCTGGCCGAAGACAGGGCATTAACTGTAGGAAGGTAGTGTAGTAAGACATCTTGGTCTATAGAGGACTTCTTAAATACCAGGGATTTCCAAGAGATTTTAAAGAATCAGGGGCAATGCAGTGGGAAATCATGTTGCTAACAAACCAGGAAAGAATTGGTAGTAGTCAATCAGTCTTTAGCAATATGAGTAGGGTTGGGACTTCAAGGTTAAGACCTACTCTCAATGTTTGTAGTCATTTAGCATACGTCCTTGGAAGAAATAGTTTTCAAGTCATAAAATGACTCTGGTATTAATTCTTTGGAAAGAGGCCCAGAGTAATGTGTTAAATCTTGGGCTATACTATTGTTTATGATGTAAGCTGAAGTTTTAGCAATTTCATGTCTAAAAAGTGTATTGAATTAAGCCAGCTAATAACAATGAAAATGAAGGGAGACCGCAGTGATTTTTTTCTCCAAATGTCTGAGAATTAACACAATGTGCTAGATTAATTGAGAGTTGGATAAACAATAAAATGTTTAGACTGTCTTTTTGACTGCATTAACAATGTTTGGTTTCCACAGTAGCCTTTCTGCTTTCCTCAGGGAAGTTTGGTTTTAAGTCCAGTGTAAACCAGCTTTCACGATGAGACATCATAGTTTGAGGCAGTTTTAGGTCTTGTACAGTGTCCTTATGCCATTAGTTGTTGGCCTTGCTGCATGTGGCTCTGCAAGGAAAAGAGAGAAGGGCTGTTTGTGGGGCAGTTGGAGAGGCAGATGTGAAACCTGCGGTGTTGATAGGTGCAGGTCCTGTGTCCCAGTGTGATTCTATGGGTTGAGTAGAAACTCTTTGAGTTATTTTATTAGAAGGGATAGTTCATCGTTGGTCTTGCAAAGTATTTTCATAGGAATGGTCCCTGAAGTTGTAATTGCCTGAGGCTCACTTTACTTTTTGGGTGGGAGTTGTTGGAGGTGAGGGAAGGATGGTCATGGCAAGGGATGGCCTTCAAGATAATGTAAAACGTCTGTACCTTTCTAAAAGGCAAAAGTCATTTGCCTTATCAGTAGTCCTTTGTAAATAATGTACACTTGTCTAAAGAAGTGTTCCTGGAATTCTGCATGAAGAAAGTGGAGTGATTGATCTGTGAAATGGCACTCCCACCATTGGAACACACGAGGTGCTCCAAATTGTAAGATGGCCGCTGCCCCCAGGGCACTCTGTCCCTTCCACTGCCTGCCTTCCCTCAGATTGTAGGCACAAGTATCCACCTAAACCTGCCACAATTCGCTGGCAGGCGAGAGAGCCGGCCCATGAAGTAAGGCTCATGAAAGAAGGCTCTGACTGAGCTGACCGAGCGTAACCCGGCGAGGAATCCATGCTCGAACTTTGTCTGCCAAACACAGTGCCCTAGACATACAAGTAAGACTCCTACCTCCTCGAGTGAGGGCCACCACATGGAAATCCCGAACTGCATGCTGAACTTTTTACTCGCTGCCAACGTTTAATGCCATGTACTAACATATGCCTTTCATTCTCCCAAATAGCCACCTCGTATTGAGATATTCTCTCACATGGCGCCCTAATGCGTCCTAATGTGACCCATATTAAATGAACAATGCGATAGCTAGCTCTAATTGTCCCCTGCCGCTATCTGAAAACTACTCTTAGTTATCCACGTGAAATTATGCACAAAGTACACGCTCTACCAGCCACCGCATATGTATCTGCATAACTGACTTGCTTTGTTGCGATCCTGGGATATTCTGCTCGCTCACTAGCCTGTGCTCACTAGCCTGTTTACCAGCCCTGTGTTCTTGATCTATCGCTACCTATTTACACTGCTATACATTTCTTACATTTCTTACCTTAAGCGCACCACTCATCCAATTTACTTAGAAGCCCAATTCTGACCACAACCTCCTACCTCGACCAGAACCCACTGCATGCTACCTAGATCTTCGGACAGGTGGCACTAACCCCTCCTAGCCTTTCATCACCTGCCTTTGCCCAGCACAAGTACTGTGCTCCTTATTTGACACATAACACACGTAGACTCCCTGCCTTATCCACAAGGCTGCCCCACACCCCACTTGCACCTCTCCCCATCACGAATAGCACCCTACACACCTCACACAGCACCACTCACTCCCCAGACACTATGTATCTGCCTAGAAGGTTGCCTACCTTCAAATACAGCATTACCTGGAACAAAACCACATCTTGGGAGTCCGCCAATCTGGCTTCAGGCCCCAACATGGAACAGAGACAGCCCTGATTGACCTTAAGGCTCAAATTGACACCCTCAGAGACAATGGGAAAACAGCCTTACTCCTCCTCCTCAACCTATGTGCGGCATTTGACTTAGTGGACCACTCCATTCTCTGCAAGCACCTTAACACTGCAGCTCACTTCTCACAGGAAGCCATCAGTTGGATACAATCATTCCTCAACGACAGAACCATGCGAGTCTTCTCCACATCTGCAGCGGCTGACCCCACCCCTATCACCTGCGGTGTGCCTCAAGGATCATGCGTCTCTCCCACCCTGTACAACATCTTTACAAAACCCCTTTTCGACAATCTCGATGGTCTAGGTATCACCTACACTAACTATGCGGATGATACCCAGATCCTCATACTGTTGATGGGAGATTATGACAAGGATTTGGCCTTGGTGAACAGGGTGTACCTCATCATTTTGGCATGGATGGCCTCACATGATGACAAGACGGAGCTCATCATCCTTGGTACTACCGACAACATTAACAAGCTAGGCAACATCTACTCCAGCTTCTTGATTGACGGAAACATCATTGAGGTAGCGAAGGAAGTAAAAACGCTAGGCTTCTACTTGGATGCCACCCTCTCCTTTAAAAATAGGTAAGCTCCCTGGCCTCTTCCACCTCTTACACGTGCAAATTAATCAGAGCAGCCAAACCTTTCCTCTCCCCCAAAAGCTGCACCACCCTTTCCAGAGCCCTTATTCTATCTAAGCTAGATTATTGTAACACCTTATATCTAGGAGCCAATAAATATATCATAGACAAAATCCAGATCCTACAAAATAACGCTCTTAGAGCAGTACTGAGTCGCCCTAAAAAAGAGCATATATCTAATCTAAGGAGAGCTCACAAATGGCTCTCAACCAAAGACAAAATTGTTTTAAAAGCTGCAACTCTCACCCACAAATGCCTTAATAACGCTGCGCCGCGTTACCTCATAGACAGACTTACCAGACACGCCCCTAATCGACACACTAGATCCTTCAACTCCAATACCCTCGCAGATACAAACGCACTAAAACCGGAGGCACCAGCTTCCAAGTACCAGCCGCACAACATTGGAACTCACTCCCCTCCTCCGCAAGAGCTCCCCAACCCTACCCACTCTTCAGGCGCAAATACATCCAATGGATCAAGGAAAATGACATCTAACTCTCCTTACCTCCCTACCCCCCCAACCTCTGCACGTTCTATACATCCTGTACATATGACCGGTATTATTGTACATATTATACATATTATACTATCTACTGTTTATATCTCCCTCATTACTTGTATGTATATTACTTACTGTATATTAAGCTCGCCTATTTTATTTACGGTATTTTATTGTCTGTATTTTCTTTATTGTATATGAACGTACAGCAATGTAACCAAGCTGAGAATATTCTTTTTGCCTTTTGCGCCCTGATACCCCTGGGTCCGGTGCGCACTACAAATATTAAACCAAATATTAAACTAAACTAATTGATAGAATGTATTGTGTGAAGATCACCATTGTCAGTCTTCTACTGCCCTTCATTTTAACAAAGAGCACTTGTATTTACAATCCCATAGTTGTTGTGACATGTAAGATATGGAAAGGTATCCCCAGGCTGCTGTGCTCCTTTATCAGGTCCACTTTAAGCATCAAGGCATTAAAAAACTTGAATTTCCATTTTTTTTTAAAAGTTGTGTGGGTTTATTGATTCATTTCGTTTACACTGTGAAGCAGATCCAAACACAATTTAGAAATATTGTGCAGTCCAACACCAGAAAATATGACACCTTCCATATTACAGGAATCATGCGATTCAGAGTCTATTCTAGACTTGCAATATACATATGTCCTGTCCATATGTAGGAGTTATGTTTTGTAGGAAGTGGCAATCACCTGCGGTATGGAGGACTGAATAGCTAGGGTTTTGGTGAAATAAGTCATATTGGAGGTTTGTAGGGGATTGGTGTAACAAGTCATAACAGAGATATGTAGGTCATCTGTCTAACAAGTAATATCGGATCAGAGATTTGTAGAGAATCAGTGCAATAAGTAATAAGTAATATCAGAGATTTGTAGGGGATTGATTTAACAAGGGAGTGGTTTGTGGGGGATTGGTAGAAGAAATCATATCAGAGATGTGTAGGGGATAGGTCTAACAACTCAAATAGGAGGTTTTTAGAGGTAGGTCTAAGTAGTCATTTGAGTGATGTGTATGAGATTGGTGGGAAATGTCAAATCAGAGGTTTGAAGTGGATATGTCTAGCAATTCATTTTGGAGGTTGTAGGGGATTGGTATAACACATTACATCGTAGTGTTGCAGTTCTTTAATTGGAATAAGAAATGAAGGGGAGGCTAACACCTTGCAAAACAATATAGGTAGTGCATCGTGCAGGCTCCAAGTAAGCAAGGAACCTTTAAAGGATGTGGGTCCTATGTAATTAAGGGGGTGGCCTAACATATGCAGTTCAGTGTGTGTGCCTTGAGTGAAAGGGAGCAAAATCTATGCACAATTACAATCAAAATGTCATCCCTATCTCTTTCTACATATAAAAGGGAAATGTGTTGATATGTGTGTCTGCTCGAAATGTTCAGCATACTTCCCAACATGCTACAAACCCGAAATATGGCATGTGGGTAAGTTCCATGGTGTAGACAATGAAAAAGTATAAAATATACATTTTTTTTTTAAAATGTTCTTTTTAGCATTTCTTTAAGCAGTCTTCAATGCATGGATATGTGTGTGTGTCTGTTTGAAATGTTCAGCATACTTCCCAACATGCTACAAACCTGAAATGTGGCATGTGGGTAGGTTCCATGATGTAGACAATGGGCCTCATTCCGAGTACGGCGCTAACCAATGGCTCTATTAACGCCTTGGTTGACGCCGTACCCGGACCGGCAGCGCCTTGGTGGATGGCGGAATTATCGCCCCATTCCAAGGTTGGCGGGGCGGTAATTCCCCATTCACCAAGGCTCTTCCCCATTCCCAAATGAGCCCCCATAGGGCTCAATGGGAATGGGGAAGATGCAAATAACGGTGACCGTTCATTACGGTCAGCGTTATTGGCTTGGAGGCCCCTTTGCGCCCTCGACTTTAACACCTGCTCAAAGCAGGCTTTAAGGGCGAGGGCGAAAAGGGAACTCGGAGTATGGCGGTAAGGGATCACCGCCACCGGTCTCGTTACCGGTGGCCGCTATCCCTTACCGCCAACTCGGAATGAGGCCCAATGTAAAAAGTATAAAATCTACATAAAAAAAAAAGCATTTATTTTTAAGCCGTCTGCAATGCTTGGATATGTATGTGTGTCTATTTGAAATGTTCGGCATACTTACCAAGATGCTACAAACCTGAAATATGGCATGTGGGTAGGTTCCATGGTGTAGACAATGTAAAAAGTATAAAATATGCATTTTTCTAAAAAAGAATGTACTCGTTTTTTTAAGCGGTCTGTAATGCTTGCATATGTGTGTGTGTCTGTTCGAAATGTTCAGCATACTTCCCAACATGCTACACACCTGCAATTTGGCATGTGGGTAGGTTCCAGGGTGTAGACTATGTAAAAAGTGTCAAATTTAAATCTGTCCATTTTTTTCTTTTAAGCTTTTTTTAAGCGTTCTGCAATGCTTGGATGAGTGTGTGTGTGTGTCTATTTGAAATATTCAGAATACTTCCAAGCATGATACAGACCTGAAATCTGGCACGTGGGTAGGTTCCATGCTGTAGACAATGTAACAAGTGTAATATATACCTTTTTGTGAGTTCTTTTTTTTCCATGCGGTCTGCAATGCTTACCCTGCCACATTGCTCTTCGTGCCGTAGTTCTGCCGTAGTTCTATGTACATTGTTTCTAAAGTTCAACAGTTCATGAAAGCTTCAGCAGTTCATTGTTCCTAAACTTTCCACACTATCAACTTTCTAGTTGACATTAGCGGCACTCACTTGTGAAGTAATGCGGGTGACACACAACAGTGCTATTGTAGTAATGCGGGTGACAGGAAACAGTGCATGTCTCTTCAATAGTGTCCACAATGACTGAAGTAGGACTTACCTGCTAGTATTAAATAATACAACCTCTATTAATCCTTAAGCTATCTGTATAGTGCTTGTAACTTAATTAAGATATTCCCTTACATCTTCATCACCCTGTTAGTCAGTTGGTACTTAATACCCACTACACCATCATATTCCCAACCCTCCACTGCTTAGCAGTTCTTTGATATTTTCCCACATTCTCGTCATGTGGTATATAAGAGGGGAGTTGTTTCCCTCCAAATATAATCCCCACATCGTATCTGTTTCTTGTTGAGTCCTCGATACAGCCCTAGCCACTTGTGGTTCTCTAGTTCTGAGTTTAGTTCAAATGGAACTCTCTAATAAAATCCACATAATCTGCACATATTGATTGTCCTTGGAATTGCAGATCTGGGTCCAATTGAATCCAAAGTATTTACCTAATTTAATGTTACTCTCATATATTCATCATGAAGAAATGAGTTAGGGAATT
The DNA here is from genome assembly GCF_040938575.1 of Ambystoma mexicanum. Lineage (NCBI taxonomy): Eukaryota > Metazoa > Chordata > Amphibia > Caudata > Ambystomatidae > Ambystoma > Ambystoma mexicanum. The sequence goes on from NC_090929.1 coordinate 145,282,547, forward strand.
CCGTTAAATACTGACCTATATGAGCAGATGCTGATCACCCATTTATGGAATCTCTGTTAATCTTTTTGCAATGTATTGCCTTCTAGGTGCAAGGAAGTGAGCATAGTGTATCCCCCGATTTTACCAGCTTCCAATAATACATTGCACACTGTATTAATTGTACACCTTTAACGGTTATGAAACATTAACCACTTTAAAAAAAGATATACCTTTTACATAGCTCATATTATCTACTTGCAGTCTGTTTCTACATTCTGTACATTCTGTGACTGCCATCTTGTTGACCTTTTAATAATTAGAATCCTGGTTTTGTGGTTTCTGAATGTCTTTTCACTAAATTTTCACTTTTACCATAATACTTTCTACCTACTTTGCCTTGCTAATACCCTTAACTGGGAACACCCCCCGAACCCTTGTGTCCACTTACACCTGTCTTTCCTATTTGTCATCCTCCCCTTTGTACTATTTTTACCTGACTTTTTTTTCCCACTGAAACTCAAACCTTCAATACTATATTATTGCCTATGTTTAAATATTTTTTCATCCTGGCACTGTTTCTTAACCTCTATATATTTGTTAGCTGTTATTTCTACCCCTTCATTTATTGCCTCTCAATTTTTCCTGCAATGTAATCACTGGTTACCCTTTTAGCAAGCTTATTCCCAGATCAGGGAGAAATTCTATAGGTGTTCTAGTTGGGAAGTTCATTAAGGAGTTTATACAATGATTTGTAAGCTGTTCAACTCATTCAGTTCTCTTTCCGCACATGACACTCCCATACGTGAGTTTAGGAATAATTTTCATTTCGAAGGCAGTGATTAGCAAGGTCATAGAGACACCTGCTTGTTGGGATGCAAACCCCTTCAGTGCACCTATCTGTTGCTTAGCTTAACCTCTATTTATCTCCTGGTGTCGTCGCCAATTAAGTTGGCTATTAATGGTTACGTCAATGGTATCATCCGCAAAGAGTTGGTACACAAACCCAAAGGAGGAGATTAGTACCCCAAGAGCAGAGGTGTAGGGTGTAAAGAGGAGCGGATTCAAGACAGAATCTTGTGTAACAACAACAGTTAGAGGAGTGATTTGAGCGCTGTTGTTGCTCCAGGAGATGGCGAATTGGTGAGGTGGCATGTAGGATTCAATCCAGGCAAGGGCTCACTCAATCGTGAATCCCAAGAAGAAAGAGAGTATTAACGAGATCAGAGTGATCAACAGTTTCAAAGGCAGCAGACAGGTGAAGGATAATTAGGGCAGAGGATAAGTTGCAGTTCTTAGCAGAGGTGATGAAGTTGGCCACATTCATGAGAGCTGTTTCCGTGGAGTGACTGGAGCAGAAACCTGCCTGTAAGGGGTACGGCTTCCCCCCCAAGAAAAATACCCTCTCACTATACTTCAAACATCACAAATGTACACCTTTAACTACAACTAAAATACTCAGCCCCTGGCTAACATACGCCTACACTAGAAGCACAAGACCATCCTGCTGGACACAAAGCCTTCAATGCCTCCTACACTTCACAGAGAGAAAAGGTCCAAGCACACAGAGCTCAGCGTACTTCCGTTCTGCAACCTCAACACAAAAGCACCATTATCTTGCCTTTCCTCTCCTCCCAACTAACCAAACCTACCCATTCTTTTCCAGATCCGCCAGAGCACCTGGAGACCACGCAAATGGCAGCCATGCACGGTACACATTCTGATAGCATAACATTATTATAATAATACACATGTACAGTGTAATTATTTCTTTTATTATATACCAACTGTTTTGGAAAGTGCCAGCATGTGACCTTCAATCCACTAGTATTTGAGAGTTCATGAGTTATGTTATCAGTGTGTAAGAGGGTGATATCGAGTCTGTGGTGGTGGTTTAGTACGTTGACGAGGTGGAAACAGGCTGCTTGTGTCTTATGAAGCCATGCAATAAGTTCTTGGGCCCTCATCCCTTCATAGATGATGTTATCCAGGCTATTGTCAGATGCCCCATTGAGCAGGTTAAGGCTCACTTAAAGGTTGGCTAGATCCCAGAAGTATCAGGTCGAGGTCTGCTAAAAATGTTGAACCCACAGCTGTCATGGTTTCCCCATGCTGCATGAAGGAAGCCATGTGTTTGACTCAGGTTTTGGTGATGAGGTTGGCATTGCTCAACCCCCGGCTTCCCTTGGAGTGTAATCAGGAAGCTTATTTTTACATGTATGCTTTGCCTTTTCCCCAAAGGATATGTACATGGTAGTTAGGGTTATGAGTTTCATGTTTTGCTCACTAAGAGGAAGTGGACTGGATCAATACACACGTTTACAAGTACGTGACCATTTTTGGGCCATTTCACCACAAGCCATCTCATCAATTGTGTTATCTTTATAAAGCATCCTTTCAATTGAGAGATGAGGGAACCCTCGGATGGGGGGCACCTGCCTCGTTTACCTCTTTAACCTTTACTGACCTCTACCTCCCCTTTACTCTTCTTTATTGAATTTTGTTTTGTTCCTGCTTTGTGGTTTATTGTCCTCTGGAGTTTATTTAACTATGTACATATACATTTTAATTTAAAGATACTTATTTTTTTTATTTTTTTAATCAAACATCAGTAAGTTTGCATGTAACTGAATATATGCATTTTTGGTGAGATGGCCTTGCGATGAAACCGGTTATCATTGAAACAGATGAGGTGGAACGGGTGAGTACCAGGTGGAACGCCGTGTAGGGCAAGCAAAGTACCTTCAACTAGCTGCTAGTGGAGGACATGAAGGCGTCTTTCACATGGTTGGTTGGCGCGCCAATTTCGTCCCCAACTCTGTGTCTCGTGAGATGTGTATCTGCACATCCCCACCAATCTCTGATCAGCAAACGCCATGAAAGCTGCACAATATGTATAAACATTGAAATTGTGTTCTTGCAAATTGCTTGATTACACTGCAGAACAGATTATGCCCTTTAGAGTTTACCACATTATTTGAGCAATTAGACACGACAATCTCCTTATTGTTGTGTGAGCATCTGCAGGGATAGAAAATGGCTTTGGAAGAATTGGGCAAGCCACGTGAAGCAATTAGTTAATGCAATTTATTGAATAAAAATGCAATGGGGATCTTTGTCTGCACATAAAGACAGATGGGTAAACACGCCTAAACTGTAATAGCTCCATGTAAACATTCTGGAGCAAAGGCCTCGCGGAAATATAGATGTTTTCGCAAAGCACACATTTGGGCAAACATTAGCTGCACGGAAAGAACTTTCCTGCCAGGCTGGTTAATCGTCGACGAACACGTGCAATGCATTTTCCCAACCGCTGCTCAAGGGGAGGATGAGCAACACGCATATAGTGTCAAAACCCAGTTCCACTCTTTAGTGGCCCTTCACAATCCAATAAAAGCATGGACAGAGTCCACTGTTTGGCTTTTGTATAGGCATATTATAAGCAGGTGCTTGCTTGCTTTTGCCTTTAGGCAAACCCTCCAGGATACTGCGGCATGAAATTGAATATTTTGCGGCATAAAAAAGCTAATTTTGCGGCAAAAAATTGCATTTATTACAGCATTTTTACGACACATTTTTTATTGACTGGACGGTGTTATTGACAGGCTGCAAGAAAGGTGCAGTGTGTGAAGCTTCAAGTGAGCTAAGTTATCATTATTTGCACCTTTCGTATCCATTTAAAGAGTCCCAGATGTCCCTGTAGTGACAGAACAGTGTTAGTTTTGCCCTACTTGTTTGGTTGAATGTGCATGCCTGTTTATTATTTACATTATTGATCATTATCAGTTGTACTAGTAAACATTTTCACTCACTGTGTTTTACAATCCGACATGCACCCACTCACCAACGTCCCTCACACTCACCAATTCCCCTTACAACTTACACTCCCTAACCTCTCCCTCTGCCAGGCATGTGCATAATCACATGATCTGTAACACGGCCAAGCCACAACTAACACTCCCAGCCCCTGCCACACTCCCAGCCATGCACACCTTGCACTCGCCAGTTCCTCCTGCAGACTTCAGTACTTCATTATTTCTTGCTCTTGCTGCAGCTTGCATCTTTTATCCCATTCTATTGCACTCTACCCCCATCCTTCTTCCCAATTTGCAGCTCGCTGCCTTTTTCCGGCCAACTGCTCCCTCTCTGCTTTCTGGCCCACCGATCACCCACTAGCCTACCACTCCCTCTATTTTTAGAAGCCCCATTTTTGGAAATTCTCAAATCACCTTATTCTTAAAGGTGACCTGTGCATTTCCAGGGGGCTGAGCTATAGCGCAAATGAAGCGCAGGTCTGCTGTGATGAAGACATTAGTGTCAGGAGTGCTCTCCCGACACTAACCTTCGACATGCTCCCAGCATCTAAGTGCTGTCACTGTAAAATGTTATTAAAAAAAATGTTTCTATCCCTGTTTGAGGAATAGAAATGCAATAGCAGAGGCCAAACCTCTGCTGCCACACTTACAAAAGAAATTACATTACAGGGTAAGCAAAGACCCTGCCATGCAATGCGCACCCCCTGTTCCTATTACAGGCCCATGGGATTACCTTAGTTTTCTACAAATTTAAAAGTGCCTCTCTGTTTGCAAATTTGGGATGCACTTTTAAGTGTGTATAAACCTCCCCCTTATTTACACCAAGTTGTGAAAAGGGGACATCTAAATGCGAGCATATAAAATGCCCTTATTCCGATGTCCTTTGTGGCTTTGGCTGCTCCTTTTACTGGCGCAAGAGATGAAATGCATTTACACATCTCATCACCTCGGCCCAATAAAGTTCTCTAAAGCATGCCTTTTCTCATTTATTAAAAAACTGCAGTTTTGGCAAAAACAGAAATGTTTTGCTGCATTTTATGTGATCACGAAATTGCGATAAACTGGTAGGTCTGTTTAAGGAATCTCTCTGTCTGATATGTATTATGATTGCAGTGGGAAGTGATGCAGCACATCGCCCCCCTTTTTGTTGCAATGGCATACTTTGCTCTTCACTTGTCTTGGCAAGTATGAACTCCAGAGCACAAGCACAATCACAAACACCAGCCCTACAATGCAACAATAATGTGTTACCCAGAATGCAGTGCCACACTACACAGGAGTGACAGGGGGTAATTCATAGAATTTAGCGCACAAGTGGCGCACACAGCTGGCGCACAGTGTGCGCGTGCAAATCTCTGCGCCAGTCGCGTGCGCTAAAATCCATTTCCACGCACAGAATATTCATGGATTTTAGCTACCAAAACCAGCCGTGGCGCACAGTGACACAGTGACCCTGCAGCAGCGCCAGTTACGCCCCCAAGAACGCCCCTCGCGCAGGGAAAAGCCATCAAAATCCCCAATCCAGCGCAAAGGGCTGCGCTTACTCTGTACCAGTACACATGGCCGCCACACAGCACACGGCAAGGCGGGAACGTGTATTCCTGGGGTGCGCGTACACTTTCACACGCGATTGGCCCTGTGCGAGTGGGGTACGTGTATTATTGGGGTGTGTGGGAAGTTTCACACACGAAAGGGCCTGTGCGAGAGGGGTACATGTATTACTGGGATTCGCGGGAACTTTCACACGCGATTGGCCCTGTGCGAGTGGGGTCCGTGTATTACTAGGGTGTGCGGGAAGTTTCACATGCAAAAGGGCCTGTGTGAGTGGGGTACGTGTATTACTGGGGTTCGCGGGAAGTTTCACACGCGAAAGGGCCTGTGCGAGTGGGGTACGTGTATTACTGGGGTTCGCGGGAAGTTTCACATGCGATAGGCCCTGTGCGAGTGGGGTACGTGTATTACTGGGGTTCGCGGGAAGTTTCACACGCGATTGGCCCTGTGCGAGTGGGGCACGTGTATTACTGGGGTTCGCGGAAAGTTTCACATGCGAAAGGGCCTGTGCGAGTGGGGTACGTGTATCACGGGGGTGCGCGGGAAGTTTCACACGCGATTGGCCCTGTGCGAATGGGGTACGTGTATTACTGGGGTTTGCGGGAAGTTTCACACGCGTTTGGCCCTGTGCGAGTGGGATACGTGTATTACTGGGGTTCGCGGGAAGTTTCACACGCGATTCCGCTGTCAGAGCGGGTACGTGTATCTAGTAGGGTGCACGGGGAGTCCCACACGTGAATTGGCAGTGAGGGTACTCCCAGGTGTGCCCTCCACCCATCCACGGCCCCTGCAGGCAACCCACAACACAGGGGACTACCCTGCACCCCTGGGCATGCCCCCCAGCCAGCACACATGTCACCTTCCACTAATGATCACCAACTCATGTCCCCCAGCACCCGCACACCCCAGCAGTGACAGGCACCTGCCAGCAGGCCCCCACTCATGTCCCCCTGAACCCCCACTCCCCAGCAGTGAGGGGCACCTGGCAGCAGTCCCCCACTCATGTCCCACTCATGTCCCCCTGCACCCGCACCCCCCAGCAGTGAGGGGCACCTGCCAGCAGGCCCCCACTCATGTCCCCCTGAACCCCCACCCACCCGCAAGTAAGGGGCACCTGCCAGCAGGCCCCCACTCATGTCCTACCCTACACAAAATAAAGAGGCACAATCATGGGCCACTTCTACACCAAAAAACCACATCACGCCACCCCATTCTTGAGACGCAATGATTTCCCAATCCAACCCACACTGACATGCCTATCTCAAGACACAAACCAAAAGTCAACTATGTACATCAACACATGTCCGTCACACAGATGCACTGGTTGGCATTGATTGTGTAAACACACATTTTCACATGCATCAACCCAATGAGCGAATACCACACATGGAAATAAAATATGAATATGTATTATGTACAAAAATAAATAAATGACATGAAATCATACAAAAATAGCAAACATGAAATGAAAGCATGTACAAAAGATGAGTGAATAAAAATTATAACCAATCCAAAAAAATGTGAAAGAAAAACAGTCCAAACTCTCCCTCCACCAACGCAAATCCAAAGGAAAGGTAAAAAAAAATCCATTGCTTCATGTTCATGATGAAAAAAAAATTAAAATTATTCCATAGTCCAACTATTTACAATACATTGTCCCAAAAAAAATCCATTACTCCATGTCCATAATGAACAAAAAATATTCTAATTAATCCATGATCAAACTATTCATAATCCATTGTCCAAAAGAAAAATCCATTAATCCATGTGCAAAATCCAAAAAATAAATCAAATCAATCCATTGTCCAACTATGTAAAGGGTCCATGAGCCCAACCAAACAAATGAAACCTACCTAAGAAACTACATAAAAATAAAACTATATACAAATGTGTGTGGCATTGTCCATTGACCACAAATAAAAGGAAAAGGAAACTTAACTCTAAAAACTATTTACAATGGCAGCGGGCTAGTCCGACGCTCATTTCCCGATTTCCTAGGCCAGGGCATCATTGAACTCCTGCTCGATATCCCAGAGGCGGTCCTCTTCCATGGCCCTGAGGGTTCGCAGGGACGATGACATGAGGACCTCCAGGTCCCTGAAAATTGCCACGAGGCACTCGGCCCACCTCAGAGCCCTACGCATGGAGTTCTCCATCCTGACCATTGTGAGCCGTGCCTCTTCTGCCCGCTGCCGCTCTGCATCTATAGCATGGCCTAACCGCTGCCACACGGAAGACAATATTCTTTTTGCCTTTTGCGCCCTGATACCCCCGAGTCCGGTGTGCACTACAAATATTAAGGCCCCGAGCCATCATGGCTCCCACCTTGTTGCTGCTGCTGTGCCTCTGCCTGTGCCCTGGCTCTTGCTGCCTGCACATCCTCCTCTGGCTGGGGTGCAGTTGTTGAGGTGGCCACCCCTGCTGGACGTCCGACTCCCGACTGTGGCAGGGATGTGTCCTCCACCAGCCTGGCCACAGGGTCAGAGGCAGCTCCACAGGGTACCCAGGTGATACATGGGTGGGAAGATGGCATGGAGGATGACTGGCGCATAGGGGGTTCAGGTGAGGATGGGGTCGGAACAAGGTCCAGCAAACGGAGGAATCCGGCCCTGGTGACCTGTACCAGTAGGTCAACGAGGTCAACGAGCCATTCGAGATGACGTGCAGTCTCCTCATGAAAAGACTGCAGGTCACCTCGCATGGCCCGTTGACGCAACGCCACCCCACCCAGGACAGGCTCAACCCGGTCCCGGATAGTCACATCCACAGGGAGAGGAAGGCCAGTTGTTGTAAGCGGATCCCCTCCCTGAAAACGGGTCTGGACGTAGGCATCCCTGCTGGTGCAGGATGATGCAGTCACAGGATCGGGGACAGGATTACACACAGGCATCTCCGTGGTGGCCTGTGCTGCCTCCTGCCCCTGCACTGCACCACTAGCAGCAGTGGAATCCCCACCTCCAGACCCTGTGTCTGTCCCTTGCACGGCCTCCTCCTCCACCAAACCCCCACAAACCTGGATGACTCCGTGCCATCTTCCTCCGTCGGACCCTGTGGGGTCTCAGCTGCCCCTTCTGCTGCCGAGTAGTCCAACTCCGACCTCTGCCCCTTGCGTCTCCGGCTGGCGGTGCGATCCCTGCCGCTGTGCTCCACAGCACCCTCTCAGCCCTCTTCATCAGTTGACGCTGCAGACAGGGAGAGATAGGACACAGGCATCAGGGCACTGCACAATGGACTGATACACACATGACAGTTGCACATGAGTGGCAGTGTCAAACTTCAGACATGGCATCACAATCCCCAACACACATGTCATTTCAACTCACACACATGAGCAATTGCACAGCCATATCAAAACAGCCAGCACCATCCATACACATACAATAGCATGAGCATCCAAAGGTGAGCCAGACATCACATGAAACACAGGGAGTGCAGTAGACATGCACACACGCCACCACACTTACATGCATGTCTACATCTCCTCCAACTGTTGCAGTGATGAGATCGCCATACATGTCAGATCTGCCATTCAGCCTTCTACATATCAGTGTCACATGCATCCATGTTGCATCACAGTTGCACACTTGTTAAATACACGCACATGTACACAGTGCAGATACATGCATTAGGAACCACCATCCATGCCACAACCATGCCAATGTACATACACAGAAATTCAAATGTGTGCTCCCACACCTGCATTTGTCCAGCATGCATACCAACACATACACCATCAATGTGTCTCACACCTGAGAGGACACACATGTGGCAGCCTCACGCCCATGTTCATACACATCCCTACATGGCCCTCCAAAAACACATGTGTAATCTGCACACTACTGGCACACCACGACACGCACATCGTCCAATCACCCTGCATGTACACTTACCGCTCGATTCCAGACGGGTCTGCCTCTCAAGGATCTGGACGTAGAGCGCTGGGCATATGTGTTCCAGGACCCTCATTTGGTGGTCCGACAGCTGGCCCGGTGCCCCTCGGCATCCGCTGCCTTCGCGAGGCGCCGGGCCTTGTTGAGGGTCCTGGACCTGAAGTCCTCCCAGCGCTTCTTGACATGATGTAAGTCGCGGACTGCCACCCCCCCTCCGCGTTGATGGCAGTCACGATGTCCATCCAGATCCTGATCCGTCCTTCATTGTCTACGCGCGAACTTCCAAAGAGGGCATCATACTGCCCCAGGACTTGCTCCATCAGGACACCAACTTCCCTGGCACTGAAGCTGGTGGCCCTCTGCCTCTCTGGCTGGGGGTTGCCAGTGCTGCCAGATGGTGCTGTGCTGGACATGCCAACCCCAGAGGCAGGAGTGGGTGGGCAACTGGGTCCTGGGGCTGGGCTGTGGAGCGATGGTATCCCAGTCGGGAGTCTTCGGTTCCAGCAGGGGTGGTCACAGCAACTGCACCCCTGGCTGACGTGCAGGCAGCAAATGGCAGGGCACGTGGGCAGCAGGCAGTCAGGCAGCAGCAGATTGCAGGTGGGAGCGTGCTCGGGGCTCTGGGGGGCAGTAATTCGGCCTTCTGGGCAGGAGCGTTGTCTTCCGTGTGTTTTCGCGTGGCCAGCTTGATACGGAGTGATTTGGCATGTGAAAAAATTGCATGTCAGCTTGTAATTGGAGGAAAGGCCCTTAGCGCGTAAGCGCGTCAGCACAAGTACGCATTTCATTGGACCAAAGGCCCTTAGCACGTAAGCGCTTCTCTGACGGTACGCGCGCAGGCGTTTCCCTCATGACGTGGGCATAGTGGTTCAGCGCGCATGAAAAAACTGCATGTCTGCGTGTGAATGCGTGTAATCCGAGGAAAGGGCCTACGCGCATAAGTGACGTGACGCGCGCGGGCGTTTCCCTCAGCACGGGTTAAAGGTGAGCAGGGCCAGCAGTTTGCTGTACTTGCCTTTCATGGAGACCGACGTGTGTAGCTGCTTCGTGTTGTTTCGCACGCCATCACATCTTCACAGCGATCGAGGACGTAGCTCTTCTTTTGGCGGGGGTATTGGCTACGCGTGTTTTTCATTATCACGCTAGTCAGACGGTGAGTCACGCATGCTATTTTTCCCACTGCGGGTGCCCCTGTGTATCGCACCCGTTTTCGAGGTCATAGTTGCCTGTGTGTCCCACGCATATGCGTTTTTTGTGTTACTGGGTGCCACCGCGTACTCCGGAAGGTTGATTCCACGCACGTAGGCTGCAGGGTTGCGTGCATGGTTTTACTGCAGCTTTGGGGTGCCTGAGCGTAGCGTGACCCGTCACTACATCACCGGGGACACATACAGCCTTGCAGGTGCAGGGGGGCTGTTAACATCTTGCATCCCGTCCCCTTGACCCCAATTGCCCAGGTCAATTGTACACCTCCCATTGTCACTACTCCATCTGTGCCGGCACTACTCCATCTGTGCCATGGTTGGGAGGCCACCAAAGGTGAGGGGCGCCTCAGCTGGGCATACTCCTCATGGAGGGCATGGTCAGGGACGTGGTCGGGGTGACCAGGGAGTCGGGGGACTCCAGGGTGTCCAGGGTGGCCGCAGAGAGGGAAGAGGCAGGGGTGCGCCACTTGAGCACGATGTTGTGCCATGTGTCGGTGCAGTCATGCCACCACCCCCTGTGGTTCTGGGAGATGCAGCTTCTGCATCTGGCACTGGTGCCCGTGTGACCCGGCAGTCCGTTTCATCGACTGCCATGGGCCCAAGGGTAGTGGTAGCTGCAGGTGCAGCTGTGGACACCACCACCCAGGCTCAGGGTCTGCCAGCGCAGGCTGCGTTGGCGATTGAAGAGCCCTTGGAAGATTTCCAACAGGACCGGAGGGAAACTGTAGGGGCACGCAGAGCTGCCCTGACCAAGACACGTGTCCCTGGGGCAGTAATGTCATCTGCTGCCCCGAACAGCCGGGTGTTGGCAAGTGCAGGGGCAAATGCAGCCAACAACACCCCGGTTGTGAATCTGCCAACCAGGACACTTGCGGTCAATGACCCTGCCACAGCGGATATTGATGGGCAGGGTCCATTAGAGAGCACCCAACTGCCACTGACACAAGTCAGCCCTTTGGTCGTCCCTCCACCTGCCATTCCCTTGGCTCAATCCACCAGCCCCACTGGCCATACTGATCATGGCGGCATCAGCCAGCCAGGGTCTGCGCCACAATCCAAGAGGAGGAAGGTTGCACCTGCAGCACAGGCTGGGACCCAACACACAGCCACAACCTCCTGCACGTAGAGGAAGGAACTGGACTTCATCGTGGGCTACGTGCGGAAACACAGCCGTGTCATGCTAGTGGGGGCTAATTGTCAGACTACGGCTGCCCACCGTGATACCCACTGGAAGCAAGTTGCGGAACATGTGAGTGCATTCGGCCATGAGGTGCGCACGGCGCAAGAGTGCAAAAAGCGTTGAAATGACCTCAAACGCAGCGCTAAGGCTAAGCGTGCCTCAAATTACAACTTGACCCTGGTGACTGGCTGTGGGCCTGCACTGGAGGAGGAAGACCTCACTCCGCATGAGTCACTCGTTGCAGAGTTCATACCATCATGAGTGGGAGAGATGCCGGACTTTGATGCCCAGTCCGGTGAGTGTTGATGCGTGTTTGTCGAGGACGTATGTGTTTTACTTGTGTGATGTGTTGTGCATGACTGCCACTACATGTCACGTGTACATGGTTATGATGTGTGAGTAATGCAATGCTTCCCTGATGCATGTCTACTCTGCTGGATGGTGGACATGTGGAGCAGACGGGGACTGTCCACATCATCACTTTTGCACCGTAGTCACATGCTGGTTACCAGTATGCCCCTCCGGTCCATGTTCCAGCTCACTGGCACTTCTGCATGTAGCGTGGGGTGAGCTTCCTCTCAGCCCAGGAACTATGCATAGCATGATTGACGTGCATGTGTCCTCTGCCTGCAAGGGGGTAGCCAATGTAGGCATGCTCCCTTGCCCCTCAACCCCCTGCTCTGCACCCCAATTCCATCTTAGCACTGGTCTGCTACAATATTGCCGTTGGTTACTTCCCTGGTCATGCCTCCTGTGTACATTCTAACATCCAGCGGCCAATCTGCCAGTCATATCCATTGTGGTACATCCTTAGTACTTGATGCAGGGTGTCTCACTTGGACTGTGCAGAGGTCAGATGCCCCGCAGGGACATGAGTGCCCATTCATGCTCCATGTGCATTCCACGCATGCCCATATGTGTCCATGACTGGATGATCACTGTTACACAAGTCCATGATGACCCAAATTGCATGGCATTTCATCTGCCTTCCTGTGTCAACTGTGGCTCAGTACTGTGTTGCACACATGTTTAGGGTCTGATAATCTGTGAGGGTCACAGGCCTCAGCCTGTTTAATGGCCAATGACTCTGTCCAACTGGTGTAGTGTCTTCTTCACACGTGGGTGGACTCCAGAGGTTTCATCATGTGTCCTGCTTACTGTCCCATCATCATTTGCAGTGTTGTCACTTGACTCACATGAAGCTGTTGATGCTAGTCAACACTGTCAGTCAATACACAGGTCTATGGTCAGCCTTTTGATACCATGATAGGCATCCCTGCTTTTGCACTTGGGTGGAGGGGTGCTTTGCTTGTAGATATGCTACCCATTGAATGCACATTGCACGTGATGCCTGAAGTTGACCTTGCACTGCCTTCACATTTTCTGACACACACCATGGAGTCCTTGTACATGTAGGTAGTGAGTAACATACATATTTGCTGCACTGCATAGACCCACTTCAATGCAGACTGCCACCTTTCAACAGGTCTGATCACAGAAGCAATTCCAAGTTGACCCAGCATGCATGCCAGGTTCTATTTTGCGTGTCACATGTCTGCCAGATGTGTTTGTTGTCAGTGTGTGTGTGTGTTGTGTGCTTCGAACATGTGCAGTCACCTTTTTTCTCTCTATTTTTCAGATGATGATGCAATGGAGCTGGAGGATGGTGTTGTCATGCCAGGCACAGGGTTGTTATCACTACATCAACCCAGCCCAAGTGGGGGTAGTGGGGTGGTAGGCCACGAAAACCCCCAAGTGCTACAGTCCATCTTGTCTCTGGCTGCCTATGAGTCCAGCTCTGAAGAACACTCTAACGACCATGTCGAGTTGGATGAGCATCAGGTCCATATGTCAGGGGTGAGTGATTCTGATGTGGACACTCCTCTGTCCGCGACACCTGCACTGAGGGGTCAGACAGTCTTGGAACCTCCGCCCGTGATGGATCGGGACGCAGGGTCACCCTCCACACCAGTCACTGATGTGCCTGGGACATCACTTCGACAGGGGCATGTAGTCGTGCAACCGCGGGCGGTGCCAACACAATGAGGACACATGGTCCTTGGGTCCCGCAGGGGTCAAGCCCAGCAACGTGGTCGCCGCGCGCAACCACAGTATACTGAGTGGGACCAAGACATGACTGCCAATTCTGAACGGCAGGGGGCAGCAATGGAGAACATTGCTGAGAGCGTGGAGCGTGTGGCCCAATCTGTGCTTCCCCCTGCTAGGCAGGTGCTTCTCCAGCAGCAGGAGGCACGGTCCACGGCCCGCTCGCTCAGGCTGGGCATGGCGGCCTCAGACATGGCATGCCAGGCTGAAATGTCGTCTCTGCATCAAGCAATTGCTGCTCATGCAGAGGCACACATGAAGACCCTGAGGGAGGAGCATGCTTCCCTCAGATCCACTCTTGGTGTCCTTCTGATATCCCAGAGGGAGCGGGCAGAGGAGAGGTTTGCACAGCTTGAGCGTACCATCTCAACTGAGCTACATGCTTGCCGGGAGGTGCAGCGGTTGTCCAGCCAGGCCTTGCAGGAGGAACTCCGTGTTACACGTGCTACCTTGCAAGAGGAAAAACGTGTATCACGGGAGGTTCTGCATGCAGACCTACATGTCATTGCCACACAGAACCAGGCTCACCCGTCCGGCAGACCTGCTGCCGACGAGGGGCAAGCTGCGGCTAGGCGTGGTCATGCTCCTGTGCCACATCCTCCTTTCCAGGAAGAGGCAGACTCGGATGACAATCTATCTCCCACATAGGTCGGGCTGTGCAGGCGTTGAGCCCATGGAGGTTTTTTTTTTCCTCAGCATCATCGCATGTGGGTGTTGAGCAGCATGCTGTCCCTCCCCCCTCCTGGGTGCCTCCCCACCCCCCCCGGGTCGTATGTGGCCATTTTTGATTTTTCTTTTAGTTTAGTTAGTTAAGTTTCTGTTTGATAGTTAGTTTAAATAGGTAAAGTAGGTTTTTCATAGTTAGTGTAATTAGTTAATATAGTTTAAAATTGCTAGTCTATTGTGCTTTCATGTGATGGTGTGGTGCGTGCTTTGTGGCTTTTGAAAGCATCCACTGTCTGTTCCAGCTGGGCCCTTCAAGCTTGTCTTGTGTATGTGTTTGCTGCTTGGGGTCCTTGACTCACATATGCCACTCCTGCTTCCCTTATCCATGGGCTCGCAAGGATGGTTCGGTGTAACAGCCTATTACACAAGGGCAATGGACTGTCATATCTGTGGCATGTCTGCTGCTGTAGAACTTGTGTTAACACCCCTAGTGGGGATGATTGGGGTGTAATTGACCACTGTTCTTCTTTTGCTAGATGGGGTGTTTAATGATTCATGTGTACATTCATTGCTATGCATTGTGTAGTATGTTTCTTATCTTTAATGAACATGTGCTTGTTGAAAATCATGCCGTAGATAGTGTGTTCCACACTGTTGCTGTGAAAGACGGACTGATGGTGTGATTTCTGATGTACGTCTCTAACATGGTCCAGTCATGTAATGCCTGAATAGACACACACAGATGAATATTAAGCATTAATCATGTGTTGCATGGACTTTCTGCAGGGGGATGAGCCTCAAGACCACCTTTGCCAGCAGACATGGGCCATTGGACGTCTGGAATCTGGACATGTTTGGTGGTGCCGACATGCGCATGTGTGCGCAAGCAGAGGCACAGGGATTGCGATCATACATCCAATAAACAATGACGTGTTTCAAGGGACTCCAGGCAAGGTGAGCAGCACAGGGGGGTCACAACACAGCAAACCTTCCACCTGGCCAGTTTGAACATGCATGCTTAATAGCAGCACTGACGGTGAGCTTGGACAAATATTGGTGTTGAAGCGCACAATACAGCTCAGATGTGTTGGTGGACTGATGGCTAGTAGATGGGAAAGTTGTCTGGGGCACCTGCATGGGCAGTGGCACACACCCTCCGGTCCACTATGGGCCATTGAGGCACTTGTATTAGTCATGTAGCGTTGCAAGACATGGAATGAAGCAGCTCACAGAGACAGACAGCAAGGGACAGACTCGGGTGCAGTGCATTTCATTTCCAAGTAGAATTTGATACATGCACTGGCTACTTTATTTCGGTCATGGTGGTACAGGACTTGTTCTGAAGTCAGACCTTGCTGTATGCGTCTGTCTACTTACCCAGGGAACATTTCATGTTGTGTGAATCGTGACACATTGGTGTTCCATTTGCCACGCACCCACCGGTGCCTGACTTAATGCATTGACTGTGTATGAACCATCACAGGGGTAATGTTCTTATGAGTATGAAGCATCCACACAAGATTGTCTGTTTGTAGAGTATTTTGTTACTTTGGGGCACATTTGGTGGTGTGTTTGTGTGTTTTGGGCACACACAGATTATTAACTGTGGCTCTCTTTGCAGGACTGAACTGCTCCTGTTACCGGACCGGAGAGTGCGCAGACAGGAGGCCAGCCCTCACCCCAGAGATAAGTTTCTCTTTGACTTCCATTTGAGTAATTTGCTGCTATGTGCATGTGAACAAGTTTGGTCTATTTGTGTATGTGTTAATGTGTGTACTACATTTTGGTGCATTCCCTACTTTCCCGTGTCAATCCCACTCCCCTCTCCTGCCCCTCATTCCGGTTATCCAGTATGCCAATGCATGTGCCAACTGCATATCCCTGACCCTCCTTCCCCACCAGGGTCTCAGAGGCCTGTGTGAGTTAGACCTTGCAAGCACCCAGACCACGGTGGGGGTGGTTGTTTTGTGCCACTCTTGCGCCTCTACACAGGAGCTGTGACAGTAGACATCCGTTTGTGTTGCATCATTCTATGTTATGTACCACACATGGTTCAGATCCTGCTGTGACATTGTTTTACTGTGCTACCTTGGTTGTTAACATCATTGTGGTAGTACTTGGCCTTTGTGGCGTACTGCTACTTGAAGTCATCTATTAGAGGCTGTTCTGGTTTGTTTTACTGCCTGCAGGGTATTTGCTTGGCTTCTGTGCTGTCCTGCTTTGAGTTCTCTTGGATTTTGTGCTTTTGCAAATCTAGGTGGACTCTGAGGGTACTGGCAACTTTTTACACACAAGGTGGGAGATGGTGACAAAGGGGAAGGGTGATCCTGTGGCCAGCTGGAATTCAAAGATGTCGGATGAATAACCCAGATGCAGTTGTTCAGTGGGTCGTGGTGATTTGTGAGGGGGGGGGTGTTTTGTTGTTGATAGTTGCCTTGCCCTGCAGTGTGATGGGCACCCTGAAATTGTAATTGTGCTTTACTATGTACATGATGTATTCTGCTCATCAATGCCTCTTCATGTGTTGTGTTTACCTTTCAGGTGTGAGGGGATAGTTGTGGTTTGACATGCTGGGGTATACACATGGTGAATGTTCACATGAGATGTGTAGAGGACAGTGATGGTCACTTGATTTCACATGCATATGTTGTGTGCATGTCCCTACTAACCCACACACTCGCACTATGATCCACTACATGTACAACCACCCTTACATGTCCACGTGTACACTCAGTTTGCCTTCTGGTGCCCACTGTGTCCCTGCAGCGAATGTTCTATAACCATTTGTGGATCCTGTACATGCCTAATTTTGTTATTTTATGTAGTTTGTCGCTTAGATGTGATGCTCAGGGTGTGCATCACACACAATGGCTGTACACTGTGCTGTGCGCTGAGCAGTGTGTTGCAGGAGGTGGACATGGCACACAGTAGCTGCAGTGTTGATTATGCAATGCACATTGTGCATGTGGACAGGCATTCATTGCTTTGTTTCAAATGCGACTTTTGGAATGCATTTGGGTATGACTTATTTTGGGTGGGAGGTTGTTGGTCTGTAATTTCATCTGATGCCATTTCAGGCATCATTGTCTGATGCCCATTTACATTTTGCACATGGCAATGTGTACCTTATTGGTACTGTGTTGGTGCATGGCTATTGCTTGCCATGTCATGTTGTGGTTTGGGAGGGTTTGAGTGACATACCAGTGATAGTCATGGCCTGTTTTGCAGGTCTGTGTGATTCACACCTTGAATGTGTGCCTTTTGGTCACACAGGATTGCTTGTGTTTAAGTAGCTAGGGACGCACACAATGTGGCAATTCCATGGCAACAATCTCAGGGTGGTAAGGTTGTGACAGTCGACTGTCTCTTTGTCATCATCGATTGTCACCTGGTATGTGCCAGGCCTGTGTGCACTCTGCAGGGTTGGGAGTTTAGGTGAAAAATCTGGCCACAAGCTGGGACCGGGCTTCCTCGCCACGTGCCCTCTCCCCTCCCATGGGCAGCGCCTGTGCCTGTGGTTGGGGATGTGGGGGCACCACCATGTCCACCGGTACGCCCTGCCGTGTTGAAACATTGTGCAGGACACATGCTGCCACAATGATCCTGCACCCTACTGGGGGTGCATAGAGTAGCTGCCCGTCAGAGCGGTCAAGGGAGCGGAAGTGTGACTTGAGCACTCTGAATGTGCGCTCCACTATGGCCCTGGTTGCAATATGGGCCGTGTTGTATCTTACCTGGGGTGGTGTGGTGGGGTTCCGGATTGGCGTCATCATGTGGTTGCTCAGAGGGAAGGCAGTGTCCCCTGGAGAGGTGATAATGGTTGTGATTATTGGGGTTTCTGTATTTGTGTGTGTGTGTGACATGCATGCATGTGCACAGGCATTTGTACTCACCTAGGAGCCATGTGTCACCATGCTACCCAGCTTCCATGGCCCGGCTCAGGGCGGACATTCTGTATATGAAACTGTCATGGGTCGAGCCAGGGTAGATTGCATAGAAAGAGGTGAGGATTCCCTTTGCATCGCATACCACCTGTACTTTGATGGAATGCCATTGCTTGCGGTTTCGGTAGATATGCTCAGTGGCCCTAGGTGGACGTAGGGCCACATGGGTGCAATCTATGGCACCGAGCACTTTGGGGAAGTGTGCCACCCTGTAAAATTCCTGGACAACGGCCTGCCCTTCTGCGGGTGTTCTGGGCATGTATATGTGCCTGCAGACTGAGGGGCGCGCTGTCATGATTGCCAATACCTGGTGTAGGCAGCGTGACTGCGTGGCCTGTGAGTCCCCACCCACTATGGCAGTAGTCCGCTGAAAAGACCCAGTGGCCAAAAAATGCAGGGCATTGAGCACCTTCTCCAAGGGGCTCAATGCTTGGGAGCAGAGGGTGGGGGATGTTAGGTCATCTTCCCACTCCCTGACCAGGTCTAGGATGATATGGGGTGGAAACCTATACCTGCCATAGACCTGCTTGTCAGGCATCCCAAAAAGGCTTGTCCGTGGTGAAATAATGCGTGCCCCGGCTATTCTCCTCCTCCTGCGGTGTCCCACGATCAGTGCTGCGACAAATGGGGCATTCATCGTAGCTGTATATACGTGTTTGTTGTTTGCGCGCACTTTTATGCTGTGCACGGGGACGCTTCCGCCTGCCTTCGTGTGGCAGATGCGTTGACGCCTGTGTGCGTCTTTTGCCGTGCGCGGGTATCCCGTATTCTAATCCATGAATACGGGTTGTTCACGTGCATGTGGGCGTTCCGTGTAGTTCCCTGCAGTACTTCCCCAGTTACAACTTCTTTTTCACGCGTTGTTCCCCATTCCGCGTGTTACGCCCACTGTTCCGCCCACTTTTGTTGTGTGCGCTGCGCTATGTGCGCTTTTGCTGTGCGTGAAGCGCACGCCGTTTGATTACGTGTGTGCCCGCGTGCGCCATGCACGGATTTGGCGCACAACCAGTGGGAAAGTGGGAAAGTAGCGCAGCGCCTTCCTTGAATCGCACGCGCTTGCTTTCTCATGCTTGCGCCTCCTTGCGCCTGCTTGCGCTCGGATTTTGGGCGCACGTTTGTTCCATGAATCGGCCCCACAGTGTTCAGGGGAAGCCCTTTCTCACTCCCAGGGGCGTCCATGACCTCCTAAGAGAACACCCGACAGAGAGCTCAGACTTGTCCATTCCTTTCGGTAACTGCGGACCCAGTAGAGGAACTAGAGGTTGCAGTGAAGATAAGCAACAAGGAATTTTCATTTTTATTTGACACAGGAGCTACCAAGTCCTGTTTTAGGGAGGGAAGGTTTCCCCTGCCGGGCAAAGTAATGGACATGCATGGTTTTTCTGGGACTGTGGTAATGGTTCCTATTACTGAGATTTACCTCTTACCATAGGTACACAATAAATTGTAACACCCTTTCTGTACTCATGAGATACGCCATTCAACATATTAGGCCGATACATTTTGAGCAACATAAACATGACCATTTCGTCTTCAGAAAATGGTATTGTGGGTTCCACTCCAGGCATCTATCACACACGGGTTTCAGCACTGATACAAGCATTCTGCACTCACAGCCCTTTGAGCACTACGCCACTCTACCCGGAGGTATTCCTTTACGGAGTACAAATATTGTCGGGATGGGTGCCAGGATTAAGGACCACATGTTTTGATTACCCACCGAATTTGTATTCGGACCATCAGTGCACAAGGAAGTAGTACAAGGCACCAGTATCATCATCCACTCAACAGCAGCACTCACAAAGAAAGACAAGGTGGTTTTGCAGGGCTCAGATGATGAAGGTACTGAATGGCGTCTTATGCATTGACCCAGCACGATTAACTGACTTGACAGATGAACAGCTTTTTACAGAAGATGATGACGCAGGGCAAATGGTATTTCAAATATGCATACCATGTCAGTTAGTTGAAGAACACAGAGAGAGTCCCCAGAAAATACTTACCATAAAAGGATTATCAGCACACTTGCAAGAAGATTTAAACAATGTGTCCAGAGAAATCTGGCCCAGCGTACCCCATGATGTCGGTCTTCTGAAGGGAATAGGAGTGGTCGCATCAAGCTGAAACAGGAGGTCATTTTGCCCTGAGTAAAACAGTACCCCCTGTCATGGGATCCAGACCAGGGAATTTATGAAACAATTTTGGCTCTGTGGTGACAAGATATCAGAATCACCATATAACATGACCATATACCCTGTAAAGAAAGAAAAAAAGGGTTGTGGAGTATGGTTCAGGTCCTCTGCCCTTTAAATAACTTAGAGTATGCAGAGTTTCAGGTGGTGCCGAATTCAGCCACCAATTTGTGTAACATTCCCACATGAGCTACGTATTTCAGAGTAATCGATTTAAAGAAAGCATTTTTCTCGATTCCATTGCACCGAAGACTCACAGTATCTCCATGGGTTTATCTACCATAGGACCAGGTTCCAACATACTTGTTTACCACAAGGGTACTGTGAATCCCCAGGTGTTTTCAACAGACTACTACAAATATATTTAGGTAATTTACAGATGCCTGGCACATTGATTCAATATGTTGATGATCTCCTAATGTGCAGCACCACTGAAGAGCAGTGCTGAGGGGATTCAGAAACACTACTGACACTATTGGCTGCCAAGGAATACCAGGCTAATAAGGACAAACTGCAATATGCCAAAATGAAGTTGTGCATCTAGTAATGGTAATATCCTCGGATGGGAGGAGGGTTGCTCAGGAAAGGGCGGCTGCAATACACACTACACCACGGCAGTGCATAGTAAAAGAGATGCAGCAATTACTGGGACTGTGCAATTACTGCGGGTCTTGGATTTTTGATTATTCCACCTACACCAAGCCTCTGCTTCAGGGGTTGAAGGAAGCACAGAAAGGAAAAGGCCCCATAAATTTGACAGCAGAAATGATTGATTCATTCCAAGAATTAAAGAATGCATTTAGCAATACACCCATATTAGCAAATCTAGATTATTTAAAAGAAATGTTCTTTTCTCTCATTTGAATGGTCAGCTGATGACTGCTGTTTTCGCCCAGAAGACCTCACAAGACCAGAACCCAGGGGCTTATTATACTGGTCATCTAGACCCAGTGTTGCATGGACACTTTCCATGTGAAAAGACACTTGCAGCAGCAACAGCTTTTGCCATACAGAAATCATCCACAATCAATATGGGCTGTCCAGTGACGCTCTATGTGGAGCATGTAGTATTTGCCATCTTGGATACATCCATGTCAACCCTTACCACCCAACGAGCTTCGGCATATGAGATAATACTGTCCAATCCTTCCATTAACATAGTGCAATGCCACCTTGTTAATCCATCTACATTTCTGGTATGACTGGGGTTCTCTAGGATCGGACTTGATGACCTACATCCCTCCATGTCGTCCGAGTGGCAATAGTTAAAATACATATCTCTTCTCACTATGTTAATTACGCGACTTCCTTTGTTCAGGTGTTTAGCTGTGGGTCAGGGAGACAGGATGGGTTTCAGGAAATTGAAAGGCATGGTTAGGCAAGAAGGTTTGATAGAAGCTTTAAATGGGGAATTTAGCAGGTGTTGGGCACACATTGCATTAGCAATTTGCAGTTCAAGCAGGTTGGACTTAATGACCCTGCTTTAGAGGGCTTTAATAATAGACAGACATAAGAGAACAATTCTCAGGAGAAACCCCTAGGCCTCATCCAGGGGCATAGATCCTCTGTTGGAATGTAAGTATGATGACAGGATGCTTGCTTCAGTTGATAGACCATGAAAGATAGGGATGTACAGCTGTATGTACAGGAAAGAATCAGTGAGTCACAGATACAATGGTCAGTACTGTAGATGACCCTACTATGCAGATGTTGGGCATGGAGGGAAGGATCCAGACACATATTTGCAATTTGATATATTGTAAAGCAAGAATTTGTTATTTTACAAAATGTTAATTAACGATATGGTGTGTAAGGATGAGTATGCTCCTCCTTTTGCATATACTTGATTAAAGCTCAGAAGTTAAGGGGTTAATATGGCAATTACTGCATTCATATAGATTATTCAAGCTCAAAATATATACACTGTATTTATATATTTATTTATTGGAAATTAAATGTGTCCTTCCAGGAAGTGCTGTAAAAAATGATATAATGATGGCTGAATTAGTTTGTTTTACTATCTATATATATATATATATATACACACACACACACACACACACACACACACACACACACACCCACTCCACCTTCCAGTGCTGACAGTTTTCCCTTCTGATGACTACAAGTTTTGCAGCTCAAAAGTGATTCTCTGTGATTCTTAAGAAAATAATAAAGAGGAATAAGCATGTGGTAGGCTTTGACAGCACACACCGTAGTCCCTGATCACTCCAGCACATTAGATGACACATATGAAGCATTGCACAACCAACAGTTTTGGCATGTGTGAAGGTAAAGGACAAGCATTTGACAAGTACTGCCATACTGATACTACTTGTCCACAAGATGCCAACAGTTTGTAAATGGTGTGAATACATGGGCTTGTAATCGTAGTGCCTAGCAAAAGTCCATGTAATGTCTACAGAAGAGCTAAAACTATTGTATTTGTCAATGATTGTCTTTAAGAGGAATTTGGTGCAGGGAACAGATGCAATAACTCACATATTGTTTAAAATCAAGGGGATAAAGAATCCTAAAAAGCGGCAGACTTATGAAAGACATACATAAGTCTACAAACTCTCACCATGAGAACGAGAGAAAAACCCAAAATAAGAGGTGCGGTGGCCTCTTACTTGCTTTTGTTCCCTAATCGTTTTTTTTTAGATCAACTCTCTTGTAATGTAGATGAAATGTGTTGCCAACAAGAGAGGAATTGTTAAAAAGGAAACAAATTTGCAGTGGGGAATCCATGTGTCGATTTTGCAAGGATAAACAGGTAACTGAAACTGCAAGGCACCTACTTCTAGAGTGTTCCGCCCTACATGTGCAAAGAACGGCGTATTATAAAAAATTGCTCCATAAAATAAATTGGGCAGACACAGAGAGTTTTTGGAAAAGGTGTCTACCTGCCAATTAACTGTCAGTAGGAATTACTGTGGCAGGATTTTTTAATTTCCTGAAGCTGGGTGTCCCAACGGATACTAAAGAGAGTGTAACATGACAGACTAATTTTAAATTGTTTTGTGGTCCTTCCTCCTCATTCTGAGCTTTTTAGGACATTTGATTCTGGATGCTTCTGGATGTTTCGTATATTGATATTGATGAGAATTAATTGAAGGACAGATTTTAAAGGTGATGTTAATGCGATGTAAGATGATAAGATCACTTCAATGTAATTGTTTATTCTTAATGTTATGCATATGTTCTATTTGTATTTCTTGTGATGTGTAACTTGATGAATTGAAAAAAAACATAAAGAACAAAAAACAAAATAATGAGAGAAAAAGAGTAGTACAATTTAAAGTGTATTACATCAAATAATTGCTTTATTTTGTGGGAGAATTAAATGAAGGACACACATTACACACTGGGATAACATTGCTAATAAAGAAAAGAATATCTTGGACAGAGCTACATGGAATCTTAATTGTGTAGTATTTGAGTAAATATTTTCTACCACAGGGACTTATAACACAATTTCAGTCACAACTGTATTTGGATTCTAAAGAATTTATCACAAAGGGAAGCAATTCCGCCAATAAATGTGGAAGGGACTTTAAATGAATTTCTAAGGAATGCTAGTGGTTGGTGTTGTGGCATGTGTGGCTTGTGGTAGGGACTAGCTAGTTCTCATCATAGAAAGAGCCAGAGAAGTGGCCAAGAAACTAGGTGAGTTAGAGGGAACTATTAAGAAACTGACACCTCTTCAAACATACAAATGATCAATGTGGTGTTTCAAGAATTTAAAGACTATACACCTCCAGCAAAGGTAATAAAAATAAGGAAATACATCAACAATTAGAAAAATGAAGGAGCTTTTCCTGGTACACAGCAGAACCAGTCCAGAAGAACAATGTGCAACATTGAACAAATGTATGCAAGAGGTTGGGATCCGGGCAATCCGCTTCTACTGTAACAGACCGATTCTACTCTTACATTTCAGGTAAAATGTTTTGTTATTCGTTTTTAAACCCACCATAATACTCATGGTGATTTCTAAACATACCCCAGTGCTCCAATCAAAATTAATTCCAGACTGCACCTAACGGAGGATCCCCAATGAGGGTGATAACCATGTGTGGTAGTCTGCATCCTTGAAAGGTGTCTGTCTTGAGTTGATAAAGCTTTTTTTTTTAAATAAAATAGCCCTGACCTATAAGAGAAAGACACATTGGGCCTCATTATAAATATGGCGGCCTGGAATTAACATGCAGTCATTCCGTTTACTGGTACGTTTTCAAAATGCCATACTAACAGTTTGCTGGTGGGGCGGCTGGTTTTACCTGTAGCTCTGGGCTGCCGGTAATTCTAGCACCCCACCACTAAAAAATTCCGGTTTTGGTGCCGGTAATACCAGCATTTCCCCCCATGGAGTCCTATCATGGAATGGGGAATTACTGCCATGGCTGCCACTTGGAACATGTAGGTAACAGTAATTCCATTTGGTGGTATTCCGCCGGATTTAACGGCAGGATACCACCAAACATGTAATGAGGCACGTTTTTTAAATGGAAATGCATGCGTATTAGCTAATTTGTATACCCACAATGCATTTTTGTTCGGTACTGTAGGTGAACTTCTAGGGATGGCTAGTGGTTGGTGTTGTGGCATTTATGACTTGTTGGCGGCTTGTTGGTGGAAATGGCCTATCCTACCTTCACATTTCAGATAAAAGATGTTTTCATACATTTTTTAAACCCACCAATGGTGTTTGTTAACCATGCCCGATGCTCCGAAAACAAGTATTCTGGAATGTACCACTCTAGGAATTCCTAATAAGAGTGAAACACATATACTGTTTTCTGCACTTTTGATCGCTGTTTGTCATGGGTTGATAGCACTGTGTATAAAAGAGCAGTGCTCTATGAGATGAGGACAATTTACTGTATTAAAAATGCATGTTTTGGGGTTTATATGTATGTGCATAATGCATTGCTCAGTGGCTCTGAACTGGAGGTGACATATTTGGGATGGCTACTGGGTGCTGCTGTGGCTTGTTGGCTAAAATTACCTAATGTAATAGTTTACAAGGTACAAAATACAGCTTCAGATATTGTTTAACTTGTTTGAAAAACCTATGTCCACCCTAATGAAAATGTAGGTGTTAAGATGGATTTCTGAACTCTGTCCTGGAGGGGCAGAGGTTCAGAAGGCCAGCCTAGTTTCTTGGAACAGGGTAACCTCTGGACAAGCCAGACCAATCAGGGTAGCGATGGTGGCGATCAAGACTAGGTCTCAAGTGGGGTGAGGGTGACTGAAAGCCCGCAATGAGCACACAAAGCAAGGACGCTTACAAATTACTCCAGGCAGGTGTTATATTAAAAATATAGACACATTTATTACAAGGCCTTTGTAACATCGACCATAGTAAAGAATCACGGTAAAACTCCAGCAAACCAACACATCACAATCAATACAATATATATACAAGACCGAGGGGTCTAAAGAGTTAGAAGCACGAAACATGCAGACCACCTAGATGGGGAGGAAAACAGGCAGTGCAAGTAATCGTTAGACCCAGTTCGACATCAGAGGCCACCTAACTAGAAGGAAATCCGAGCCCTACGAAGAGTCGAGCCTTGTGCTCAAATGTACCTGCACACGCGGGTGCCAACGGGCAAAGGAGAGTCTCTTCAGGGAAATCAGGCAGTTCAGAAAGGTGGACGAAAAGATGGTGAACAAATCCCTGTGACTCAGGCAAGGCCTCCACTTGGGAGCAGAAGCAGGGCGTGAGTGCCGGAAAGGGTTTGCTGTTTACAACAGCGATGGAAAGCCACAGACTCCTGCGGGAGGGCGACCGGTTAGGGTATTGACTACTCACCGGTCCCCGATGCAGGCAGACCCAGGCTTCTCTGGTTCAGTTTCGGTACTGGCAGGTTCAGGTGCGATCAGAGGGCCGTCTCGACGCAGTGTAGATTCCGCGACAGCAGGAGTCAGGGTCGAGGGTGTCCCAGATGCAGCAAACATGCACAGGTTTGTTACCACAGCAGGGCAACTCGGCAACCGCGTGTATTCTGGTCCCAAAGCATACGTCTCACTTCAGACCTGGGAGCGCCAAGTGTACGAATCGTGTGAGAGTGCCGAGGACAGGGGATTAGCAGTAAACCAGATGGTGGTGACAGAGCAAGGTTCCTGTGTAGGCTGGTCAGTCCACTGGATGGCCCAGGGACGCTTCCGAAGGCTTACGTACAGGATTTGGTGAAGATGCCGAGAATAGTTGTTCCCACTATTCTAAAGGGTCGAACCCCCTTTGCAGACCTTCTCGTTCAATCAGAGGCCGAGTGGTCTCGCAGGACGACAGCAGTGCAGGGTGCCAAACCTTCAACGGGTCACCAGCGATTCCTCGACTCAGCTTCTTAGTTGCAGGATACTTGGCTCCTTACCCTTTGTTCGTGAGAACTCAGGAGATCGACCTGGTAGTGGTGTTTTCAGCCTCCTCTTATCCAAAGTTCCCTTCGTGCCAAAATGGAGAGGGCCAATGGGAGATCCACTCACAAACACTCACACCATACATGGACCTATCACGGACCACGGTGGTCCCAGGCATTCAGGACACTATAGACTCTCTGGCACCCAGGATGTGTATTGGGAACAGACATCCCAGCCCACATCCTGGAGGCACACTCAAGGCATGCCGAAGCCCGCGAAAGTGTTGTGTTTCGCGGGAAAGTGCATGACCAAATAAGGACTGCCCCGGGTCGGCTCGACCTGGGTGAAGGTGAAGGAGCAAGACGGTTAGCGGACAGGACAAAGAACCTCGTGGCATGGCCATTATTGGAGGCCAGGCCACCCATTTGGGCCAAATGCGGGAAGCGCGGTTAACATGGCAAAAAGGGGTTCAAAACACAAAGAAATGATAGCTGCCCCCAGTCCCGTCCGTGACACAGTTGCACATTTCATAATAAGTCCAACGAGAGTTTCTAGGGCCATTGGAATGACTAGAGACCCAAGAGCGCGGTAATGTAAGTTACGGTACACTCTTGTGTCATGTTGCTCAAAAGCTGCAACATGAGGAAAGGACTAAGGGAAACAAAGTCTCCCAGTACTGACTGTTTTAAGGGCATGTCAGTTTCCCCAGAAGAATTGAGCGAAAGCCCAGAGGAGTGCAGCGGAAGGCTGCGCTTCTCTGGCAAAGTCTAGATCAGGGTGTAAAACAACAGCAAAAAGTTTGGGGGTTGCCACATGGAAGGAAAATTACCTACAATTATGAAATCTTTCCTAACACTCGCCCCTCCCAGACTAAGGACATGGGGAACTAATCCACCCCTGGATGAGTTTCTTGTTCAGGTTGGTTAAACATTCTGGACAACCCATCAGCATTGCTATGTTGGACACCTGGCCTATGCTCAATAGTGAAGACACAGCCTTGCAGACCTATGGACCACCTAAGCAACTTTGGATTATCTCCCTTCATGTTCATTAGCCACTTTAAAGGCTTATGGTCAGTTTGCACAGTGAAGTGGGTCTCATAGAGGTAGGGCCTCAGCTTCCGTAGGGCCCACACAACAGAGAAACATTCTTTCTCTACTGTGGACCATCTGAGCTCTCTGTCCTCAACCTGGCGACTAATGAAACCAATAGGGTGTTCCCTACCCTTCTCATCTACTTGTGATAGTACAGCTCCTATCCCAGTGTCAGAGGCATCTGTCTGCACAATAAAAGGTATTTTTTTTTTTTATTACTTGTATTTAATCATAAAGAAAACAGATTTTTACAAGAGCGTTTTTCAGTCCAACTGAAGGGAGTCCACTCCTAATTTTGCTTGATAAGTAATGAGTGATGCATGCCTGGCAATTTGATTCATTGTAGGTGTAGTCATGCGCCAACCTCTGGAATCGCCTTTATTCTTTCCAAGGCCAAGTTTAGAAGTTTTGCGGCAGCCGTGTGCCATTGGGTCTTTTCGCCCGTTATTAGGCGTTTCCACCAAGTATCTTCATTCCCTGCAAAGGAGGTTGCCGTCAGGGTGGAGAAATATGCGATCCTCGCCTGATGGAGGGCAGGACAACACATCAGCAGATGTTTTATTGATTCAATAACCTCGGGATTAGAACATAATCTACAGTTTGTTTTCTCCGAGTCTGCTCTAATGGCTAAAATTTCTCCAGTCGGTAAGACGTTTAGACGGGCTTTTAGAAAAGTTCTCATCAGTAATTTATCGGGATATTTCTTGCAATACGCCATCGGTTCTTTTAATTTGTTGGTGTTCATGGGAAGGTGTTCAAGAAGTTTGCAAGAGGATACTGACTCAATGGTATTAATCCAGTCCCCACATTCCAGTTTTGTTTTTATCCTGGTTGGGTTGTCTTTCAGTTCTGCTTCTGTACATACAATTTGATGTAGTTTTTGTTTTTGGTCCTCAGCCCACTTATTCATAGTTTGATTAGAACCTTTTTCCAGTTCTGATGCCATTATTTGGTAGATTTCCAGGCTCTCGGGATGAATGATTTTCCTATATAACTGAAGAGAGATATGGTCCACAACTGCCTTCAACGACAGAAGGCCAAGTTCACGCCTGATTGGGGCAATCGGAGTTGAGTTTGGTAGGCCCAGGACGGCTCTCCATATGTAACCCTCCAATTTTTGCCAAATTAGAGGAGGAATGGAGGGTATGGCATCCATGCCATAAGTCAGTGATGGAACAATCTTTGCCTTGTAGTAATTTATGGCCGGTTGGAGGGAGAACTTTCCGTATTTTCGGTCAACCATTCTCAACTGTGCTGTCAAACATTTGGTTTTTGACCATAGATTGACTTGCATACTGCTCGCTTTCTTCGAGCTGTCCACGAACACTCCCAGGTATCTGAAAGAATCCACCACTTCAATTTGTTTCTCGTTCAGGTTCCAGTGGAAACGCTCCTTTTTTTTTATGGCCCTTTTTTGCAGAATCATTATCTTTGTTTTGGATTTGTTGATCTCCAAGTTGTTTTCTTGAATATATGATGATAAATTATCCAATTGACTTTGGAGACCCACCTGGGTCAGATCAAGTAGGATTAAATCGTCTGCATACAGCAGTCTTGGGATATGAGTCACACCTATTTTGGGAGGGAATGATCTGATCTTGTTTTGGCTGTCCTTAAAATCTCCTAGGAATGATATAAACAAAGCTGGGGCCAGGGGGCATCCTTGCTTTACCCCTCGACATGTTTGAATATGTTTCGATGTAAGGCCAGCGTTGTTTAGGCGGACTCTGATGGAAGTATCTCTATGGAGGCTGACTATGGGCTCTAAGATTGTATTCGGACAGTCCCATGTCTTCAATTTCGCCCAGAGTTTCTGCCTATCCACTCGATCAAACGCTTGAGATAAATCAACAAAAGCAAGGAAGACTCGAGGGCCACCTGTCAGAACTTTTTCTTTAAGTATCGTCAGACACATGATGTTTGCGCTGGTACTAGCATTTTTCTGAAAACCAGTCTGTAGAGGATGGTAGCAGTTTGCTGAGATCGCCCATTTCCGGAAGTGACACAGAAGGGAAGAGGCAAAAATCTTCCCAATGACGTCCAGAAGAGCTATTGGCCTATAATTCACAGGGTCGTCTCTGAGGCCTTTTTTATAAATGGGAACGATCAACGCTTGAGACCATGATTCCGGTACTGTTTTCTTTTCCCTGCAGAGTTTAAAGATCGCACTTATAAGATTTGACCACTCGACTGGATGTTGTTTTAGGTCACAGTTTGCTAGGCCGTCCGGTCCAGCTGCTCTTGATGAATTTAGTTTCATTATTATGTTGTTGATATCGCTCACATCTGTCAGGTCCACCCATGATGAGTCCACCGCTCTGATGAAATCCTCCTTGTTTTCTTCTGGTTCTTGGAACAGATTTGAGAAGTGTGTAATCCAGTTTTCTTCTGAAACTGGATTTATCATGTGTGATTTTGAGACCTTGTTTGGTTTATTTATCACTGCCCAAAAGTCACGAGATTTTTTATTAGCTAGTGCTTTCAGCATCAGTTCAGCGTCAGCTTGATATAAAAGGTTTCTTGAATTTTTCAACCATTGTTTGTAGTCTCTGGTTTCCGTTTTTAGAGTTACCCACAATGATGGTAGATTTGCACTTTTTGCTTTCCTTCTTAGTTTTCTTAACTCTCTGCGCTTTGCGACCAAAGGTGCATTGTATTCGTCGGTATGGTATTTGGTAATCAGGGGCCCTGAGAACAGGGGCCTGGCACAAGGAGTCTTTTAAGCCATTGAAGGCCTTCTCACACTCTTCAGTCCACGTTACATTCTTGGGTTTCTTCGGAGTGGTGAGAGCAGTCAGAGGGGCAGCTATGGTACCATAGTCTGCCATGAAGTTGCGGTAATACCCCGTGAGTCCTAAGAAGGCTCTCACTTGGGTTTGCGTAGTTGGGGTAGGCCAGTCTTGTACTGCTTGTACTTTACTGGGTAGAGGCTGTATCCTCCCTCCACCTACTTCATGTCCAAGGTAAACCACTGAGCCTTGTCCAATCTGGCATTTACTAGCCTTTATGGTCAAGTGTGCTTTCTGAAGAGCCTGGAGCACAATCCCGAGGTGTTTCACATGATCCTCCCAGGTGGCGCTGAAAACTGCTATATCATCCAGATATGCAAGACAGAATTCATCCAACCCGTTTAACACATGATTCACAAGCCTCTGGAAAGTGGCAGGCTCATTCTTCAACCCAAACGGCATTACCCTGAACTGGTAAAGACCGTCTGGAGTTGAGAACGCTGTCTTCTCCTTGGCATGTTCTGCTAGGGCTATTTGCCAATAGCCTGCAGTGAGATCAAACGTGCTGAGATACTTGGAGGCACCCAAGGTATCCACCAGCTCATCTGTTCGAGGCAAGGGGTGTGCATCTGTCTTGGTGACAGCATTCAGAGCCCTGTAATCCACGCAGAACCTCAATTCAGAAGTACCTGCCTTTGGAGCCAAAACCACAGGGGTGGACCAAGGACTACTAGAGGATTCAATCACCCCAAGATCTAACATTTTGTTGACCTCTGTCTTAATGTAAGACAGTACTTTGTCTGACATTCTGTATCCTCTACTTTTGGTAGGTACACTGTCTCCTGTGTCTATGTTATGTTTGCACTAAGGTGTCAAACCAGGGCACTGCGAAAACAGGGGGGAAAATTGCCTAAGCAAACTTTTCACCTTAGCCTGCGGATCAGAAGTCAGATGAGGGGCCACTCGGACACCCTCAAAGCAGCTAACTGAAGGACCGCTTTGGAACAGGTCGGGGAGAGGTTCAGACTCCTCTTCCTCAACATCTGGAGCCAGTAGCAGTGCTGCGATTTCGACTCTTGGGACGAAAGCCTTCAGCCTATTTACATTGAACACTTTTGGAGCCTGTCCAGGCCTTCCAAGGTCCACTTAATAGTTGACCTCACCCAGGGGTGCCATCACTGTGTAAGGGCCTGACCATTTATCCTGTAAAGCTCTAGGCCTTATGGGATTCATGATCAGGACTTGCTGACCAGGTGTGAAGTTGATGAGGGAAGCTTTCTGGTCATACCAATGTTTCAACAGGGCTTGTCCTGCCTTCAACTTGTCACTAGCCAGACCCATCAGGAGTACCATCTGTTTTCTGAGCCCTAACACATAGTCTACTACATTGGTAGTAATAGGGGGAGTGGGCATCTCCCATCCCTCCTTGACTATGGCTAAGGGTCCCCGCACAGGGTGACCAAACAGAAGTTCGAAGGGGCTGAAGCCAACACTGTCCTGTGGTACCTCTCGGTAGGCAAACAGTAAGCATGGTAAAAGAAGATCCCATTTTCTTCTTTGAGGTTCTTCCAGAGCCCCAATCATACTCTTTAACGTTCTGTTGAACCATTCCACCAGACCATTGGTCTGGGGGTGTTATGCGGAAGAGAACTTGTAGGTGACCCCACATTCTTTCCACATAGTCTGCATATACTTTGACATAAAGTTGCTGCCTCTGTCAGACACAACTCCTTTAGGGAAGCCAACCCTAGTAAAGATGCCAAGTAACGCTTTTGCAACTGACTTGGCAGTTACAGTTTTTAATGGGATGGCCTCAGGGTATCTGGTAGCATGGTCGACAAGCACCAGGATAAACTATTGCCTGAGGATGTTTGCGGGTCAAGGGGACCAACAATGTCGATCCCTATCCTTTCAAATGGTATTCCCACAACTGGGAGTGGTACCAATGGAGCTTGAATTGTTGAGCCACTCTTACCAGATAACTGGCAGGAGGCACAACTCCTGCAGTGACTTTCTACTTGCACCCCCAGCTTGGGCCAATAGAAGTGCATGGATAACCTTTGCTTGGTCCTCTTAATACCAAGGTGAACAGCAAGGGGCACTTCATGCGCCAACTGCAAGAGGAAGGGTCTTACAGCAAGGGGAACCACCAACCTCTTATGGTCTCTTTCTGTAGACCCTGTGGGCTCACTATACAGGAGTCCACCTTCCCAATAAATCCGATGCTTCCCAGGAGGTTCACCCTCAAGCTGGGAGCAGGCCTGTCTCCTTAGGCCTTCTAGAGATGGGCACTCATGTTGGCCTTTACTGAATTCTTCCCTGTTAGTACCACCTTCTACTAACAAGTTGTTTAGTTCAAGATGGTCATTGGGGTCAAATACTTCAGGCATCGCCGCCTCCTCGTCAGGTCCGGGCGATTGACCAACTTCCTCCACCGCAGTGGTAGGTGGGTTCGGGTGAATATTTTCTTTCCGTCATTTTGGTTTTCTGACTCCTTTAACCTTGGGTTTCCCCTTTGGCGGGGGCAGCTCACTGATCTTGGTCAGTGCTGCCCTTGTTTGAGACCTTGTGCAGGGTCTGTCAGCAGTGTCTCCCACGAGTCCTAACGCTCAGAGGTCATTGCCCAACAATACCTTTCCTGGGACGCTTCTCTGAACGTTCACTGGAATCCTGACTGCTGTACCATTGATAGTAAGATTTACAGGTATTACTGGGAACATGAGAGGTGGGCCGTCAGCCAACTTAGTGGGCATCAGAGTAGCTCTGGCAACTTCCTCTGAGTCTACCAAGGTAGAATCCACTACAGTTCGACTGCACCCACTATCCCTAAGAGCTGGAGTATCGACTCCATTGATCAGCACACTGTCTTTAAAGTAGTGCTTTGTGTTATCTGGAATCCTAGCATAAGCCTCTGTGACTTTAGGCTCCCAGGAAACCAGGGAAACTAAAACTACCCCAGCTTCTATCCCACTGGGGAAGGAGTCGGAGGAGAAGGATGCTCCGGTAATCTCTTCTTCCTCGAAGGAGGAGAAGGCCAGATTAGCAGAGTGGACCCCAAAGGTTTTGACTTTACATCTGGGATCCCCCTTCCGGTGGTCAGTTGCTCCGCAAGCAAAACACGATCCATTGGGTCGGTTTACATAGGGAGGCTTACTATAACCAGAGCTCTGTTTCAGAGGCTGACCTCCACTACCACGTGAGTTCTCTTGTGTCTTACCCTTATGTTTCTTTTTGTGGCCCTTTTGGGAAGAAGATTTATCAGTTTCCCCACCCTACTTATCTTTGGAGTTTTTCCCTTCCTCCTGCTTACCAGGATGAGTCTTGTCCTTATGGGACACTCGATGTGACACCCATAAATCTGCTGTAATGGCAAGCTTCTTCGGATCTATCTCCTTTGAATCTGCCAAATGCTGCTTAAGCTCAGGGGAAGAAGATGCAAAAATATGTTCAAGCATGACAAGACTTATCATACCTTCAAAGGTAGAAACCTTATAACCTTCGACCCAGCCAGTCAAGTTTTTTAAGGATTCGGTTACATAAGATACCCAAGTACCACCTTCTTTTTTCTTATACTCTCGGAATCGTTTTAAATATTGGGCAGGAGTCTTTCCAAACTTTAAAATGAGAGTTTGCTTCAACATTGCAAAATCTGCTCGCTCAGCCTTCGACATTTCCATAATGGCACTGCAGCCAGAATGGGGCAGTCTGCTAAGTAACCAGGCAATTTTATCAGCATTGTCAACTTGTTGAACTTCACATGCATACTCAAATGTATTCAGCCCGTCATAATGTCATTCTTTTCCTCATACACACTGAGCAGATCTTTTGGAAACCTTGGATGAGAGGAGGCCCCAGACCCGTGTCCAGGACCCTTGGATCCATTGGCAACTTGAAGCTTGGCCAATTCCAACTGGTGAACCCTGTCTTTCTGTTTTTCTGCCTGTTCGATTTTTAGTTTGGCCATATTGAAATCAAGCTCCTTCTGCTTAAACAGCAGTTCTTGCTTCTTGAATTCAAGTATGGCTTCCCCATCAGCACTGGCATTGGAAACATTGGACATTTCATCCTCCCTGTCCTCATGGTCGCGGTGGACCAGTGCAGCGGCAGAACTGTCAGTTCTACCAGTGAGAGCAGCCCCACCTCCTTCTGCACTGTCCTCTGAAGCTATAGCGCTAAACTGAGCTTCTTGCCACTCCATGATTCTTTGGATCATTTCCATTTTTGTGCCTTGCGAGGAAACACCTCTTTCAGCACACATCTTTTTCAATGTTTCGGATTTAGAAGCATTTAAAGTTAACAAGGTACTTTTTTCCATATTGTTAGATAGGACTATGGCCTTTAAAAAGTTATACTACGACAATTCACTACGTGTCCTGTTAGGAATAACTTGAAATGTCTTTGCTCGTGCGCAACACTGGATACCTTCAGTCGTATCCCACCGCCGTACACCAATTTGTTAAGATGGATTTCTGAACTCTGTCCTGGAGGGGCAGAGGTTCAGAATGCCAGCCTAGTTTCTTGGAACAGGGTAACCTCTGGACAAGCCAGACCAATTAGGGTAGCGATGGCAGCGGTCAAGACTAGGTCTCAAGAGGGCTGAGGGTGACTGAAAGCCCGCAATGAGCACACAAAGCAAGGACGCTTACAAATTACTCCAGACAGGTGTTATATTAAAAATATAGACACATTTATTACAAGGCCTTTGTAACATCGACCATAGTAAAGAATCACGGTAAAACTCCAGTAAACCAACACATCACAATCAATACAATATATATACAAGACCGAGGGGTCTAAAGAGTTAGAAGCACGAAATATGCAGACCACCTAGATGGGGAGGAAAACAGGCAGTGCAAGTAATCGTTAGACCCAGTTCGACATCAGAGGCCACCTAACTAGAAGGAATTCCGAGCCCTACGAAGAGTGGAGCCTTGTGCTCAAAAGTACCTGCACACGCGGGTGCCAACGGGCAAAGGAGAGTCTCTTCAGGTAAATCAGGCAGTCAAGATAGGTGGACGAAAACATGGTGACCAAATCCCCGTGACTCAGGCAAGGCCTCCACTTGGGAGCAGAAGCAGGGCATGAGTGCGGGAAATGGTTTGCTATTTACAACAGCGATGGAAAGCCACAGGCTCCTGCGGGAGGGCGATCGGTTAGGGTATTGACTACTCACCGGTCCCCGATGCAAGCAGACCCAGGCTTCTCCGGTTCAGTTTCGGTACTGGCAGGTTCAGATGCGATCAGAGGGCCGTCTCGACGTCGTGTAGATTCCATGACAGCAGGAGTCAGGGTCGAGGGTGTCCCAGATGCAGCGAACATGCACAGATTTGTTATCACAGCAGGGCAACGCGGCAACCGCATGTATTGCAGTCCCAAAGCACACGTCTCACTTCAGACCTGGCAACACCAAGTGTACGAATCATGTCAGAGTGCCGAGGAAACAGGATTAGCAGTAAGCCAGACGGCGGTGACAGAGCAAGGTTCCTGTGTAGGCTGGTCAGTCTACTGGATGGCCCAGGGACGCTTCTGAAGGCTTACGTACAGGATTTGGTGAAGATGCCGAGAATAGTTGTTCCCACTATTCTAAAGGGTCGAAGCGCCTTTGCAGACCTTCTCGTTCGATCAGAGGCCAAGTGTTCTCGCAGGACGACAGCAGTGCAGGATGCCAAACCTTCAGCGGGTCAACAGCGATTCCCCGACTCAGCTTCTTAGTTGCAGGATACTTGACTCCTTACCCTTTGTTCGTGAGAACTCAGGAGATCGACCTGGTAGTGTTGTTTTCAGCCTCCTCTTATCCAAAGTTCCCTTCGCGCCAAAACGGAGAGGGCCCATTGGGAGATCCGCTCACAAACACTCACACCATACGTGGACCTATCACGGACCACGGTGGTCCCAGGCATTCAGGACACTCTAGACTCTCTGGCACCCATGATGTGTATCTGGAACAGACATCCCAGCCCACATCCTGGAGGCACACACAAGTCATGCAGAAGCCTGTGAAAGCGTTGTGTTTCGCAGGAAAGTGCATGACCAAATAAGGACTGCCCCGGGTCGGCTTGACCTGGGTGAAGGTGAAGGGGCAAGACGGTCAGCGGACAGGACAAAGAACCTCGTGGCATGGCCATTTTGGAGGCCAGGCCACCCATTTGGGGCAAACGCGGGAAGTGCGGTTAACATGGCAAAAAGGGGTTCAAAACACAAAGAAACGATAGCTGCCACCAGTCCCGTCCGTGACACACTTGCACATTTCATAATAAGTCCAGCGAGAATTTCTAGGGCCTTTGGAATGACTAGAGACCCAAGAGCGCGGTAATGTAAGTTACGGTGCACTCTTGTTTCATGCTGCTCAAAAGCTGCAACATGAGGAAAGGACTAAGGGAAACAAAGTCTCCCGGTACTGAATGTCTTAAGGGCATGTCAGTTTCCCCAGAAGAATTGAGCGAAAGCCCAGAGGAGTGCGGCGGAAGGCTGCGCTTCTTTGGCAAAGTCTAGATCAGGGTGTAAAACAACAGCAAAAAGTTTGGGGGTTGCCACATGGAAGGAAAATTACCTACAATTATGAAATCTTTCCTAACAGTAGGTGCACTGTAGTGTGAGCAAATGATACGAAATATTCATGTGTTATTCCTTCAGCAGACATTACACTTAAAACAACTGACTGCTGCCATGACAACCTGAACCGCCACCCTCCATCATTCTTCCCCATCTTTCTGATGTCCTTAATTGCCATTTTAAAAGTGCTT
Organism: Ambystoma mexicanum; assembly: GCF_040938575.1. NCBI lineage: Eukaryota > Metazoa > Chordata > Amphibia > Caudata > Ambystomatidae > Ambystoma > Ambystoma mexicanum. The sequence goes on from NC_090929.1 coordinate 145,320,007, forward strand.
TTTTTTTACTGTGTGCATTGGTTTTCAAAGCATGAAACATAATGTCAAACCTGTCAAAGCACTGACACATTTATTGTGTGAGCAGCCCATTTTAGAATATAGAAATGTGCTCTGATACTGTGAGGAAGCAGACATTAAATAAGGGGTAGCGTGTGCGGAATACATGTAAGGAACAGAAGCTATATGGAGGCGGAGGGGGTGAAAGAACAAAGAGAGCACAGAGAATAAATATCCAAGATCCATACACCATCTTAAACAGAGCATCCCAGCTACAGAGCAAGTGCCTATAGAGGGTTTAGCCCCAGTGCCCTTTTGAGTTCCAATGCCATTAGGTGACTCATGGCAGAACTGCCCTGACATATGCTGAATAGAACGCAGCTAGCCGAGCACATTCCGGCCGAGTTGCTCACATATGCATCCTTTCAGGCCTAACGCAGGCAGAGCCCGGTTTGGGTGTCCACCCACCAGACTGCACACATCCAACTGACGTCTCCAGCACCACACCTAACGCTAGGACGCAGCTTCCACCCGTCAACTACACCAGCTGCACACTTATCTGGTGCACCCATGCACCCTACGACACTATCTCTCTCTACTGACCAGAACTACGGTTCCCGAGGGCGTTCAACCTACCAGCGCTTTGAGGTCATACCAATGATATATAAGGCGCTATATAAATGCCAAGTAGCATGACAGGTAACATAATATTCAAACCTGGGAAACAAGTTTCCATTCCAAAAGCAGGATACGTTATGCAAAGCCCTGATTACCCTCTGCCTTGTCATAGTGCTTAGAAAGTCAGAGTGACAACTCCTCGGGCCCTGGTGCCACATTGAAACTAAAATAACATAATTTATATTCACTGCGATCTCTTCTCCCAAGGAGTATGTAGACAGAGGGTCGCCCTCCCTTACCCCCCTTAATAATTGCAGTGTCCCATACCACCGCTGTGAATAATGTGGCCAAACCTCAGTCCCCGGGAGGGTGGAATGGAGGACTGTGACGAGGAAGACTAGGCATCATTCTGATGAAGTTCACCAGTAAGTCATTAGAACAGTCCCACTTCCTCCCTCCTCCTTATCACCCTCCTTGACACATGAGGATATGGCGAGCAATAGGCCAGGAAGTGTTGTCATATTCAAAACAGGGTCAAACGTGATAAAGATCCATTGTGAATGTATTTCGAGAAAAAAAAAAAAAAAAATCTTGACAAGCTTTTCATATAGGGAAACTGTTACAAGTACAGCTGTACCAAGATCCATAGACCCACGTTCCACCAGATCATTGGACTGGGACAAGAGTCACGAATCCCCCCAAGTCTCCGCTCCACAAATTCCATCCATGGAGATCCCTCCAAAGTCGGTGTCGCCTGATATAAACGAATGCCAAAACAACGAGGCCGAAAACAACACGTATTTTAAATCAAATTTTTCGGTATTTTTGCACATTTTTTCAAAACAAATAGATGGGGGGTTGGGTTAGGGAATACATTTAGATGTGAGGTTACGGGGGAGGCTGCGGGGGCTCTCCCCCTTCATAAAACTTTGAAAAAAATGTGTCAAATAAAATTCTTTCTTTTCTGAAATTCGAATTTAGAAAAATGCGGTCTTTGTTTTCAGCCTAGTTATTTGTTTCCGGTATTTTAACGTAGATCCCTAAAGTCAGCTACTCCCAATCCTTGTGGAATCTCCCTGAGCACCAAATGGGAAGGGACGCCCCTACCTCTCAGAAACAACAGACAACAATGTAATCGGTAATCGACATGCTCTAGGTCGGGGGGCGGGGGGCTTCTTTCCTTTGTGACGGAGAAAAACAGAGGTGGGCAGCTACAAAAATAATCAGAAGAGGTGAGCCACCAAACAGAATTACCTCAATCTTAAAACATAATCCTATTGATATAAAACCTGTGCACTGGGGAATTGTCTTTCACAGAGCAGACTACCTTCCTTCTTTTCGAAAATTCTAATAGGCTCCCAAACCCAGAAAGTCTCTCCTCATATGGAAGAGCTTGAAGGTCTTTAAGTCCCAATGGAATAAACAATGACACAGTCATGTTATCGTCACATACGCATCCAAAGACTGTTCACATAAGTATTTATGGTTCATGGTTACAAAGCCCTTAATATTAGAGTGAATAGTTTGAAAGATTAAATGGGCTTCAAGCCAAGTGTGCATCATGTACTCAGTGATTCAAACATGCAACCCTTGTATTGGATACATATAGATAAAGATATGTGGTCATTTTCATGTTCCCAAAAATGCTCTTTTATTTTATGCAAAGTAGCCAGGCATTCTCATTGGTGCAATCTATCCTAGAAAGTCCCTGCCATTTTGTCACTCCACATTTCTTCTTTTAGGACAAACAAAATGGCAGATGGCCTTTCCATTACCCAAAGCAGCTGAATGCACTTTCATCCCTCACTCAGGGATGCCATGCCAGACTCAGCATAAAGCATCACCTGGATCTCCTTTCTCCAAGCCAGGATTCGGGTTAGAAGCAGGGTGGCTTGGTTCTAGGAGCAATTTTCATCCATTTGGTGTTTGGGACATTCTATCAGCCACAAATGCTCTTTCCAAACCCCAAAGTTTCTAAAGCCCTAAGCATGAGCCTCCAGCCCACCATGTCGAAGGCTTTCTGTTCATCGAGCAACAGTGCCACCAGGTGCCTAGGGTGGAGGCCAGGAGGCGTCCAATGTTATCTATCCATTCCATGCTCTTTCCAAAGCTGACCTGGCCCTTGTAGAGAGGTTTTGAAAGTGCTTACTTAAAGGAATGGTTCGGCCAAAAATGTTATTTCAAAAATAGATAGGCAATATAAAAAAAAAAACGATTGGCATATTTTTTTCCAAGTCCCTATGTAAAATTTTGGTCAATTCAAGCTCAAAGATAGCACATGGGGGCATCCATTTTGTGAAATGGATGCCCGCAGCTGTGCTCGCTTTGGCTTTTGCGGCACTAATGAAGGAAAAGCCAGCCAGCTGTAGTAAACAAAGGCTACCACTGGGTGGCTTTTCCGTCATTGGTGCTGTACGCGGAGGACGGGGACCGGAGACTACAGGCAGAAAAGCTGCAGCTGCATCTCGGTAAGTGCTATTTTTTTAATAAAAATAAACACTAGCTGCGTTTTCTTTTCTAGGTTTTTCCGGGCTGGAGGAGCCCGGAAAACTTAGAAATAAAACTGCAGCTTTAAAAACGTATTTATGTTTGCAGTCGCTTTTGAAGCGACCGCAAACATAAATACGTTATTGTGTTTGAAAACGCTGCGGTTTTTCTTTCTGAGTTTCTCAGGCTCCTCCGGCTCGGAGGAGCCTGAGAAACTCAGAAAGAAAAACTGCAGCATTTTCAAACACAACCGCGTTGTGTTTCTGCCTGCCGTGGCTATCACTTTGGGTCTCCGGTGCTCTCCCAGGAGAGCACCGGAGACCCAAAGTGAAAGCAAAGGCAGGCAGAAACACAACACGGTTGTGTTTGAAAACGCTGCGGTTTTTCTTTCTGAGTAAAAAATCCAAAGAAATTCAATTGAATTCTGGTTTAAAATGACGTTTTCACACGAAAAATGGATTTCTCATTTAAAAATTGAACCTGTTTTTAGCAATTTTGCAAATAGACAGAAGGGTAAAGTTTTGCGTTATCAACTGCTTACATCTGTTTGTTCAGAGGAATTGCGAAGCCTTAATTGGGCATTCGCATTGGGCATTTAGGAAACCTCTAAAGTCTTTATTTAAACTTTATCACGACAGGCTACTGACTTCGGAAGTGAGAAGGCCTTTCTTTTGTCCGCTTCATGACTTCCTCTTTTTAATTCCTCTCAAATGTTAAATGTTCAATGTTCTAAGTATATGTAACATGTAACTGGTTCGCAACAGCGCCTTGATACCTCTGGGTTTACGTGCTTTACAAATGAAAATCAATAACAAAATTAAAAAAATAAAAAGCAGGTGTTATTTTCCTGTACATTTAGTTAATCTCAATTTGCTTGTCTGCTTTGGCTTTCTGGATCACTATTGATAGAAATTATACAATCTTGTTCTTTCCAAGCAAATTTGAAATCTCCTTTTATCATGTGAAGTTAGCCAAACATCAGTCTCGTGGACTCATTACGAGCTTGGTGGAAATTTGGCGGTAAATATGGTAAATTACTGTCAACACGATTACTGTTCCGCCACTTGGTCACCTGGAGTTACCGTGGCATTACATGTGGTTGTAATTCCCCATTTCTGGAGTGCATAGGACGCCATGGGGATCTTTGATGGATTTACCACTGGTGGAATTACCGTACAGTAAATCTGATGATTTTTGGAGGTAAAGTGGCAGATTCAGCTTAAGATTTTTGGTGCAGGTTAATTCTCTACTTCACCTCGAAAGTTATAACTCAGCGGCACCGGAAAACAGCAGTAATTCCATTAACAGCAAGAAAGTGTCTGTAACATATTTACCACCACTTTTGTCCCACACCACCAAACTTGGAATGAGGCCCTAAGTGGGAGATACTGATCACTTTCAATACCTCAACTGAGTCATAGCTTGGGTGTGTTGCTGCATGCCCAGTGAAGACATGGGGGTGGTACAGTGACTGTTGCTTCAAAGAACATTTGTCAATAAAACACATTGCCATTTCTTCTGTTAGCCAAAAACCATTAAAAACAAAGCCTCAGTGTTCTGTAGCAAAAGCAAGACAATGGGCCTCATTATGACCCTACCGGTCCGGAAAGAATGGTGGTGGTAAAACCAGGTCTGACATGGCGGGTTTAACACCACCCGCCTGCTGGCGGAAATGGAAACACTGGCACCGTCATAGACGGAACCAGTGTTTCCATTGTCCCCATCCCCATGGAGTCCTATGGGACTCCATGGGGATGGGGACTTACACAATTCCGCTTCCGCAATTCCCGGGTCACCGGGCCGTAATGCCCCGGTAATTCCGGGAATCACGGAGGCGGAATGGTAATATGAGTACGGCAGTAACCTGCCGGTTTTTCAAGCTTTTTTACCGCCGGACTCGTAATGAGGCCCAATCTGTGATCTCCCTCTTTGGGAAAAACGTTTCACAAGCCATTAAAAAAAATAGATCAATTGGTACTCTGCCACAGATGGGAGGCGAGCTTTGACCTGGGATAGAATCTTAGGTGCCTGACTGGGCATCAGGAAAACCTGAGAAAGTAGCTTCTGTGCTAGGAAAATGAGACAGGTCATTTATAAATAAGTTCAATAATCTGGGCTAGAGAAATAAGAAGTATACATATATATATATATAATGGGAAGGAATTGTATATGTTCAAGCACAGGATCACATGTAAAAATAAATCACATACATTCTCACTTAAGTAACATAGGAATATCAGAGTCCATTTGTTCGAAACAGCAAATGACACTATATTTCAGAATGTACAGTGTTTGCAAATCATCATTGTTAAGGTTTATCTATATTTCAATAAAGCTATTATATGATATGATATGATATCATATGGCATTTGTAACGCGCCTATACACAAGTGTTTCAAGGCGCGAAATTCAGTCATTTTGTGAAAGGTTTGTTTTAAAAAGATGGCTCGATTACAAAGCTAAAAACACACCTACAGTGCACCTTCCTAAGCTCTAAATAAATCAAGTTGCAGTGGGTGAATGTATTAGTATTCTTTTAGGCAGATAAACCAATACCCACAATCTCACCAGCAGCAATATCCCTCAACATTGCACGTTTGAAATGGCAGGTGTGAGCAGGATATAAGGTCAGTCTCATGGCAAATAGGATTAGGATCATTTATAACATTCACACAAGATATGCCATGACAACATCTAGACAATTGGGATTTCAGACAGAATTAGAAGAGAGAGAGAGAAAGTCAGATTTGAAATTTGGGAAACAGTATGCTGTAGTGAATACCCTAAGCCAGATTGCAACAGCACAGAGTGGACCCAAAGGCCTAGACAGGGAGTGGATTTGGCTCATAGTTCACTCACAGTTTATCATGATAATGCTGAGTTCCAAACAGAGGGGTGCCAACTAACCAATCTACCAACGTGTGCCTTGCCCTTGTCTTGTTTTCTTGTGAAGCCGTTCAAAAAAGTAAGTACAACTAACAATTCACAGTGTATTTAAATAGTATCTGACATAGAATATAAATATAATGCAGGGTTTACTACCTTTGTAGATACAAATTAATAATTGCTTTCCCAAGGTCATTGCAGTGAAGACGTGCAAGGGCACACTTGACACAAAGTATTGATGCTCCAAACAGGTTGATTTTATGATCGGTGTTTATAAAGAAGGGTTGGACCAAATCCATATATGTACTAAAGAATATTTCTACAAATAATACGGCCTTTCTAATGCAAATCAATTTCAATGGGTCTCTCCAGGCACCCAACACATTTGTAAGTTTGTGTTCAACATCATAAAGGCCAATGCCTAGTCTTACACATTCTGGCCCCATTCGTTGTACACGCCATTTTACATGACAATATTCGGGGGCCGATTCATGGAACAAACGTGCGCCGAAAATCTACGCGCAAGTAGGCGCAAGCAGGCGCAAGCAGGCGCAAGCGGAAAAAAACAGGCGCACGCGCACGCGTGCGATTCATGGAAGTCCCTGCGCGTGTTCACCGCGGGATGTGCGCCAAACCCGTGCATGGCGCACAAGTCACTGCAACATCGCGAAAGGCGTGCGCGACGGTGCGCGACGCGCACAGTGAAAGCGCACAACCTCAGCGCACACAGCAGAAAGTAGGCGGGACATGGGGCGTAACACGCGGAATGGGGAACAACACGCGAAAATAAGGGCGTAACTGGGGATGCACTGCACGGAAGCAGAGGTAACGCCCACACGCACACGAACCACACGTATTCATGGAATGGAATAGGGCAAACCCACGCACAGCCAAAGCCGCGCACAAGCTGAAACACGTCCGCCACACGAAGGCAGGCGGTAGAGTCCCAGCGCATCAAAAAAGTGGCGCCGCGGGAAGTAAAATACGCGATTGAGCGGGGTACGTGTATTCCGGGTGTGCGCGGGAAGTTCCACACGCGATTGAGCGGGGTACGTGTATTTCGGGGGTGCGCGGGAAGTGACACATGCGAATGAGCGGGGTACGTGTATTACGGGGGTGCGCGGGAAGTTCCACACGCGATTTGGCCGGGTACGTGGATTCCAGGGGTGCGCGGGAAGTGACACACGCGATTGAGCGGGGTACGTGTATTTCGGGGGTGCGCGGGAAGTTCCACACGCGATTTGGCCGGGCACGTGGATTCCAGGGGTGCGCGGGAAGTCCCACACGCGATTTGGCCGGGTACGTGGATTCCAGGGGTGCGCGGGAAGTTCCACACGCGATTTGGCCGTGTACGTGGATTCCAGGGGTGCGCGGGAAGTTCCACACGCGATTGAGCGGGGTACGTGTATTTCGGGGGTGCGCGGGAAGTTCCACACGCGATTTGGCCGGGCACGTGGATTCCAGGGGTGCGCGGGAAGTTCCACACGCGATTTGACCGGGTACGTGGATTCCAGGGGTGCGCGGGAAGTTCCACACGCGATTTGGCCGTGTACGTGGATTCCAGGGGTGCGCGGGAAGTTCCACACGCGATTGAGCGGGGTACGTGTATTTCGGGGGTGCGCGGGAAGTGACATACGCGATTTGGCCGGGCACGTGGATTCCAGGGGTGCGCGGGAAGTTCCACACGCAATTTGGCCGGGTACGTGGATTCCAGGGGTGCGCGGGAAGTTCCACACGCGATTTGGCCGTGTACGTGGATTCCAGGGGTGCGCGGGAAGTTCCACACGCGATTGAGCGGGGTACGTGTATTTCGGGGGTGCGCGGGAAGTGACACACGCGAATGAGCGGGGTACGTGTATTACGGGGGTGCGCGGGAAGTTCCACACGCGATTTGGCCGGGTACGTGGATTCCAGGGGTGCGCGGGAAGTTCCACACGCGATTTGGCCGTGTACGTGGATTCCAGGGGTGCGCGGGAAGTTCCACACGCGATTGAGCGGGGTACGTGTATTTCGGGGGTGCGCGGGAAGTTCCACACGCGATTTGGCCGGGCACGTGGATTCCAGGGGTGCGCGGGAAGTTCCACACGCGATTGAGCGGGGTACGTGTATTCCGGGGGTGCGCGGGGAGCAGCACACGTGAATTGCACGTGTGGGTCCTCCCAGGTGTACCCTCTACACCCTCCACGGCCCCTGCAGGTGGCTCACACCACAGGGGCCTACCCAGCACATGTCCTGCAGGCACCCCATCCACCATGGCCATGCCCACCAGCCAACCCACATATCAACTAGCACTACTGCCCACCAACGCATGTCCCCCTGCACCCCCAGCCACCAGGGGCAGCCTCCAGCAGGCCCCCACCCATGTCTCCCCCCACCCCCACCCCCCAGCAGTGCAGGGGCACCCTCCACCAGGCCCCCACTCATGTCCCCCTGCACCCCCACCCCCTAGCATCCAGGGGCACCCTCCACCAGGCCCCCACTCATGTCTCCCACCACCCCCACCCCCCAGCATCCAGGGGCACCCTCCACCAGGCCCCCACTCATGTCCCCCTGCACCCCCACCCCCTAGCATCCAGGGGCACCCTCCACCAGGCCCCCACTCATGTCTCCCACCACCCCCAGCATCCAGGGGCACCCTCCACCAGGCCCCCACTCATGTCCCCCTGCACCCCCACCCCCTAGCATCCAGGGGCACCCTCCACCAGGCCCCCACTCATGTCTCCCCCCACCCCCACCCCCCAGCAGTGCAGGGGCAGCCTCAAACAGGCCCCCACTCATGTCCCCCTGCACCCCCACCCCCTAGCATCCAGGGGCACCCTCCACCAGGCCCCCACTCATGTCTCCCACCACCCCCACCCCCCAGCAGTGCAGGGGCACCCTCCACCAGGCCCCCACTCATGTCCCCCTGCACCCCCACCCCCTAGCATCCAGGGGCACCCTCCACCAGGCCCCCACTCATGTCTCCCCCCACCCCCACCCCCCAGCAGTGCAGGGGCAGCCTCAAACAGGCCCCCACTCATGTCCCCCTGCACCCCCACCCCCTAGCATCCAGGGGCACCCTCCACCAGGCCCCCACTCATGTCTCCCCCCACCCCCACCCCCCAGCAGTGCAGGGGCAGCCTCAAACAGGCCCCCACACATGTCCCCCTGCACCCTCACCCCCCAGCATCCAGGGGCACACTCCACCAGGCCCCCACTCATGTCCCCCTGCACCCCCACCCCCTAGCATCCAGGGGCACCCTCCACCAGGCCCCCACTCATGTCTCCCCCCACCCCCACCCCCCAGCAGTGCAGGGGCAGCCTCAAACAGGCCCCCACACATGTCCCCCTGCACCCTCACCCCCCAGCATCCAGGGGCACCCTCCACCAGGCCCCCACTCATGTCCCCCTGCACCCCCACCCCCTAGCATCCAGGGGCACCCTCCACCTGGCACCCACACATGTCTCCCACCACCCCCACCCCCCAGCAGTGCAGGGGCAGCCTCAAACAGGCCCCCACACATGTCCCCCTGCACCCTCACCCCCCAGCATCCAGGGGCACCCTCCACCAGGCCCCCACTCATGTCCCCCTGCACCCCCACCCCCTAGCATCCAGGGGCACCCTCCACCTGGCACCCACACATGTCTCCCACCACCCCCACCCCCCAGCATCCAGGGGCACCCTCCACCAGGCCCCCACTCATGTCCCCCTGCACCCCCACCCCCTAGCATCCAGGGGCACCCTCCACCAGGCCCCCACTCATGTCTCCCCCCACCCCCACCCCCCAGCAGTGCAGGGGCAGCCTCAAACAGGCCCCCACTCATGTCCCCCTGCACCCCCACCCCCTAGCATCCAGGGGCACCCTCCAGCAGGCCCCCACCCATGTCCAACTCATGTTCCCCACCCAACATGTCATCACAGTCCAGATCCCTGGTCTCTATGGTCAGCCCCCAAATGCAAAACACCCACCCGAGTATTGCATCCACCCACTCATATTCTGCAATTACATCACAGAACACCAATTGCAAGTTCCAAAACAAACACATGTCCCTCACATACACCCAATGGGTGTCAGTGATTCTCAAAACACATAACATGAAATGCATGAAAACAATGAGACACCACACATTGAAGTGCAACAAATAAATAATGTATTAAAGGAAAGATGAATAGAAACAAAAATGAATAAACAGAAATGTGAATGGAAAAAAATGAAAAGAAGCATGTCCGTTCAAAATAAAAAAACAATTAAAGAATATAGAAATCCAAAGTAATGTAGTACAAAGTCAAAGTCCACCAAACAAAATCCAATGTGAAAAAAAAATTATAAGCCATTGATCCATGGATAATGTTAAAAAAGAAAGTATGTACAAGTCCACAACTATGTACAATCCAAGAAGCCAGGGTCCATCATCCCAACAAAATAAAGGAAACCTAACTAACTACACTAACTAATAAAAAAAACTATATACAAAAATGTGGCCAATGTCCAAAAGGTCCAAATGAAATAAAAACAAAAATGAAACTTAACACTACCTACATAACTATGTACAAGGGCAGCGGGCTAGTTCCACGGCTCACTTCTGGATGTGCCGGGCCAGGGCATCATCGAACTCCTCCTCAATGTCCCGGAGGCGGTCCTCCTCCATGGCCCCGAGGGTCCGCAGGGCCGTCGACGTGTCCACCTCCAAAGCCCTGCGGATTGCCTCGAGGCACTCGACCCGCCTCAGGGCCCTCTGCATGGAGTTCTCCGCCCTGACCATTGAGAGCCGTGCCTCTTCCGCCCGCTGCCGCTCCGCATCTATGGCGTGGCCCAACCGCTGCCACACGGAAGACACTTTTTGTCCTGGGTCCTCCTGCCCTCCGGCCGATGCCTGCCCCTCCGATGTCGAAGGCCCCGAGCCTTCATGGCTCCCACCATGGTGCTGCTGCTGCTGTGCCTCTGCCCCTGCACTGCCTCCTGCTGCCTGCACATCCTCCGCCGGCTGGGGTGCAGTCGTTGACGTGGCCACCCCTGCTGGACGTCCGACTCCCGACTGTGGCAGGGATGCCTCCTCCACCAGCCTGGCCGCACCGTCAGAGGCAGCTCCACAGGGCACCCAGGTGACTGATGGGTGGGAAGATGGCACAGAGGACGACTGGCGCGTAGGGGGTCCAGCTGAGGAGGGGGTCGTGGCAAGCCCCATCAGACGGAGGAATCCGGCCTGGGTGACCTGTCCCAGCAGGCTGACGTGGTCAACGAGCCATTCGAGATGACCTGCAGTCTCTTCATGAAAAGACTGCAGGTCACCTCGCATGGCCCGTTGACGCAACGCCACTCCAGCCAGGACAGGCTCAACCCGGGCCTGGATAGCCACGTCCGCAGGCAGAGGAAGGCCAGTTGACGTCAGCTCATCCCCTGCCTGAAAACTGGTCTGGACATGGGCATCCCTGCTGGTGCAAGATGATGCAGGGACAGGATCAGGGACAGGATTGCACACAGGCACCTCCGCGGCGGCCTGTGCTGCCTCCTGTCCCTGGTCCTGCACTGCACCACTAGCACCAGTGGGATCCCCACCCCCAGACCCCGTCTCCGGTGCTTGCACGGCCTCCTCCTCCACCAAACCCCCCACCAACCTGGATGACTCTGTGCCATCTTCCCCCGTTGGGCCCTGTGGGGTCCCAGCTGCCCCTTCTGCTGCCGAGGAGTCCAACTGCAACCTCCGCCTCTTGGACCTCCCCCCGGCAGCTGCGGCCTGGGACGCGGCACCGGACTCCTCACTCCCCGACGAGATGACAACCTGGGAGGGGAGCCGGGCCTTGCGTCTCCGGCTGGCGGTGGGATCCCCGCCGCTGTGCTCCACAGCACCTTCTCCGCCCTCTTCATCAGTTGACGCTGCAGACAGGGAGAAACAAAACACAGGCATCAGGGCACTGTACAATGTACACATACACACATGACAGTTGTACATGAGTGGCATTGGCAAACCTCTGACATGTCATCACAATCCCCAACACACATGTCATTACAACTTGCACACACGAGCCATACCACAGCCATGTTGCAACTGCCAACACCATCCATACACATACAACAGCATCAGCAGCCAAAGGTGAGCCAGACATCACATGCAACACAGGAAGTGCACCACACATGTACACACACCACCACACTTGCATGCATGTGTACACCTCTGCTAAGTGTCGCAGTGTTCAGACGGGCATCCATGTCACATCTGCCCATCAGGCTTCCACATACCGCTGTCACATGCATCCATGTTGCATCACTGTTGCACCCTTGTCAAATACACACACATGCACATGTACACAGCGCTGATACAATCAGCTGAAAACAACATACATGCGTGACATCACGGACATGTCTACTCACATACACATTCATACAAACTTGTGTGCCCACACAACTGCATTTGGCATGCAAGCCCACACACACAGGCACCATCCATGTCTCACACATTACAGCCCTCGCATGTGTCAGCCCCACGGCCCTGTACACCCGCACCCATACTCGACCCCATACAAACAGATGTGCAACCTGCACACTACTGAACAATCACCACACGCACTGCTCACAATCAGGATGCATGTACACTCACCGCTCGACTCCAGACGGGTCTGCCTCTCAAGGACCTGGACGTGGAGCGCTAGGGATATGTGTTCCAGGACCCTGTTCTTCCGACAAGTGGCCCCGGCGCCCCTTGGCATCCGCTGCCTTCAAGAGGCGCCGGGCCTTGGTCAGGGTCCTGGACCTGAAGTCCTCCCAGCGCTTCTTGACATGTTGGAAGTCGCGGACTGCCACCCCCTCCGCGTTGATGGCAGTCACGATGTCAGTCCAGATCCGAGTCCGTCCTTCCTTGTCGGCGCGGCAACTTCCGAAGAGGGCATCATACTGCCCCAGGACTTGCTCCACCAGGACACCAACTTCGGTGGCACTGAAGCTGGTGCCCCTCTGCCTCTCTGGCCGGGGGTTGTCAGTGGTCACAGATGGAGTTTGCCCCGACATGACAACCCCAGAGGCAGGAGTGGGTGGGCAACTGGGTCCTGGGGCTGGGCTGTGGAGCGATGGAATCCCAGTCGGGAGTCTTTGGTTCCAGCAGGGGTGGTCACACCAACAGCACCCCTGGCTGATGTGCAGGCAGCAAATGGCAGGGCACGTGGGCAGCAGGCAGTCAGGCAGCAGCAGATGGCAGGTGGGAGCGTGCTCGGGGCTCTGGGGGCAGTAGTTCGGCCTTCTGGGCAGGAGCGTGGTCTTCCGTGTGCTTACGCGTGGCCAGCTTGATACGGAGTGATTTGGCACGTGAAAATTCTGCACGTCAGCGTGTAATTCGAGGAAAGGCCCTTAGCGCGTAAGCGCGTCTGCACGCATACGCATTTTCATTGGACCAAAGGCCCTCAGCGCGTGAGCGCGTCTGTGACGTGACGTGCGAGGGAGTATCCCTCATTGCACGTGATGACAGTACACACGTGGATCCCAACCAATCGCGTGTGAAAGTTCACGGGACCCCGAAACACACGTACCCTGGCCAATCGCGTGTGGAACTACCCGCGCATCCCGAAACACACGTACCCAGGCCAATCGCGTGTGGAACTACCCGCGCACCCCGAAACACACGTACCCAGGCCAATCGCGTGTGGAACTACCCGCGCACCCCGAAACACACGTACCCAGGCCAATCGCGTGTGGAACTTCCCGCGCACCCCGAAACACACGTACCCAGGCCAATCGCGTGTGGAACTACCCGCGCACCCCGAAACACACGTACCCAGGCCAATCGCGTGTACGCTCGCTCCCCTCCGACCAAACGCGATGACACCCGAATACGGGAAACCAACGAGTCCGCCCACACGGAGGCGTCCCGCGCCCGCGCACAGCATAAAAGTGCGCGCAAACAACAAACGCGTATATACAGCGACGATGAATGCCCCATTTGTTGCTGCAGTGATTGTGGGACACCGCAGGAGGAGGAGAATAGCCAGGGCACGCATTTTTGCACCACGGACAGGCCTTTTTGGGATGCCTGACGACCAGGTCTACGGCAGGTATAGGTTTCCACCCCATATCATCCTAGACCTGGTCAGGGAGTGGGAAGATGACCTCACATCCCCCACCCTTTGCTCCCAAGCATTGAGCCCCTTGGAGAAGCTGCTCAATGTCTTGCATTTCTTGGCCACTGGGTCGTTTCAGCGGACCACTGCCATAGTGGGGGGGGTCTCACAGGCCACGCAGTCACGCTGCCTACACCAGGTACTGGCAATCATGACAGCGCGCCCCTCAGTCCGCAGGCACATATACATGCCCAGAACACCCGCAGAAAGGCAGGCCGTTGTCCTGGATTTTTTCAGGGTGGCACACTTCCCCAAAGTGCTCGGTGCCATAGATTGCACCCATGTGGCCCTACATCCACCTAGGGCCACTGAGCACATCTACCGAAACCGCAAGTACTGGCATTCCATCAATGTACAGGTGGTATGCGATGCAAAGGGAATCATCACCTCTGTGTATGCAAACTACCCTGGCTCCACCCATGACAGTTTCATATACAGAATGTCCGCCCTGAGCCGGGCCCTGGAAGCTGGGCAGCATGGCGACACATGGCTCCTAGGTGAGTACAAATGCCCTTGCACATGCATGCAAGTCACACACAGACAAATATACCAACCCTAATAATCTGAACAATTATCACCTCCCCAGGGGACAGTGCCTACCCTCTGAGCAACCACATGATGACGCCAATCCGGAACCCCACCACACCACCCCAGGTAAGATACAACGCTGCCCATATTGCAACCAGGGGCATAGTGGAGCGCACATTCGGAGTGCTCAAGTCACGTTTCCGCTCCCTTGACCGCTCTGGTGGGCAACTACTCTATGCACCAGCAGTTGTGTGCAGGATCATTGTGGCAGCATGTGTCCTGCACAATGTTGCAACACGGCAGGGCGTCCCGGTGGACATGGTGGTGCCCCCACATCCCCAACCACAGGCACAGGCGCTGCCCATGGGAGGGGACAGGGCATGTGGCGAGGTAGCCCGGACCCAGCTTGTGGCCACATTTTTCACCTAAACTCCAACCCCTGCGGAGTGCACACAGGCCTGGCACATACCAGGTGACAATCGATGATGACAAAGTGACAGTCAACTGTCACAACCCTACCACCCTGAGATAGTTGCCATGGAAGTGCCACATCGTCTGCATCCCTAGCTACTTAAACACAAGCTATCCTGTGCAACCAAAATGCACACATGACATGTGACATGACATGAGCCATACACAAGTATTACAAGGCACAATGAGGCAGGGGGGGGGGAACAAGGGAACACAGAGAACGGTACTACTAGGCCAGGTGTCATTGTGATTGTGCAAGTGCAGGGGTAGGGGGAAGGGAAAAGTGCAAGGGTGGGGGGGAGTCCAGTACAGGGGAAGTAGGCCAAAAAATTATACATAGGTCGCCTGGTGGCAACTGCTAAGGTAAATGCAGACGAGTGCTGGGAAGGGAGGGCTGTAGGGATAGAGAGACAGTACTGCAGTGCAGGGGTTGCCAGGGTGGCAGTGCAAGTGGACAGTGGCTGGGCCAGGGACCGAGGTTGGTGAGAGTGGCCCAGTTGCAGCTCCTGTGCAGTTCCAGTGAACAATTCTGCAAGGGAGAGGCAGAGAGTAAGCAGAAGCAAAGAGGAAGGTCTTGAGGTGCTTCCAGAACTGGAGATGGTTCCCCTCAAGTTCAAGTCAGGAAGTCTGTTCGAGGGGGAGGGCCCTGCTGCGGAGAGAAACCTACCCCCAGCTAGTTGCTCTGAGAAGCGGATGACCTGGACATGCAAGGTGTGCATCACACACACCTGCAAAACAGGCCATGGCCATCACTGTCATGTCAGTCAAACCCTCCCAAACATCAACATGACATGGCAAGCAATACCCATACACCGACCCAGTAACGATAAGGTACACATTTCCATGTCCTAAATGTACAGTGGCATCGGACAATGATGCCTGACCCGGAATCCGATGAAATGACAGACCAACAAAATGTCCCACCAAAAATAAGTCGATTCCTAATGCATTACAACAGTCGTAGACGTAACATCACAATGAATGCCTGGCTATATGCACATGATGCATTGCAAAATGAACACTGCAGCTCATGTGTGCAATGTCCTACTCCTGCATCACACTGCTCAGCGCACAGCACAGTGAACAGCCATTGCGTGTGATGCACACCCTGAGCATCACATCTAAGTGACAGACTACATCAAAAATCAAATTAGGCATGTACTCGAACCATAATCGGTCACAGAACATGTGCTGGCGGGACACAGTGGGCACCAGAAGGCAAACAGTGTACACGTGGATATGCAAGGGTGGGAGGACATGGAGTGCATCCGAGTGCAAGTGTGTGGTTCTGCAAGGACATGCACTCCACATATGCATGTGCACTCAAGTGACCATCAGTGTTCCCTACACATCACATGTGAACATCCACCATGTGTACACCCCAGCATGTCAAACCACTACTATCCCCTCGCACCTGAAAGGAAAACACAACACATGAACAGGCATTGATCAGCAGAACACAACATGTACATAGGACAACAACATTACAATGTCAGAGTTCCCATCACACTGCAGGGTAACGCAACTATCAACAACAACCCCCCCCTCGCAAATGACCATGACCCACTGAACAACTGCACCTGGGTCATGGAGCCTCCAACCCTCATTCCCACCTGGCCACAGGATCACCTTTACCCTTCGTGTCCATCTCCCACCTTGTGTGTAAAGAGATGCCTGAACCCTCAGAATCCACACTCATTTCCAAAATCACAAAATCCAAGGCATGAAAAGGAACCCAAACACCCTCCAGTAGATGACTTGACATAGCAGTACGTCTCAAAGGCCAAGTACTACCACTATGATGCAACAACCAAGGTAGCACAGTAAAACAATGTCACGACAGGATGTGAGACATGTGTGGTACATGACATAGGATGATGCACCATGAATGGATGTGTACTGTCACAGATCCCCTGTACAGGCGCTGGAGTCTCATGAAACAACCACCCACACCATGTCCCGGGTGCCTGCAAGGTCAAACTCACACAGGCCCCTGAGATCCTGGTGGGGAAAGAGGTTCAGGGATATGCAGTCGGGACAGGTGTAGACACACTGGATGACTGGAATGCGTGGCAGGTGAGGGGAGTAGGAATGACACATGAAACCGGGGAATGCACGAAAATGTACAACCTGCATGAACACATGCACAATCCAAACAAACTTGGACATCATTGTCATGGCCTTCTGTAGTCCAGGCTCAGGAGTGGTACGAACCAACCACCCCCTCTAGGGTTTTGGCGCCTGCAAGTTCGGGGCTTACACAGGCATCCGCAACCCCAGTGGGGAAAGAGGGTCAGGGAACATTGCTTGGATAGGCATGGGAAGCAGGAACACCGGGTAGAGGGTACAGGTTTCGAAATTGCATAGGATCACGGGTGATTAGGGTAATAAACATACCAAATAGGACCACACATACATCCATGCATCAGTACACTCCCCAGCAAGCCTATGCAGGGCAGTTTGTAAGAAAATACAACAAGACACTTAGCTCTGGTTTTGAGTGCTGGCCTCCTGCCTGCGCACTCTCAGGTCCGGTTACAGGAGCACTGCAATGCTGCAAAGAGAGACACAGTCAGCAACCTGTACGTGCCAATTACACAAAAACACAACACAAAACATGCCCCATAACAACATACAACTCTACAAACAGACAATCTGTGCTCCATGCTTCGTACCCATATATAACATCACCCCTGTGACGGGTCATTCACAGTTAATGCAGTAAGTCAGCCGCTGGTGGGTGCGTGGCAAATGGAACACCAATGTGTCACAATTCACACAACATGCAATGTTCCCTGGGTAAGCAGACAGACCCATATGGCAAGCCATGACTACAGAGCAAGTTGCGTACCACCATGACCAAAACAAAGTTGCCAGTGCATTTATCATGAAGTACGTGGAATAGACATGCACTGCACCCGAGTATGTCCCTTGCTGTATGTCCCTGTGAGCTGCCCCTTTCCATGTCTTGGAAGGCTACATGGTTGATACAAGTGCCTCAATGAACCTTGGTGTACCGCAGGGTATGTGCCACTGCCCCCGCATGTGTCCCAGACAACCCTACTATCAACAGCCATCAGTCCACAAACACATCTGAGCTGCATTGTGTGCTTCAACACCAATATTTGTCTAAGCTCACCCTCAGTGCTGTGACTAAGCCTGCACGTGCAACTCGCCTGGTGCAAGCTTTGCTGTCTAGTGGCCCCCCTGTGATGCTCACCTTGCCTGGAGTTCCTTGGAACATGTCAGCAGTTCTAGGATGTGGGTCTGCAATCACTGTGGCTCTGCATGTGCACACATGTGCATGTGGGCACCAACAAACGGGTCAGGAATTACGTTGTCCAATGGGCCATGTCTGCTGGCAAAGGTGCTCTGGTGCCTCATCCCCCTGCAGAAAGTGCATGAAACACATGATTAATGCATCAAAGTGATCTGTGTGTGTCTCATCATGCATCTCATTACTTGACCATGTCAGAGAGTCACATCACAAATCACACCATCAGTCCGTCTTTCACCTCCAAAATGTGGAACACTATCTACAGCATGATTTGCAACAAGCACGTGTACAGGAAAGATATGAAACATAATACACAATGCATAGCAATCAATGTCCACATTAATCATGACACGCCCCATCTAGCAAAAGCTGAACAGTGGACAATTACACCTAAATCATCCCCACTAGGGGTGTCAACACAAGTCAAAAAGCACCAGACATGCCACAGATATGACAGTCCAAAGCCCTTGTGTAAAATGCTGTTACACCGAACCATCCTTGCGAGCCCATGGATAAGGGAGGCAGGAGTGGCATATGTGAGTCAAGGAACCCAAGCAGCAAACACATACACAAGACAACCATGAAGGGCCCAGCTGGAACAGACAGTGGATGCCTTCAAAAACCACAAGGCACCGCACTGTCACATGTAAGCACAATAGACTACAAATTTTAAACTAACTCAACTATTAACTAATTACACTAACTATGGAAAACCTACATTACCTATTTAAACTAACTATCAAACAGAAACTTAACTAACTAAACTAAAAGAAAAATCAAAAATGGCCACATACGACCCGGGGGGGAGGGGAGGCACCCAGGAGGGGGGAGGTACAGGGTGCTGCTCAACATCCACATGCGATGATGCTGAGCCAAAAAAAAATACCTCCATGGGCTCAACGCCTGCACAGCACGACCTATGTGGGAGATAGATGGTCGTCCGAGTCTGGCTCATCCTGATAAGGAGGACGTGGCACAGTAGCCTGGCCACGCCTAGCCGCAGCTTGCCCCTCGTCGGCAGCAAGTCTGCCGGACAGGTGAGCCTGGTTCTGTGTGGCGATGTTACATAGGTCTGCATGCAGGACCTCACGTGATACACGTGCTTCCTCTTGCAAGGTAGCACGTGTAACACTGAGTTCCTCCTGCAAGGCCTGGCTGGACAACCGCTGCACCTCCCGGCAAGCCTGTAGCTCAGCCGAGATGGTGCGCTCAAGCTGTGCAAACCTCTCCTCTGCCTGCTGCCTCTGGGACATCATAAGGACACCCAGAGTGGATCTGAGGGAGGCATACTCCTCCCTCAGGGCATCCATGTGCGCCTCTGCGTGAGCAGCAATTGCTTGACGCAGAGACGACATTTCAGCCTGGCGTGCCCTGTCTGAGGCCGCCATGCCCAGCCTGAGTGAGCGGGCCGTGGACCGTGCCGCCTGCTGCTGGAGAAGCACCTGCCTAGCAGGGGGGAGCACAGATCGGGCCACACGCTCCATGCTGTCAGCGATGTTCTCCATTGCTGCCCCCTGCCGTTCTGAATTGGCAGTCATGTCTTGCTCCCACTCAGTATACAGCGGTTGCGCGCGGCGACCGCGTTGCCGGGCTTGACCCCTGCGGGACCCAAGGACCGGGGGTCCTCGCTGTGTTGGCACCGCCTGCGGCTGCACGACTACATGCCCCCGTCTACGTGATGTCCCAGGCACATCAGTGACTGGTGTGGAGGGTGACCCTGCGTCCCGATCCACCACGGGCGGAGGAACCAAGACTGTCTGATCCCTCAGTGCAGGGGTCGCAGACAGAGGAGTGTCCACATCAGAATCACTCACCCCTGACACATGGACTTGATGGTCATCCAACTCAACATGGACGTCAGAGTCGTCATCAAGGCTGGACTCATAGGCAGCCAGAGACAGGATGGACTGCAGCACTTGGGGGTTTTCGTGGCCTACCACCCCACGACCCCCACTAGTGCCGGGTTGATGTGGTCTTACCAACCCTGTGTCTGGCATGACAACACCATCCTCTGCATCCATTGCGTCATCACCTGAAAAATAGAGAGGAAAAGGTCAGTAAACATGTCAGAAGCACACACACACCGACAGCAAAGGCATCTGGCAGACATGTGACACACAACATATGACCTTGCATGCATGCTGGGTCTACTTAGAATAGCTTCTGTGATCAGACCTGTTGGAAGGTGGCAGTTTGCATGGAAGTGGGTCTAAGCAGTGCAGAAAATGTGTACGCCACTCACTACCTACATGTACAAGCACTCCATGGTGTGTGCCAGGAAATGTGAAGGCAGTGCAATTTCAAAATCAGACATCACGTGCATTGTGTATTCAATGTGTACCATGTCTAGAAGGCAAGCACCCCCCCACCCCAGTACCAAAGCAGGGATGCCTAGCATGGTATCAAAAGGCTGACCATACACCTGTGTATTGACAAGCAGTGTTGACTGGCATCAACAGCTTAATGTGATTTCAATTACAACACTGCAAATGATGCTGGGACAGTGGGCAGGACACATGATGGAAGATCCGGAGGCCGGCCACGTGTGAAGAAGACACGACAAGAGTTGGACAGAGTCATTGGCCATTGAACAGGCTGAGGCCTGTGAGCCACACAGATTGTCAGAGCCTAAACATGTGTGCAACGCAGGACTGAGCCACAGTTGACATGGGGAGGCCGATGATATGGCAGGCAATGTATGTAACCAAGGACTCATATTACAGTGATCATCCAGTCAAGGACACATAGGGGCATGTGTGCAATGCACATGGAGCATGAAGGGGCACTCATGTCCCTGCGGGACATCTGACCCATGCACAGTACAAGTGGGATGCCCTGCATCGAGTACTAAGACTGTACCACACGGCATATGTCTGGCAGTTTCTAAGCTGGATGTTAGCATCTACACAGGACACATGAACATGAAACTACACATTGGCAAGAATGTAGCAGACCAGTGCAAAGGTGGAACTGGGGTGCAGAGTGGCGGAGGGGGGGCAAGGGAGCATGGCCACATGGAGTCCCGCATGCAGGCAGAGGAGACACGCATGACGGTGGCATTGCATTACTTACACATCAGAACCATGTACAGGTCACATGTAGCAGCAATCATGCACAACACATCCCACAAGTGAAACACACACGTCCTCAACAACTACGCATCAACACTCACTGGACTGGGCATCAAAGTCCAGCATCTCTCCCACACCTTCGACCAATTCTGGTGGTATGAACTCCGCAACGAGAGCCTCATGCGGAGTGAGTTCTTCCTCCTCTGGTGCAGGCCCACCGCCAGTCACCAGAGTCAAGTTGTAATTTGAGGCACGCTTGGCCTTAGTGCTGCGCTTGATGTCATTCCAGCGCTTTTTGCACTCCTGCGCCGTGCGCACCTCATGGCCGAATGAACTGACATGTTCCGCCACATGCTTCCAGTGGGTGTCACGTTGGGCAGCCGTAGTCTGACTATTGGCACCCACTAGCATGTCACGGCTGTGTCCCCGCACGTAGTCCACAAGGAAGTCCAGTTCCTGCTTACAGAAAGGCTTCTTCCTCGACGTGCAGGAGGTCGTGGCTGTGTGTGGGGTCCCAGCCTGTGCTGCAGATGCAACCTTCCTCCTCTTGGACTGTGGCGCAGACCCTGGCTGGCTAATGCCGCCCTGACCAGTATGGCCAGTGGGTTGGGTGGATTGAGCCGAGGGAGTGGCAGGTGGAGGGATGACCAAAGGCCTGACTTGTGTCAGTGGCAG
Organism: Ambystoma mexicanum; assembly: GCF_040938575.1. Taxonomy (NCBI): domain Eukaryota; kingdom Metazoa; phylum Chordata; class Amphibia; order Caudata; family Ambystomatidae; genus Ambystoma; species Ambystoma mexicanum. The sequence goes on from NC_090929.1 coordinate 145,342,103, forward strand.
CTGGGTGCCCACTAATGGACCCTGCGCAGCAACATCAGCTGTGGCAGGGTCATTGACCGCAACGGTCCTGGTTGGCAGGCTCACAACCGGGGTGCTGTTGGGTGCATCTGCCCCTGCACTTGCCAACACCCGGCTGTTCGTGGGCAGCAGATGACATGACTGCCCCAGGGACACGTGTCTTGGTCTGAGCAGCCCGGCCTGCCCCAATGGTTTCCCCCCCGGCCTGTTGGAGATCTACCAAGGGCTCTTCAAGTGCCAACGCAGCCTGCGCTGGCAGACCCTGAGCCTGGGTGGCGGTGTCCACAACTGCACCTGCAGCTACCGCTACCCTTGGGCCCGTGGCAGTCGATGAAACGGACTGCCGGGTCATACGGGTGCCAGTGCCAGATGCAGGAGCTGCATCCCCCTGAACCACAGGGGGTGGTGGCATGGCTGCACCAACACATGGCACAACATTGTGCTCAAGTGGCGCACCCCTGCCTCTTCCCCCTCTGTGGCTGCCCTGGACACCCTGGAGTCCCCCTACTCCCTGGTCACCACGGCCACGTCCGCGACCACGCCCGCCACGAGGAGGACGCCCAGCTGAGGCGCCCCTCACCTTTGGTAGCCTCCCTACCATGGCACAGATGTAATAGTGCTGGCACAGATGGAGTGGTGCCAATGGGAGGTGTACAGCACAATTGACCTGGGCAATTGGGGTGAAGGGGGTGGGAAGCAAGATGTTAACAGCCCCCCTGCACCTGCAAGGCTGTATGTGACCCCGGTGATGTGTTGACGGGTCACGCAACGCTCAGGCACCCCAAAACTGCAGTAAAACCGTGCACGCAACCCTGCAGCCTACGTGCGTGGATTAAACCTCCCGCAGTACGCGGTGGCACCCAGTAACACGTATAACGCGTACGCGTGGGACACGCAGGCTACGATGACATCGAAAATGGGTGCGATACACAGGGGCACCCGCAGTGGGAAAAGGAGCGTTTGCGACTCACCGTCTGACTAGCACGATGCAGAAAAACACGCGTAGCCAATACCCCCGCCAAAAGAAGAGATACGTCCTTGAGAGCAGTGAAGTAGATGGCGCGCGAAACGACTGGAAGCAGCAACACACGTCGGTCTCCACGAAAGGCACGTACAGCGAACTGCTGGGCCCGCTCACCTTTAACCCGTGCTGAGGGAAACGCACGCGCGCGTCACGTCACATGCGGACGTGCACTTTTTCACGTTTGATTACGCGCATTACACGCGGACGTGCAGTTTTTCACGCGCGCACGCTTATGCATGGACCCTTTCCTCCTATTACATGCGGACGTGCAGTTTTTCACGCGCGCTTACGCGCATTACACGCAGCGTGCAGATTTTTCACGTGCCTATTCACTCCGTATGAAGCTGGCCACGCGAAAACACACGGAAGACCACGCTCCTGCCCAGAAGGCCAATTCACTGGCCCCCAGTGCCCCAAGCAGCCTCCCACATGCCATCTGCTGCTGCCTGCCTGCCTGCCTGCCTGCTGCCACCGTGCCATGCCATTTGGTGCCTGCACATCAGCCATCTGCAGGGCTCCAGTTGCTGTGTCCACCCATGCTGGTACAGAAGAGTCCCGACTCAAATGACATCGCTCCACAGCCCAGCCCCAGGACCCAGTTGGTCACCCACTCCTGCCCCTGGGGTTGCCATGTCGAGCACATCCACATCTGACACCAGTGGCAACCCCCGGCCAGAGGGGCAGAGGGGCACCAGCTTCACTGCCACCGAAGTTGGTGTCCTGGTGGAGCATGTCCTGGGGCAGTATGATGCCCTCTTCGGATCGTCCCGCGCCAACAGGGAAGGACGGGAGAGGACGCGGAGGGGGTGGCAACCCGCACCATCCAGAAGGTCAAGAACCGCTGGGAGGACTTGAGGTCCAGGACCCTCATAAAGGCCCGGCGCCTTGTGGAGGGGGGCCGGGGCCGCATGAGTTCCATCCAGTTGAGGGTATTGGAACGCGCACACCCAGCGCTCCACAGCCAGGTCCTTGAGAGGGAGACCCGTCTGGAGTTGAGCGGTAAGTGGCCAAGCATTGCTGTGTGAGACAGGGCATGTTGCAGTGTGCTGGTTGTCTGATACTTGCCTGCATGTGTGACATAGGCCATGTACGCATGTATGTGTGCAGGGACATCATGGTAATGCATGTGCGACCTGTAATGTGTGAACCGCATGGTTGTTGCATGTGTTTGAATGTGACATGGGGAGCCCTGTGCAGATTGCACACATGACAGCATGGAAGTCTCTGTTCCTGGACATGGGTGGGGGCCTGGTGGAGGGTGCCCCTGGTGGCGGGGGGGTGGGGGTGCTGGGAGACATGGGTGGGGGCCTGGTGGAGGGTGCCCCTGGTGGCTGGGGGGTGGGGGTGCTGGGAGACATGAGTCGGACATGGGTGGGGGCCTGGTGGAGGCTGCCCCTGGTGGCTGGGGGGTGGGGGTGCTGGGAGACATGGGTGGGGGCCTGGTGGAGGGTGCCCCTGGTGGCTGGGGGGTGGGGGTGCTGGGAGACATGAGTCGGACATGGGTGGGGGCCTGGTGGAGGCTGCCCCTGGTGGCTGGGGGGTGGGGGTGCTGGGAGACATGGGTGGGGGCCTGGTGGAGGCTGCCCCTGGTGGCTGGGGGGGTGGGGGTGCTGGGAGACATGAGTCGGACATGGGTGGGGGCCTGGTGGAGGCTGCCCCTGGTGGCTGGGGGGTGGGGGTGCTGGGAGACATGGGTGGGGGCCTGGTGGAGGCTGCCCCTGGTGGCTGGGGGGTGGGGGTGCTGGGAGACATGGGTGGGGGCCTGGTGGAGGCTGCCCCTGCACTGCTGGGGGGTGGGGGTGCTGGGAGACATGGGTGGGGGCCTGGTGGAGGCTGCCCCTGGTGGCTGGTGGGTTGGGGTGCTGGGAGACATGGGTGGGGGCCTGGTGGAGGGTGCCCCTGGTGGCGGGGGGGTGGGGGTGCTGGGAGACATGGGTGGGGGCCTGGTGGAGGGTGCCCCTGGTGGCTGGGGGGTGGGGGTGCTGGGAGACATGGGTGGGGGCCTGGTGGAGGCTGCCCCTGGTGGCGGGGGGGTGGGGGTGCTGGGAGACATGGGTGGGGGCCTGGTGGAGGGTGCCCCTGGTGGCTGGGGGGTGGGGGTGCTGGGAGACATGGGTGGGGGCCTGGTGGAGGCTGCCCCTGCACTGCTGGGGGGTGGGGGTGCTGGGAGACATGGGAGGGGGCCTGGTGGAGGCTGCCCCTGGTGGCTGGTGGGTGGGGGTGCTGGGAGACATGGGTGGGGGCCTGGTGGAGGCTGCCCCTGGTGGCTGGGGGGTGGGGGTGGTGGGAGACATGGGTGGGGGCCTGGTGGAGGGTGCCCCTGGTGGCTGGGGGGTGGGGGTGCTGGGAGACATGGGTGGGGGCCTGGTGGAGGGTGCCCCTGGTGGCTGTGGGGGTGGGGGTGCTGGGAGACATGGGTGGGGGCCTGGTGGAGGGTGCCCCTGGTGGCTGGGGGGTGGGGGTGCTGGGAGACATGAGTCGGACATGGGTGGGGGCCTGGTGGAGGCTGCCCCTGGTGGCTGGGGGGTGGGGGTGCTGGGAGACATGGGTGGGGGCCTGGTTGAGGCTGCCCCTGGTGGCTGGGGGGGTGGGGGTGCTGGGAGACATGAGTCGGACATGGGTGGGGGCCTGGTGGAGGCTGCCCCTGGTGGCTGGGGGGTGGGGGTGCTGGGAGACATGGGTGGGGGCCTGGTGGAGGCTGCCCCTGGTGGCTGGGGGGTGGGGGTGCTGGGAGACATGGGTGGGGGCCTGGTGGAGGGTGCCCCTGGTGGCTGGGGGGTGGGGGTGCTGGGAGACATGGGTGGGGGCCTGGTGGAGGGTGCCCCTGGTGGCTGTGGGGGTGGGGGTGCTGGGAGACATGGGTGGGGGCCTGGTGGAGGCTGCCCCTGCACTGCTGGGGGGTGGGGGTGCTGGGAGACATGGGTGGGGGCCTGGTGGAGGGTGCCCCTGGTGGCGGGGGGGTGGGGGTGCTGGGAGACATGGGTGGGGGCCTGGTGGAGGGTGCCCCTGGTGGCTGGTGGGTGGGGGTGCTGGGAGACATGGGTGGGGGCCTGGTGGAGGGTGCCCCTGGTGGCGGGGGGGTGGGGGTGCTGGGAGACATGGGTGGGGGCCTGGTGGAGGGTGCCCCTGGTGGCTGGGGGGTGGGGGTGCTGAGAGACATGGGTGGGGGCCTGGTGGAGGCTGCCCCTGCACTGCTGGGGGGTGGGGGTGCTGGGAGACATGGGTGGGGGCCTGGTGGAGGCTGCCCCTGGTGGCTGGTGGGTGGGGGTGCTGGGAGACATGGGTGGGGGCCTGGTGGAGGCTGCCCCTGGTGGCTGGGGGGTGGGGGTGCTGGGAGACATGGGTGGGGGCCTGGTGGAGGGTGCCCCTGGTGGCTGGGGGGTGGGGGTGCTGGGAGACATGGGTGGGGGCCTGGTGGAGGGTGCCCCTGGTGGCTGTGGGGGTGGGGGTGCTGGGAGACATGGGTGGGGGCCTGGTGGAGGGTGCCCCTGGTGGCTGGGGGGTGGGGGTGCTGGGAGACATGGGTGGGGGCCTGGTGGAGGGTGCCCCTGGTGGCTGGGGGTGTGGGGGTGCTGGGAGACATGGGTGGGGGCCTGGTGGAGGGTGCCCCTGGTGGCTGGGGGGTGGGGGTGCTGGGAGACATGGGTGGGGGCCTGGTGGAGGGTGCCCCTGGTGGCTGGGGGGGTGGGGGTGCTGGGAGACATGGGTGGGGGCCTGGTGGAGGCTGCCCCTGGTGGCTGGGGGGTGGGGGTGCTGGGAGACATGGGTGGGGGCCTGGTGGAGGCTGCCCCTGGTGGCTGGGGGGTGGGGGTGCTGGGAGACATGGGTGGGGGCCTGGTGGAGGGTGCCCCTGGTGGCTGGGGGGTGGGGGTGCTGGGAGACATGGGTGGGGGCCTGGTGGAGGGTGCCCCTGGTGGCTGGGGGGTGGGGGTGCTGGGAGACATGAGTCGGACATGGGTGGGGGCCTGGTGGAGGCTGCCCCTGGTGGCTGGGGGGTGGGGGTGCTGGGAGACATGGGTGGGGGCCTGGTGGAGGCTGCCCCTGGTGGCTGGGGGGTGGGGGTGCTGGGAGACATGGGTGGGGGCCTGCTGGCAGGTGCCCCACAGTGCTGGGGGGTGGGGGTGCAAGGGGACATGTGGCTTGGCTGGGGGGCATGGCCATGGTGGATGGGCTGCCTGTGGGACATGACATGGGGTGCAGGGTAGTCCCCTGTGGTGTGGGATGCCTGCAGAGGTCGTGGAGGGGGTAGAGGGGAGACATGGGAGGACCCACACTGCCAATTCACGTCTTGAACTTCCCGCACACCCACCACCCGCGCACCCCTGAAATCCACGTACCCAGGCCAATCGCGTGTAGACTTTCTCGCGCACCCCTGAAATCCACGTACCCAGGCCAATCGCGTGTAGACTTTCTCGCGCACCCCTGTAATCCACGTACCCAGGCCAATCGCGTGTAGACTTTCTCGCGCACCCCTGAAATCCACGTACCCAGGCCAATCGCGTGTAGTCTTTCTCGCGCACCCCTGAAATCCACGTACCCAGGCCAATCGTGTGTAGACTTTCTCGCGCACCCCTGAAATCCACGTACCCAGGCCAATCGCGTGTAGTCTTTCTCGCGCACCCCTGTAATCCACGTACCCAGGCCAATCGCGTGTAGACTTTCTCGCGCACCCATGAAATCCACGTACCCAGGCCAATCGCGTGTAGACTTTCTCGCGCACCCCTGTAATCCACGTACCCAGGCCAATCGCGTGTAGTCTTTCTCGCGCACCCCTGAAATCCACGTACCCAGGCCAATCTGTGTAGACTTTCTCGCGCACCCCTGAAATCCACGTACCCAGGCCAATCGCGTGTAGTCTTTCTCGCGCACCCCTGTAATCCACGTACCCAGGCCAATCGCGTGTAGACTTTCTCGCGCACCCCTGAAATCCACGTACCCAGGCCAATCGCGTGTAGACTTTCTCGCGCACCCCTGAAATACACGTACCCAGCCCAGCCGCGTATGGAAACACCCGCACACCCCTGGAATACACGCTCCCAGCTCTGCGTTTGCTGCTGCCCTTTGCGCTGGGTTGGGGATTTTGATGGCTTTTCCCTGCGCGAGAGGCGTTCTTGGAGGCGTAACTGGCGCTGCTGCAGGGTCGCTGCGCAACTGTGCGCCACGGCTGGTTTTGGTGGCTGGAATCCATGAATACGCTGTGCGCGGAAATGGATTTTAGCGCACGCGGCTGGCGCAGGGATTCGCACGCGCACACTGTGCGCCAGCCGCGTGCGCCACTTGTGCGCTGAATTCTATGAATCGGCCCCTCAATGTAGTGGACAACATGTTCAAAAACCTTATCTAACAAGTCTTTTAGCCTCATGGTTACCCTAAGCTAACAACATACATTTTTCAGGGTTTGGCCAACAAAGAATTCTGAAATCCTATTGTCAAATGTCCATCCCTAGGCTAGCATATCAAAGCAAACAAAAGTTCTTGGGAAGGCTCTTTCAGAAGGTACTCACAGTCTGCACTCCCCTTCAGTCTCTGCTTTCACAATATTTCTTAAGCCCTCTCACAGGTATTAAGATCCATAGCTTTCTCTTTTCAGGCCTCTTCTCATCCTTGCAATATTCACTTGTAGGCCTTTTCAAGACTTTGGGCCTCATCACAAGTCTGGCAGTAACCCTTAAATGCGGCGGTAGCGCTATTACCGCCACATTTAAGGGTCCACCAGATCATGGCCTTGGCGGATTTCCCCCCAGCTCCTAGCTGGGGGGATATTTGCATCAAAATTACAGATTTTCGGCGCTATTACCGCCGGTGGGAAATCCGCCGGAGGTAATAGCGTGAATTTTTGAGGAATTCCCGAATGGGCCCAATGGGGAATGGGCACTAACCATTCCACCAAATCCGTGATTCTGCGCTAACAGCATCGGGGGTTTGGCGGTAGGGCTAATACCAGGGCTGACCAGATGTGAAAAGCGGGACCTGCTAGCAGGCCAGGATGCTAGCAACGGTCTGTCATTAACGGGCCTGTTGTTAGCATCCTACAAATTCCCATTGAGCCCTATGGGGATCAAATGGGAATGGGGATTGATTTTTACCGGGTCCAAGAAAAGGGCAATTACCAGGTCCGCCAAGGTCAGCATAACCCGGTTATTGCCCTTTTCATGGACCCGATAAAAAATCATTACCGGTGCCAGCTGGGCCCTTAATAAGGGCACGGCTACCGCCAGGGTCGTAATGAGGCCCATAGTGTCCTACAACCTCTAATTCCTTTCAGAACATCAGTATCAGACCTTCCCCTTCGAATAATCACAGATCTTGTCATCAAAATCTTTCCTTTTCATGAAGCATTGTGATGTGTTCTAATGCCTTCTTCCTCTTAGCCCTGACCAAAGAGCAAATAATTCCTTGTTATCTACCATTGAAAATGACGCAAGCCCTTCCCGCCCTCAAGACAATCATGGAGGGACATAAACAGATGTTTTTTAAGGGCCCCAATATATGAATTGCAATGTAACATATAAGTTTAAATCCCAGGAGGGAAAAGAGTTTCAAATCATGACTTGTTAGGATAGGGACTTTGAACAAAGTCTCACAAAGCAACACAGCTGATACAGTGAAGAGGCCCAAAACAATCTCTACCTGAACATTAATGAACAAATAAATGTCACACTGTGCTTCAATAAATATCTTATTATGCACATAACTGAATTCATGTGTATTACGCTACGAAACTGAGCAGCATAAGACAAGTAGAGGAGGAAAAGCAAAGAGATGCATGAGGCCCTGTTTCCAAGATCCCACAACAGACTGAACAGAGCTTACATTCAATTGATCCAGAGGTTCTCAAAGCAAACTTTGGGCAACCTCTAAGTAGCGTTGCTGAGCTCAAGGCTGAAAACTGCACATAGCTCTCAACTCACACGCTTTTGGCGGGTGTCACCGGCCTTGTGACTCACCCGCCAAGTCGCCTGCACGCCCATTCGTTTCAATTGGCCTCTCACCCGTCAAAAATAAAATCGGGTGTTCTCACCCGCTTTTGCGACATAAATGGTTGAGAGCTATGCCTGCAACAGATGCTCGGGGATGCAGGAGACAGCGATTACTGTGCAGAACTGTTAAGATGAAAGAAAGATCCATACAAAGCTATTTATCGAAATAACAAAAACGTTTTTACGTGATACCTACGGGTGTTAGAAGAGGACAAAGTGGGATGAACGTTAGATTAGCCACCCAACATGAATTAAAATAGGGGCCCCTTTAATAAACTTTTAATTTAATAGCTCATTGAAGTGTTTGACAGTAGAATAACTCTTGGAAAAGTCGTGATTGTTGTTAAGGCTCTTTATGTAGGTATTTAGAACAAGGGCTTCCTATGGGGACTAAGGAGAAACTAGAGTGCAGTGTAGGGGAGCATGGTCTTATTGAAGACTATTATCTTCACAAGTAGGCACTTTTCCAAAGCTCGGCAAACTCAAGTGATAGGAGACAAGGAATGTCTAAAGTGCGATTCACAACACTACATGGAAGGATGCTGAAGGTGTCTGACTATTCATGTGAATAAAAGTCTCCAGTCAGTAGCAGGCCCCAATGGAGTGTGAAGCAGGCTATGCAGGCCTCCCGTTGATGCAGTCATCTTACCCAGGTGGTGTTTGTAATGAGAGATTTCTCTGCATAGGGTTCCATGGCCGCAGATAACTCAGCAGGTGCCTATGGTGGAGAGTTTTCATGATAAAGAAAAGGCTTTAAGTGAGATCCAAAACACTGCTTGATGCTGAGGCAACATACCCGGCCTCCTATCAACGTTTCAGTCTTGCTGTGTCAAGACATTGTGAGCAAGGTTCAGAGATGATGCAGATGTGTGATAACATCTTCCCGACTCTGCGGGGGTCAACAGGTTGCTCTTGGTTGCATTTATGGTTCCATGATTTAGGATTCTGGAAGGATAAGCCTCCACATGACAACTAGTAGCAGAGTACTTGTCTTAGCACCAAATCAGTTGATGACAACTAGTTGACCAGTCTGTGCTACTGGAGTGGAGCATTGACGTTTCTTGGAGTTCTGATGCTGTACTTTCATGGTGGGTTTTCTGCCAAAGGGGTGGTATGCCTGCAGGGGCCAGGTGATCCTGCCTGCTCAATGATGCTGCGCTCAGGGGCGTGTCAAGGGGGATCTCCTGTCCTTTCCCACCATGCCACCATGGGTTGACAGGGGATTTTCATACGGTGTCAAGTCATGCTCATGGAAAACCCCTATAATGTATTAGTGTTGAGATATTAGTTAAACCACTAATGCCCTTTTACTCAATGATGCCCAGAATATGAGCGACATGAAATCAGTGGGACCCCCATTCTCAAGAACGGCTCTATAAAGGCATTCATACCATCTGATTCAGAAATCAGGACTGCTGGGAAAGCAGAGGTTGCTGATTCCCTTTTATGAAGAGTGAGTGATTTCCCAAACACTATGATCAGTAGGGTGGGTGACCAAAACACTAAGATTCAGAATCCAAAAATACCAGTGAGCTAATTTGTCCTGGGGATGATCTGGTTTTCTGTACTGCATATGTGTGTAAACAATGCAAGCAGAAGCTGTGCAGCAAGGAGCTCTCTCTGCAGAGGGCAAAGGTGGAGGGGGCTGGGGATGGGAGTGGGGGAGGGGCATGTGCGTAAGAGAGACTTCCAAAAGGGTGGCTGGCCTGCATAAATGCTTGGACGTGTTGAGGGGCAAGTAGAGAAGAAGCTACAGGAGCGGGGAAGACACAGACGATGAAGAGTTACCCAATTCCATTCCTAGTCAGATAATTACAAACAGCCAAATAGAAATAAACAAGGGTGCCCCTGGGGTGGGGCTGAGCTGTTTTATAAACCACAAGGTTTTGCATGATGATGAAGGTGGTTGGATGCAGTAGAGGGGTAACTTGAAGAATGGTGGGGGCTGAAGAAAGAGGAGGTGGTTCAGGCTGGAGAGAGGAGACCAGAGGGAAGGAGAGGATGCTAGAAAGGTAAAGAGTAAGGAATCTGGAAGGAGTTAGGAGGAGGTTGAGGTCAAGAAGGTGGTGAAGATGGAAGAGGAGGTGGAAAGTAAGAAGGAGGTGCAGTGTGTGAAGTGTGAAGGAGAAGAAGAGCACACAAAGGAGTAAGGTGGTTGGAGAGAGGAGACCAGAGGGAAGGATAGGATGCTAGAAAGGTAATCAGTATGGAAGCAGGAAGGATTAAGGTGGTAGGAGAGAGTGTAATGAGAGAAGACAAAGGAGGTGGAAGAGAGGAGGGTGGAGGAAACAGCAGGAAGGGAGAAGAGGGATGCATTTTGTGAGGGGTGGGGAGAGATATCAATGGAAGATAGACGGAGAGCCTTAAGGAAGAAGTTGGAGAGAGAGGTGCACTAGACGTCTGACAGAGGCAGTTGAGGGGGCAGGAGAAGCATGTGGTGGCACATTGAGGTGGTACAGGAGAAGTTTAATTCATACAGAAGGGATTAGAGTAGAGGAGGAGTATGAAAGGCCACCCTAGACGCAAGACTATTGCAAACTATTCATTGAGGAGGACAGAGAACATAGCCTGTGGATCAGCAGAGGTGGCCAGTCTCTCAGTGAAGTCTCTGGGAATCAGCGTGGTTCTATTCAGTCCTGCTTATAACATATGGCATGCCCTGATGTGCAGGTCTGACTGGGGAAAGAGACCTAGAAGTCCAGAATGAGAAGCAGAAGACCTGGAACAGGACACAAAGGATGTTTATAACCTACAGTGTGTGCCACAGCAGATGTAAAAAAAACAAAAAACATTATAAGTCAACTGGCTACAAGGGGCATGAAATCATATGGGCAGTGCCAAGTCATCCATAATGGGCACCTGGGTACAGATCTGCCACTTATTATTTATTTATTGATTGTTTTATTACATTTTTGTAACACCCAGACGGTATCACAGCATTTGTACAGGATTAGGACACATAGAATGCATTATAAGACATTAATCATATTTGATGAACAGCCAAGTTTTCACCAGTTTCTTGAAAGTTTTGTAGGAGTGCTCATTTGATGTTGGGGGGTAGGGGTGAGGTTGGCTGCAGATCGCAGTGGGCACAAATGAAGTTTCAGGGCAATGCAGTTGTTATGATTAGGATTGGTTATGCGCTTAATACCCAGAGGTTTCTAAGCGCGGACCTAGGGATCGAACCTGTGTTGCTCTGTCTCGTCTTGCTTCCGAGGCGAGCATGTTGCCCCTGAGCTATCCTCCAGAGACTAAGGGACTAAGGGACTAAGACTGTTGAGATAGAGGGGGTGTCTTTTTGTAGATACATCAGTGTGCAATAGTCAGAGTTTTAAATTTGATGCAGGTCTTGATGAATAGCCAGTGAATGTTTCGCCTGGTCGCTGATATGTGGTGAGAGAAAAATATGCATAAGGCTGCCCAGAGGGCTGTGTTCTGGAGAGGCTTTTGCTTGGCGAGGTTAGTGGCAGAGGTACCCATAAGGAGGGCATTACAGTAGTCCAATTTGCTATGGATGATGGCTCTCGCTAGCGTGGGGCAGTTGCTCGGGGAGAGTGTAGCCCATAGAGGAGGCCAGAGCATTGATATGTTTGGACATAGACCATTCCGTATCCAAGTGGAATTACAAGGATTTGACATGTTTGAGGACAGGAATGATGGCACCATTGATGGGTAAGGAGATGAACGCAGTGTTTAAGTTCTTGAGCCGATAGGGGGAGCCCACAATAAGCAGCTCAGTTTTTTCATCATTGAGGCAGCGATTGTGGTTGGCCATCTAGCTTTGGATAATGCTGTACATACTATTAATGGTGTCAGTGGTGTGGTTACCAGAGATAGGGATAAGGATTTCGGTATGAAATCACTCGAGGATGAGAAGTCATATTAATACTTCATAATATAATAATTACCAGCCCAGTGAAAACAAAGAGGTTTCTCTCAGCTGCAGCCAGCAATTGAGGACGCACACCCGGGCTGGCATTTTGAGGTACAGCAATGTATCTGCACATGCTCAATGGGCTACACGAGGCTGGAGGCGTTTTACTTCCCAAGCCCTGCATGGCTCATTGGGCATGCAGGCTGGGAAACTACAGGCTGCTATGTAGGGAGCTATCCTATGCCTCTCTCAGTATTACAAAGTCATGGAGTGTGAGGTGGAGGTGCTCCAGCTCCACGGTGCATGTAAGGAACCGGGAAGGGAGAGGGTTTCCTTGAAACCCCACCCCTCGCCCCCCCGCCCCAGCTTCCTGATTCCTATGTGCAGGGAGCACAGGATCTGAAGCACCATGCATGCAGTGTGTGTGGCAGCCCTGATTGAGGCAGGACTCCTGAGGCATTGGCACCATGCAGGTAAAGAAAGAAACACACCTTTTTGTATGCTTGTATCTATGTAAGCGATCCAGTGAGAGCTTGTTCCTGTAGTGCACCTGAACAGCAGTGTAGAATGCATGCTGAATGTAGCTGTGTCTGTGAATGATAGCATGAGAGTGCAGCGTCTGTCGTGACATAAGGGTGCATGAGGTGCATGTGTGTGTGGGAGAATAATAGTGCAGTGTGAATATTGAAGTGTATGGGTGGACATGTGTCTGGGAGAATGAGTGCAGTGTGAATGTTTTAGCATATGTGTTCATGTCTGAATGAGAGAAGCAGTGCAGTGTGATTGTGTAGTAATGTGTGTTTGGCCCGCTGCCCAGGGAGGAGAAGAACCTCTGATTTTCCGTGTGACCTGGAAGGAGGGTCACTAGGTCCCAAAACATGTATAGATGTGTTTTATTACAGTGGCATAACATTGTTACTCTCATTAAGTGCAAAGACAACTTTGGTGAGATTTCTTAACTGGGGATACTGGCCCACATTGGTGCAGTATGGGTATGTTTTCATAAAGTGGCATGTTTTACTGGCATTTTGGGCAAATCAAGCATGAGTATGTTCTTACGTGTGCATACTGGCCTGTACTGGTGCAGCCAGCATGAACATGTTTTCTCATAGTATCATTTGTGACATTGTGGGCAAAGCAAACAGGAGTCTGATCTTAATGGGGATATTGGCATAAATTGGTGCAGCCAGCATGGACATGATTTTTTTTATGCTGGCACTATTGGTGACCTGACATTTATTGGATTGTTTATGTATTATTCTACAAAACTGATTGTAAACTGTGTGGCATTTTAGCCAATTCTCTACAGAAGTGTGCTGTAAAATTGACCATTTTAACCCATTATTTAAAATCCAATTTTCGGGGTTGCCCATGTCTCTGCTCAACAGTCATCAGGCAATGGCACCCCAGTTCCTTCTGCCCAAGAGGCCATCACTCCTCCCTTCACAAAGGATTTCTTCATCATGGAGTCCAAGTCAGGACCGAAGAGCATTTTACCCAGGAATGATGTATGCAACGCTACATTTTCCTGCTGGGCATCCACCTTGCCTTATTAGACCTGCATGGGGGTCTTTGTTGCCCTAATTGTGCCCCCATTGCTGAATCGAACACCAGTTGTGTTAACTATAGAAGTATCTCGCTGCAATCTCCCTCCTCTTTCATGATCCTTTACATGCATGTTTTTCAGCAATGCTTGCTTTGTGTACACGTGTCATCAGGGCAAGGTGTGCTCCTGAATAGGCCCTTTTTAAGGTGCATCCATTTTGCGGTCAGTGGAATCCAGAGGTGCCATATCCTCTACCGCCATCAGTGGTTTGTTGGCCAAATTAGGTATCACAGAGACCACCTTGACATGTTCGGGCAGCTCTGGCTGATCTCGCTTGATTGGATAACTTTCGGACATAACGCATGGTACCATCAACTTTTCAGAATCATCACGTTTCCTGGTTATGGTGTTCCAGATAGCTTAAAATGTGTGAGCTTATCTGTTCTTATTGTATCGTAGCTGAGGCACAGAATTCTAGTACGCTCACAAGCATCGCTTTTGTTGCCCCGGTATCCAGCCTTACATCTTCCTTGCTCTTTAACACGGGGTCATCCGCTGGACTATGGGCTACGGTCTGCTGCGATGTGCCTTCCTCTGGCATCTTAGTCCAGGCCACCGACCCCACTGAAGAAAACAACAGGGAGGGTTATGGGTAGGTGGTGTCTTTAGACGCTGAAAGGGCAGACCAGATGGACACCAGCACCGCGCGTGGCGTTTTTATCCAAATATGGTCCTGTCTGGAGGCAAGAATACATCCATTGGTGAGGAAGGTGATGAGGGAGGAGGTTTGGGGTAATGTACACCCACACTCTGATAGTGTACTCAGAAGTGGACGAGGAAAAGAAACACCTGGCCCCTCTGGGCAGTTTAGGATACAACTCTGGTGTGCACTGAGGAGCAGTAAGCCTTGCCAAATGCACAAGCATAGGCCTTTGATGGGTAAAAGTATATTTATTTTATGACAACTATGATTGGGAAAACATTACGAAAAAAATAATATGGAATTAGAATTTTCACGATGAATCAAACATGTGTTAGAATTTTGATGTCGATATCTTACACACCCGTTGTTTTATGTAGAGCAGATTTAAAGGTGATGTGTGCTATTTATACTCGACCACTGGACCTCACTTTACCCTTTTGTACTAGCTTCACACCACGAAAGAGTGCACACTTCAGCCTGATCCAAGATGTTCTCTTGCAAGAGGCACCCCCCACGCTCTTACTCAGTAGTAGAGCATTAAGAAGTGCTCTGGTGAAAACAAAAGGCTGGTGCACTCTGGATAAAGGGGATTTGGAGGAAACCCATTCTCCTATTTGATAGCCAAACTATGGAACTCGGTATCGAAGGAAATATGAACAACGGAAGACCACCTTACTTTCAGAAAACAACTGCAAACCTGGCTATTCAACTCAGTGAGACACGCATAAAAACGTGCACCCCCACAAACCATACTGGGACCAAACCAAACATGGGACAGACACTACGGATCGAAGACCCTACACGAAAACAACTGTACACCCAGAGCCCTATAGAAACCGACTAATGACCCTGCCTTCTCTTTTCCACACATGCATACCTCTCACATACTACACATGCCCAAAAGGGCCATCCAAAACTACACACAAAAACACACAAAACACACACCAACTGCAACCACACCACAAGACCAAACAGTTACAAACAAACAACCCAGACACTGAACGCTACCCCTCCAGACACAATAAGCCCAGTGCACACAACAAAGCACACCCAGAAAGCTGACACGCATAGCCGCCAGTTTCTCCTAGTTCTTCAAGCATTCCCTCACCAACCAACCCCACCCACTTTTCTTGCAGAGCCACGTGAGTGCCAAGAGACCATGGAAATGCAGCCGTGCGTGGTATAAAACATCGTAACATAACATAATTGCAGGGTTGGGGACAAACCTGCACTGAAGAAAGCAAAGCTAAGGCAGATACAGGATTTTCGCTGGGCAAAAGAACATTCTGAAATCCCCACAAATGTGTTTGGAAAAGTTTTAAATTAAAAAGAAGCCCATTAGGAGATAGATTAATAACGATTCACCGAAGCGAACAAATCTTGGTGAAGATTTATGGCAGACGTTTGTTGTTTTCATGCAATTCTGAATTGTGACATGTGACTTTTAAACCGGATAAGTATAATCTATTGTGCCAGGTCCTAGTAAAAGCACTGTGACTGTTTTCCATTCAACAGGAAAATATTACAATGTATCTTGTGTGCCATATCCTATTTTGGTCCTCACTTAAAATAAAAGTGTTAATTAGTTGCATTGAGGGTACCGCAATGTGTCTACTTCTGTGCAATTTTCATAACATAATTTCGAATGCATAGGAGCTCATTTTCAATAAGCCTGTAATGTAAGCAAAATGTTTAAATGGTTTCAGTCACGCCTCGCCCCGTTTTCATTAATTTGTACGACGTAGAGGAGGGGTGGATGTCAAGTTGCGATTCCTCCACCCCTTCATCTCCACCATACAAATACAACAGCATTTGCACCACTTTTCATTTACATGCCTGCGCAAATGCTGGGAATTCGTTTGGAGTCTTCGTGCTATTTGCACAAGCAAAAAGCAGGCGGACTCAATAAGAATCCATTGTAAACGCTGCGTGCAATGCCTACATGGCAGGTGGATTTACTCAGTTTGCATGGAGGAGTGCAGAAGGGTGGCGTGCAAGCGTGAATGTAACCTTTTTATACTCCCCTTTTGCACTCCACCCAGGGCCATCTTAAGCACTTTTGGGGCCCTGGGCATGGACATCTTTGGGGCCTCCCTCCACCAGACCAAAGGAATTAAGTGATCAAGAAATCTGCACCCCGCGATAACAGCCCATAGGTTGGTATGCTGCCTCACAGCATTACAAATAAGCATGTTTACTCCCTATAAGTCCCCTTACCCTGTTCCTTCTTGCTCTAATCAGAATGATGAACAAGTACCATTTGAAGGCCAACATTATCAGTCTACGAAGAGGTTACTTCTGCTCTAGCATAGATTCAGGAGACTTTTTTATCAATAGCATCCAGGAAGGTATGCAGCACGTAGTATTAATGCAGGACTGTATGTAAAATGTACTTGTAACCCAGAGTAGACAGAGAACTCACATTTGCTGCCTCACAGAACACAAACGTGCTCAAGCATGGATAGAGGCGACCAATTGGGAGGAAGGAGAAAGCTACACATACCATAGCATGGATAGTGGATGCTGATTAGAAGATATGAGGAAGGTGTCTATAGCCAGACAGACTGAGATTATAAGTGGGACATGGTTTTCAAATAGTGTTGCCATTAGAGATCAAAAGAATAAGTGCCTCTGGTGTGCAATATATCAATGCTCACTACTATAGTGGAAACAACACTATAGCCAGTGACACCATGAGTGAGGCTGTTTTGACGATCATACCCTGGCAAGGAAATCATTCTGAAGGGCTGACAATTTTGTAAGGTTTAGGGACTGGCAATTTTGAGAGGCTAGGCAATACAAGATTACATTAGATGCCCAGTATTACACACACTGATTAAGGGGTGAATCTGGGAAGTGTGCCAACTCTGCAATTTCTGCATTTGAACTCTTTCATTAACAGTTCTTACCATGAACTAAAATAATCTCATTTTTATAAAACTGGCTTGGAAAGTCCACCAATCACATTACCAAACATGACCATTTTTAAAAACAAAATATTATAGAAGGGTGTAACACAGAATGATTCTAGCTTCATTCTTTCCATCATCAAGAGAACTATATAAGTACAGCATACTAATCGGTGTGATTTAACAGATTTAATCTGGTTGGCCTTTTGTATTTTAAAGCTTTACATACTTCCAAAACATTGACTTGTGAAATTGTCATTTATAAACGTGCAGAAAAAACTTTGACTTTTACAAAAATGCAAAGTGTGTTTTGTGCCAAACGAGCTGTAAGTGGTTTCAACCCAGTACTCCAACTAAATCAATGCCTAGTCTGGGATGCCCAATGGAAACCCTTATTTATATATTTTTTATATCAAAAGTTCTTTTATTTCTGGATGATGTACCCTTATATAACGCCCCTCTCTTTGAATCCCACCGGTCTCACTCAACCAAGAAGGTTTGTTTTGCAAATTAAAAGATTTTTTTGAAGAATTGAACAATA
This sequence comes from Ambystoma mexicanum, assembly GCF_040938575.1. Lineage (NCBI taxonomy): Eukaryota > Metazoa > Chordata > Amphibia > Caudata > Ambystomatidae > Ambystoma > Ambystoma mexicanum. Next base: position 145,359,698 of record NC_090929.1, read on the forward strand.
TATATCTCAAACCTTTATGAATATGAACAATATCTGAATATCACATCAGCAATGGGTAATAGGACAATATCAACAATCTCTTTAATCAATTAGGAGTAGGAAGAGGAAGAATAATGTAGCAGAGAATAACTTTATATGGTTCAAGGAAATGCAGTGATATGAAAGAATGCAACACAGAAATAAACTTGATATGAATTCAACCCAAAGACAATGTGATCACTCTTTCCCCTGTGACTACTCACTCCCCCCAATATGCAATATGAAGAAATGGAATGAGGGCACACAGGTTCAGGAATAACAATCAACAATTGCAGTTTCAATCCCGATTGCCCCCAGCAAGCTTAGCGAGAACAGTAATGATTTTAAAGGGGTCAATTGCTTTGAATTGTGGTTTGAAATGAATGGGAAAATGCGACAAATGATTTTAAATTCGCTAAATGGGATTCAGAACTAGTGAGAGTTGCTTTGGATTGGGTCAGGTAAACACTAGCAATGATTGTAGAATGATTAGCAGATGGAAAACGAAATTCAGACGTTGAAAGCAAGAAATAGCTATTTTTATATGGAGTGAAATTGAGCCAAGTGCAAATTCGCGGCAACGTTTCCTTGCGCGAGAAATGCGATTACAGCAAAACTATAAGGAGTTGGAATGCTTGCCCGGGTCTTGCACCATCTGGTCCGCACCCTTCTGTCCACCACCCCTTCCACTCAAATGGCCTAGGAAAGAAGAAAGATCAAGTAATGGGCTAAACAATGCCACCAACATGCGAGAAGGCAAACTGCACTGAGGACAGTACAGTAATGTATGAGATATTAGTTGATTTGACCAGGATCACTGTATTGTCTGCTGGCAAAGCCAGGATACAAGCAAGAATGCTTTGGTGACAAATGTGGATACTTATTCATTTCTTGGACTAACATAGTATGCTCCTCATTGGAGATGCTGGCATAAGTTTTACAACACCCCATCTGAACAAACCTATTTCTAGACCTTCACCATAGGATGACATGTTTGTTTTTATTGGAACTCCTATATGGTGCAGGTACATTGCTGATAATAAAACCTGTTGTGCTGCAAGACCAAGTTCATATGCAGGCAGGTTTATAAACTTCAGACATAGGAAAGGCTCAGCCAGCCTTAGACAAATGTGCTATTCTAATCTTGCATAGGAACACATATCTCTGCAACGAGTGCTTAACACACTGAGCTAACATCTGAACCATTGTGGCACTCAATTTACCAATATGCATTACAAATGTGACTATTGCACATGATCAACATAATTCCCACAGGAGGGAAAGAATGCTACAGGAGTTGTGCCGCAAGGAACACACAAACTATATATACCACAGTGAGCACAGAAATCATTACATGGTGAATTGATCGAGGCAGAATGTACTTGCCAAAACAGACAGGCAATAGGTTTAGAGCCTCAGCACCATGCCTTAAAATATCATGATGTGTGCTATTTAATTCTGGTGAACAAAGGAATCTTACTTCTTTAGATCAGGCAGCTTTGTGGGGCCCCCTCCAAGGTGGGGGCCCTGGGCAAGTGCCCCTTTTACCCTCCCATAAAAACGTCTCTGACTCCACCGACACAACAGGTACCTGTGTGTGCACAAGTGCATACACAACATGTCCCCGCTGTGGTTTTATGGGGACTTCCAATATGAGGGCAGTAGAGAAAGAAGTGTTGAAACAGTCCAAATCGCCATAACATCTTTTCTCCACTACATTTTGTACAACAATGTAAATGCCTACTGTAATTAATAAATGTCGGACGCATTTACAACAGATTCTTAGGGAATTTGCATGCTTTTAATGGGTTCTAAAAACTGTTGGATTCCATAGGAAGTCTTTACTGCTCATTTTCCAGTCCTCCAAAACTGTAAAAAGGGTGCAAAAGACAGGCCTTCTTCAGGCTCAATAAGCTCCTTCTTCGTATCTTCTCCCAAGGATGGTCCCTCTTTTCCTCTTTCGACACACTGTCCCTTGGAAAACTCATCTGCTCTAGTACTTTGGTTTTTCATTTCAAATGAATCCATGGGCTAACCACCAGACCTGCATATGTGCATTCCCAGCTACTTGCCACCTGCACTCTCGGATCCCAATCCCTCCTCAGCTTCTTTTCCCCCATCCTTCTTTCACAATCTACCACTTTTGCTCCTTAACCCTCCTTGTTCCTCTACCCTCTACCCTCAACAACAAATCCATCCACACTTTATAGGGTTTAAGACAGACCTTAAATAACACCACCTTTCTCTTAAAGGAACTACATGAGTCATATTGGATTATGAATTCCCCAACCCCCACTTTATCCGTTATCCTACTCTATCATGTGTACATGTGTATTCATAGTGTATTGTACTAATTTATTATGTCCATCTAAAGAGCCATTTCTGCTTCCTTCCCCAACACCTCCATACTTTACACTTGGGTAATGTAGCTTTCAGTCAATCATGTTTACTAATGTAATGCATGCACGATTATTATAGCCTCAACAGCCCCTATATGATAATGTAAGGAGCTTCTTGTCAAAACTCTTCCCTGTGTTCAAATAAATAGAAAGTAGAAACTATTTAGAAGGCCAAAGTGTCCGAGTTATGATACTACCCACACTTTATTTTCAAATAAAGTTATGACGTTGATCCTGTATCGGTGCTCAGGCTTAGGGCCTCATCATGAGTTGGGTGGTAGCCTTTAAATTCAGTATTAATGGGGTTACTGCCACATTTAAGGGTCAGTCCAATTATGAGTATGGTGTGTTTACCCCCAGCTTGGACCCGATGGGGAATGGGTAATAACGGTTACTGCCCAACCCGCGATCCGGCAGTAATACCGCTGCACAGGTGGGCGGTAACGCAAATAAAGTTGGGCTGTATCCCACTCGGGATACTGCCCAACTCGTGATGAGGCCCTTGGGACTCATTACAAGGTCGGCGGTAACCCACTGTTGCTAACTGTGCCGGTGCTTCAGTGAAAACCATGCCTGCAGGGGGCGGTGTTGCAGGCAGGTCAGACCTACCGGGAGCACCGGCCCCTGCAGGCATTCTTGTAGTCTGGCAGTCCGGAAAGGGTGCCGGTACATTGCTACCAGCACCCTTATTTCGGGACCACCAGGCTTGTAATGAGGCCCCATGTTCCACAAAATACTCTGCTAAAAAGATGATTGGATTTGTGAATTACAGATTTTGTGGAACTATGAGAACATTTCGGCTTGAGGATTATTTTGGGAAATGGACGTCCTTCAATGATTTTAATGGATGATTTGAATCTGTAGATTTGTGGGCAATTGGTTCAGGAAGTGGTGTTGTGTGTTGACTGTATGTGATTGTGTTGATGTATGTTGATGTTTGCCTGTTTTATGTAGTGTCTTTGGGTTGTACCTCGATTCTAAGGTGGATTATTTAACTGATGTATTTGTACTTTTTGTATTTATATTTGATCTCTATGTGATGCTTGTTTTTGTATGAAAATGTAAATAAATTAACCTTACAGCTAGTTTGAATCTGCAATATAACAACTTAGTGGTTTTAGGGGATCTCAATCTACATTTTAATTTGCCAAGACCTATTGAGTTTACTACCCTTTTGCAACATGTCTACATTTCATTAAACATGTGTATGAAATGAAAATCTGGGATGTTTGGTGAAAAGATAATGTTTACTTGATTCTGAAATTGTCTGTTGTTGATAAGTTTACATTATGGCTCCCTATTTTCCATTTTTATTGACCTTAACACATCAATACTGAGGCTATTACTTTTATTTATTTATTTATTCAGATTTGTAGAGCGCACGTTAGCCCGTGGCATCGTGGCGCTTGTTACAGACAATGTCTTAGTTACGTAGGATGCAATATTTACATACAATTACAATATTTACATGACATGTACACATTAGCAGAGCAGTATATTTACAAGGATTTGTTGGGTATTTTTGTGAAGATTTGGGGCCTGATGGTATTTTCTTACCGCCGAAAAATAATTTAGCAACAATCACTCATTGTATTCAGATTGGGCCATGTACAACAATAATACAGTGGACATGCATTATTTCAGCACAAAGACATGCGTGGTTGGTATGCGTGGTTGGTATGCGTAATTGGTGGTATTTTGGTGAGCATAATTCCTTTGTTTTATTTGTGGCCCCAATATCCAGAACCCCTTATTTTTGTTTAGATTTTTCGTGTAATCACTAGAGAGACCTCAGGCTTGCATTTCAGGAACACCACATTTTCATTTTTAGTGTGCCACCATGGGCAATTTCTCTCTGTCTTATCTACGGCAGCGAGCTATCATGTGGTAGTTTTCACTATCTTATATACGGTAGTGAACTATGTCCCGGGCCTCCCTTTTTGCCGACTCATAGACCTCCGGCAGACTACAACACACACAGTTAGTTATAATTGCTCATACTGAATTACATTGTGCACACAGCCGCAGCCAAATCTTATGTTTAGCTACCTTGAAAATGACAATTGCACTGTCTAAACATCTCCCCACATCATCAGCACTGTATTGGTAAATATAAAACACACCACCCGTCTGCTTTCAGATATTTTTGTGTATTATAAAAGTTGCATTTAAACACGATCTCACTCTTTACAGAAATAAATGAAATAGCACAGTAACAGCATTATCTGTGATACACTGAAAAGAGAGTGGCGGAGACAAGAACTCAATTTGCAACATTAAACACGTGAGTAAAGCACAGGAATCTCCTTTCCTACACTGACTGAATATTCTCGTACACATCCAGCCCCCACACCTCAGCGAGATAATTACCAGGCTTATTCAGCATGTAACTTCTTTGGCTGTTCGCCTTCTGGAGGGGTTCACCCAGCAAGGACAAGCATCTGCCGTCACTCGAACTGGGACTTGTTGACTGGAAAAGCCAGTCTCTGCAACCAAGTTGAATCTGCTTTAGGAATCAGGCCTCCCCAGCTGTCAACCCCGTCCGTCTTCGAACTGTGTCAAGATGTCTCTCCCTTCTCCCCCAGATTCTGCAGCCAAAACACTAGTCACAGCCTCTAACATGATGCTTGATGTGACGTGCTCCAATCAGAATCAATCATGTTCTATCCTCCTACTTTTAACAATGGCTCTTCTTGTACAGTCGCAACTGTAACAAGCTGATTTCCTGCTTATTCGAGGTCTTTGCTTCCTGCAGTTGCTGTGGACAGAGCACAGGAAGGCAAAGAAAAAAAAAACTTGAATTTGTGTTTAAAACTGATTTTCATAGTCTGCCTCTTTTTGCAGTGAAGACACATTATTTTATTAATGAGTTATAATTATTAGTCTTGTTAGTGATATTAGTTTGTTAATTACCAAATGTGTCTCTTGCAACATAGGCATTTCAGGTGAGAAATGGTGTGCATTTTGAAGGTACAGATGTGTGCTTTTAACTGTGAAAAATGTATTTGCATTTTATATGTAAAAATCGTTTTTGACTGAATAACCTGCCCTTACTTATATGTCCATGTTACACTGGCAACACATAGCTTGAAACAACTGCATCATAGCAATGCACCACCCATGCATTGGCGCTGCATAAAAAAAAACATGCTACACATTGATCCTGTGCAGTAGTGCTGTACTCTGTGCTGTAACACGCCAAATATCCTTTCAGATTCCTGTAAGTTTCCTATTATTTTGCAAGGAATGAGGTTTTCAGTTTCCTGCGAAAAACAGAGAGTGAGTTTTCCGCTCTAATGTCTGCAGGAAGAGCGTTCCAGGTCTTAGCTGCGATGTAGGGGAGGCTTATACCCAAGGCTTTGGCTTTTTTGATGCGTGGGATGCAGAGTAGGTTGGAGTATTGCGTCCTGGTGGGACGGGAGGAGGATGGTTTGAAGATGGATTCTGATAGATAGGACGGGGCGGAGAGAGAGAGGCATTTGTGTGTAAGTGTGAGGATTTTGAGAGTGATCCGCTCTTTAACCGGGAGCCATTGGGCTGAGTGCCTGGCATGGGTGATATGCTCTCTTCTTGGGATACTGAGAGCGGCCCGGAGTGCATTGTTTTGCGTGACTTGTAGTCTGTTTAGGTTTTTGGCTGATGTGCCTGCTAGGAGTGCATTACAGTAGTCCAGTTTGGCTCCAATGGTTGCTCTCGCTATAGAGAGGCAGTTGGGTTTGGAGAGGTAGGGCTTGATGGAGTTTATGAGTTTGTTGGTGTGCCAGATGAGGAAATGATTGCACTGACTTGTCTAGTCATAGATAGTGAGGAGTCAAGGTATACTCCCAGAGTCTTTACGGTAGTGAATACGGGGATGATGGAGTTGTCAATGGAGAAGTTAGCGTACAGTTTGTCAAGTTTGTGTAGGGTGTTCTGTTGACCTAATATCATGATTTCAGTCTTGTCTCCATTGAGGCAGAGGCCATTAACTGCCATCCATGCCTTGATAGTGGAGTAGATTGTGTGGAGAGCCGTAGCGTCTTCGTTGTATGATCCTGATAGAGGTAGAAGTACTTGTGTGTCGTCTGCGTATTTCGTGTATGTGATGCCGTAAGAGTCGAGTTTGCCGTAAGAGTCGACTTTGCTTCCTGTCAGTATTCATTTCCAAAAACTGAGAAAAAACACACTTTTGTGAATTCTTGTTCATCTGTTTTAAAGAGAATTAGTTGGTTTTGGAGGGGGAAATGGAGCTTGGTATGATGTTGAAGTGTGTTGTGTGCCAGCAGTTCAGGTGTGTTTCTTGAAGCAAACACGTGCGTGCTGGTGTGCGTGTGTGCTCAGGCAGAACAATGTTTGATTTGTTGCAGTTCAGCTCCAGGGATACCCCATCGTGCAATGAAATACTAAAATGCCCTCTGTTTGGAAGTGTTGCCGTTTGTAGTAAAGGTGTGAATACAACTTTCTGTGGGTAAAAGGTTTTTTAGGAGCCTTAACACTAGTGCCCATATTGATATACTAAACTTCAACATTGAAGTGGAACTAGCGAAAGCTGACACATGACAGGAACCGCCCTGGAATGCACTGGGAGTTTGTGATGGCTATCCTACTGTGTGCTAAGGCACAGGGCGGAGGAACCTCCACACATAAGGCACATTCTGTGCACAGCATTGGCCGGACATCTGGATCATGCGGTGCATGGAATACTTGTGGTTCTGGCTTGTGGTTACAGTGAGAAGGAGCGCATGTTTTTCTTTAGCTACTCTATGGAATACATTGTTTTAAAAGCCACTGACTACTGTTCAGAGCATCTGCTTAAAGGTCCACAACTCTAGTGCAAGGGGGCGCTGTGCACAGTCCTGCATTATGGAATCTATTACATGTTCTTATTGGGTTTATTAGACGTGTTTTCAGTCGTTCGTCCTCGCCTAGATATTAAATCCAGACACCGTGGCGGCAGCATAAAAAGGCCTAATATTAAGTGCATTGTATGAATTCTTTGGGGTTCATGTTTCTGCTTTGCACAAGGGCTCCTGTTTTCATTCTTCTTTCTGATTTGCCAGTTCTACTATTGACGAGCAAGCATTCTTCAATGGTGTCCCATGTCAATTTGAGAAAATTCAAACCTTCCCTTTACAGACAGTTACTGGGCCAAGAACTGAAAAAGAATGGCTCACACACATTCGTAAATCCTTCCACCACTTGCCCAAATGGACAAATACCCTTAATAGCATTTTCTCCACACACAACCCCATCCGCTTTAAACGGTGGGATAAGATGAAACCTCCATCTTCGACAACAGAAGATTCATGATCCAGACTAAGCACACATTCCTACAACCCCTTGATTCCATCCTACCTTCACTCCAAGTATTGGTGACCACCCCGTACCCCAGCCCCTGATCTGGCACAAAATCTGACCTTGACCATCTAATTGCGCATTAGGAACAACCAGACACTGACCAACCTGACACAGGGTCAACCTCTTGACAAAAATAATAGAGGTCCCCAGTCTCAGTCAGTGACTTAACCAACCTTTTCATGTGAGCCAGTCCTTCCAACGTCACTAGCCTTAGGTCTTGAATAACCACAAGGCACAGACACAATACTAGGGCTACCGTGACCACCATTAAACATTGCAAACCTCTTAGGAATGCGTGTTCTACAGGTAAAGTTGCTGCCAACATTCACAAATCAATAGAAGAGTGAAAGATTGATTTACTGCGTATCTCAAAGACATGTTTCTCTGTCAACTTTGCCACCTCTCTAGATAAAATGCTAACTGATCATTTTAAGATACCACTAACGACAGAATCAACAGGCCCGTTGGGGGCATGCCCCTCGTCTACTCTGATAGATTTCCAGCCATCATCACTTCTACTATACAAAACTATTTGGTGGAAGCTTTTATATTCAAACGTATCCTGGACCACAAAACTGACATATCACCTGCATTGCAGTCTACCATCTGCAGGTTGAAACTCATCCGTCTTATTAGCAACACCATTGCACCAGCTATTAGTACTCTGATTCAAGAGGATCTTCATTAATAAAGACTGTACTCCACTACAGATAACATGGGAAACATGTTCAGGACCCCCATGACCGCCTTTGGATTCTGCTTAAGTCAACAAACCCACTCATCGAAATGGACACGCATTAGACATTATCATGTGCCTCCAAGATACCTGTAGCGACAGCTACACATTCTTGTTCCTTGGTCTGACCATGAACTAATTCTATGCAAATGGCCACAACGAATTAAACTATTTCTCCAATCCAAAGCACAGGTTAAACAGGTTCCTATATCTTTCAGACCCATAATAAAGCGCACAGAGAACAGGTTCTGATGGACCTTCAACTGAGTGGCTACATCCTGTTCCTCTCTAGGGGATGCCACTGAACCTTCAGGGTCCATGAACTCTGAATTAGCTGGAACCTTGGACATCCTGCTCCCACCACCCAAAGCAAGAGACCAATACTCCAGCACAAAGCATAAACAAAATGGTAGGTAAGCATACTAAATTGTGTGTTCTAGCACCTTGAAGCGTTTCATGTGCTAGATGGAATTACCAATAATGATCTCAGGCCAAAATAACCGGACAGACTCAAAGAATATGGCAAAGTACTACTTTATTGTTAGCTCAAATAAAGTAGGGCAATCTGGCGAACAACAAACTGTAGTCCACGTGCTCACACTTCAATTTTGATTACACAAATGTTTTATTCCTCAATGTACATCAGCTATGGGGCCATCCTACGTGGCAAACTGTAAAACCTATTGAACAGAGGGATTAGTTAAGGGTACATATGTACCTTCATATCATATACGTATTATTAATATCACTGGATGCCCCCTAATCTAATAGGCGCACCTTGAACCACCTCTAAATACATATAATACAGGTTTTAGCAGAAAACAGCAGTGGGTTGGCCTGTGCAACATTGTATAGCATGTTGCTACATAGACTCTGATGGGTTGGCATTCTCTCCCACCTTTGGGCTTTTGGCTCATTAGCAGCATGTAAGCAAAATGAAGCTTAGGTGCAGAGAGCAACGTCAGACTACTACCCACTTGCTCAATTAGTCCATCATCTCTCATCGGTCAGGCCCCAAGCCTAGGTTTCTTCTATTTAGTTGACCTTGCAACCTGTTCTCTGTTCTGGGACTTTCAAGGGAATGAAGGTACACCATTATTGTTGTCTGGAGCTTAACAAATAGCCCTTCTTTACGTTTCTGAGTCACATATGAGGAGACCACGAGTTTGTCCATTTTGTCCTTTTATTTACTGCTATTTGATTTATTTAACCTCGGTGTCATTACTCCTCTTGGCCTCTGGAGACTTGCTCACTTCACCTTGCATACTCTTCTTCGCATTGTTGACTGTGCAATACTTGGCGCTTGCAGATGTTTTCTTTTTATTTATTTTTTATTTTTTTGAAAAATCTACAGTTTTAACATACGTAAAAAACTTTTGTTTCAATTCCATTAACCCAACTCAAAAAGCTCTTCGAAAACCAACAGCCCTGCACAGGGAAAGGAGAGAGATGCACAAAAAAAGAGAAAGAACACATCAACCAGTTTGTACAGAGCATGAAAAGTATCAGTTCTTTTCTCAATTCGTTTCTTCCAAAACACAAAAACAAGAGAAGCTTGTGGATCACTGCTCAAGCGGACATTTCAAAAGTGCATCTAGATAGTTCACAATTGCACCAACATGTTTTACATATGTACCGGATGAAATGTTATGCCACCAAGCGGTCATATCATCATCAAGAGGAGCCAATTGACTAAGGTGTACAGAACGCAAGGCACTGGTTTTCTCACACTCAATAACTAAATGTTTCAATGATTCAACTGCCAATGAGCAAAAACGACATAGATTGTCCTTTACCAGTTTGTCTTTTCGTTGCCAGAGAATTTCCGTAGATTTCAAGATGTTCAATCGAAATCTTAGGAATTGCTCACGATGTTAGCGAGATGGAGAATGCATTAGATAATGCGACTGAATGTTTAACTTTGTTTGTCCAATGCCTGACCAGTTTGTAGAGGACAATTTTTCCCATTTGTCTAGGTTGACAATCCAAGCCCAAGAATCAAATTTCTTTTTTTTGCGTTTGTGGTCTAATGAGAAGGTCAAACTCAGAGATTCCTGCAGCATCGAACCAGGCTTGTACTCTGAGACGCCACATGTCTAATAGGGTAACATTGTTGTTAACATAGGTTTTGTTGAATATTTGATAGGCGGGCATTGGATTCTCAACAGACATTTTTTGCATTAATGTGATTGATTTCCAAATCACATAGCTATGTAAAGAATTCAGTGACAATTCATCTTGTAGGGATATCATTGAAACACATTGTGGTAAGTGGAGGACATAGCGCCAAAAACGCCCTTCTAAGGAGTTCCAGATTTGCTCGCTGATATGCCAACTAACCTCGGCTCCAAAAGTTAGTATAGGAACTACCTTTTGTAGGTAGAAGGTCAGAACCGGGGATAGAGAACATTTGCCATAACGTTTGTTTATTTTTGCCGCTTGGATGGCAAGACTCATGGTTTTTAATTTCAAGTCTTTCACCCATTGGTGTTCACAGATGGAATTGTTGAACTGCACACCCAAGTATCTTATAGAATCAACGGTATCAAGAAACTGTCCACTTACAGCCCACCTAAACACCTTTGCCTTTTTTCTTGGGACAATGCCAATTGACACAATTTTTGTTTTTTCCTGTGTTGATTTTGAGCTCATTGATCAATAGATACTCATGTAGAGAGCTAAGAAGCCTTTGAAGACCAATTTGAGTTCTATCAATCAACACTAGGTCATCCGCATAGGCATAGGCAATACAATTTACTGGAACTCGATTAATCTTTGGAGGAAAACAGTGGACGTGTCCAAGATGATGTTTTCTTCTTTGCTTAATCTAAGAGAAATATGTCTTGATACATGGCCTATCCTCTTGACTCCCTTTGTTCCTTGCAATTATTCCTTGAAGTGGCATCCTTGATCCCAGGCCAATAAACTCCTCTGTGTTCCTCGCACAAAGCTGTTTTCCAGTGTCTCCTGACTCTGCAGCCCTGGTCTGTCCCTGAGGAAGATTGATTGGTCTAAACACCAGTCCGGCGTCCATCTTTTTCTCATTGTCGCCTTAGCCACGTTATGTTTTCTTCTGCAGCAAACTTCTATATGTCTCAGCTACCTTGTATTTCTGTGTATATACATTCACCTCAGATGATTTCTTCGCTATTACCCAATTTGATAGTTTATTTTTGTTTGTTAGGTCTTTTTGACTGCTCTACATTTTTACCTTCTTCCCTTTTGACGTATGTACCTGAACATTAGGCCCAGGGATTGCTGGGGTGTCCTCCGCTCCTCATGTTCAGGTATCTGCAGCCTCAAGAGTTGCAGGGGTGTCCCCTTCACCCTTAACAAGAAGTTTTACTGTGGGCAATCTGCCCGCAAACAAAACATTTGCGAGCATTTGCGAGCAGATCACATACTTCAATTTCTTCATCAATTTCTTCATCTTTGATTACATGTTTCTCTTATCGCTCCAGTTACATCTTTATCCCTTAATTATTTGCATATCGTTCAGTGTGTCTTCATGTCTTTCCCTCATAACGTCACTCTGCCCTTGTCTGATTTCACTTATAGCTCTTCGATATCCAATGGTGTGTGAGGACATCCTTCCACTCTTTCAATGCAATGGCACATTCTATATGGTTGTCTCATTGCATATCGTCTCTCATACACTTGATGCAGTATTGGGACAATACCTGGTGTCCCACTTAGGGCTCTTCTCCTGCTATTCCAATATGACAGAGGGGAGGTGGCGGGACCTAGGGATGACGTGTCCACCTGCTCCTCTATATTCCCCCCCTCTGGTCGACCCCTCAACCACTACCTCCTCTTCAATCTTCTTCATCTTATTTATTCATTTTTACATTAGTGAAAATGCCCCGACCCAAGGGTATCACAGAATTATCGTCTAATTTTTGAAATACATACCTTAGTCACCCCCCTCAGTTGAACTGCTTTCTTTATATGCTCATCCACACTCCAGGTCATGTGACAGCATTCTCCAGTCGGTTGTCAGAATACCCAACGTCCAATATAGTTCTTATGATCCTTTGGGTAATTCAACTACATCGCTGGGTGTGCCAGCAAACTCTTCTGTATGTTTTCAAGGGTGGTGTCCTCAGTATATGGTCTATGGTCAACGTTCACATCGATCATGATCTTCATTCCAATAGTTTTCTTGGCTATCTTCTTGCATTGTCCTGAAGTGATCCTTATAAGACAGAATCCTAGCAATACCAACACTAGTATTGCTCCAAGTATCTTGATGACAGTCGCCAACCAAGTTGGAATGCATGAGAACAGAGATAAGACCCAGTCAGTGTCTTCCGACTCATCAGCTTCAACCTCCATCTTCGTATACAGGCATGTCAGCATAGATATTGTTTCTGTCAGGGTTCCATTTTCTCCATTATGGGCAGGTCTGAATGTACAGCAAGAAGGCCTGGTCTTGGGGCACACGCCTCCTTCCATTGCTGTAATTATCATATGAAATGATATGATATGCTATGATATGAAATGGCATTTATAATGTGGCTGCACACATTTAATTCTATGCATGACAAGACAAGGAGGGGGAAACAAAGGAGGACAAAATAACCATCTTACTAGGCCTTGTGTCATTCAGATCGTGCCGGTGCAGGGAAGATGGAAGGGGAGAAGTGCTAGGGGGGGAAGGCGGAAGTGCAGTTAGCTCACAAGCTGGGGAGAGGAAGAAAGAAAGTGGAAGCAAAAAGCAAGGTCTTGAGTTCTTTTGGAAGCAGATGTGATTCTGCTCAAGTTTGAGAGAGGCAGGGAGGCTGTTCCAGACGGAGGCCCCAGCCGAGGAGACAGATCTGCCACCAACTCTCTGCTTGGAGAAGCGTCTGCCCTTCAGAGAGTTGGAGGTGGGTGAGCGGAGAGCTTGCGAAGGAAGATGTCTTGTAAGAGAAAGTTGGAATTAGAGTGGTGCCAGAACCCAGAAAGCCTTGTGACCAGTGCAGAGGGTCTTGAGGTTGGTCCTTGGAGCCATGGGGAGCCAGTGAAGAGATTTCAGAGCTAGATAGATACGATCCTTGGGCTTGAGGCCAAGGACAAGTCTCATAGTCCTGTTCTGAATAAGTTGTAAAGGGCGAAGAGTAGAGGCAGGATGATTTTGAAAGAGGCTGCTGCAATAGTCCCGCCTAGAGAGGATCAGAGCTCTGGAGACAGTGAGCTTCTGGGGGAAAGTGAAAAAAGGAAGAATACCTCTGAGGATATGAAGCTGATAGTTTGACTTCTTAGAGACGTTGAATGTGAGGAGAGAAGGAGAGGGTGGAGTCGAAGATGACACCAAGGTTCTTAACCTTACAAGAAGGAGCAGGAAGAGAGCCTACAGTGGGCACTCAGTGAGAGAGAGAGGAAAGGAGGGAGCAGGTGTCGTAATGAGGATGATCTCAGTCTTACTGACATTAAGGTAGAGATCATTGGTGGCACACCATTCCTGAATTGCAGCCAGGCATTCTGGTATGAGAGAAGTATCAGAGGTGGCTGAGGGTAGCCTGAAAGATCTGAGTGTCACCCGCATAACATTGAAAATTGGAGCAGAAAGTAGCGATGTGGTTGGCAAGAGTTGCCAGGTAGTGGTTGAAGAGCCAGGGAGAGAGGTTAGACCCCTGGGGAACACCACAAGTAGAGAGAGAGATATAGAAGAGAGGAAAGTAACAGCGCCTCGATGCCTCATGGGCTGCAAGCGCGCTTGATAAATGCAAATAAATAAAAAATAAAATAAAGACCCCAGTTGGACCTGAGAGGGTTAGTCGCTGAGAAAGGAGGTCAACCAGGCCAGGGCCTGATCAGTAATACCAAGGTTGTCCCGGAGACGATTGAGCAGGATGGCATGGTTGACAGTGTCAAAAGCAGAGGCTAGATCAAGGAGAATGATGACAGAAGGGATATTAGAGTCAAGATTGGAGAGCAAGTCTTCACCGGGGTTCAAGAGAGCAGTTTCTGTGCTTCTGGCAGCTCTGATGCCAGACCGGTGGTCATGGAGGCAACCAGCAAATTCAGGATGTAGATTATGCTGGGAGATGGCCAGCATTTCCAAGAGTGTGCCCAGGAAAGAAGTGATGGAGATTTGGCGATAGTTAGCCAGAGAGGAAGCATTGGCCGGGGGCTTCTTTAGGTCGAGGACATACCTGTTCTGGAGGGCCATCAACCTGATGGCCCTCAATTCTTCATTGATTGCATTAACTCCTTTTATTGTCACAATGATCATTTGTAGTAGCTCCCATGTGGTGATTTGTAACCACTTGGCATTCACGGCAGTCTGGAGTCCTGGCATACATATAGATGTAAATATCAATGCCGTCTTGCTGAATAATCTATGCTTTACTGGAATATTGTCATAGGATACATTGGACTTTGATGAGAAATAATTCCCCTTCTTTAGCCAACAGAGATTGAGCAAACTATTCCTTCTCTGGTATTCATTCATTTTTGGGAACTCTTCGATATGAAGTTCACGTTGGGGAATCACTAACACAGGAACATGTATGACCACGATAGAACATATTCCTCCCAAATTATTGGACAACTGCATATGAGCTCTGGATCTACAGGCCCAATATCGATCCATCAACATGGCAGCTCCTCCATTCATTCCTGGTGCTTCGAGTATCTGCTTACATCCTTTATTTTCTCCTACTAGAACCAGGCCTTTGTTCTTGAAGTATGTTGTTGCATTATATATTGGGATTATGGACACCTGTCCTGCTTCATTATCAACCCATGTTAATAGCTTGGAATACTTGGCCCATGACTTTACGCATATGTCATTTACTATTTGCACTATGCTTACTGGTTCCTTCTTCAATAAGTGTGCGGTGCAAGATAACATTTCTTCTTCCTAACCTGTACTGGTGGCAACTCGTCCATATACCAATAGCTGAGGTTTCTCCCAGCATCTTGGTACTCCTTATTTTTCCTGCATATCTGAACATTCCATCCTCTTAATTTCAACAACCTTTATCTGTTGTCCAGCCAGGGATGAATATAGAAGCATCTGGTTTATATAGCCTATCTCCTTTTCCATCTTTTGTGTCTTCACATAAGCATCTTGATATGGCAATGATCTTCTTGGTCGCCATCGTAGGGTTGCCCATCTTCCTTCGAATTGTCCTCTGGTTGTGCAAGCTATTAGATGACTGAGGCACTTTGCATCGTGTGCAGGTATTTATTTTGCAATGAATGTTCTGGCTGTGTTCATGGCATAGGGGATGAGAGAACATACAAAGCAGCTTTCATCTGACGTTCTCTCTCCCACCTCCTTAATGTACTGATACCACATGCTATTCTTTAAATGGACTGAATTATGAAATTATGAGTTTATATTTTAAGGATCTTCACCAGCATCCCTTTTAAGTCGAACAATTTGTTTAATACAGGGAAGATGCTACACGTGCCTTTGTTAGGGATTATAAGAAATGTTTCATTGTTAACCACTGTGTCTGCTTTTTTTATTCATTATGTGTCTAAATGCCATAATAATAGGGAACAAAATACAAATCAAAATGCAAAATGAAATTTATAATTACCATTCCAGAAAAACTCATCAACTTTCCTGATGGTAGTGGGTCTCTGATATTTTGGAACCTTCCCATCTTGTTTTAATTCAATATGTAATTTTGTTATTCTTTGTAAATCACACTTTAATATAAAAAACTGCAAGATAATAGCAATAATGTTTCTGAAAATAATATGAGTGTTTTCAGGATTGCCAAGAAATGTCACAATGTCCATATGTCGTCTTATCAGAGCTGGGTAAGACTGTAATATATAGGTAAAAACAGCATACAAGTATGTGTGTAATGTTATTATGATTGGCAGCATAGAAGATGTAGTGTGCTCTTTTTCAATGGATACAGTACATCAATCCATTGTCTCTTGCACCTATCTAAAATAGTTTGAGGATAGCTGCAGGTCCATTCATTCCTTATTAAGAAATGTCAGTCTTATTCTCAAGTGTTTTTATACTCCATAGATTCTTTATCTTTGCTCTTGGTAACATATCTGGTCTGCATGCATTGAGCCTCTCTTGCTTCACTGTCATCAGATGCAGGAGGGGTCAAGGTCTCTTCTTTGTATGGTTTGATGTTGTGCAGGTGCAGCCAGGCTCGCCGTCCTTGTAGCTTGATAGCTGTGGGAGTAACTTCTTCCACTTTGTATGGTCCCTCAAAATTGGGTTTATTCCAAGTGTGAATGCATTTTTGTACCGGCACCTGGTCCCCTGGATATAAACTTCCTTCAATACATTGCTGCAATCAATTGGTTCTTGATCTGTTGAGACACAAAAGAGACACTAGTGGTCATAGTTGCCAAATAATCATGCATGTCATCACCTAATATCTTCACTACACTGTGGGTATCAGTTTCTAACCTAGTGGGAGTAGCAAGAGGTATTCTCATACAGCATCCAGTCACCAACTCAAGAGGATTTAGATGGTAAACTGAGCCAGGCAGATTTCGCAGTGCATATAATGCGAGGGGTAGGCAATGTAACAACTCCTTCTTTAAAGTGATCTTTATTTTTGCTATCCTCTCTTTAAGGTGTCTGTTTAAATGGTGACACATTCCATTCACCTGTAGGTGATAGGCAGCAGAGAACGTGTGCATTATACCTAATGAAAGAGTAACCTGCTCCATGGTTAGAACGCAGAACTTTACACACACCCCTTCTTGGGAACACCTCATGCACGGGGAAATTGGCAGCGCATGAGGCATTTGGGTGGATACATGGACCTGCCTCAATCCATCTGGAAAAGGGACATACCACCACCAGCATTTACCTATAGAAGTTGAATGTCTGCAACGTATCCACATAATCTATATGTAGATGCTGAAATGGGCCATTGGGTGTAGGGATTGCTCCTCTCACTGTTTGCAGAGGGTGCCATGCTGTACATTTCTGTCAACCAAAGCAATTTAAAATAAACTGTGCCACGTTCTCTAATAAATTTGGTGAGAACCAATCTTCTGCAATCATAGTAGCAAGACTCTCTTGAGTCATATGCAAGGGGTAGTGAAGCTGCTCTAGCGCTATCCTCAATAATGTGATAGACATAACTGTCTTTGCAGTGCTATCGTGCTTCCATATTGCCTCAGTGGGGGATAAAGAACACCCCCGCTTTTTCCATAAATTTTGCTCTTCTTGTGGGGCTCGTCCTTGTAACTCAATTAACTGAACAATAGACAACATATTAAATCCCTCCTTTACCATCAAATACTATACTGAAATCTGTTTAACACTTTTTTACTTCACAATCTTAAATATTTGGGAAATATGCTGCCTTGTTGGCTTCTAAATCTGCACCTTCATTACAGCGAGAAATCATGTCTTTTCTGTTAGTATGGGCAGTGCATTTCACGACTGTTATAGCCAATGGCAGTCTTAGTGACTCAATAAGCTTATCCAACATGGAAGCCTTTTGCTCTGGTGTGCCATCTGCACAGAGGAAGCCCCTCCTTTTCCAGCATAACAAACCTGCATATACAGTTGTCATCACATAGGCAGAGTTAGGGTACACCGTCACTTTCTTATATCTTTGAAGTGCAGCAATAAGTGCCACTAATTCTGCAGCCTGTGCTGAACAATGCAAAGGCAATCTCAAACGTGTTACTATTTCAAATTCACCCTCTTGGTACAGCTTTACTACTGCTGATCTAGTCTGCCTTTCTCCAGTCTTTTGGCCAATTTATGAAGAACCATTAACCAAGATAATTTACCCCCCTCCGAGAGCATTTGCTCTAACATAGGGAATGTCATCATATAACTCAGTATACGTTCTGCTGCCATGTACACAGTCATTCTTTCCTACTGGTTCTGCTATGAATATTGCTGGGTTCACTATCCTACATCTAACAATTTTAATTGCAGGGGTTGAAATAAATACCTCACATCCTGATACTCTTTGTGTAGTCAATGTACTTTTGGGCTTCACTAGAATAGCAAAAAATGCCTGCTCAACACATAATGTCACTGAACACCTCATTGTAATACTTGAGGCTTTTTCAATAGCAAATTCAGCAGAAGCTAACACTTGTTGGCAAGGGTAATGCCCTTTCATTACTGGATCTAAAATCCCACTATAGTAAGCCAGTGGTTTGTGTTCATGTGCTAATGTCATTTTCTGTGTGAGAACTGCTCCATTTGAATGGGAACATAGATACAATTCTTCTTGATAGTCTTGTATTCCTAGCAAAGGGGCTGTACTGATTGCCTTTTTAATTCTTGAAATCCTCGGGTCATTTCATCTGTCCATGTTATCTTACTTTTGTCTACCAGTGCTTCTTTAAGTCCTTTTATAAGTGGTTGAATATATGTGGTGTAATCGAAAACCCAGGCCCTGCAATAGGTACATAGGCGTACAAATTGTTGCATTTCCCTCACTGTTTGAGGTTATGAAGTCTTCATAAATGCCTCTGCTCTTTCAGGTGTCACTCTTTTCCCTTCTTGAGATATAAACTGTCCTATATACAGGACCTCTTCCTGAAAATATTGTAATATTTGTCTACTTTGTATCCTTTCTCTGCTAGTATGGTCATGAGTCGAAATGGATCTTCTCTGCATCTTTCTTCTGTCTCACTGCACACTGCACACTAATATGTCTATACATCTAGGTACTGAATTATTGTACTCTCAAGCTGTGCCTTACCTAGGTCCATCTGGAGGACCATGTTAAAGATTGAGGGGGACTCAAGGTACCCCTGAGGCAAACGAGGAAGTTTCAGGTGCGTATTTCTATACGAAAATAAAGTAAAATCTTGTGAGTCCTCATGAAGGGGAATTGAGAAGAACGCACTTTTTAAATCTATAACTGTAAAATATTTGGCTTAGATGGGATGTTGCATAATATTGTAGCGGGATTTGGAACTAAAGGAAATTCTGCTTAAACACTATTGTTTAGGGGACGGAGATCCTGAACAAATCTCCATGACCCCCCAGTTGATTTCTTCACTGGGTTCACAGCCTTGTTACACTGGGACTCAGATGGCACCAATATTTCTTGCTTCATTAAAGTGGAAATGGTCTCAAATATACCTTCATCCTCTTCTTGGGACATTGGATATTGTTTTGTTTGTGGTAAAATTGCTCCTGGTTTAAACTTGATTTGAACTTCTACTCCTTTTAATAGGCCCACGTAAAAAGGCCTGCTGGTCCATAAACCTTTTGTTACTTTCTCTAAGTCTTCCTGGAAAAATGACAGTTTTTTTATCATCGCCTTTCTCTGCGCCTATTTCCATACTCTCCACTTTAATCCAACAAGTGAGACTTATAAACAATACTAATTCATCATCAGAATAATCATCCCTAAAAATGTCTTCATCTGTCAAGTCTGTCAATCTATATCCTTCATCAAGGGCTATCACTGCTCTCCATTCTCTACTATCATAATCTGTTCCATGGACAACCATTCTTTCCCTTCTGACCACTGCTGCTTCTAACTCTAAAGGGATAACCTGTCCTTATGATATGATGATTTATTTATATAGCGCCTATACACAATGGGCCTCATTACACGGTAGGCGGAGGACCAAGGTGCTATTAGCACCTTGGTCCATGCCGGTAAAATACCGGCACCGCCTTGGAGGAAAAGGGGAATGACCGCCCTATTCCAAGGTTGGTGGGGCGGTAATTCCCCCTTCCCCCATTGCCCTTCCCCATTCCCATTTTTGCCCCATAGGGCTCTATGGGAATGGGGAAGGCGCAAATTGCGGTACCGTAATTAGCACCCTGGTCCCTTTGCGGGTTGGTTTTTAACGCCGTTAAAGTACTAACCCGCAAAGGGACCTCGTAGTAAGGCGGTAAGGGTTTACCGGTACCAATGCCCTTACCGGTACCGGTAAACCCTTACCGCCGTCCGTGTAATGAGGCCCAATGTGTTTCAAAGTGCTTCACGACAAGGGAAAATACAAAATATTCTTACAGTCCATGAACAACAACAATGTTAAAAAACGATCATACTCGGCCTAGCGACATTTCAGATAGTGCAAGTGCTAAGGCACACATAGTAGGGGAAAGGGAAACAGACAGGCGACTACCGTACTAGGGCTGATGACATTTCTGGCAGAGCTGGAGAATTACAAAAGGTTAGGGAGATGTGAGGAGAAGGGGGGAGAGGAACAAAACAAGCGGATATCGTACTAGGTCTGACAACATTTCAGATAGTGCTTCTACATCATCCATGGGCATTTCTGGTCTAAACAAAAACTTTTCAGGTATTCTCAATATTTTACTTACCAACTTAGGCAACCATGGTAATAAAACAGTCACTCCATAAAAAAATACTTCTGGATCTAAGGGGACTCCTCGTAATACTTTCTGGCCTGTGAAGGCTAATATACATTTGTTCACATTCATTTAATGTATCCCTGGAGTAGAACACACTATTCTGTAAATTGTCTCAAATATGCCTTCATCTCCTTCTCTGGACATAGGATATTGCTTTGCTCATGGCAAAATTGCTCCTGGTATTAGTTTGATTATAACTGCTCCTACTCCTTTCAATTGACCCACGTCATATGGACTGGAAGTCCATGAAATATTTTGCACTTTCTCTAAATCTTCCTGAAAAAATGACCGTTTCTTTTTTACCATTGCCATTCTCTGCAGGATTTCTCTATTCTCCACTTTAATCGAATAAGTGAGACTTATAAGAAATATTAACTCATCATCTGAATGATCATCCCTGAAAAGTACCTTGTCTGTCAACCTATATCCTTCAGCGAGGGCTATCACTGCTCTCCATCTTCTTTCCTCATCATCTTTCCCATGGACAACCACCCTTTCTTCTATGACCACTGTGGCTTCTAACTCTAAGGGGATAACCTGTCCTTCTTCGTCATTCCTAGGTATTTATGGTCTAAACAAACACTCTTCCAGTATTCTCAACATTTGAACTACCAACCTGGGTAACCATGTTAAGAAAACAGTTACTCCAGACATAAATACCTCTGGATCTAAAGGGACTCCTCGTAATGCCTTCTGACTTGTAAAGGCTAAAATAAACTCTTTCACATTCATATAATGTATCCCTGGAGTGGTGCACACTATTCCTTTGTCGGTAAAAGAAATCATCATGTTAAGTTTTGTCATCAAGTCACGCCCTCACTTGTTAACTGGAGTCTGTCGAGAATATAATAATGGCATAGACATGTTGTCTTCTCCTATTGAGATTGGAAATTCATCTGTAAAAGGAACTAAGCTCATTGCTCCAGAGAATCCCTGTGCATTCATGGCAATGCTTGACATTGGGTACTTCCCTCACAGACACAGGAACGAGTTGCTTCAGTTTTTACAAGGAACAAAATGTCTTGCCTCCTATTGTTACCTTGACCCTTAGTTCCTCTTGAGGGTCCAAGAAGTCCCTTCACTGCTACTGCAACCCACGGCAGTTAGTCCTGCTTCCACTGATAACTGCTGGATCACAACCATGTAGGACATATTCTGTCCAAATGAGGTTGTGCAGACTGTAGAGGTTTCCCTTACTAAGGTGGACTCTGTCCTCAGCCAGCACCACAGTGCTCAGAAGGCAGGCCTTTCAGCACCAATTGGTAAAGCATCTCCTAATGGTTATACCCAAGACGATGTGAGTACGTGTCAGAATATGGCCTCTTCAGATTAAAAAAGAAAAACCCAGTCAAACTATAAAAAACCGTCATGCCAAATTTCACACTGGCCTGCAGGAGGTGGCTGACTATATCGCTGATAATGAGCTTGATTTCTCTGCAAGGAAGGTCAGTATACCTGACTGTGAGGTCTTAAAAGTCCAGCTGTCCATTGATCATACTACCACCTTAAATGTCCTTCTGATATACCGGCCGCCAAACACTATGCCAGACTTTCTAACAAATCTTTGTGACTGTATCTCCACCACAATCAAACCCCAATCCAAAATGATCATTATGGGAGATCTAAACTTAGGTCTAGATGACCCTACGGACACACTTGCTAAAGCCATTGAATCAACTCTGGAGGGACTTGACTTTATTCAGCGCGCTACACAAGCAACCCACACGGGGGGTAGAACCTTGGAATGGGTAGTTTCTCGTGGGACTCCCGTAGAGAATATAAAAATAAACCCATGTCCTTGGTCAGATCGTTCATTTATTCAAGTCCAGATCCCCTGGATAGGATTCGTAAGAAAACCTAAAAGTCTGCCATCAAAAATAACATGCTGCAATCTGGGGAAACTTTCCCCGTCCTCTATGTTGCCCTTCCTTACCCCATTTTGCCCAACCTGGGAAATTACAACTCAGCTATGGAGCTGGCCAAAATTTCCCATGCCACAATGCCCATAGCAGTAAACAAATTAGCCCCACAGCAATCTAGGTTGATGAGATTGCAACCATTGAAGGCGTGGTTCTGAAAGGAACCCTCGAAACACTAAACACCAGAAAAATAAAAATAAAGCACTCCAGATTTGGGAAAAGTCCTTGTCCCCGGGAGACAAAACAAGCTATAGGAGTATAAAACTGCTATCTGTTCCGCAAAATAAATGTTGTATGACAAAAGAATCACAGCGGCAACATCAGACTGGAGGGGATTATTTAAAATTCTGAGAGAACTGGAAGGCCCTTATCCTATTTCCCCCTCAATTACCAAAGATGTTAATTGGTGCACTGCCATCCAGAATACGATAAAAAAAATAAAAAAAATTAAAGGTGAATTCTCGGCTAATCTAGGAACTTTAAACAACCCACCTATTGTGGCTAAAGGTGGCAGATGTCCTAACTCCATACCACAGTTTAATTTCAGGGAGGTTGGGGAAGCAGAGATGCTGCATATTCTTGAGAAAATAAAACGTACGAACTGTAGAGGTGAAGTATGCCCGGCCTGCATTGTGAAAAACTTTGCCATATCCCTTGTTCCTCTTATCACCAAATTTGTAAACGCCTATTTTACAGTGAATTACATTCCCCCTGCGAGAAAACAGGCATGGATATCTCCAGTTTTCTACAAACCCTCGCTGGATCCAAACCTCCCCAACAACTATCGCCCTATTACAAACTCACCGTTTCTCCTAAAGATAATGGACAAAACTGCCAACTGTCAAATTCAAGAGTTCATGGCCATACATAACATTCTGGGTCCCAGACAGTCAGGCTTCAGAAGTGCTCACAGTACAGAGTGCATTCCCTTGGACCTGAACATCAACATCTTGCAATACTGTGATAAGGGGGACCTCTAGCTTCTGGGGCTTCTGGATCTAACAGCGGCTTTTGACTTGATCGATCACGCCATGCTGGTCACAAGATTACAAGTCTCTGCATCATTTTCAAGCAAAGCATCCTCCTGAGCTCACTCTTTTCTAACGAACAGGACTGCTGGGGTCCATTATGAAGAAGCTATGGCAGAGGGGTATGCTATGCTATGATATGATAGGTTATTTATAACACGCTTAATACCCAGAGGTTTCTAAGCGCGGACCCGGAGATCGAACCTGTGTTGCTCTGTGTTGTCTTGCTTCCAAGGCGAGCACGTTGCCCCTGAGCTATCCTCCCCAGTATGTGCTTCCATGTGGGGTGTCACAAGGGTCTTGCATGTCACTAACCCTCTTTAATCTCTTTACTCTGCCTCTGTTTGAGCTGCTGGATTCTAAGGGCATAATCTATGCCAATTATGCAGATGATACTCAGTGCCTTATTCCACTCACAGGCAACCATACTCAGGACACCCTGACCATTAACACCACTTATAACCACCTACACCTATGGATGATGTGCAATGGGTTGGCTCTTAACAATGTGAAGACTGAGATTATGGCTGTTGGTATGGCACCAAAACTACAAAAACTGGATGATGCCTATCGTTCATTCCAAATTGCAGAATGCTCACTGGTGACACTTTGCAAATTTAAGACTCTGGGATAAGTCCTTGTCCAAGAATTTACCATGAAGGATCACGTCAGCAACCTTGTGTCAAGCACATCCTATGATATAAAGCTATTGGCTCACATTAGACCTTTTTTGATACATCGAATTGTGCCACTCTAGCGCGTGCCTTCAGAGGAGCTCGTCTGGACTACTGTTCCAGCATGCTCCAGGGCATAGGGAAAGGTGAAATTAATCAATTACAGATGTTACAAAACAATTCAGTTTGAGTGGTCAAGGGACTCAGAAAAAGTGACCATGTCACAGTGGCCAGTAGATCCTTACACTGGCTACCTAATGGTAAGCGGATTACGTTTAGGGCCTCATTACGACCCAGGCGGTAAGTTACCGCCTGGGCCGTGACTTTACCACCGTGGTTGGCGGATTTACCACCCCATTCCAACCTTGGCGGGGCGGTAAATCCCCATTTTCCCATTTTCCCTTCCCCATTCCCATTTTGCCCCATAGGGCATAATGGGAGTGGGGAAGGCGTTAATTACACCACCGTAAATTACGGTGGCGTAATTAACTCCATGGTCCCTTAGCGCCATGGATTTTAACACCTGCAGGTGTTAAAACCTCCATGGCGCTAAGGGACCTCGTACTCAGGCGGTAAGGGTCGGCGCTGTTTACGCCGCCGTAAACCCCTTACCGCCTGAGTCGTAATGAGGCCCGCACATCACACATTCATGCCTCTATGGGAAAAGCCCAGTCTACCTCTCCAATTTGCTCTCTTGGCTTCCCATTAGACACACCCTGAGGTCCAACAACGCATGCCTCCTGCAGACCTCGAAAGCAAAACTGTCCTCAGTCTTAGCAGGGTGCTTCCCCACAGCAGCTCCTCATCTTTGGAACGCCCTACCTCCTGACCTTAGATCCTGTGCCTCCCTTTCAGCATTTAAATGGAGGCTGAAGACTGTTCTTTTCTAATAGCCCGTTCTGGATTGATAAATTGCTATTTCTGTTATCCAACATAACTGTTCTGTGTTGTCTGTCTATGTCCTAGCGCATCCATGCCTATGGCTCTGTCCCAGCGCTTTATAAATAAATAAATAAAAATCATACATTTGGTCGCTCAGTGTAAGGTATTGGTTCTGGTGTTTTTACTAAATCTGACCATGTTACCCCTTTCTCTACACTTGAGTCTTTTGAAAAAACGCATGCGCCCTCTCTTCGTGCTTTCTCATTTCCTTCCCTTTCTTTGTCTGACATCATTATGTCCCACCTTTTATGACTTTTGTCCCTTTCCACATCATCAAGATCTAGTCTACTTAAAGACAATGTTCTATGTTTGTCTGTTAGTATGTGATCTGAACTTTCTCCTGTTTCCCTCGATATTTTCCCATATAAATCCCCCATCCTTTTCCCTATGTTGCCCATGTTTGTATTCTCGGTATCCCTTGCAGCTCCCTATGGGACTGTTGTGACCCTCTATCTTCTTCTGATCGTTCTCGTGCTCAATCGTCACCATGCCTTTATTGAATAGGTGATCTATTTTGTCATCCCTTAGTCTCCTACTTTTGTTCATCTCTTCTTCCCTTCTCCTCATCTCACTCACTTCTTCTTCCTCTTGCCTTATTTGCAACCTACGCACTTTCAATTTCTGTGTTTCTATCTCCTTTCTTCTCTTCTAGTTTCTCATTTGTTTTCTTTGTCTTGTATCTTCTTCCTTTCTCTTCCTCTCTTTTTCCTTCTGTTCCTTGTATGCTTTCTCTTGTTCTCTTTCTTTCTTTTCCCGCTGTTCGTTTTCTCTAAGCCCATCAATGCCCTTGTCATCAACTTTGAGTAATATCTGTCCTCCCATCCATTAATTCTGTACAATTGTCACCCACTTAGCCTTGTGCTTCACTTCTCTTTGTCTCTTTGCTTCTTCTATCTCTGTCTGTCCTGTCTGTCTTCTTCTCTCATCACACTGTTTACTTTCATCGCGTGTTGACATATATTTGCATTCTCTACTTCTTCCATATTGACCTCACTGTCATAAGCGGGGAGGGCTTGTATATCTGATTGACATTACCCACTACTGCTTTCAATTCCTTTAAAAGATTAAATCCCTGCTTCTCAGTATCTGCACTCTTGTTTTCAGTGGGGAAAAGCTGAGCCTACAATGTTACATCCTCCCTTTTATGCTGGTTAAGCATCCACTCCTTCTCAGGTGGATCTTCTTTCTCACTCTGGTACATCTTCCATAACTCTAAAACGGCCAACCTTTTCTGCAGCTTATTCCCCTTATATGTAGCATGCAAGCATATTGTGATGTGTCGCAATGCTGTTTTTGTCAACGAGCCTTCTTGGGGCCACGGCATAAGTGTTTTATAAGTCATGTCCTTCACCCACTCCACGTGACACTGGCCCTCATTACGACCCTGGCGGAAAGTGACTGACCGGACCGCCACAGCGTAAATAGCGTTTCCGCCATTGCACGATGGAGCAAAGTGCGGCCCATTCCGACCCATCGGGCATGAGCACCACGGCATGGCGGAAGTGCAAAGTCCGCGATGGCGGAAATGACCCCAAAACGGCCCACACCGCCGCCGTACGGCGCCCTAGGTGCAATACCGCCACCCATCTTAGCGGACACCACAGTGAGCGCCAACCGGAAAGTACGGTGACCGTAAATATACGGAAACGGAAGTAAAAACATGGGCCCGGAACGGGAAACAACACGCCGTACACCTATAAAACCACAAAATCCACACAACCACTAAAAACACTACCCTGAGACACATCCCAACCCGTCATCCACCCTAGTGAAACCAAGAAAAATGGGAAAAGTAGCGAAGAAAGCGTGCGACCACAAGCGGCAGGTCCACTTCTCCCGTGAGGAACTCACCGTGCTTGCAGAGACCCTCCAGGAGAATGCCGCCGCCGTCTTCTCCACGCAAATGACCAGGACGGCACTTGCGAACAAGAAGGCCATATGGGCCCTGGTGGCACAGCGGGTAAGTGCGGTGGGGACCGCACCCCGCAACCCACAGCAATGCAGAAAGCGATGGGACGACCTGCGGATACGCGTCCGTAGCATACTTTCTGCCAACCGCAACATTGCCACAGCCACCGGGGGAGGATCGGAATCACCCATCAAGTTGACCCCCTGGGAAGAAATCTGTGCCTCCACCATTGGAATGGAGAGCATAGAGGGAGTCGGAGGGATGGAGAAAGGAGTGCAGACATCCGGAGAATCCGGTAGGTGGCCCAAATAAAACCATGCCAAATCCACAATGTCCAATCATGTGAATCACATGTGTCCACATAGCGCAACAGCAACACATGGCCAGGAGAACGTCCACACACATTGGCCTGATAGCGCACTTTAAAACTCACAATAAATACATAAATAATTAAAAACCCCAAACACACCCACTACACGTGCAGCAGGGACACCCTAACTGCAGGCTGCCAAACAACTGCACCCTCACTCCACACACAAATGAAAGCACCTCCAAGGCCCCGACCCAAATCACCCTCAGGTACCACCCCAATGCATGTGATACATTGCCATTCCAATTCCCACAGACCCATTAATAACGCTCGCCCTCCTTTACTCCACCACAGGGTCCGATCCAAACGACGAGCTTCAGGACACCCCTACCAGCACACCTGCAAAGAGGGCCAAGACCAATGGCCAAAGACCCTCCACCTCAGCTGCACGCATCAAGACACGGCAGCACCACAAATCAAGTGGCAGCACAGAGGAGGGAACATCAACAGGCACCCCAGCAGCCAGCATGCCCACAACACCACCACCACCACAGGTCCCCCCAATGGATGCCACAGAAGGCACTGCCTCTGGTGGCAGCAGCACCATAGGTGACACCCCATTGATGGCAGCATGCTCCGACACAGAAGACGGGGATGTCGAAGTCAGATCCATCCATGACCTGTCCCAATCCCCCTGTCTGTTCCATCCCGTACACCATGAGGATACCACGCAGGGGCACCCACAAGACGACGACTGGCCATCCCCCACAAGCCCTGTGGCAGGGCAACATGAGGCGAACAGCCACTCTGTGACACCACCGCAAATGGCCATGGCCCAGCAGAGGCAACAGTCCCTCGACCAGTTAATCGTGCAACAGCAGCAACTGGCCACGCTCCTCAAGGACCATGCCGATGAATGTGGGGGCACTAAGGCAGACATAGAAACATCAACTGAGACACTTAGGGCAGAAATGGAGAGAAGTACAGAGACACTAAGGGCACAAATGGAGAGTAGCACCGAGTGCCTGAGAGTACAAATGGAGAGTAGCAACGAGAGCCTGAGAGTCCAAATGGAGAGAAGCACCGAGAGCCTGAGGGGGGAACTGCATGCGACATCCAAAGACGTATGTGCCGAACTTGCCGCAGTGCGCCGTGTGCTCACTGAGCTCTCACAAACCCTTAGGGACATGCATGGACGTGAGCAGGCAGAGACATCAACCGTTGCAAGTTCCGTCCAGGGCAGCCCCCAACGTAGATCTGGGAGGAACCTGCGCTCCACAGGCAGGGGTGCCCCTGATACCCCCAGAGGGGGCTTGCAATAGCGACTGCCCACTGACAATGAGCATCTTTGGACACTGGTGTTCGCGGGGGAGGTAGGAGGGTGGAGGGGGTGTGTTGGGCTCACTTGGGTGGCGGGTCGATAGGGTGTTCAACATGATATCACATATGCCATAAACAATGCACGATCAACCAATGAGATGTGTGGACAATGATCTTTGTGTACTAGGCCATCATAGGCGTACAGTCCATATTGTGCATGTACCAGACACACACAGTGCCACGAGTCCCGTGTCCATGTATCAGCCACCAGGCGTGAGTGCTAGAAGCATGCATCAATGAGATGCTGACGAATGTCACGGCCCTCCTGTGCCTCGCGGACTCCTTGAGGTGCTGCCACATCCCCACCCTCATCATGACCATCTTCAGGTGCTTGCAGTTCTGCGTCAGGGGGCATGGGCACATTTCTACGTACGCACATGTTGTGTAGCATGACACATGCCATCACCATCTTTGCAACCTTCTCATGGCGGTACAGGAGTGCCCCGCCAGACCTGCTGAGGCACCGGAAACGAGTCTTCAGTAGGCCGAATGCCTGTTCTATGACTACACGGGTACGTGAGTGGGCATGGTTGTAGTCCTCCGCATGCTGGTCCCGTGGGTTCCGGACTGGTGTGAGGAGCCATCTCTTCAGTGGATATCCGGCATCACCTGTATGTGGACGATAAACAAATTATGTGGAATGCCATTGCTACGTACGCACCCCCCCCCCTTCCTGCCAGGTCATTGCCGCATCACATACCCCACATCATCATGCATGAAATGAGACTCACCGAGTAGCCAGGATCTGTACCCTACGTGTCGCTCCATGTAGCGTGGTATTGTTGAGTTCCTCAAGACCATAGAATCATGGGTTGATCCAGGGAATCGGGCACAACAATGTGTAATGATCCTGTTGGAGTCACACACCATTTGTACATTCAGAGAATGAAATTGTTTTCGGTTGCGGTACTGGGCCTCCATGGCATGTGGGACGACCAATTCCACATGGGTGCAGTCGATGGCACCAAGGCAACCCGGTATGCCGCCAAGTGCATGGAATCCCACTTTTGTGTTGGTAATTTCCTGCTCCGAGCGTGGTAGAGAGATGAAGTCGTCTGCGTGCTGCAGGAGGGCATCGAGCACTTGCAATAGTGTCCGTGAGAACAGTGGCTGAGAAATGCCATGCAACTGTCCGACTGTGTGCTGGTAGGTGCCTGGGGCCAGGAAGTGGAGTACAGACACCACCTTCAGTAGGGGTGGGATGGCGGTTGGGCTATCTATCATGCTGACAAGGTCAGCCTGTGTCATGTCCACAATGGCGGCTATGGTGTCCCGGTCCAAACGGTAGAGGGTGTGGATCTGCTCATCAGTGAGGTTGAACGGATGTGCTCGGAGGCGTGGGATTGCGGGCTGCCTGCGTGGTGGTAGTGGCTGTGCTGGCGGCCCTTGCTGGCCCTGCCTTGCCCTCCTCCTCCTCCTGCGTCTCCTCCGTGCGGCCGGTTGTAGTTGGTGTTCGTCTTCTTCTTGGAGTTGGAGTACTTGCAGTGCTATCAGGTCCCCCAGGGCCAACATCGCGAGTCCTGCCGGTAGCATTTCGGAGTGGGTGTGGTTGTGGGAGGAGACTGGGTGTGCAATTTATGTGTTTTCAGGCTGTATGGCCTCCACCTGTGGTGATTCATTCCACCTGTGCAAGCTGCTCTCCCCTTTGGCCGAGCACGTCCCGCACACAACGCTGCAATTCGAGGAATGGCATCTTGCTATTACAATCATGTATTTGTACCCGATGGCCGTGTAACATTGGTTGATATGTTCATTCGGCTATGGTCCCATTGTCTCACATACAATCTTTGCAGTCGCGAACAGACTTGTGAAGGGTCAGTGGAACGTAGTACTCGAGTGACGGTGGACCCTCATGCATCACTGTACCGAGTTGCAACGACGGGCGGGGCGTCCCATTTGTGAGTGAAGGCAGTTGCCATTTTCACACACAGCCGCACTAGATGGATTAATTTGTGATTTCAAGCGGCCACAGATGCCTTTTCGACGTGATGTTGCAAATGAGGAATTCGAAGGGCGGCGCTTTCGGTTATCAGCTAGCGGCGAGGAGATGCCCACAGGTCTGACTGCAAATATAACGTTCTATTGTTCAATGTCCTTGGGACAGGGGCCATGGCGAGGATGCAATGATTGATATGAATAGTTTGGGATGCGCAATAGCGAAGTGGACGATGAGGCCGGACGTTCCCATATACATGTTACTTCACAACACTGGAATTACGGGCTGGGGCACAGTGGATTTTGCAGGCTGCATAACGCACAGACTCAATGGAATTCTCACATGTTATGTGAGTATGGAAACAGGCGTTATCATTACGGGATGAGGGAATGATGAATGGATGCATGGACAGATGATTTGATGCAGTGTTTGCCATGTACAGGGCTTCTTGGAATCTGTCCGCCTCCCCTGCGCTATGTGATGCAGGGCTGCCATAGTGGGACCATCGTCTATCTGGCCTTGTTGAGCCCTCCCTGTCTCGACGCGCCTTCAGACACTTGTGTCCATGCACGTTACCAATCCCATCTGATGGATTCTGTTTTCACAGACGCATGCACAGGTACACTCGTTTGTGATGGTGTTTTCACCTCGATATAGATAGTTATGAGTCGCAAGTGGTTTTGGGGTGGTGATGATCCTTTGGAGTGGGCTAGCATGCATATGGCTGTGGATTTAGTGTGATCATTGAAGTGAGTTGTTCGGATGTAGTTCTGATGGCCATTCTATTCTTTTTCTTTTCTTTTGGTTGACAGGTATCTCCTCCCCTTTTGCCACTGCCATCTGTATGCCACTCCTGCAGATGGCTTTTACTCCCGACACCTGCTGCTTCGTGTTAATCAGTGAAGCAGCATTACGATTTTATGGGACGATCGCCAATGGGCCACATGCCCTTACGCAGTACTAGTGGCTCGGAGCAACATTTCGGCCTTTCAGCTGGACTAGTGCCTCCCCATTGGGACGGCCCTGCGGTTCTGTGCGCTTCCATGTTGCCTTTTCGTACGAGAATGTGGCCCTGTGTACCATGAAGGAACAGGGCGTCACACAAGAAGTAGCTGGTCATTTCTTGCGGATGCAGCCCACAATGGTGAAATGTGTTTTGGAGTTAATGGCCTAATGGCTGTATGGGCTTGGTGAATTTGTTGTGCATTAAATTTCTATTCTGATATGGGCCGTGTAGCGTTCTTCTTTGCAAGTGATGTGGCATATTCCTATTTGGGGAGCGATGTATTGTGAGGAGATCTGCATTGGGTTCCAGCTTCGGAGTATAGTTGCGTGGTACTGTGCTGGGCGCGTTTGCCTACGAAGCCCAGTGAGGTCAGGGATGAGGGCTGCCAATATGACTGTTTGAATGATGTCATGCTCAGGGGCGGGGGATTAGGTTTTGTGTGACAGATGCCGGTCAGCCAGGTGGACTGGTGGAATGATGTGATTTTCGGAATATTGCTGGTCACAGGTGCCTGTGTTTGCGTGCGTTTCTTGGTGGGGGACTGAGGTCATGTCCATTGGAATGGCTTCTGTATTCGTGCCATCTGTGCCCTGCAGCTCCCATTGGCCCCTCTTGAGATTCTTTTGTTCGTTGGCATGCATGGGTGACTTGTACATTTCACTGGTTGCATTGTGACTTCATTGCACCTACGGGGAGTTGTACTATGTGGCCAGGGAGCGGTGTACAGGCACTCAGTGGGGCCGTTTACGGTTGATTCGCGATGCCGTACTTCTCACCATGGCGGAATGGTACTTTCCGCCGTGCTTGATGGCGTTAGGTACATGTCCGCTAGGGTCGGAATTCGCGTACCCTTGCGCCATGGTGGTATTTACGGTTTGGCATGGCGCGCGCACGCGTACTTGGTGCAGTTAGCGTTGGCGTTCACTACGGTGTCGCTAATGGCATCGTACTTTGCGGTGACGGGTCATAGTCGCACCGAGCGCTATTCGATGGCGGTATTGCATTTCCGCCATCGTTTTTCGATTTCCGCCAGGGTCGTAATGAGGGCCACTGTCTTATTTTGGGTGTATATCTTGGCAGTGTCCTGCACAGATGTTAAAGGGGAGTGTACCCCAATGACGACATATCGATTTCGACTGTCAATGCTTGCCAGATTTTGTATTCTTTTATTTACCTTATTAAATATACCACACTAATTGATTTGAGCAAGCACCATCAAATGCTGCTCATTACCAAAAAAACGTTTTTTAACCAATTTAAAAAATCTATGCAATGGTGTTCTTTTTATTCCTTTGTTTAAAGTTTCTATCAATTTGTACTGTCTCATCGCCTTATTATTAACACTTTAAACATCTCTTCTTTATTTATTAATATTTTCCTTTAATTTGTATCCTCCTGATGGACGTCAATACCTTGATTAAAAAATAGGATGATCACCTTAATTTTTTACTATTGTTTTATATCTCAGAATCTAGACACAATAAAAGTTTTACACTGACATATTTATAACCCCATACACATGCGCACTTTTATTTTTTTGCGTACGCCTTCCTTTACTATCTATTGTAAATGTATTTCATCACATTTTTACCCCATTTTGGAGTTTGAAACACAATCTTCTTTTCGGCCTTGCCTCATGAATTCTTAAATAATACCTCTATTTGGAGTTTTAGTGTGTACCCTGGTATCTATTTCATTTATTTTTAATCCCCAAAAATCATTTTACTTATATACATATATTTACAATACAGTCCCTCCCCCTACATTTGCCACTGTTGATGTTCTACTTACATCCGTGGCTCAGCTTGAGTACCTCGGCATCAACTCTTCCCCAATCGATCAGCTCGCCTTCAGTCCCTAGGGCACCTGCGGGGAACGGAGAGGAATTTGTTTGTATTGCACACCGCTCTCCACAGGAAGCTCCACAATCTTCTGGCTATTGGCGAAAGCAGTTGATAGTCCGAGAGTCTAGATCTAGTTCCAGGTACACTGGACCAGAGCCATCCTCTGCTACCAAAATGTGCTCTAGTACCTCAAAGCATCTTATGTGCTAGATGGAAGGACCAATAATGATCTCAGACCCAGAAAACCGGACAGAATCAAAGAATATGGCAAAGTATTATTTTATTGTTAGCTCACATTAAGTAGGGCAATCTGGGGAATAACAAACTGTAGTCCACGCACTCACACTTCACTTTTGATTGCACACAGGTTGTATACCTCCATGTACGTCAGCTATGATGTCATCCTACATAGCAAACTGTAAAACTATTGAAGGGAGGGATTGGCTAGGGTAACATATGTACATATATGTCATATAAGTATTAGTAATTGCATGCCCCTTATCCAATTGGCACACCTTGAACCACCTCCAAATAGTTATAATACAGATTTTAGAAGAATAACAGCAGTGGGTTGGCCTGTGCAACATGGTATAGCGTGTTGGTACATAGGCCCTCTGATTGGTTTGCATTCTCTCCCAACCTTGGACTTTCAGCTTGTTAGCGGCATGTAAGCAAAACGAAACTCAGGTGCAGAGAGCAACGTCAGACTACTACCCCCTTTCCCAATGACTCCATCATCTCTCATCTGTCAGGTCCCAAATCCAAGGCTTCTTCTTTATAGTTGACCTTGCACTGTTCTGGGATTTCAAGGGAGTAGGTACACCATTACCTTCATCTGGAGCTTAACAAATAGCCCTTTTTTTTTTACTTCTGAGTCACCTGTGAGGAGACCACGATTTTTATCCATTTTGTCCTTTTATTCACTCCTCATGACCTCTGGAGACTTGCTCACTCAACCTTTCATAGGCTTTTTGCATCTTTGATCTGCATCTTTGATTGTCCATTACTTGGCGCTTGCCGATGTTTTCTTCTTTGCTTAATCTCAGAGAAATATGTCTTATGTACATGGCATATCCTCTTGACTCCCTTTGTGCCTTGCAATTATTACTTGAGATGGCACCCTTGATCCCAGGCCAATAGACTCCTCTGTGTTCCTCACACAAAGCTATTTTCCAGTGTCTCCTGAGCCCTGGCTTGTGTCTGGGGTAGCTTGATTGGTTTCAACACGAGTCCAGCGTTCATTTTTATTCTCATGGCCGCCTTAGCCACATTATGCTTTCTTCTACAGCAAGCTTCTATATGTCTCAGCTACCTTGCATTTCTGCATATGTACATTCACCTCATCTCTCCTTACTTATTTCTTTGGTGCATATGATTTCTTCATATTCAATTACATGTTTCTCTTATCACTGCAGTCACATCTTTATCCTTTAAGTATTTGCATATTGTTTCAGTTCGTCTTCGTGCCTTTCCCTCATTACGTCTCTCTGCCCTTGTATGATTTCACTTATAGCTCGTTAATGTCCAATGGTGTATGCAGACATCCTTCCACCCTTTCAGTGTGAGGGCACATTCGATATGGTTGCCAGAGTGCATATCATCTCTTATACACTCGATGCAGTATTGGGACAATACCTGGTGTCCCTCATAGGGCACTTCCCCTGCTATTCCAATATGATGGAGGTGAGGGGTTGGGAGCTAGGGATGACATGGCCACCTGCTCCTCTACATTTCACTGAAGAGAACCCTCAGACAAAGGGAACGCAGATGGTGGCAAGCACATTCAGAGGATAAGCTAGCCTTTAAAATTCAGGAAAAAGGATATAAAGCCTTGAATCAGTGGAAAAAGAAAACATAATTCTAGGCCAGGGTATAGTCGATCCAAATCAGCCTCAGAATCATTAGAAATGTACAGTGAACTAACAGGCCCACCGCAGATTAGGTCAGATCCTGTCCCTAGCCAAGAAATGGTTGACAGTCTTACCAAGCATTTTCCGAATAAATCATAAGAATTCGCCATAATTTGAATGTGGCTATTAAAATACCCAAGTGCAGAATCGAACATCATTAAAGGATTATTACTGACTAGTAACAATACCTCACTCATAATTTCTCCTGTAAATATGTTTGCATGCATAATATTAGATATCGTGGAATTAGGCCTAGACCTACTGCGCTGGTCATGCCTACATCCATGCTCATGACCCAAGTTTCTGTATCAATGACATGCGCCTCTCCTCAGCTGGCTACTCACTCCCATATTACTCTCAATCTATTTTTCAGCCACCCTGTCCTGTGACTGCCTCTGTCTCCTTTATTGTTACTATGTACACCATAGCTGGTCAAAATGTGACTACAGGTTTCGATAAATACAAAGAAAAATAAAAATTATTTCACACCCCACCACCTTCCTCTGTCAGGAAAATAGTGGGAAGCATGAAGGCACCAGGGGCATAATGGCAGCCATGTCTAGCATCCTTACACAAAGCACACCTTAATAATTTTGCAGCTCCAGCCTCCCGAATCTATAAAACCTTACACAATTCATTAAAGATCTCTTATACCTTTAAAGAAGCTACCTTGGCCCCTTTACTAAAAAGACCTTTGGATTGCAAACATCCTAACAATTATAGGACAATTTCTAACTTTGGCGAATATGCGGGATAAATTTGTCTCCACACAATTATCAGGATACAGTAAAGACTTTGAACTCCTACAGGATGGGCAGTATGGATTGAGACCCTTTGGAGCACTGAGACCGCCATAGCTTTCATAAGGGAAACAATCCTAAAGGACATGGGAACCAATGGACTTTCCATCCTGTTCCTGCTGGATCACACTGCTGCCTCTGACACATTCAACCACAGCACACTTATAGCAAGATGAGAATCCTCCATTGAAATCAAAGGTTCAGCCATTCCTGGTAGAAAGCGCCACCCAAATCAAAAGAGGTTGTTTCAGAACTGATCTTGCCAGTCTCCAACTCAAGATCCCACAGGGCTCCATAATCTTTCTGTGGTTCTTTCATGCCTACATCAAATATTGGGCCTCTCTCCTAAACCAGTACTTTCTCAAATTTCAACTGTAGTCAGACGGACACAAATATCACATTTAATCTGATCGGAATGCTCAATTAGATCATAGTTCAACCTTCCTAAAGTCAGTCCACAATTGAGTAACGCTTAAATCTGGGTGTTCAGCAACTCCAAACCAATGCAGCTTCCTCTCACCTGGTCAGACTCCCTAGGGACCGCTCCTGAAGTATCAGACTCACTTGAGAGCCTTGGCATTAACCACGACAAAGACTTGAACTTCACAGGCTGATTGAATGAAATCACATGAAGATCAAATTTCAAAGTATGCCTCGTCCACAGATCATGCCCTAGAAATGACCCAACAGATGGACCCGACCAGATCTTTATGCCAGGGCCAGAGGTTTTCCGAATAATGATTTAGTAGAGATTGGGGTGTTTCTCTGACATATCTACGTGCTTTGGGGTCCCTGGAATCATTCCAGGGTCAGAGCATGCTTATGTGTTTTGGTCGAGCCCAACTGGTTGATTTTTTTCCTTGACTTTCTTCTTTACAGTTTTATAACACAAATAGGTAGCTGATAGGTTGGGGTAAAGCAATATTGGTTGGGGGTGGTGGAGGGACCATAGGAAGGGTGTTAGAGGGTCTCAACTCCACATTCTCTGGTGAAAGAGTTGGTAAAAACAACATTGAAAATAAATCAACCAGTTAAAATTCAACGGATCTGTGTGATCACTGCGCGCCTGAAAATACTGCAAATGGAAATTCCGAAAGCAAAAATGCAGGCACGCAGTGACCACATGGATATGACAGCCATTGTGCAATGGCACAATCCCGGCCATGCGACTGCGGGGGACACCCCACTAACCCCCCGAATCCCTTATACCGCAAAGGGGGGCGGGGCACACCCCTGCAACCACCAATCTCTTTGTGCGGTATAACGGGGATTTAGCATTTTCGTTTGCTGTGAATGTATATTCTTTTTTTCTTCTTGGTATTTATACCAATACCAATTCAGCTAAAGCATGTAGCACTGCCGAAGCTGTGTGGAACACTTCAGTCTCTAATGAGGCTTTTTTGTTTATTTTTTATTTTTATTTTTATTTTATTTCAGCTCATTATGAACTTTTAAAATAATAAAAACAAAGCAAAACTTCCTTCTTTACAATTGGGATGGTTAACAGGCACCATTTGTCTCTCAGGCTTCCAGTTTCTCTAGTTCTATTCTGTTCTCACTTTCTACCATAGTTCTTTGAATTCTCTTTGGAGTCTTCGTCATTAGTGTTTTTTTGTTCAATTTTTTTTTCTAGCTCTCCAAGGTATGT
Organism: Ambystoma mexicanum; assembly: GCF_040938575.1. Classification (NCBI taxonomy): domain Eukaryota; kingdom Metazoa; phylum Chordata; class Amphibia; order Caudata; family Ambystomatidae; genus Ambystoma; species Ambystoma mexicanum. The sequence goes on from NC_090929.1 coordinate 145,397,783, forward strand.
CGTTAATGTGAACATCAGCTGCCTGTTTAGACCTTCGTGTAGTAGCGCCCATATGTCATCATTCGTTTGGTATTTATTCCCTATGGTTACCTTTTTTAAGTGAGTTTCTCTCTCCTGTTGGAAGTGTGCACAGTTCAAGACCAGGGGCCTCATTACGACCCTGGCGGAACGGGTTAAACGGCGCCGTAAAAGGCTGCGGCGCCGTTCAACCCGTTCCGCCACATTACGAGGTCCCCTCGCGGGACACGTTAAGCACGCCTGGGAGAACCAGGCGTGCATACCGGGTCCCGCAAGGGGAAGAGGGAGCAAACAACGGGCCATCTCGTAATGGCCCGTTGTTTACTCCCTCTCCCATTCAGCCCTATAGGGGCTGAAATGGGAATGGGGATGAACCGTGTCCGTGTCCTCGAGTGAGGAATTACCGGGCCATCCGAACTCAGAATGGTCCGGTAAGTCCTCATTCCGAGGACACGGATGCGGTTTTGCCGGCAGCCATGCCGCCAATAGCGGCATGGCTACCGGCATACCTCGTAATGAGGCCCCAGATGTTTTAGAGATTCTTTTTGCAATCGGCAAAATCGACACAAGTCATCTTTCTCTTTACTTTTTTTCCAGAGATTTAATACTTGTTTGGTCTTGAACAGATTCAGGCGGAACATGATAAATTGTTTCCTTCTTATTGGACAAGGGAAGCGTTCCTAGTATTTCTGTATCTTGTTGAGCATTCTTGCTTCCAAAGGAGCATCTTCCATGCGTCTATAGGATGCCTTTAATGCTATTGTTTCACACCAATCACATTCCCATAGTTTTTTCTTTACTTTGTTGGGGTTTTGTTTCAAGGTTTCCACATTTGTTCCAATGATCTTCAACATTTTTTTACAATTTGCTTTCCACTGCATAAAGACGGTATCAGTTGATGACTTATTTGGGCAGTTTAGAATCTTAAATTGCGGGAGTTCATCCGCTCCCACAATCTTTCTATATAAAGCTAGAGTATTCCATTGCACTCTCGCGTTGATTGATGTAAGGCCTAATTCGTATCGCAGGCAAGCGACAGGCGCCCCTTTGGGCAGTTGTAGTGCTCTTGACCAGAATGTGTTTTCACACCACGTCCAGGTGTTAAAAGAGCAGCCCAACATTGTTTCGGCACCAAAAATTAGTGTCCGGATGGCCTTTGCTCTGTAAAATTCCGGCACCGGTTTTAGACTGAATTTTCCGTATTTTTTGTTTATTGTAGCAGCTTGGGCTCCCAACATCGTGCACTTTCTCCGGATGTTCATTACCATTGGTTCGTCAGTTAAGTTAGAATTTATTGTGACACCGAGATATTGTGCTTGGGTTACACGGGCAAGCTGTACTTTACCTACTGACCATGTGAACTTTATACTTTTTTTGCTTGGCGCTCCTTTTAGATTTTGCAACACTAGTATCTCGGTTTTGTTAGTATTTATTACCAAGCCATTTGTGTCTGTGTATCTTTTCAGAGCCGTTAGCTTTCTTTGTAGTACGATCGGTGTTTGATCTAATAGTACCATGTCGTCAGCATAGACAATGTGACCCAGGTTTTGTCCATTTATTTTTTGGGGAAAAGCTCTAACTTGATTTAGGTCTTTGCTGACATCTGCAGTTAGTAAATTAAATATGGTTGCTCCCAAAGGACAGCCCTGTTTTATACCTCTTTCAGTTCTTATTGATGATGATAGAGAGCCTTTCGCGTTCAGCCTGATTTTAATCGATGTCTCTGAATACAGTTCTTGTATTGGTCTTAGTAAGTGGGGCTTTCTTTTTGCATTACATTTTCCTTCTGCCTCCCATCATGTAAGTCCCTTGGGAAAAGTGATCTTAACCAAGAGACAGCGATGCTGATCCTTAAGGAGGCGGTCTGCCAGGAGGAACATTTGACAAAAGTGGCAGAGGAGAAAACAGTAAAGCTGGAGAGGAACAGACTATATGCTCTCAGATCTGAGTGGAGGTACGGTGCCCCTGAGAATCAAGTTGTTGGCAGTTTGGAAGGTCTCAGATGGTCTTTCATTTCCCACCTGAGTATGGTTTCCTGCTAAAATGAAAGTGGATTTTTGGCAAAAGAGAATGGGCGTATTGCGAGTTTGGCAGTAAGCAGTAAAAGTGGTGGTAATGGCATTACTGCCACTTTTGCCACAATTCCGAATTACAGGAATTGCAGCTAATTCCACCTGCAGAATTACCACTGGCGGAATCAACGTTGCCAGAATTACCTCCGGGATCCAGTGGAATTAGGGTTAATTCTGCTGGTGGAATTACCGCCAGAAATGGTACTACCACCGTATTACAAATTGAAAAACAGCTGAATTACATTTCATCCAATAACACAGTAGTTACCTATGCCGAAAAGGTGGAGGTAAATGCACACAGGAGATATAAATCAAGCCACAGGTGCACCCAATCCACTCCAGAGGAGTATATAAGGCCCACACCTTCCACAAACACACATCCAAGCAACATGCATCCACAAGCAGACGTCGATTAGAGGATGCACAACATGATTCTATTCATCCACCTAGAGCAGCGTGCAAGACCCCAACAGCAAAGTAGACAGGCACCACAAAGGTGCAGGAGACGTGTGCTGTGGAAGCCACCCATACCATGTGTCTGCCCATCTTCCTCCTCTCTCTCCTCCTCCTCCCCTGTCACACCTGACAAGGTCACCAGAGTTGTCCGCTACATGAAGGTTTCCTCCAAACAGGTCTCCCCCTGCTCCTCCAGAATCATTAAGGGCAACATTGCCTCTCTGGCCCTTGCACTTGCTGATTTCTGCAACCACTACTTTGCCACTGGATATTTCCCCTCCTCCTTCAAGCACTGCCTTGTACACCCTCTCCTGAAAAAACTTTCAGCAGACCCCACCTGCCCAGTCAACTACCGCCCTATCTCTATCACCCCTTTCCTTGGGAAACTCGTGGAGAAACTGCCTCCCCCCAACTTGCTTCTCATGCAGAACTTGTTGGTGGTCTCATGACCATCAATCTGGAGTCTGAGCATCCAAAGGCACGGGAACTGCTCTTCTGAACATCCATGAAGAACTGCTTGCTTCTCTAACTCTCTAACTTTCCAGCTGTCTTCATTCTACTTGATCTCTCCTCTGCCTTTGATACGGTTAACCATTCCATCCTCATAAAACGGCTCCATGATACCAGGGGTATCTCAGAGCGGGCACTGGACTGGCTGACCTTCCAAAATGACCGTCCTTCCCAGGTTATTCTGGGCACCTCCCCTACCTCTTTCTCCACCTGTGGTGTCCCCCAGGGCTTAAACCTCTCCCCTTGGCTCTTCAACACTTACCTTGCTCAGCTGGCACTCCTCATTTCCACCTTCACCAACTTTCAGTGCTACGCAGATGACACACAACTCTTTTTCAAACTTCTTGCTGACCCTCTTGCATCTTCCATCATCCCCTACTGCCTATCTACACAGCCCAGGGGCATCGAGGCGCTGTTACAGGAAGATGTCTTAGTTGCAACACAGAGGTGGGCGATCGGTTACATTGGCCCTCATACATGTATTATTCACAGTATTTAGGTAAGTGGCTTGTTACAGTCACCCTTCATGGGTTAGATAAGCTTGACTGATTCTTAGATAAGCTTGACTGGTTCTCTCATTACAGTGTGCGGGCTTAGTAACATTGTTCAAGCAGCAAGATCACATTTGAGCTGCGGTCATACAGAATCAACCTTTAGACAAACGGTCTGGTTTTGATGGCCTTGCGGACGACGAGATGTGAAGGCTTACTTCTGATGGAATGGGGCATTGAGTTCCAGTGTCTCGAGGCAATGAATGGGAAGCTAGCGCTGCCGCCTCTTGCACGTTTAATTCTTGAGACTAGCAGTAGATTGGTATATGGGGTTCTAATAGGTCTTGCAGCCGGAGGCAGGAGGACTCTGTGGGAAAGGTAGGGGGCTGCGGTGTGGTGGATGCATCTATGCGTGATGGCAAGTGTCTTGAACAGGATGCGTTGGCGGACAGGCAGCCAGTGCGCTTGTTGTTTGGCTGCAGAGATATGTTCCATTTTGGAGATGCCCAGTGCTGAGCGCAGGGCATTATTCTGAATGGTCTGTAATTCGTCCAGGTTTTTTGCTGAGGATCCTGTATAGAGTACATTACAATAGCCTAGCCCCGAGCCTATGATGGCTCGTGCAATTGATAAAGAGTTGGTGGTGGATAAAAAGGGCCTGGTGGCATTGATGAGTTTGGAGTAGTTGGTTTCAGAGGTAGCTATAGTGCTTACTTGTCTGGACATAGTAAGGTTTGTGTCTAAGTAAACTCTGAGAGGTTTGACTGACTGGGAGACTGGGATGCTAGGGACTTGAGGAGATCAGGTTCAAGATGGGGAGGGAGCAGGGGGCTGTTTCAATTGAGGATGCTAGCAGAGGAAAGAGATCTTCCACCGGCTCTATACTTGGAGAAGCGTTTGACAAACAGAGAGTCGGAGTCGTAGGATGTAGAAGGAGAGTATTTAGTAAGAGCCAGTGGCCCCACACCCCAGGCAGCCATGGGTATTATCCAGAGGGATATGAACTTGATCCTTGCAGCAACCTTAAGTCAGTGGAGAAATGTTAGGGCTAGAGAGATACAGCCCCTGTACATGAGGCCAAGGATAAGTTGCCCAGCCCTATTCCAGATTAGTTTGAAGGTTATTAGAGAGCTAGAGGGTAGATTAAGGAATAGGCTGTTTCAGTAGTCCAGAATGTAAAGGACCAGAGCTATAGAGAGATTGAGCTTCTGGGGGAAGGCGAGGAAAGGTGAGAATCCTTCTAATGAGGCAAAGGTAAAAGTGGGCCTTCTTGGCAGCAAGGCCCAAGATATGAGGAGTAAAGGAAAGAGAAGAATCAAACAACACCCCAAGACTTCTGGCTTCAGAGGAAGAGGAGGTAGAGGTAGAATAACACATTGAGAGTGTCTCAAGCGCAGTGAGGAATCAGGGGACCAGAGTCCCGATAGGAATGATCTCAGTCTTGCTAGCAATTAAACAAAGATCATTAGAGGTGGACCATGACTGGATCTTGCAGTATTTGGACGTGGAAGTGCAATTAGGAGTAGTGCAGTAGATGGGAATGGATGCACAGTAGTGGACAAGTGCTGGAGGCGGGCCCGTGAGGGAAATGCTAAGGGTAGTCAAGGAGGAGAACCTCAGGCTAATTGCAAGTACAGGTGACTCACAAGGGTGGGGTGTGGATCAACCAAGCAAGGGTCCACAGGGCAGTGCAGTGGGGGGTGGAGTAGTGCTGAAATTGACTGGGAGGAAGGGCCAGGGATAATGTAACATTCCTGAGGGGTCAGGTCACCAGTCACAGCACCAGTGGGTTGATTTGCAGTGAAGGGAAAGAAGTCAAGTGGTAGAGCAGAGAATAGTTTTGAGCGCTTTCTGGAATTAAAGGAGGTACAGCTGAATTCTGATGGTGGCCGGGATGTGTTTCCAAAGGGAGGCACCATCCGAGGAGAGAGACTGCCCCAACACTGTGCAACTTGGTAGAATTAAAAACATTTCCAAACAATGTGTAAACAGTTCAAACAGGCTTTATTTATATTAAAACAAGAATTGTGAAGAGAGACACACATCATTTGAATCTTGAAGTCAACCTTTCAACAACTTCAAGTTTGGGAGGGCAAACCTCTTTGGCATTGTTCTGTGGCATAGACTGGGCCCTGGGGACAAAATCAGGAGCTATACCATGCGTTTGTATGGGCAGCACATTCAATGTCATATCTTTCACAAAATCGATATCCATCGGTTGGAAGATTGGCTTTGCCACTCACTGTTTTCTTCTATTTGTAAATTCCTGGTTGTAACGTAGATCCCCAAATTTTCTGGCACTTTTTGATTGTTCCCTGCCAGCGTTGTTATTATGTGCAAATACAGCTAGTCTTGTTCTGGACTCCATATCGTCTATGAAAAATGCAACCTTTTGGGCCTGTACTTTTGGCACTTATTATGGAACACTTCCAAATCTCCAGTATGGCAGAATTCAGTGAGTCCCCTCATGTCTCTGGAAAGCGCTTTGTCATAGACAATCTTCTCGAGTGCTGTGTGAGCGGGGAAGCCTGGCATGAACCACCTTTTCCTATTCTCATGTTCCTCGCTCAATCGTCCATGTGCACATTCGTGGAAATATTTGTTTTCTTCCCACAAATGTTTGTTCGAACAATAGTGCATCAATTAATGCCATTTTTCGAGCAGCATATCTGCTGCTCCATCACAAGTTTTTGAGCTCCACCAAAGATGGTTGATGATAGAATGTGACCAACTTAAAATGTTTTCTGTAACCCTTTTTTTCCAGCAGCTGACTTTTTTAGAAATTAATTTTGCAATTTGCCATACATCATACTGATGCGGCACATGTGGGAACTGCTCTCACATGGCCTTGACTATTGAAACATGCCTGTCAGTGGCTATCAGGCCTATTTGCATTCCTTTGGATTTCAGAACTTCAATGGATTTAATGAACCCGTATTTTTCCATTGCAACCGAAGATCTACATTCAGACACTTGCACCACCACTGAACTCATAATTATTTTGGTTTGCATGTCTTGGAAGAGGTAAGTGCAATATTTAGCTGAACAACCAGGACTGTCACACTGTCCATCACCCGCAGGCCTGAGCCTTTTTCCATTTAAAGAATAGTGCAAAGATAAAAGTTCCTGTATCCATGCCTGGCTAATAGCCAGGTACAAGAATTTCTTCTAATATCTATAGTATTGTTTTTTTAAGGAACTCAAGTCCCACAAATGTGCAGAAACTTGAAATGTTGCTGTACGTTGATCCGCTAAATAGCAAAGCAGCAGAACAAAGTTTATTTCCAGTAGGCACTTTTCCAAGTATAAATTGAGCAGACCATGCAAATGTGTTATGGTTTTGTACACAGCTACCCTTGATCTTTACGTTTGTGCCTTTAACCACACGAGTAAAGTAAACCAATGGGCCTCATTATGACCCTGCTGGTACGGAAAGAACGGTGGTGGTAAATCCACCGCCACCGTTGTTTCCGGACTGGCTGACTCCGAGTTCTGCAGGTGGGAGGAGTCCCTCCTGGCCGGAGTAACGCCACCCGCCTGCAGGCAGAAATGGAAACACTGTCTCTGTTATAGACAGAACCGGTGTTTCCATTGTCCCCATCCCCATGGAGTCTTATGGGACTCCATGGGAATGGGGATTTACGGAATTCCGCCTCCGGAATTACCGGGTCACTGGGGTTGGAATGCCCTGGTGATTCCGGCAATCACAGAAGCGGAATGGTATTTCGGGTCCGGCGGCAGCCTGCCAGTTTTTCCAGCACGGCTACCGATGGACTCGTAATGAGGCCCAAGGTCTCCCCACAAACCCTACAACGTAATTTATGATTGCACCATATCATTTTCATAATCTCAATCAGGCAGCAGTCAAATACAATGTATTTTGGCTCCCACAACAGCCAATCGCCCTGCATTACCATGGTTTGTGATTCAATGGTGGTGGATAAGTCATCAACACTGGGAAGAGTGAAATCCTGATCAAGACCACAATCATCGATCACTTGAAAAGTGGCTTGACTTATTTCAGTTTGTGACATTTCAGAATTTTCCAAATGTATGTGTGAAAGATTGATTATTTTCTCTTTCTTAGATTTTAGTTTTTTAGGAGGTGTGGATTGTGTCAGCGGTTCTGCAAGCAATTAAAAAAATGGTATTTTATTTCGGTATCTTCATGTTGGCTTATTTTGCTGTAGCAATGATCCATGGTTACTTTACCTGGGTCACTGGTGACATAACATTCAAACTCCTGACACTGGACATATGCATCACGGATATGAATTTTGATAGGAGCATACTGAGCATCAAAATGTAGCGGCTCCCAATTGACATTGGTTTGGCAAGCCACTTCATTTGTTTCGGCTGCTATCTGCGTCTTCATGCTCCTCTTCTTGCTTGGTCTCTAATGGATGAAAATAAACATTCTTGCTGTTTTGTAGACATACATAATATTGCAATTACACCATCAAAATGTAAGCTCAAAATAATAGATCATAATAAATTCATTTTGATGACATTTTATTTTTTTATTTATCCTTGTTTTCGGTATTTTCCTTGGAACATTAGATTCTGATTTGCCAACCTCAAGACCAAGCTGAAAGCCAACATTTAGAAATTGAATCAACAGTCTTATTTGATTTTTGAACTGCAAGATTCATAAATACAAATGTACAAATAAAAGATTGCACTCTTATAAACATTATACAAATTTAAAATATTACATGAATGTTATAAATGTTGATGACTTCAAATGTATTAATATCTTGTGTATACCTATGTGCCATGTTATCTTCAATTTCAACCACTTCAGTAGCACATTCCTTAAACATATCAATTTTAACCAAAATGATTAGATTGTTAAACATTGTAATATTAAAATCATTGCTCTGGCAAACTACATCTTCAGACAGTTAATCTAATGATTTTTCACCTAAAAATATCAGTTCATAATTAATAAAAACATACGGTTACTCAGATGATTACTATGTTTGCATTGGTATGGACATATACTAGAAAACTGTGTGTGTAACATTTTAAAACATTTTAAAATGACTGATTCGAAAGTGTACCTGACAACCTTCAGAGATGTTGCGGGGTGTTGGTCTGTGATAATCCTGCAAAACATATTCATTAAATCATGCGTTAAATAATTACTGTATAGCATTTGGCATTAGATGTATATAAAAGATTACAATGTTCATGAACAAAAACATACTCCATTCATATAGTAAGTGAAAGTGTCTATCATTCACTATCATTCATTAACAAATTATGTTTTTAGGAATTTTTCCTTTATTAGTGTCACTACTTAATGATAGTTAAGTCGAGAAAGATGAGATAATACTTTGCAATTAGCAGACATTATTGCAAATTCCAACAATAAAAGTTTAATTTAGTTCAATATGTTTTCACTTGTCAGACATCATCCTCCAGAACGGTTGCAGTATAAAAATAGTAAGTTTTTGAATTTACAGCCTCACCCTATATCAAATTAATATCAATAAAGATGTAAAAGTAAAATCTAAAAAAAGTAACTTAAATTAATGATGGTCAATGCTTAAATTGAAGCCTACATTCCACTTAGACAGAATTCAGAGTTGCTATACACTGAAACAATGACATGTTTTGAATAGTTGCATCCGAAGGATTGTTAGCAAAACATTACTTGAATGTTGAGTGTGGTTGATGTTGACTAAGGAATAGTGGTACATGTACAATCTATATCTTAATTCATACATATATTAACACCATTGTTAAATGGACAATGTACATTTGGATTATAAACTGCAGTGCATCCAATGAGAGAATGTAAGTTTTTGTGCAAGTCACTTGTCCTCACCATGTGGATGTTGGAAGTGTTTATGGTTTCCTCCATGGTAACGGTCTGTACGTCCATCGGTCTCACCTACGTAAAGACAGTCATGCTAATGAACACATTGATCAATATGAACCTTTTGTAAAAGACACAATATGCTTTTATAGAAGCCTCACATTGAACCAAACTTTCAGTCTATACACGACCTCAGTATAGATAAAGTAATCTACTGTTATAATTGTTTAACATTTCATTGTGGCCTTTGTTTCTGTGACAAATATATCAAGGTTGTTGAGCTAATGCTTTTCAAATTGAAGACTGTATTTCAAATAAAATAATTACATAATAAGAAAATAACAATAAATTATCACTTGCCATTCCCTCATCCTCCAGAACGGTTTCTTCACAAGAACAGTACCCTGTTGAATTTCCAGCCTCCACCTATATCAAAGTAATAGTACTAATAAAGATGCAAAAGGAAAATATAAAACAAAAATAAAACTTAAAAAAATCATGATGGGCAATATTTAATTTGAAGCCTACATGCCACTTCGACAGAATTTGGGGTTACTTTGCACTGAAACAAATAAATCGTTTGGAATGGTAACATCAGAAGTATATTTTTCCAAAAATGAGTTGAATGCTGAGTGCGGCGGCTCTAGACTCAGGAATAGTGTTAGATATACAATGTATATCCTTTAATTGATATTAACACCATTTATAAATAGACAATGTACATTTGTATTATGAATTATACAACTAGAAAAGAAAAAAAGTAAGTTTATGTTCCACTCAATCGGCCTCACATTTCGATGTTTGACGTGTCTGTGGTTTCCTCCATGAACGGTCTTTACTGCCGTTAGTGCGGTCTATGTGAAGACAGAGGGCCTCATTACAACGTAGGCGGCAGAGTGACAACAGCGCCAGTAGAGCTGCCGACGCCGTTATCACTCTACCGCCTCATTACGAGGTCTGCTCGCGGGTCTCGCTAAGGACGTCTGGTAAAACCAGGCGTTCTTAGCGGGACCCGCTAACAGACCAGGATGCTAATAACGGGCCCGTCATTAATGGGCCCGTTGTTAGCATCCTCCCCATTCCCATTGATCCCTATTTGGGCTCAATGGGAATGGGGATGTACCGGGTCCGGGTCCCGGGAAAGAGAATTACCAGGTCCTCCAAGGTCGGAATGGCCCGGTATTTCCCTATTCCTGGAACCCGGACCCAGACCCGGACCCGGACCTGGACCTGGACCCGGTATGGGGGTAGCCATGCTGCTAAAAGCGGCATGGCTACCTCCATACTCGTAATAAGGCCCAGAGATGCTAATGATCAATTTGTAAAAGACAAGTTTTTTTAGAAGGCTCACATTGCTCCAAACTATTAATGTATCCATAAACAAGGTATACTCCGTAAATACCGTCCCACTCGAGCTCTTCACTCCTCCACCTCCAACTCCCTCAAGGTCAGTCGCTTCTCCAAGCAATGAGTTGGGGGTAGATCTCTTCCCTCGGCTGGGGCCTCCCTCTGGAACTGTCTTCCTGCCTCTGTGAAACTTGAGTAGAACCATCTCTGGTTCCGGAAGCACCTCAAGACCTCCCTCTTTGCTTCTGCATTTCCTCTTCCTCTCCCCTGCTGAACTGTCTGCTTTGGGTCTGTGCACCTGCCTACCCTCTGATCTCGGGCCCAGGTCCCTGCCCACCCAGACACACACCCGCACTGCCTCCTGGCAACCCTTGCACTTGGGTCTGTATCTGTAACCCTACAGTCCCCTTACTTGCACTTATCAGACACCCCTTGCCTGTGTCTTAAACCTTGCACTTGCCAACTTGCTGGCTGCTATACCATTTGCTGTTATTTTATCCCTTGCTCAGCACTCTTCCACCTCTCCCCTCCCCCTTGCACTCTCCCCTTCACTCTGCCCTGCACTTGCGCGTTCTCAATGTTACTGGGCCTAGTAATATTGTTGTTTTGTCCTCCTTTGTTGCCCTCCCATGCCTTGTCGTGCTCAGAGCTCAATACAAATAAAATATCATCATATAATTTGCAAAGTAATCTACAGATATAAATGTATAAACCACAGAACACTGTGCAGCGATGGAAACCTGTGCAGAAAAATTACAAATTATTCATTATGTTACCTGTTAACATACTATTTCTATGTATTGCATTATCATTTGCAAAAGATATATGCACACATTTTACAAAATAGTGCAATACATTACAATAAACGGGTTTCAATGAACTACTGCTCAAATTGAGTAGGAACAGAATTGAAAATTAATTTGCGATGGAGTCTGGGGCAACCCTATTTAGTGATCTTGGACTGTTTGTACATTTCTTCAGAGAAATCGATTGCCCCTCACGTCAGCCAAGACATTGTTGGCTGTACTTCTAATCCCAGACATTGGAAAGCTGCAGTTTGACAGAAATATTTTTACTAAATTGATATCCATTGGATAGACATGCAGGACTGTACTTTGACTTTTGGCATGGCTAATATTCGGGCAACCAAACACGATGCATGAAGGCATTTTTGGATTGTCCTTATGATCTGTTAATGAAAATAACAATAAATCAATGTCAAAATAATGTGACACTGAGTTGTACAGAAAACATAAACTGAGAACATGCCCTACGAAATATAACATTTGGAAGCAATACTGAGTAATGTTATGTGATATGAGGATAAGATATGTCAATTATATATGCGCATGTTCATAAGTGTTTGTAGGAGACACAAGACAACAGAGGGAAGATAGGGGGAAGACAAGACAAACAATCCTACAAGGGCTTGTGTCATTCAGATCGTGTAACTGGGACAATGCAAAGTGCATGGTGGAGGGAGAGGGGGAAGTGCGAGGGAGAGGGTAGAGGAAGTGGGATCAGGGCAGCATGGCACGGAGTAAGTGCAGCCAGAGCAGAGCTGCTCAAGGTAAATGCAAGGAGTCAGTTACAGAGTGAGGCCCCTGCAAAGGAGAGAGATATAAAACCCACTCTCTGTCTAGAGAAGCGTCTGACCCTCATAGAGTTGGAGGTAGCAGAGCGAGGGGATCTAGAAGGAAAGTACTTCATAAGAGAGTTGGATGTAGTGTGGACCCCGGTCCCAGGAATGCTTGTGTATGATGCAGAGTGTCTAAAACTTGATTCTTGCAGCCACCGGGAGACAGTGGAGGGTCTTGGGGCCAGAGAGATGTGGTCCCGGAGCTTGAGGCCAAGGATAAGTCTTCTGGTTCTGTTCTGGATTAGTTGCAGAGGGCGAAGAGTAGAGGTAAGCAGATTGAGAAAGAGGCTGGTGCAGTAATCCAGCCTGGAGAGAACCAGGGCTCTGGAGACAGTGAGCTTCTGTGGTAAAGTGAGAAAAGGTAGAATACCTCTGCGGAGGTGCAGCTGAAGGTGCTCCTTCTTGGCACGATCTGTCATCCATTGATAGAAGGAGAGAGTGGAGTCGAAGATGACACCTATATTTGTTTGCCTCACCGGAAGGCTAAGGTAGAGGGCCCAAGGAGGGTGGCCAGAATGAGAGATGGAAAGCAGGAGCAGGGGTACCAAAGAAAAGGATCTCAGTCTTACTGTCAATAAGGAAGAGATCGTTTAAGGCGCAACAATCCTGAATGGCTTATAAACACTCAGGAATGAGAGAAGGAGAGCAGACTGAGGGGATAGCCTGAAAGAGAGCTGAGTGTCATCTGCATAACACTTAAAGTTAGAAGTGAAGGTATAGATGAAGTGGCCCATGTCCTAGTTGCAGAGAAAAAAGTACATAGAACGTTAATAATAGTGTAGACTTTTTGCATATATTAAATTGAGAATATGGTGTACATTGTCTATAAAGCAATAGAAAGTGGCAGAGCAGATAACATTTGACACTAAGGAAAACAATAGTAAAAGTTGACTCATCTTTAGTTGGAGGAGCAGATGAGCCGATTCAGCAAGTAATGGAAAAAGTGGATAGAGATATTCCTAGTTGATTTCAGAGATGTTTTCTTGGTAACTTCCATAGTTTTTATAAAGGCTTCTAGAAGTGGGCGTGTATGTGAATGTGTGGCGTGTTTGTTCCCGGCCACATCCCGCTAGTGAAGCCCCCCTGCGAGCGCACAGCCAAAGGTACGAACAGCCATTGATAACAGAGGTCAGATGGATGTGGATGAGGGGAGCACAATAGGCCCGGAACACATTGAAAGGACACAGAGATATGTTGATTGCAGGGACGGGGTCTTCAAAGGGGAGTCTGGCGACACCGGGTCTGGGGAGGCCATGTGGTCAATGGTCCCCTTATCAAAGAGCCTCTTGAGGTGTACATGGTATTTGGCACCTTCATGCTTCCCACCCAGCCAGCCCCATTGGGAGCACCCGGCCAAAGGTGCAAACTGCCATTGATATCAGAGGGTGGATGGATGTGGATGAGGGGAGTGCAATAGGCCTGTAAACCTGTTGAAGAACACCAATCATTCACAATGCTCTTATATTTTTGTACGAGTTGTGTACTTACAAATAATTTCCACCCACATTTCATGTAGACTCATTTTTTATTTTTTGTTATATGTTTTGTAAAGTGGATTTCAATGACAACCTACACATTGTACTGCTATGATCTAGGTACTGTGTACCTGTATCTGTGGTATTGTTATGAGTCACTTGGGAATTTTTCACGAATTGGAGCGAACCACACAGGCCGGTATCACTCGTCGAACACAGAATGCCAGTCTTCCATGAATCCACCATTTAAATGCACTGTAGGCCACAAGCCTGTACCACCTGTGAGAGGGATTCAGGAAAGGTTTGCTTGACTGAACCCAATAATTGCATGTTTTATGTTGTGAATACCTCTTTAAATGTAAGGCATTGTGAGCCATTAAAAAATACATTTTCATTGAAAACACTAACAGCGCTTGGGATATCAAGTGGGGATCAACTGAAATTGCAAACACCCATTCAATAAAAAATAGTTGTGGAGATGGTGAAAAAAAGGTAATTGTTTCGACGTAGATGCTAAAGCTGAATAGGAGGGTTTGTGATTAGAAAAAAAATGAATTCAATGCAAAGTAAAATGCTTTTGTCACTGACCCATAGAAGTTGCAATGACATAGGGCAATAATATGGAATGTTAGCCGTCTCGGTTATCAAACACACACCATATATGGAGATAACTTACTCGTTACTTGGATTACGCGGGCGAACTGTAGATCGAAGTTTGTGCATGTGGACCATCAGCATTCGCAACATGGATCTTTTAAGGCAGGCTGCCCTGACGTCATGCAGCTCGGTAACACTTAATGGTGGTGTGTCTTCTTTGGCAATGTAGGCCAAGCAGCCAGAGTTTTCTTGGCAACAGCAGTTCTCGAAAACACTTGCCAATCCCTCACAACGATAGCAGGTACACCAGGGGGAAACGTCCTCTATGCGACTGGGTTCAGGCTCCAGTGATCGTCATAACTAGCATATGATTCCTATGGTCTCGACTTTATTTTCTTTCACGTATTTCCTCTTCTGAATATTCCGGCTCCTACATGTAGGACTGAATATTGGCCATATTTCCTGAATACTGAAAAAGTACAGAAGATAAATAGAAATGTTTTGGTTTGTATACATTAACGTACTGAGGTTTCACATGCAAATTCAATGTTAAAGTATCAACAATTGTATGGGGACGTAGAGGGAGGAGAACAGAAAGAGATAATGGAAACATTGCAGGATATTGGCTTGCCTAAACTGAGTACAGAAGAAAGAGAGAGCCTAGATGCCCCAATTATGTTAGAGGAGCTAGAAGCAGTGATCAAGCAACTACCCACTAGTAAGGCCCCGGGTGCGGATGGACTCCCTAACGAGTTTTACAAAACGTATAAAACGGAAGTGCTCCCCCCTCTACAGGCTATGTTGAACGAAGCGTTAGAAACAGGGACACTGCCAGAATCCCTGAGAGAAGCGATCATCATTCCACTCCTGAAGCCTAATAAGCCAAGCATGGACTGCGGGTCGTACAGACCTTTGTCCATGCTGAACCAGGATAGCAAAATACTCATGGCTGTGCTGGCGAATAGAGTGAGACCGGTTATCAGCAAACTCATACATCCTGACCAGACTGGATATGTCCCGCACAGAAGTATAACCGACAATCTTAGAAGGCTCCACCGTATCACAGAGCAAACTGAAAGGGATTTGCATGAAGTTGATGCGGTGAAGGCCTTTGACTCTGTCAAATGGCCCTGGTTGATGGCCGCCCTAAAAGAATATGGAATGGGACCCATGTACATGAAATGGGTGAAACTACTATACAGCTCACTGCTAGCCAGGGTCAAGACGGGAACGGTCATCTCAGAAAGGTGGCAACTCAGCAGGGGAACCAGACAGGGGTGTCCCTGGTCCCCGATGCTGTACATCCTTGCACTGGAACCCTTAGCGATATACTTGAGGCAACAGTATGAGGAGGTGGGGATCTACACGAAAGGAGGGCCACATTTAATATTGTTGTATGTTGACGATATGCTGCTATACTTAAGGTATCCGAAAGAAAACCTGCAATACATCTTAGAAATAATGGAGCGATTCGCTTTCCTCTCCGGCATTTCAGTTAACCCAAAGAAGTCATGTATTTTCGCCCTTGGGAGGTATATAGGGATCACGCGAGAAAACCTACCAGTGCTCCAAATACCCTGGGAAACCAGAACCTTAAGATACCTGGGAATAGATATTTACCACACGTGGTCGTGAAGCATAAACACAACACAGAGAAGGCGGTGGCAAACATTGAGAACAGCATGAGATTCCGGGCTAAACTCCCCTTAGCCATGATGGGAAGGGTGGCACTGCTGAAGATGGTTGTATTGCCAAGGTTGTTACACTTTTTTGGGAATATACCACACATGATGCGTAGGCAATTCTTTGTCAAACTGCAGAGCTTATGTAGAGGTTTCATCTGGCACAACACCATAAATAGAATTGCCCTGTGGAAACTGCAGAATATGTATGACAAAGGGGGCATTAAACTGCCCAACTTTGAGGTCTATTACCTGGCCAGCCAACTCCAATATGTGGCTAAGTGGTTAAAGGAGGACTCAACATCGGAGTCCAGACTGTTTAGGACCGAATGCACCCTGTTTTTCCTGAAAGAATGGATATGGCTGCCTAAATCTGAACTAAAAGGGCGTACGAGGATGTTAGAACTGGGGTTGGAGTTGTGGCGTAAGGCTTCATGACCATGGAGAACCCGACCCTGTGCTCCCCGCAGGTGCCTCTAGTGGCATTGACCGGAGGGCACGAGCAACTAAGAAAGACGATTCGCAAACACTGGGAACCGATGGGCATTGTAAAACTAGGAGATGTATGGCAAGATGGGCAAATAACGGAATTTAATGAACTAGTAGAAAATACAGGCCTACACCCAGGGCAATATATCACTTCTACTAGATTGATACGGCGGGTGAGGGGGACATGGTCCAAAATAGTGCTCAAAGACCAGCCCGACATGGCTATGGAAACAATCTATGACATTTCTGAAGGGGGACACAAGGTTTCTCTGATCTATGAGCTGCTGATGTCTAGGGTGGGGAAGGAGGTTACCCAGCTGAGACAGGATTGGGAGGAGGAAGTCGGGGAACCCATGAATGACGGGCTATGGGAGAGGGTGCAAAGATACCATAGGCAAGTGTCCAGAAATGCGAGGCTGCAACAAATCCAACTATATGTAACCCACAGAGCGTACATGACCCCCCAGAGAATTGCTCGATTCAAAAACTCAGGTATACAACCATGTCCCAAAAATGGTGAAGTGATTGCAGGAACGGTGCACATGTTCTGGGCATGCCCGGAAATCAGAACATTCTGGGAAGAAGTAGCCCACCGACTAACCGAGAAGGGGATCACGCTAGATGTGGAATCCATATGGGCATGCATGATAGGGGTTATTCCTAGACCACGCAAGCTGAAACACGAAAGCAAACTTAAGGACTTGGCCTATGTACTTGCCATGGGATGGAAAGAACACAATAGACCAAAAGTGGAGGTATGGTGGTATGATATCCGGAAATGGGTGGCGGCGGAAACGGCAGTATAGAATTAAGTGGCCAATAGAGGAGGAGAGGAGGAAGCAGAGACTCTGGTAGCCTGGAGACACTTAGTGGCCACCTTGTCTTGGTCCGCTCAGGCTGATCTAAGCGAACAGGACACCTCAGAGAATACAGAAAGGAGGAGTACCCCTGGAAGCAACAGCGACGGAGAATGAAGTGGGGGTAGGCTCGAGTTAAAGGGAGGGTATGGGAAAGTAGTGGATACAATGTGAAATTACATATGATGTTTGATACTATATGACATGTACTGCTGGGTTTGTTGTGATGTTTGGTTGATATAAAAGTTAATAAAATTGTTTTTAAAAAAAAATAAAATTCAATGTTAACGAAAAACAAGCGAAGACACAGCCATGAAAGAAAAAACTATTGTGCAAAGACAAGATTATTCAGGAAAACATTTAAAAATAAACAAGGACACATGTAAAGAACATTCCATGGTAAAGTATAATTAAAATATGTTTTGGTAAAGACATTTGTATATAATATAAAGTGACTAAATAAAAAGCGACTAATGAGTCAATCATTTTATGCCAGCATAAGTACCTGCTGTAAATGTGTGGCGTACTTGACAGATAGCTGAACAGAGCTCAAACTAATTAGAGAGACTCAAAAAGAAATGCACGGACACGAAAGAAACTCCAAAGCTGTGTAATCATAAATGTTTTGTTTACATTTGTGAGGAAAGAGGCGTCTTGGCATTTCCATGGAGACACGTCAATAGATGGCGCACAGAGGACTTTCTCATGAGACTTGCATTGGCGTTGTGAACAGGGGTTTAAGCGTATTGTGATGTCAGCTTGAGGGGTGGGTGATATGATTTAGTGCTGTGAGTGAATTTGAATTTAGGGCGATGGATCAACGGATAAGATTTCCACAAGATGGTGGTGCCCAGGCAGGCCTTTTTGCCATGTGTCTAGGGGAATGGAGGTAGTGTAGATGTGGCCAATTGGTCAAGGGACTATAAGGGGGTTAGCATGCGATGGTAGCCAATGAGGGTGGTGGTATTATGCTATACTCATTATTATGCATAGTATTGTTAATTTGTGGTTTCTGTGCTATAAAAGATGTAACGTCCGGAGATAAGACAATCTCTGTGTCCGTTCGATTCTACGGTCCCTTTTTGCATGTAATAAACCTTATTTTCCTTTGCAAGAGGTTATGTTATGTTACAAAAATTTCTTGAGTGCACGATTACCCTAAGGTCTCTTGGCGCTAAAGAGTCAGGCAAACATCCACAACAGAAAAGCCAGAAAATAACGTCCAGACCGGACCGCCTAGAAGAGTACAGTCTTTACCGCCTTTCTGAAGGCCAAATGATTAGAGAGTTGCTTTATGGGTAGTGGCAGCTCATTCCATAATCTGGCAGCTGCTATGGAAAAAACCTGGCCTCCGATCCTTGTGCCACGATAGGTAGGCACAGTGAGCAGATTTGCTGATGCAGAGTGCAGCTGGCGGTTAGGGTTGCATCGAACAAACTTAACCTGCAGAAACTCTGGCCCCTGATCATGTAGAGCTCGATGTACTATGCATAAGGCCTTAAACCTGATGCGCTGGGATACAGCTAGCCAATGCAGAGATCCTGGTACCGGGGTTATATGAGCCCCATAAGGGGCACCAGTCGCCACCCGGGCTGCCAGATTTTGCAAGCGTTGTAGTCGTTGAATGAGCCCCATCGGTTGGGCCAAGTAAAGAGAGTTGCAATAATAAACTGGGATAGCACAAGGGCCGCCACCCGGGCTGCCAGATTTTGCAAGCGTTGTAGTCGTTGAATGAGCCCCATCGGTTGGGCCAAGTAAAGAGAGTTGCAATAATAAACTGGGATAGCACAAGGGCCGCCACCACCGGTGGACGAAGAGGCACAGGGATCCTAGGGAGCACTTTCTTCAGTACTCTCAACTGAAAGTGTCCTGCTTGACAAAAGCTGCCACTTGGCGATCCATCGATAAAAAAGCCAACAGCATTACACCTATGTTTTTCACTTTGCATGTCCATTCAGCTTGAGCCAATTGTGGTTCATCCATTCCCCCACGGCAGCCAGGCACCTCCACGGGCACGACGACATCTCAGCCTGATCAAGATCTAAACGGATCAGGATCTGAGTGTTGTCGGAGTAGGAATAGCACCTGACGCCGTAGGAGCGGATGAGACACACAAGTGCCCAAATGTAGATGTTAAATAGAATTGGAGACAAGGTAGATCCCTGCGGAATTCCACAGCTAAAATGGCAAGGGGCAGATAGAAAAGGCGGCATGGAGAGAGTCTGAGTACGATCCGCCAGGAACAAGGTGAACAGGCTAGTACCTGACCAGATATGCCCATTTGGGCAAGACATGACAACAGGATGGGGTGATCGACAGTATTGAATGCCACTGATAGATCTAATAAAATCAGGGCACCCACCCCACCTGAGTGCACCAGTCTGGCCATATCGTCCTGGACGGAGACCACAACACTCTCTGTGCCTCTGCCAGATCTAAAGCCGGATTATGCAGGGTCTAGGAGGTGAGAGGATTCAAAAAAAGAAGAGAGTAATGGTGACACCAGCGATTCAAGCACTTTAGTGAGGAAGGGGAGAAGAGAGATAAGACGGAAATTAGCCAGGTCAGTACGGTCAAGTAATGGCTTCTTTAAAAGCAGGATAACCCTTGCAGCTTTTAACTCAGGCTGAACTGAGTCAAGCTGGCATGAGTTACTAACAGCGGCGGTAATTTTCATCACAAGATCAGGGGCAACCTTTTTCATAATGGCCGCAGGGATGGCATCTGATGGAGATAATTACTTAATTTTTTGGATGGCAGCTAAGAGTGCCTCTTCCGGGAACATCGGGAAGGAAAACCACTTTGTGGTGCCTGTGAAGTCTATAACGTGAGAAGGACAGTCCCTCGCTGTTGGGCGTAATCTTTACAGCATTCGAGATGTTGAGGCGAATGTCCCTGATCTTAGTAATAAAGAATTGAGATAGATCATCACATAGTTCCTGCCTGGGTCTAACACTAGATGTAAATTCAGATGATTAGGAAAAGAGGTGTGGGGATTATTTGAGTCTTTTGGATTATGTTTACGAATGGTTTTTGGCTTGCTTTACCTTTCATTCTTAAAGGAAAACGAAATGTGGGAGATTAGTTTAAACCATTAATAAGTGCTATTGAAGAAGTGGGTTAATTTAATTATCTGGGAAGTAGGTTTGTAAACCAATGCCAATAGGACAGACAAATCGAAAACAGAAATACATTGGGCCTCATTCCGAGTCTGGCACTAACCAATGGCGCTATTAGCGCCTTGGTCGGCGCCGGACCCGTACCGGCACCGCCCTGGCGGAATGGGAAATTACCGCCCTATTCCGAGTTGACGATGGCGGTAATTTCCCATTCCCCAGGGCTCTTCCCCATTCCCAAATGAGCCCCCATAGGGCTGAATGGGAATGGGGACATTGCAAATAACGGTGACCGTACTTTACAGTCACCGTTATTGGCTTAAAAGCCCCTTTGCGCCCTCGTTCCTAACGCCTGCTAAAAGCTAAAAGCAGGCGTTAAGGACGAGGGCGCAAAGGGAACTCGGAATGTGGCAGTAAGGGATTACCGGCACCGGTCTCGTTAACGGTGACCGGTATCCCTTACCTCCATACTCGGAATGAGGCCCATTATCCCTGATGAACAGCAGCTCAGCAATCCTCATGTTTACTAATAATTTTGGAAGTAGGTCAATTGCCATGACCTTCTTAATTTATAAAATGCATGAAGCTCCGGCATTCATTTATAGGGTTGAGCTCTGCGGTCATTGCCATCTCGTTAAACTGGTAGCGGCAGAAAATCTAATTCCAAAGAAGGCGTAGGTGGGGCTTCCCGAAGTGTGCACCAAATCGTCTTGTTCTTTTAGAGCTGGATGTAAAAAGTCCAGAATATGAGGCTGCTTTGAAACCTTTGTCGTAATGGATCCATCTGTAAGTCTCCCCTCAACCAAGCAAATAAAGGATGCTTTGATGGGAAGTGTAAAACAAGAAGGCTGTCGGTCCTTTCCTTGGTTTAGGCACATAAAGAAACTCTCTAAGGTCTTGAGTATATTGGGCAATCTTAGCAGTATGAGTGATTCAACTATGAAGTGCATAAAGTAGGCATATTACTTTAAGCTAATCAAGAAATCCTTTGCTCTGTGACCCACCTCCCTCACCAGGTAGGGCATATTATGCGATCAAGGAAGAGACAGGCTATGAAGAATACCTTGATGTTATCAACCCCTTCCTATTCCCACACTCTTTATGGCATGATGCAGGGCCTACTACGTCTGGTGCCAGTCTTGAAAACTTGCAATTCGGACAATCCAAGCTTATGCCCGCATCTTAAAGAGATGGGGGACATGTGGCAATGCGCATCATACAATGATATTAGAGGAAACAATCTTAAGAACTGTTTGAACGACCATGGAATTAGCTGACTTACTCAGCTGGAGAGGACCTGCAAATCAACAGATGCAATGTTTGCTGCAGCAAAATGATAATATGGAGCATGATGCAGTGGGAAGAATTTCATGTTAGGCGATGCATTGTGTATTTGAATGCAGTGCTTTACTCCATGTTTTGATATCTGTGTTGCTGATGAACTGATTAGCTGATTTCAGAATGTATAGCTGCAGATGGCCATTGGAGCAGTGTTTTTCTTGTGGTGCTACAGTCATAATAGCAGCTTAATGTTCGTGCCTCCTGTCGATGTAGGCGCGCACGCTGCTATCCTTTATGTGCAGAGTGCACCAATCTGAAGCCCTACTATTGCACTCTGCACCTGCGCAATCGAATTAGGAATTTTAATAAATGATGTGCAAAATTGAAATGTTTAATTCATATGGGTTATGAATTATTATTGTATTCTGATGCCATATTTGATATGTGTTTGCTCTTATTCAAGTATTATAATTGTATTATAATGATGTGCGATTTTATATGCAATTGATCTCTTCTTAAGAGGTTTTTGATGAAAAATAAACTGAAATTGAATTGGTAGCTCTTAACTCCCTCCCCCTAGACCGGGCTGTGCCCAAGAACCTGTGCGCGTGGTTAATTCACATTCTGCGTATGCCATTGGTCCATGTTGAATATGCATTTAATTTCAAGTGTTTGCTACTGGGTTGCATGGCTCTTCAGTGTCCTTGCGACTAAGGGTACGACTCTGGCCCTATGGAATGGGGCGGGCACCAGTGCCAGACACAGCACAGCATTCCGCAGGCACCCTAGGGAAGGGGGCGGGAACTAGTGCCAGTCGTAGCACAGCATTCCGCAGGCACCAGTGCCAGTTGTAGTACAGCATTCCGCAGACACCCTACGGAAGGGGCGGGCACCAGTGCCAGTCACAGCACAGCATTCCGCAGGCACCCCAGGGAAGGGGACGGGAACCAGTGCCAGACACGGCACAGCATTCCGCAAGCACCCCAGGGAAGGGGGCGGGAACCAGTGCCAGTCGTAGCACAGCATTCCGCAGGTACCAGTGTCAGTTGTAGTACAGCATTCGGCAGGCACCCTAGGAAAGGGGGCAGGAACTAGTGCCAGTCACAGCACAGCATTCCGCAGGCACTCCAGGGACGGGGATAGGAACCAGTGCCAGACACAGCACAGCATTCCGCAGGCACCCTAGGGAAGGTGACGGGAACCAGTGCCAGTCACAGCACAGCATTACGCAGGCACCCCAGGGAAGGGGACAGGAACCAGTGCCAGTCACAGCACAGCATTCCGCAGGCACACTAGGGAAGGGGGCAGGCACCAGTGCCAGACACAGCACAGCATTCCGCAGGCACCATAGGGAAGGGGGCGGGCACCAGTGCCAGTCACAGCACAGCATTCCGCAGGCACACTAGGGAAGGGGGCGGGAACCAGTGCCAGTCACAGCACAGCATTCCGCAGGCACACTAGGGAAGGGGGCGGGAACCAGTGCCAGACACAGCACAGCATTCCGCAGGCACCATAGGGTAGGGTGCGGGAACCAGTGCCAGTCACAGCACAGCATTCTGCAGGCACACTAGGGAAGGGGACGGGAACCAGTGCCAGTCACAGCACAGCATTCCGCAGGCACACTAGGGAAGGGGGCGGGAACCACTGCCAGTCACAGCACAGCATTCCGCAGGCACACTAGGGAAGGGGGCGGGCACCAGTGCCAGTCACAGCACAGCATTCCGCAGGCACCATAGGGAAGGGGGCGGGAACCAGTGCCAGTCACAGCACAGCATTCCGCAGGCACACTAGGGAAGGGGGCGGGCACCAGTGCCAGTCACAGCACGGCATTCCGCCAGGTTTGACTCTGTGATTCCTCTCTGGGAAGAGGTTTTGTCTCCCGTTGGGAAATAATATTTTCTTGCACAGACTTAAGGCGCCAGTGGTACAGGTGGTATTAGCACAATAGGGGTCATTTCCCCATCCTTGGGATGTTAAACGATTGGTAAAAACCACACCACAACTCATTTAACAGTAGAGTGAATGTTTACGATGTTGATCAGTGCAATGGGGGCACGGAACGAAATGCACTTTCTCACCACCCCTATCTGGTCTCCCTGCCATAAATGCATCTGATTTTGATGCTGGCAGAAATCCATTGGATTTCTATGAAATCTGCCAGCTTTTAATTCCTGCTGGGAATTCCATAGAAATCCACATAGAGGCCTCCCGCCAGGCAGGTTCACCTCAGGAGGGATTTACGATTGAGTGTACTACTAAGAGCGGACGTGCACCGAAACCCGGGCCAACCTGGATTTCAATGCATGGACTGCTCCAATTGCACTTGCGAACTGCAGTGAATGTAGCTGCAAATGTGTGTGGCCCCCTCTGTGCAACTAGCAAAGAATACACAATGAGCCCTGCGACTTTAGGTGGCGGTAGTATAGACAAGCTTGCCACTCGAAAACTGCCATGTCATGGTGGGCTTGGGGACAGGATCCCCTGACTGTGCTCACCATGCCACATGTGGGCGATTGTGTTTATCATGCAATCCATTTCCTTTTCAGTGCATGCCTAAAAAATGAGAAGTACATCCTCACAACTGCAAAGAAGGTCTAGGAAACTGGTGATTGCATGGTTTCCACTTTTGCGACTCAACATTCTGCAGAGACGAGGGCATATGTAGAATTGATTATCTAATTCTGCTAAAACCCAATCTAGTCGGCCAAACTCACCTTTGTTCGTGTTCCATTTTTGAGTCTCTGGAGTCTTTTGTCTTTGGCCTCATTACACGGTAGGTGCTAAACCATGGTGCTATTAGCACCATGGCCATGCCGGTAATTTACCGATTCCGCCATGGCGGAATGGGGAATTACCACCCCATTCCGAGGTTGGCGGGGCAGTAATTCCCCATGCCGCCATGGCCCTTCCCCACTCCCATTTTTGCCCCATAAGGCATAATGGGAATGGGGAAGGCGCTAATTACGGTGCCGCAAATTGCGGTACCGTAATTAGCACCCTGGTCCCTTTGCGGGTTGGTTTTTAACGCCTGCTAAACAGGGCCTCATTCCGACCCTGGCGTTAACCAAGGCGCTATTAGCGCCTTGGTTGACACCGTTATTTTTCCGACTCCGCCATGGTGAATGGCGGAATTACCGCCCCATTCCAAGGTTGGCGGGGTCGGTAATTCCCCATTCACCAAGGGCCCTTCCCCATTCCCATTTTTGCCCCATAGGGCTCAATGGGAATGGGGAAGGTGCTAATTGCGGCAC
Source organism: Ambystoma mexicanum (assembly GCF_040938575.1). Classification (NCBI taxonomy): domain Eukaryota; kingdom Metazoa; phylum Chordata; class Amphibia; order Caudata; family Ambystomatidae; genus Ambystoma; species Ambystoma mexicanum. Next base: position 145,422,888 of record NC_090929.1, read on the forward strand.
CGTAAATTACGTGCCGTAATTAGCTCCTAGGTCCCTAAAAAGCAGGCGTTAAGTACCAACCCGCAAAGGGAACTCGGAATAGGGCGGTAAGGGTTTAACGGCACTGGTCTCATTAACGGTGACCGTTAACCCTTACCGCCCTACTCGGAATGACCCCCAGCAGGCGTTAAAGTACCTACCCGCAAAGGGACCTCATAGTAAAGCGGTAAGGGTTAACGGTGACCGTTAACCCTTACCGCCTTCCGTGTAATGAGGCCCTATGTCTTTTTTCGTTTTTCTGGGTGATGCACAGGGGATGGAATAACATGCTCAGAAAAATAGTCCCAAATACCGGGTCGATACAAGACTGTTTTTCTCAAGATCCAATTAATTACATGTGGCTGTACAATATACTAATAACGATATCACGTTTTTATGCAGTGTTTCCTGCTGGATTACCCCTTCTGTGCGCTGCAGCAATAGCTGTTATTATTGCCCAGTTTAATGGCACTCAATATGCTGATAATGAATGACGAAGGGCAGAGGAGAGTGCTTAACACATGAGCTATCCACCTGCATACGCTAAACTGGGTGACCTTCTGTTGAAAAGTAGAAACATAATGTGCAAACACTAATTGTGAACATACATTCAAATCCAGCATTGCCCTTCTCTAAATGTGCACATCTTGCTAGTGCCTTTTGATAAATGTCTGCAAATTAATTCAATAATTAGGCACATGCACAAATGTACTAATAGAACCGGTTAAATGGTGTGGAGTCCTAGTGCAGGACACATATAATTCCCAAGTCTTGACGAATTACAGTTGAGCATGTGCATATGGGCGTAAATGGACCACGATGAATAATGCCGCCATGTTATTAGGGGAAGGAGAAGATCGGTAACACAGAATTGATCAGGAACATATATGCCTATAGTTAAATTCTCCTTGTAAAATTGTGCACCAACGTGTAGAGGAAAGATCGTTCTTCTTTGTAGTCAGATTCCTCCTGAAATCCCAACAGCTCTGTATTACCGATGTGTCAACCAAGTCGGTTTCTCTGGGGGGATGCCTTACGCAAGGGGTATGCCGTGTCCTAATAAGAATTGACGACTACATTTTCAATAAAAATTGAATATTGGAGTTAGGACACAAAAGTCGATCCCAGGTCTCTTAGCTCAGTCTAGACAGTGCAAAGGTGAGGATAAGCAGGCCTTGCATTGATTAGGTGTCAGAAGGCCTGTGTATGATGTATTGCCCACCACCTCTGGAAGACCCACATACATATAAGAGAGATGAGACACTTGCATTGCAGCATTATTCGCCCTTAACTCGGAAAAGGCCAAGGGAAACACGGGAAGACAAGAGTGTTTTGTCATTCCAAATTTGGATCACAGTGGGGTCTGGTGGTGTAGCTCGCAGGCGATCAAATGTGTATCTGTTATTATTTCTGACTTTATTATTTGTGTTCAAAGACAGTATGCACTTATTTTAGCAGATAGAGACCAGAGGCAGAAGCAGCCCCCAATCTTTGCAGGGGCATTAGACAACAAACATAAAAGAGGTTTCATAAAGATCACCCAATTCCCCTTTGGAAAATGTTGGGGTGGAAAAGAGGGCATGCCAAACCCCCCCACTTCACCTTAGAATTTGTGCTGCACCTCCAGTGGTGACAGCGACTTAAGAGCTGTAAGGTATGTCAGAGGACCGGGCGTTCGCACCACATAATCACAATTTAGCGGAGTACCCAAAGCCCATTAAACCCTCCCATGGCAATGATAAAGGACTCAGCCATGGGTCAAGTTAGAACTGTCTTTTATTTTCCAAACAGACAGGGATCATACAGGAAATTACAGAATCTCCAGCAATCACAGCTTATCCTGTAGTAATGTCACAATCCCCAGCCCTTCCCAAAAAAACCTGAGGTCAAAATCTATTGGGTAGCTCAGGTAATAACACCTATAGAGATCCCCTATATGGGTTGTTCGATTGGTCTTCCCATGTCAAGTGGATTTGCCTGAGACTTCCCCAAAAACTATCCATTACATTGTTGCAGGGTCACAGGACTACCATTGGCCCTTGCTCCATCACACACCACCCCAGGATTTGAGTGTCTTGATTGGCTGGAGCAGGTCTCCCCAGGCCTGGGACGCTGCTCTGTTCACAGCGCTCAGGGTACCTTTTCAAGGTAATGGGAAAGACTGTGTGTCCCCATTGTTGCCACTGCTATAGCCACCAAGCCTGGGAGAGTACCTGCAGCTTGCAATGTTCCATGGACAACACATGTCTCAATCTTGTCTGCTTCACTGTGAACAGCTCCTCTTCCTACCGTAGGTAAATGTCCATTGTTCAGCTGGTCTGAGTCACGTGGATGAGGACCACAAAACTGAGCTTTCGGTCTGCAATTACTGAAGATTTGATTCTGTTATTTTGGAAGTGGCTCCCTGCAACAGGTGCCAGGAATTTTCCACCCGCCCTTGTCCTTCGCTGCGAGCACTGGCTCTGTGCTGCACGCTGTAGAGTCTCTTCTTCCCTGTCTTGAGGCCTGTGGCTTCATTTAAATTCACTAGAGTCATTCTGTGGTTTCCCTATATATTCTATTATTTTGTTCAGAGGTTAGTAGTACTCGAACCTTTCCAGATTCCTTATACGTTCCTGTAGCTCCATATGGTAGTTGCAATAAAGCAGTTGTAATCCTAATAGACAAAATGCCTACAAGTCTCCAGAGGAGACTAACAGTTCTGGAATCCTATATTAGGATTAATGATCTGCGTATTAATGCCAAATCAAAGGTAATGATAATAAATGCAGGAAGAGGGGTCCAGAAATTCAAATGGAGAATAGGGAAAGATCATCTTGAAAACATTGAGAATATTATATATCTGGGAGTATGTATAAACCAGAGCATGGTGGAAACGCTGTGGGCCCTAAACTTGAGGATAAAAGTGAAAAACTTGGCAGCACAGGGCCAAAGACTCCACAACAGATATGGAAGATTCTCAATGATCCCAATTATGTCCTTTTATAACATGAAGGTCATACCCATCTTATCATACAGTGCGGAAGCTGGAGTAAACCTCCCTTGGCAGTCTGGGGAGGTCCTAGGTCCCCATTCCCATGGAGTCTATCGGACTCAAACGGGGGTGGAGATTTACAATTACCGGCGCCTGACTTCCCAGAACGCTGGGGTCGTAACACTGCGGTGTTACCAGCAAGCCAGGCGCTGGTAAATATTGCAAGTCTGGTAGCACCGGCAGGGTTACTGCCGGACTTGTAATGAGGCCCATTGTGTCCAAACAGATGTGCTGAGACCTTGAAGCATATGATTGTTTACTGCACAGGTTTGACTCACCTTAGAACGCGGTGTATGGGGAGATGTGTAAATGAAGCAGCTACCCTGACCCTGGAGCAATGGTGGTTCATGTTGTGATTGGGGGAAAATTATTCACTTGTGTTTGGAGTGGTTAGATTTTTTAACAAAATATTTGAATCAAAATGAAGATTGAACTAAGGATGACACACTTTTAAATTGTAAATATGAACCAAATGTCGACTAAGAGAAAGAAAATGCAGATGATTTGGTATTTTAAAGTGTCCGATACCGTAGCTGATATATCAGAATCTTGGGATATTTTAAGACTAGGAGTAAGAAGATAGAAATTCATACTCAAAGTTATGTGGAAATGTTGAAATGGAAAAGATTGTGAAAATGAGTAAATATAAAATGTTACTGTACACATGTGTAAAAGGTTTTTTAAGAAAACCAATAAAACAAAAAAATAAAAAAAAATAAAGCAGTTGCAAGCATGCTCTGTGTGAATTGTGCCGTCTTGTGTTTCTGCGTTTGGCTAATGAAAAGGAAAAGATTCTGACAGTATGTATATGTATCTGTCATCTATCTACAAAACAGTGTGTATATGTTCTTCGTGTATGCATGTGTTAGCCGGAGTAACTTTGTGCAGGGATGCAGTTTTACTTTGTGACTAACGCTGCTATGTCGTGTTGTCGCTAATGACGTCAGCATGGCTGGAGATTTATCATTAGTCATCTGGTTCAGTGATGAGGCAGCTGTATTCACGAAGACATCAGCCGTATAGGGTTTGAAGGGTTGTCTAAGTGAGTATCTGTTCCCATACATGGAATACACTGGTCGACCTGGAGGTTGGCCAAACAGTGACTGACATCTCTCATTTCTCATCCTTTGGGCTGACATACATATGGGGGACACAAGGGCCATTCCGGGGACCCTCTCTTCAGAGCCATCATGAAATACATTTTTCAGTGACACTTTTTTTTAACCAAGTTGTCTTTTCTTTTGGCCCTGAACAGGCACCTCAGGGAAAAGATGGGGTTTAGGGGGCATCTAAGATCTAAAAAGAGATACCCTGCATGCTGAGGCATACTGTTTGCAAAATTTGACTTTAGTTCCCTAATTTGTGTACAGTAATTTCATTGGAATGCACCCACAAATGCACCAACAGTCCCTTATGCCACAGTAAATGTATTTACAAAGATGTTGTTACCTTGTCAAACTGCACAATTACAATGAACTGCCAATACTGTGCGCCTGGTACATTTATCTGAAAGCTGAGCTCTGAGTGCTGCCTCTTCAAAATAAATGCGTTCTGTCTGCTCCCAAGTGCATACTGTTAGGTGAATTAAATTTGAGTGATATTTCCAGCTTGTATCAAACAACGAAGAAGAGCAGATTACTTTGTTAAGACAGCCTTGGAAGTCCCAAAGTACACAGAGTTCCGGCAGCCAGATCCAACTGGACTCATAACGTAAATGAACAAAGTGCAAGGCAAAATCCAGCTTTGCTATCATCAAAATAAAGCAGGGACAGCATACAAGCAAAGAATTATTGGTGCTGTCGATATGCTTGTCAAAAACAGCAGTTTATATATTCAACATTCGTTATAACTAACATCATACTGTCATCTTATGAATATAGTATATAGTAGTAGGGTACTCTTGCACTAAGTCTTCATTTCTTAATAATACACATAGCTACATTAGTTGATTATGTATCATTAGTTAAACCTTTATTCTTATGCCAACATTTACCAAAGTCAGGCCTGTGCAAATATTTCTCCCATCTAGGGCCTTTTCAGGCACAAAGCACTTCTTGTTCAAGGTACAGAAACACTTTTCAAAATCATTGGCCTTCTCAAAGCACAAAAACACTTATTGTAGATGGCACACAAACACTATGTTCACCTTTACATGAATTGGTCCAAATTGTTGGACCACTCGCTAGCGAGTGGGATTTGGGTTTATCTGGGGGATTCACAGAATGTAGGCAGGGAAACTCTGAGAGATTGGGATCATGAAGTTATGGCCTCAGTATGAGAGTGGATAATCATCCAGGAAACAAGAACACAAGAGCATATGACCTGAAACAGATCAGGATCTACAAACACACATTACTATACAATTATGTGGGTCAATACGATTAACAGGTTACTACCCAGAATAATACCGTTTATCACTGCACAGACACCAACAATTTGGACAAATTCATGTAAAGGTGAACATAGTCCCATGGACATAAAAATGAGTGCCTAAGCATATAGTACTTTAATGAGTGTGTTTAGTGCCTTGAGAAGGCCCTGGAATTGTACAATAAGTGTTGTATGACATGAGAAGGCATTAGATTGAGACATCTGTAAAAAGTGCAAAAGTATAAAAAGTGTTTTTCGTGCCAGCTACAAGAAGTGTTTTTGTGCCTTGAAAAGGCCCTAGAGGGGGTAAATATTTGCACGTGCCCGACTTTGGTAAATGTTGGCATAAAAATGAAGTTATAACTAATGAAACATAATCAACTAATTTAGCTCTGTAGATTATTAAGAAGTTAAGATTTAGCCCAAGAGTACCCAACTACTATATGCTGTATTCAAAATGTGTGAGACTACCTGTGAATAGTAGTCTGGGCTGGGTACATGCAGCTACTAAGTCATTGAAAGCAAAACCTTATTTGAATTCATAAAGAAAGAAGATTATAAAGAAGGGCACCTTGCTAAGTATTCACCCCCCCCCTTTTTCTCATTCTATAATCTTAGTTAGCAAAACCTACGGGGCACTGGGATTGGTTAATAGTGGTGACTACATATACATTTTATAGGGGTTAAGTTTCTGATTGAGTAACGCTTGTCTGATGGCTCCTTCTGACACCACCTCTAAATTGATAAAAGTAAAAAGACATCAGGCCTCATTACGAGTTTGGAGGCAGCCATGCCCTTAATAAGGGCATGGCTGCCTCCAAACTCGGGTCCTGGTTCCTTGAATGAGGAATTACCAGGCCATTCCAACCTTGGAGGACACAGGAATTCCTCATTCAAAATACCCATCCACATTCCCATTCGAGCCCCCATAGGGCTCAATGGGAATGGGGAGGGAGCTAACAACGGGCCCGTTAATAACAGGCCCGTTGTTAGCTCCCTGGTCTTCTCGCGGGACCCTCAAAGGACGTCTGTTCTGACCAGAAGTTCAGAGCGGGTCCCGCAAGGGAACCTCATAATAGGGCGGAATGGGTTTAACGGCACCGGCACCATTACCGGCGCCGTTAAACCCATTCCGCAAGGGTTGTAATGATGCCCATCATCTCTACAATATGTAAATGGATGGCATCTTGATTCATGGGCAGCGTAACATTAGGGATTCTGATTGGTTGGCTTCTTACTAACCAACCTTGGACAACTGACAGGCCGTCAAGACATGTGCCAGACAGGAGTAGTAGGGGAGAGGTCCACAGACTGCTTTCCTTTCAATGAAAGAAGATACCATCCCTCATTTCTAGGTGATGAGCCAGGATGATCTCTTTGTATTTGGCCGTGTGAACAAGTTAGGTGTCCTGTCTATGTTGGTTGCTAATGAATAGACAGTGTTCTTCAATTATAGTCACTTGTGATGGGGCCATGTTTGGAATTATTTCACTCAGTATTTATCAGGATTTTAGCTAATATTAATGTAAGTGTTATGGTTTCTTTTACCACTGGAACACTCTTGAATTATTCTTCATGGAATCTTTTTGCTTATAATTGTCCTACACCTTGCTTACAAAGGATGGTTGTACTCTTACTTAATATGAGAATAGATGGCTTGCGTCTTGGGAATCTCATTCTTGTGCATTCCCCATGCCACTCCTATCCTCCCTTCATGGGAACCTTATTTATGGTAACCTTGGCTTGGGATGCTAGCTACTATCTGAGCTCTGCAGAGATTTGTATTTTGTTATATCAGTATTTTGAGTTCTCGTGAAGCCTTGAAACCTTTTGTTTACATAGAATGTGGTGTGGCTTCCATTTTGGAAAAGATGACTGACCATTAATATTGTGTTTCTATGTTAGTGAGCTATATTCACGTGTTGTTCGTGTTGTATTCAGCTCAAGCATTGATTATGCTAGTATTTTTCATGTCTTATGGATGCTATGTTAATATTCTTCATGTATAAATGCATATGCTACCTAGTGTTCGCGTTCTTCATGTTGAGTGCACATTTGCTTCATGACTAATGCATGTACATGTGTTGTTGTAACATTAGTTTGGTTACTTGTGCCATCTTCAGTTTAGATTGTGTCCATCTCCTGCTGTACCTCCATGGGATAAGGGCAGTAGGGTTGTCTTAGTGAGTAACATTTCTCACCTGTGCAGCATTGAGCTGGGCGAGGGGCAGACGCAATAGATGACATATTCATCTGCCTCTTAACATTCCCCCCTTTGGTTGTGTCCTCAATCACACTCTTCCTTCTGCTCTCCCCACATAGGGATCTTTGGGTATTGATATCTTAGTCACCCACTCAAGCAGTCTGTATTTCTAACATGTTTGTCCACTCTCAAGGTCATATAGCAGCATTCCCCATTGGAATCATAGTATACCTAGTGCTCAGTGTAATTGTGAGGATCCTGAGGACAAAAACATTTTGATCCTGGGGGGCGATTGGGCTTTCCATTGCTTTAGCACGGGGGAGGTAATCTGTTTGGGTATACTGGTGTATGTGAGCATTCAAGTGTATTACTATTTTTGTTTTTAATACTTTTTTAGTGGTCTTTTTGCATTGGCTTATTGCCATTCTTAGAACACAGAACTCAAATAGTAGTAGTACTAAAATGGCCATCAGTACTATGAATTCATTAGCCAACCTGGAGGGGATCCATGAGAACAGGTAATTAAACCAGTCATCATCAGCAATCTCATCTACCTCCTCCACCATTCTTGTGTGTATTTCTGTTAAGGTGGCTATGGCCTCTTTGAGGGTTCCATTCTTCTCATCGTACTTGGGTGGTATGTGCAGCTAAAAGGCCCAATTATTGTGCACACCTCACCCCCCTGCATGGACGTTATCAGATCAAGAATGTAACTGTTCTGGAGGGTCATGAGTCTTATTATCCTCAGCTCTTCCTTCATGGCATTAAAGCATTCTACTGTTTTGTTTATTGTCTGCAACAGCTCCCAGTGGGTTATCTGCATCAATGTTGCATTTGTTTTGGCCTACAGCACAGCAGTAAAGAGAGATGCAAAGAACATCTCATTTCTACTGAACAATTTATGTTCATCTTGTCTGGCGTCATATGCATCTTCCACCTTCATTGAGTTATAGTTACTCCTCTTCAGGTGTGCAAGTGTGAGGGACCTCTAATGTCTTATGTGTGTTTTCCTTTTGGGGAAATCACCAATCTGTACTTCACTCTGGGGTACTACTAAAGCTGGTGTAATTATTACCACCAAAGAGCACAAGCCTCACCAATTTGGAGGGATCTGCGCATAAGCCCTTGAACCACAGGCCCAATAGTGGTGTAATAATATGGTGGTGTATATTTTCATGTCAGGCACATCAAGAAATAGTTTGCAACCTTCCCTGGGTCAGTATTCTTGAAACAAAATGTGGCATTGTTTACAGGTATTATGGTTAAGGGGCCTGCTTAATCCTCTACACATGTGAGAAATTTGGAATATTCAGTCCATTCTTTGAGGCATTGATCATTTGCATTCTGCACCACCTCTGCGGGTACTGCACCCCATTATTCCTTCAACCAACCTTCTGAGGTAAATACCTGTCCACATATTAGTAATTGGGGGTCTTTCCCGGCACCCAGATATCTCATTCCCTGCAGCATTTATGCACTGTAATGTCTTATGGTCCATTATCCTAACCTCTCCACTATTTGAGCCTTCTAATGTGGATTACATCACCTTATTTTTTCTTACAGCATCATCCATCATAGCTTTTGTTTTATGTAGCTATCCTCATAAGGGAACGTCTTTTTTTGATATCCATCGCAAGGTGGCCCATTTTCCTTGGAATTGCCCCGTAGTCGTGCAAAGTGCTAAGTGTGTTAGACCGTGTGCTCTATGTTCAGGCATTTCTGTAGCCATGCATGTCCAGGATGCACTCATGGTGTCAGGGATGAGGGAACACACATAACAGCTCTCATCAGATGTCTCTCTCCCTACTTTGCTCATGTGCTGGAACTACAAGTTATTAGTGACAAGAGCAGAATCAGCAATATATTTGCTCAGGTGCTTAGACGCATCTAGCACACTTCTTTTCAGTCGTTTCATCTGTGTGTTTACTACAGGGAATTGTTCTGATGTCATTTCATTTATCATTGTTCCAGTGCTTATACTCATGTTTACTGTTTAAGCAGTATTATAAATGATCATTCTCTTGTTGTGATAAAAATAATTATACAAAGACTACAAATTGTAAAAAAAACATTGCTATTATCATTATTGCTGGGATATCTACTTTCTGAAAATCTCTGCAAGTAAACTCTCTTCTGTGTGCTAAAAGGGAATGTCTTATATTATTCAACATATGCATTCTTGTATAAGGAAAAGTATTTCTTTTGTATCCTTCGAAATCAAGTGTTCACAAGAAAAACCTTGTCAATTTTGAGAGGACATTTCTTTCCAAACACTACTTAAGCCTTTAGATTTAATAGTAATATGGTTATGCAGCGGTTCCAAGCTCCTATGAAGGGATAAGTCTTTATAAAAAAGGATAAGACCAAGAAAAATAATATTTTTATAGGGAACATCTGTTATTTTCCTTTTACTGTACAAGTGTCTTGCTTTATTTTAGGCAAGCATTGTTAAAAGGATGTTGAACTGACTTGTTTCGTATTGATGCTGATTTCCTCTCATTCTTGACCTTGTTTGGATTCTTCTCATGTCTTCTTCACCTTCATACTCAATGTTGACAGACAGGGGGTTCTCTCATTTGTAGAGTTTGACGTTGATGAGATGCAACCAGGAACGCCTTTCTTGAACTTTCACTGCAGACTGTGTAACTGCCTCCACTTTGAATGGTCCCTCGAAGTGGGCTTGTGCCACCCTCATGAGAAGTTCCCACACAGGACTGTATCCCCTGGAAACAGTGCCAGTGGTTTCAGTAGAACTTCTGGATCAACTTGTTAGTTTGATTCACCAGTCTTCATTGAACACCCCTGCCGCATTCGACCGTGTCAAGACATAAATGTAAGAGATGACATCATAGCTGTAAAATAATCATGCATTTCTTCCCCTAACACAGTGGCAGCTTTTTCTGCATCAATGTGAGCTCGAGTGGGAGGAGCAAGGGGCGTATGCATTCAGCGTCCCATCACCAGCTCATGGGGAGTCAGGTGATGGTCAGAGCCGGGCTGATTGCGTAATAAATAGTACTAAAGGAAGGCAATGGAGCCAACCATTGTTCAGTGTCTCTTTTAGTTTGGCAATTTCCTCCTTCAGGAGGCCATGGAGATGCTCTTAGATGCTGTTTGCTTGTGGGTGATGATGAGAATGTATGCTTTATACAGAACAAGATAGTGATGTGCTCAAACACCTGATTTACAAAATGTGGTCAATTGTCAGACCAGAGCACTTCGCACACTCCCCACCTTCGAAATATCTCACGTACACGGAACTTCATAGCACATATGTTATCTGGATGTGTGCATGGGCCTGCCTCGATCCCTCAGGAAGAGGGAGAGATGACTACTAGCATGTACATCTGGCTAGAAATTAGGAGCATATCTACATAATCATTATACAAATGCTGAAATGGTCCGGAAGGACAGACTATTGCTCCTCTCACTGTTTACGGAGTATGCCCAGCAGTGAATTTCTGGCATGTCAAGCAATTTACAATAAAATTAGTGATGTGTTCTGCCAAATTCAGGACAAACGAGTGCTCCAAAATCAGTACTCAAAGACACCCTCTTGATGTGTTTGCTGGGTAATAATTGGTCTAGTAGTAAGCAGGACTGGTTTCCCGGTGCTTTCCTGCTGCCACATTGCATCTGTGGGGGACAATGAACACCCCCTTCTTTTCAATAACTCTTGCTCTTTTGGTGGTGCCCTTTCATGTAGTTCAGTTTTTTGTACTATGGATAGCGTATTAAAACCTTCCTTCATCACCATGCTGTGTGCAAGTGTGTATGCGTTCGGCGCAGTCGCAATGTCATATACACACTCGCTGGTCGATGGCCTACACGCAATTAACCTCCAACCCCACACAAACGGACTGACACACCATAAAGGACACACTCTTGATGCCATCTTCAGCTCCCACAACCTGATACAGCTAAACCCTCCCATCCCTATCATCTGGTCCGATCATTTCATTGTTTCTTTCCTCATTCACTCACCCAACCCACCTCCCGTACCCAAACCTGAACCTCTGAATCTGTGCAAATGCTAGAAGAAACTAATAATCGTTCCGGACGTAGCTGAGGCGCTCCTTCAGTCTTCCCCGCCAACCTGCCTACTCAATAATCAATTAACCCCCAACGCCTTTGACGCATGGCTCAACACAGCACTAATGCAACTCACACCCACTTGTAAACCATCAGCCCGCCGTGGCATCTTTCCTAAATGGTTCACACCTGAGTTGAAGACCAGTAAGCAACTATATAAATACCTAGAACGCAAATGGGGGAAGGACAAAACTCCCCTGAACAGATCCACCTTAGCCCGGCGCCTTCATCAGTACAAGGCCGAAATCTGAAAAGCAAAAAAAGCCCATTACAACTGCTGAATCCAAAACTGTAAAAACCCCAGCAAAGAACTTCAGAAAATCATCAGCGAATTCTCCAAACCATCATGCATCACTACCGCCGCGACCACCTCACAATCTCAGTGCGACTCACTCTCTCTCCACTTTTACACTACAAGTCCCGAAAGAACAAACGCTCTAACCAACAAACTAGCTCTCATGCACTCACCAGGCAACCCACCCACTTTACCGGCCAACCCACCACCTGTGACCACTACCCAACCAACGTTCAATTTCTACCGACCAATTTCTCAAACTTCTCCCTGCCCACAAATCATCCGTCTCTCCGCTAGACCCTTGCCACAACCCACAAAGAAATCTTTGCTTCGACCTCTGCAGGAGAACACACGAGAACCATCATAAATGACTCCCTTTCCACAGGAATTTTTCCCCACGCATTCAAAACAGTTCATGTCAAACCGCTAATAAAAAAACCTTCCCTCGATCCCTTCGAGCCCAAAAACTACCGCCCCATCTCTAACACCAGATTCCTTGCCAAACTCATCAACCAAACCGCCTACTCCCCACTAAATTCATTTGTCGAAGGCAATAATCTCCTAGACCCCGCTCAATCAGGTTTCAGTGCCAGACACGGAACTGAAACCACCCTAACCTCAATCTGGGATGACCTTAAAAACACAGCCGACTCTGCGGGTTGCGCCGCATTAATCCTCCTTGACCTATCCGCCGCTTTCGACACAATCAATCACTCAATCCTTCTTGACCGCCTCCACTCTCTAGGAATTCGTGGAACCGCCCTCAAACGGATAGCATCCTTCCTCAAAAACAGGAATCAAATAACCCTACTCTCAAGCTATTCCTCCCAAGCCCGACCAGTCGCACCGGAGTGCCACAAGAAGCATGCCTATCAGCCCTCCTGTTTAATCTCTACATGGCCACCCTCCCACAAATAATTCACTTGCACAACATCCTGTGCTACAACTACGCCGATGACACTCAACTAATTCTGAAACTCCTGAACTCAAAACCCAACTGCCGACCTGACCTTGCTTCCTTCCTCCTCAACATAGAGCTCTGGATGACCACTAACCACCTCTTGCTAAACCCCTCCAAAACCGAAATCATGCTATGTGGCAACACCGAACTCCTTCCACACCCACTACCCTGGCCATCTGCCATGGGCAACTCACAGACCCCCTCTAAATCAGTAAAAAACCTTGGATGCGTCCTAGATTCAGACCTAACACTCCCGCCACAAGTCAACATCTCAAAGTCCTGCCACTACCACCTTAAAACTCTTAAGCGCATTTTTCCATACATCTCCTTTCCAAACAGACTCTCCATTGCCCAATCAATTGTTATATCAAGACTGGACTACGCTAACCCCCTATACCTCGGAGTCCACGCATACCAGCTGACTAAACTACAAAGAGCACATAACGCCGCAGCCAAACTGCTACTAGCGCTCGGCCCGAGAGACCACATTTCCCCAGCCCTCAAAACTCTGCACTGGCTTCCGGTCGCCCGATGGGTGACTTTCAAAACCTTATGCATTTCTCACCGAGCACTGCACAAATCCGGACCACAATATCTTCAAGACAAACTGAAACCCTATCACCCTGCACGTACTCTAAGATCTAGCTCAGCAGGCCTCCTAGTCATACCAAAAACAAACTCAGTCAGGCTAGGCAGATCATCATTCTCAGCCTTGGCCCCCACGCTGTGGAACGCACTCCCGCCCCTTCCGCAATTTGTTGAAAACTTGGCTTTTCCCCTAAAAACCGACCCCAAACTCAATCTAACTCAAACTGGATAACAGCATCTCAAAAACATTGCCAAAATACTTATTCATAAATATCAATGCAGTATCATGATTCCGAGCAAGAAAGCGTAAACCAATAACCTCTACCGATTAGCTAAAAAACGGCAAACAAAATAGATTGAGTAAAAAACGATCATACCTGTGAAGTAAATACGAAGGATTAGTTGTATGAAGACAGTAAAACTGAAGACCCTATGTCCTTCCGCAAATTGCTGAGAACTTGGCTTTTCCCCTAAAACCGACCCCAAACTTAATCTAACTCAAACTGGATAACAGCATGTCTAAAACGTTACCACAATACTTGATCATAAATATCAATGCAGTACCATGATTCCGAACAAGAAAGCGCAAACCAATAACCTCTACCAATTAGCTAAAAAGGACAAACAAAATAGATTGAGTAAAAACTATCATACCTGTGAAGTAAATACAAAGGATTAGTTGTATGAAGACAGTAAGGCGGCTGATCTTAATGAAATAGACAAATAAATGTAATGGACAAAATGATCAATGTGAACGTGAAGACCAAAGTGGATAACAACTCGTCAACTAACCCAAATGACTAGATATTCAATTAACATTAAAACAAATAGCAATACAACATCATGAACCAAGTGAGAAATCAAAACGAATAACCTCTAATGTAATCTAAAAATGACTCACGGAATGTAATGAATAAACCAGATCAAAGCAATGAAACGGTAAAAAAAAAAAATGTTTAAAAAAGTTGCAGAGCAGATGAGTGTGCAGAGCGGATGAGTATGCAGTGCAGATGAGTGTGCAGTGCGGATGAGTGAGCAGAGCAGATGACTGTACAGAGCGGATGAGTGTGCAGAGCGGATGAGTGTGCAGAGCGCATGAGTCTGCAGACCGCATGAGTGTGCAGTGCGGATGAGTGTGCAGTGCGGATGAGTGTGCAGAGCGGATGAGTGTGCAGTGCGCATGAGTGTGCAGAGCGGATGAGTGTGAAGAGCAGATGAGTGTGCAGTGTGGATGAGTGTGCAGTGCGGATGAGCGCGTGGAGCGGTTGAGCGTGTAGAGCATATGAGTGTCTAGTGCAGATGTGTGCCAGAGCGGATGGGTGCCTAGAGCAAATGGATGAGTAGAGCCGATGAGTGCGTAGATCGAATGAATGCATAGAGGTGATGAGTTGCATAGAGGTGATGAGTTGCGTAGAGGTGATGAGCTGCGTAGAGGTGATGAGTGCGTAGAGGTGATGAGTGGGTAAGAGCGGGTGAATTTGTGTAGCGGATAAGTCCCCAGAATTGGATGAGTGCGAAAAGCAGATGAAAAGCGTAGAGCGGATGAATGCGTAGAGCGGATGAGCGCGTAAAACGGATGATTGCATTGAGCGGATGATTGTGTAGAACAGATAAGTGCATAGAGTGGATGAGTCCGGAGAGCAGACAAATCCGGAGAGCGAACGAGTGCATAGAGCGGATGAGTGCGTAGAGCGGATGGGTGCAGAGAGCGGGTTATTGCATAATAGTGGGTAAATGCGTATATCGGATGAGTCCCTAGAATCGGATGAGTGCGGAGAGCAGATGAAGTGCATAGAGCGGTTGAATGCGTAGAGCGGATGACTGCCTAGAGTGGATGAGTGTCTAGAGTGGATGAGTGTCTAGAGCGGATGAGTGCCTTGAGCGGATCAGTGCCAGAGGTGATGAGTGCATAGAGGTGATGAGTGCGTAGAGGAGATGAGTGCGTAGAGGTGATGAGTGGGTAGAGGTGATGAGTGCGTAGAGCGTATGAGCCCTTAGAATCGGATGAGTGCGGAGTGCAGATGAAGTGCGTAGAGCGGATGAAGTATGTAGAGCGGATGAGCGCATAAAACAGATGATTGTGTAGAAAAGATGAGTCCCTAGAACGGAAGAGTGCGTAGAGCGGACGAGTGCGTAGAGCGGACGAGTCCAGAGAGTGGACAAGTGCGTAGAGCGGACGAGTACGTAGAGTGGACAAGAGCCTGGAGCTGACGAGTGCCTAGAGAACGGATGAGCCCCTAGAGCGGATGAGAACGTAGAGCGGATGAGCGCATAGAGCAGATGAGTGCGTAGAGTGGATGAGTGCATAGAGCGGATGAGTGCGTAGAGTGGATGAGTGCATAGAGCGGATGAGTGGGTAAAATGGTCGATTGCATAGAACAGATAAATGCATAGAGCAAGCGGATGAGTGCCTAAAGGGGATGAGCACCTAAAGGGGGTGAGTGCCTAGAGGGGGTGAGTACCTATAGGGGTTGAGTGCCTAGAGGGGGGAGTGCCTAGATGGGGGTGAGTGCCTAGAGGGGATGAGTGCCTAGAGGGAGTGAGTGCCTAGATGGGATGAGTGTGCAGAATGGATGAATGCGTTGAGTGGATGAGTGCGTTGAGCGTACGAATACCTAGAGGGGACGAGTGCCTAGAGCGGATGAGTGCCTAGAGCAGATGAGTGCGTAGAGCGGATGTGTACGTTGAACGGATGAGTGCGTAGAGCGGATGAGTGCCTAGAGCAGATGAGTGCGTAGAGCGGATGTGTACGTTAAAGGGATGAGTCTGCAGAACGGACGACTGCGTAGAGTGGATTTGTACATTAAATGGATGATTGTGCAGAATGGATGAGTGCGTAGAGCAGATGAGTGCCTATGGCAGATGAGTGCCTGGAGGGGGGTGTACGTTAAATGGATGAGTGTGCAGAACAGATGAGTGTGCAGAGCGGATGAGTGCGTAGAGCAGATGAGTGCGTGGAGCAGATGATTGCGTAGAGCAGATGAGTGCTTAGTGCGAATGAGCACGCAGAGCGGATGAATGCGTAGTAGCATCTAGTACGTAGAGCGGATGAATAAATAAAACACATGAGTAAATAGAGCATGTGAGTAAACAGAGTGGGTCAGTGTGTAGAGCAGGTCAGTGTGTAGAGCGGGTCAGTGTGTATAGAGCAGATGTGTGCGTAGAGCGGGTGTATGCGTAAAGCGGATGAGTGCGTAGAGCGGATGTGTGCGTAGAGCGGAGGAGTGCATAGAGCGGATGAGTGGGCAGAGCGGATGAGTGTGTAGAGCCGACGATTATATACGATTATATAGAGCGGATGAGTAGGTAGAACGGATGAGTGTGTAGTCCTGATGAGCGCATAGTGCGGATGGCTGATACGAATGGCTTTGAGCGCTTGAAACGGTTGTGTATATGGGTAGAACAGTCTGAGTACATGGAACGGAGGGCGTACATGGAACCTTTGGAGCGAGCTCGACCGCAAGCACCTAAGAGAAACCACCTTATTCACATCTCCTCGCTTACTCTCTTCCTTACACCACCACTCATCTAGAACAGAGCGATACTATGACACCATTCGGTATAGCTGTTCTCATACCATCATTCTGACTCATACTTCCCATCACCCTTTTCTAAACACTGCTGGTTTTACACCTTCCAGCCTAGGCATTCTCCTCAGGCCTAACACAGCCAGTATCGATCTGGATAACAACCTGCCAGAATGAACACTTACCATTGATCTCTCAACCACCACACCTACCGCTATGATCTTGAAAAATATCATACATTTTATTTTAAAAAATTCATAATGATTAAAAACCACATCACATATTAAGAACCCACAATGCAAGTGTTGGGCGAAATTAGTAAACAATTCCTTACACTCTCATGCTCAAAATTAATCAAGAAAACACGATACACAAGATATTGCAATTTCATAACATATACTCAACAAAACCTCTAAAACATAGTACAAATTCAAAGAGCATTGTCATAATAGCTTGAAATAACCCAACATGTTTCTTTCCCATATAAACATTGTCATGTATAGTTGAAGGGAAATTCTTCAGGGGTTTTATTATTAGATAGCTAAGTCTCTACCGGTCTTTCTGAGCATTGTATGTTGGTCTGTCATAAGACGTGAAGCTCTGCAATATGGACAAAAGATAAAAGCAACTTATTATTGGTTGCTAATGAGCAAATGGTCAAACATTACCAATAGGGATATTCGATATAAAGCTTATTGATTTCTCAAATCGTCTCCTTACTCACTTACCAAATGTTATAATTATCAATGGTAGTGCAACTGGAGGCATCAATCCGCCGAGCCAGCTACTTCCCTATAGTGACATAAAGAAAAGGACCAGCAATTCGTAACAAAAGTTCACTATTAACCACTATTTATGGTTACAAAAATTAGAGCAAATTTAAATCTAGAAGTCATTGGTTGTTAAAGACCTAACAATCACCGTAAAACGGTATATCTAGTGCAATTGGAACTTACATAGGACTTATAATGAGTCTGGAAGAAAACAGTAGTCAAGCCTTTATTAAAGATCTTTGTGAATTGACTGAGGTCCAGATTGCGATCATTAGTGTCACTGGAAATCTGTAAAGCAATACAGTAGTACAGATTTTAGATGCCATTGTACGTATTTATGTAGAAACACAGGTCTCTAAAGTGGCTGTGGATCTAAGGACTGTTGAATTTAATATTTTTCCTAAGACCCGTCTCATCGGTATAATGGCCGACACATGCAGCTAGTCTCTTGTAAAGGAAAACTAATTAGCGATACTCACTGGAGCACAAATCGGTCATGGAGCTGTCAAAGCAGTTGTGGAGTCCGGGTAGTGTATTGGCTCGACAGTATTGAAACAAAGGCTTCCGTTACCCCTAGCGGTCATCTGTACACATCAGTAATACTGCGTCAATAGACAAGCTAAAAAAACAGGGAAACATGGCAGTGAATCTCAGTCGGCACTGAGATGGCATTGCATATACAAAGTTGTTTTCTTCATCACTGTTGGGTTAACAATTAACCGACGCAGAGTTAGCATTCTCAAAGTACTTTCTTGATCTACTAAATGTCTCATTCATCTAGAATCCTTCACCTCACGTAAACGTGATAACGGTAGTGTCCTGATTCTGGTTGTGAGCTATATTCTGATTTGTAGTGCTGACTGGTGTGTCAAGAGGTCACGTGACAATGCGCTCTAACGTCATGCGTGGTGGCCATCTTAGAACAGTATAAAAATCATACTGTATAACCGTCCTACCAATAGGAGTCAAGGGGAACTGTGTCATTTACCAAGGAGTCTCGGGAGGATAGCTCAAGGGCAACGTGCTGGCCTTGGAAGCAAGACGCCACGAAGCACCACAGGTTTGATGCCCGGGTCCACACTTAGAAAACTCTGGGTATTAAGCACATTATAAATAACCTATTATATCATATCATATCAATGCTCTGGTCTATTTACAATGACCCGTCAATGAAGAGAATTATCCTCCTGCCTAGGGCATTTCCATTGTTCTTGTTTCCTGCCTCTCTCTCTCTGTCTGGGAGCGTACACCCCCTAATAAAATAAGCAACTTCTTGTTGTCACCTTTCCCTGCTTCTTTCCATATCTTTTCTCACTGTGTCTCTCGTCCTCCTTTTGCCTTTCTCTTCCCCTTTCTGCATCTCTTTGTTTCTCCCTTTCTCTTTCTTCTCCTCATTGCTTCTCCCTTTTTCTGTCTGCCTCTTGCTTTGTTTCTCTGTCTCGTTCTTCTTCATGCCTTTTTTATTTCTCTCTCTCCTCTCTTTTCTGGTCTCTTTTTTTCTTCTCCTGTTCCTTTTTCTCTTCTTCATTCTCCTGCCTTTCTTTAACTTTCCTTTCCCTTTCTTTAAAATCGTTCATGCACTTTCCATCTGATTTGAGCATTATCAGTCCTCCTACCAATTTATTCGGTGCAAGCGCCATCTCATCCTTGTTGCTTTGTCCTCATCTCTCTGTCTGGACTTACTCCTCGACTTCTGTCAATTTTGCCTGTAGATGGTGGCACTCCTCATATTCTACATGTGTGGACACTGGTCTTTACTTACTTATTTTTTCTCCAGTTATAATGTCTTCCCTACTGTACGTTGGGGACCCATATGTGGTATTAGTGTACCCGCCGCTGCTTTTAATGCTTGTAATGGATACATGTGCTCCCGAAGACGGATCACTGCTATGGGTGGAGGAGGAGGATCCGTGGGTGCTGTACCCCCTTTGTCATGCTGATTAAGCATCCATTCTTTCACGTGTGGCTCCTCTATCTCTTCCCCATACATTTTCCACATTTCCAGAATGGCTGGTCGATTCTGTAACTGTTTTCCCTTATACGCGGCATGTAAATAGGTGCACATGTGTTCCAGTAGTGTGTTCGAGTGAGTGCCTTCCTGTGGCCAGGGCATAAACATTTTGCCCCAGGGTCTTTTACCTCCCTTTCTCACCATTCCCCAACAATACTTCTCTTGCACTTAATACTTCTGCGTCTCTCTCTCTCTCTGAGACCATGCCTCCTGTGTCACCCAATGTTTCAGAGCAGCACCACAAATGTCACTTGTGCCGAACACCGAAAAGACCCACCTTGTTGTTCCCGCCAAACCTTCTGAGTAACATTACAACTGTCACTGCTCCCACACCAGACCACACTCCTTGGTCCACACCACAACTTCACGTCGTCCACAAAATATACCAATATACACAAAAAGTCCACTTTTCACAAAAGCCGAAGCTGTTTTACAAAATGAGGCTGGTGCCCGAAATGACTACACAATAAATACACTACGGCTGTTTTCCCAACTCCTGGTGAGGTAATCAACTCTTGAAGCACATGATCTTTCCTGACCTTTTTCAGAAGCTACCTCCTTTATCCTTAATCTCTTTATTTAATCACAGTCCCCCAATATACAAACATCCCCTCCCCCTTGGGTCCCCTCAGCCAATTTCCAGGCCATTGTCATACTTACATGCGTAGATGTCTTTGTCATACTTGCACCCGTAGAGGGTTTCGGTTTCGAGTCCTCTGTAACAGCCAGTCTCCTCTAGCAGCCAGCTACCCTCTGGCCTATGGGGCGTCCTGCAGGGACGGGACAGGATCCTCTCCAAAGGGGCTGCATTTAACTTCTCTCTGTCATGCGTAATCCTGCTCTCTATAGGACACCTATGTAGTCTTCGGGTCCAGGGACCCTTCAAAAATCTGACGACTCCTAGCGAACCATTACCTCTCCTACCATCTGTTAAGGCTTGGGATGTCCCAAAGAACACAGAGGTTCTGGAGCCAGATCAAACCGGACTCAATAATGGAAATAAACAAAGTGCAAGGCAAAACCCAGTTTTATTATCATCAAGCAAGGAGAGCATACAAGCATAGAATAGTTATCAAAACAAAAGTTTATATATTCAAAATGTGTCATAACTTACATCATATAGGCCCTCATTACAACTGAGGTGCTAAGTGCACCAATTTTACCACCATGGTGTAAACTACGTTTACACCATGGTGGATGGCGGATTTACCGCCCCATTACAAGGTGAGTGGGGCGGTAAATCCCCATTTCCCATTTTCCCTTCCCCATTCCCATTTTTGCCCCATAGGGCATAATGGGAGTGGGGAAGGCGCTAATTACGGCACCGTAAATTACGGTGCCGTAATTAGCACCAAGGTGCCTTAGCACCATGGAACTTAACGCCTGCAAAAAGCAGGCGTTAAGGTGGGAATCAGGCGTTAAGGGTTAACGGTGGCGTTAACCCTTAACGCCTGAGTTGTAATGAGGGCCATAGTCTTAATGACCAAAACCTATGGGGTACAGAGATTGGTTAATAGCGGTGACTACATATACATTCTATAGGGGTTACATTTCTAATTGGGTAACACTTGTCTGATGGCTACTCCTGAGACCACCTCTAAATTGATAACAGTAAAAAGACATAGGGCCTCATTACGAGTGTGCCGGTCCAGAAACAACGGTGCCGGTAAGCTACCGGTACCGTTGTTATCGGACCGGTACACACCGAGGTCTGCGGGCGGGTGCCGTCCCACCTGCCAGTTCTGACCTGGCAGGCGGAACAGCACCCGCCCGCAGACTTTGACGGAAACAAGGAGGGTCATGAGTCTTATTATCCTCAGCTCTTCCTTCATGGCATTAAAGCATTCTACTGTTTTGTTTATTGTCTGCAACAGCTCCCAGTGGGTTATCTGCATCAATGTTGCATTTTTTTTGGCCTACAGCACAGCAGTAAAGAGAGATGCAAAGAACATCTCAGTTCTACTGAACAATTTATGTTCATCTTGTCTGGCGTCATATGCATCTTCCACCTTCATTGAGTTATAGTTACTCCTCTTCAGGTGTGCAAGTGTGAGGGACCTCTAATGTCTTATGTGTGTTTTCCTTTTGGGGAAATCACCAATCTGTACTTCACTCTGGGGTACTACTAAAGCTGGTGTAATTATTACCACCAAAGAGCACAAGCCTCACCAATTTGGAGGGATCTGCGCATAAGCCCTTGAACCACAGGCCCAATAGTGGTGTAATAATATGGTGGTGTATATTTTCATGTCAGGCACATCAAGAAATAGTTTGCAACCTTCACTGGGTCAGTATTCTTGAAACAAAATGTGGCATTGTTTACAGGTATTATGGTTAAGGGGCCTGCTTAATCCTCTACACATGTGAGAAATTTGGAATATTCAGTCCATTCTTTGAGGCATTGATCATTTGCATTCTGCACCACCTCTGCGGGTACTGCACCCCATTATACCTTCAACCAACCTTCTGAGGTAAATACCTGTCCACATATTAGTAATTGGGGGTCTTTCCCGGCACCCAGATATCTCATTCCCTGCAGCATTTATGCACTGTAATGTCTTATGGTCCATTATCCTAACCTCTCCACTATTTGAGCCTTCTAATGTGGATTACATCACCTTATTTTTTCTTACAGCATCATCCATCATAGCTTTTGTTTTATGTAGCTATCCTCATAAGGGCACGTCTTTTTTTTGATATCCATCGCAAGGTGGCCCATTTTCCTTGGAATTGCCCCGTAGTCGTGCAAAGTGCTAAGTGTGTTAGACCGTGTGCTCTATGTTCAGGCATTTCTGTAGCCATGCATGTCCAGGATGCACTCATGGTGTCAGGGATGAGGGAACACACATAACAGCTCTCATCAGATGTCTCTCTCCCTACTTTGCTCATGTGCTGGAACTACAAGTTATTAGTGACAAGAGCAGAATCAGCAATATATTTGCTCAGGTGCTTAGACGCATCTAGCACACTTCTTTTCAGTCGTTTCATCTGTGTGTTTACTACAGGGAATTGTTCTGATGTCATTTCATTTATCATTGTTCCAGTGCTTATACTCATGTTTACTGTTTAAGCAGTATTATAAATGATCATTCTCTTGTTGTGATAAAAATAATTATACAAAGACTACAAATTGTAAAAAAACATTGCTATTATCATTATTGCTGGGATATCTACTTTCTGAAAATCTCTGCGAGTAAACTCTCTTCTGTGTGCTAAAAGGGAATGTCTTATATTATTCAACATATGCATTCTTGTATAAGGAAAAGTATTTCTTTTGTATCCTTCGAAATCAAGTGTTCACAAGAAAAACCTTGTCAATTTTGAGAGGACATTTCTTTCCAACACTACGTAAGCCTTTAGATTTAATAGTAATATGGTTATGCAGCGGTTCCAAGCTCCTATGAAGGGATAAGTCTTTATAAAAAAGGATAAGACCAAGAAAAATAATATTTTTATAGGGAACATCTGTTATTTTCCTTTTACTGTACAAGTGTCTTGCTTTATTTTAGGCAAGCATTGTTAAAAGGATGTTGAACTGACTTGTTTCGTATTGATGCTGATTTCCTCTCATTCTTGACCTCATTTGGATTCTTCTCATGTCTTCTTCACCTTCATACTCAATGTTGACAGACAGGGGGTTCTCTCATTTGTAGAGTTTGACGTTGATGGGATGCAACCAGGAACGCCTTTCTTGAACTTTCACTGCAGACTGTGTAACTGCCTTCACTTTGAATGGTCCCTCGAAGTGGGCTTGTGCCACCCTCGTGAGAAGTTCCCACACAGGACTGTATCCCCTGGAAACAGTGCCAGTGGTTTCAGTAGAACTTCTGGATCAACTTGTTAGTTTGATTCACCAGTCTTCATTGAACACCCCTGCCACATTCGACCCTGTCAAGACATAAATGTAAGAGATGACATCATAGCTGTAAAATAATCATGCATTTCTTCCCCTAACACAGTGGCAGCATTTTCTGCATCAATGTGAGCTCAAGTGGGAGGAGCAAGGGGCGTATGCATTCAGCGTCCCATCACCAGCTCATGTGGAGTCAGGTGATGGTCAGAGCCGGGCTGATTGCGTAATAAATAGTACTAAAGGAAGGCAATGGAGCCAACCATTGTTCAGTGTCTCTTTTAGTTTGGCAATTTCCTCCTTCAGGAGGCCATGGAGATGCTCTTAGATGCTGTTTGCTTGTGGGTGATGATGAGAATGTATGCTTTATACAGAACAAGATAGTGATGTGCTCAAACACCTGATTTACAAAATGTGGTCAATTGTCAGACCAGAGCACTTCGCACACTCCCCACCTTCGAAATATCTCACGCACGCGGAACTTCATAGCACATATGTTATCTGGATGTGTGCATGGGCCTGCCTCGATCCCTCAGGAAGAGGGAGAGATGACTACTAGCATGTACATCTGGCTGTTAGAAATTAGGAGCATATCTACATAATCATTATACAAATGCTGAAATGGTCCGGAAGGACAGACTATTGCTCCTCTCACTGTTTACGGAGTATGCCCAGCAGTGAATTTCTGGCATGTCAAGCAATTTACAATAAAATTAGTGATGTGTTCTGCCAAATTCAGGACAAACAAGTGCTCCAAAATCAGTACTCAAAGACACCCTCTTGATGTGTTTGCTGGGTAATAATTGGTCTAGTAGTAAGCAGGACTGGTTTCCCGGTGCTTTCCAGCTGCCACATTGCATCTGTGGGGGACAATGAACACCCCCTTCTTTTCAATAACTCTTGCTCTTTTGGTGGTGCCCTTTCATGTAGTTCAGTTTTTTGTACTATGGATAGCGTATTAAAACCTTCCTTCATCTTCATCACCATGCTGTGTGCAAGTGTGTATGCGTTCGGCGCAGTCGCAATGTCATATACACACTCGCTGGTCGATGGCCTACACGCAATTAACCTCCAACCCCACACAAACGGACTGACACACCATAAAGGACACACTCTTGATGCCATCTTCAGCTCCCACAACCTGATACAGCTAAACCCTCCCATCCCTATCATCTGGTCCGATCATTTAATTGTTTCTTTCCTCATTCACTCACCCAACCCACCTCCCGTACCTAAACCTGAACCTCTGAATCTGTGCAAATGCTAGAAGAAACTAATAATCGTTCTGGACGTAGCTGAGGCGCTCCTCCAGTCTTCCCCGCCAACCTGCCTACTCAATAATCAATTAACACCCAACGCCTTTGACTCATGGCTCAACACAGCACTAATGCAACTCACACCCACTTGTAAACCATCAGCCCGCCGTGGCATCTTTCCTAAATGGTTCACACCTGAGTTGAAGACCAGTAAACAACTATATAAATACCTAGAACCCAAATGGGGGAAGGACAAAACTCCCCTGAACAGATCCACCTTAGCCCGGCGCCTTCATCAGTACAAGGCCGAAATCTGAAAAGCAAAAATAGCCCATTACAACTGCCGAATCCAAAACTGTAAAAACCCCAGCAAAGAACTTCAGAAAATCATCAGCGAATTCTCCAAACCATCATGCATCACTACCGCTGCGACCACCTCACAATCTCAGTGCGACTCACTCTCTCTCCACTTTTACACTACAAGTCCCGAAAGAACAAACGCTCTAACCAACAAACTAGCTCTCATGCACTCACCAGGCAACCCACCCACTTTACCGGCCAACCCACCGCCTGTGACCACTACCCAACCAACGTTCAATTTCTACCGACCAATTTCTCAAACTTCTCCCTGCCCACAAATCATCCGGCTCCCCGCTAGACCCTTGCCACAACCCTCAAAGAAATCTTTGCTTCGACCTCTGCAGGAGAACACACGAGAACCATCATAAATGACTCCCTTTCCACAGGAATTTTTCCCCACACATTCAAAACAGTTCATGTCAAACCGCTAATAAAAAAACCTTCCCTCGATCCCTTCGAGCCCAAAAACTACCGCCCCATCTCTAACACCAGATTCCTTGCCAAACTCATCAACCAAACCGCCTACTCCCCACTAAATTAATTTGTCTAAGCCAATAATCTCCTAGACCCCGCTCAATCAGGTTTCAGAGCCCGACACGGAACTGAAACCACCCTAACCTCAATCTGGGATGACCTTAAAAACACAGATGACTCTGCGGGTTGCACCGCATTAATCCTCCTTGACCTATCCGCCGCTTTCGACACAATCAATCACTCAATCCTTCTTGACCGCCTCCACTCACTAGGAATTCGTGGAACCGCCCTCAAACGGATAGCATCCTTCCTCAAAAACAGGAATCAAATAACCCTACTCTCAAGCTATTCCTCCCAAGCCCGACTAGTCGCACCGGAGTGCCACAAGAAGCATGCCTATCAGCCCTCCTGTTTAATCTCTACATGGCCACCCTCCCACAAATAATTCACATGCACAACATCCTGTGCTACAACTACGCCGATGACACTCAACTAATTCTGAAACTCCTGAACTCAAAACCCAACTGCCGACCTGACCTTGCTTCCTTCCTCCTCAACATAGAGCTCTGGATGACCACTAACCACCTCTTGCTAAACCCCTCCAAAACCGAAATCATGCTATGTGGCAACACTGAACTCCTTCCACACCCACTACCCTGGCCATCTGCCATGGGCAACTCACAGACCCCCTCTAAATCAGTAAAAAACCTTGGATGCGTCCTAGATTCAGACCTAACACTCCCGCCCCAAGTAAACATCTCAAAGTCCTGCCACTACCACCTTAAAACTCTTAAGCGCATTTTTCCATACCTCTCCTTTCCAAACAGACTCTCCGTTGCCCAATCAATTGTTATATCAAGACTGGACTACGCTAACCTCCTATACCTCGGAGTCCACGCATACCAGCTGACTAAACTACAAAGAGCACATAACGCCGCAGCCAAACTGCTACTAGCGCTCGGCCCGAGAGACCACATTTCCCAAGCCCTCAAAACTCTGCACTGGCTTCCGGTCGCCCGATGGGTGACTTTCAAAACCTTATGCATTTCTCACCGAGCACTGCACAAATCCGGACCACAATATCTTCAAGACAAACTGAAACCCTATCACCCTGCACGTACTCTAAGATCTAGCTCAGCAGGCCTCCTAGTCATACCAAAAACAAACTCAGTCAGGCTAGGCAGATCATCATTCTCAGCCTTGGCCCCCACGCTGTGGAACGCACTACCGCCCCGCATCCGACTCACTGAAGACCTTATGTCCTTCCGCAATTTGTTGAAAACTTGGCTTTTCCCCTAAAAACCGACCCCAAACTCGATCTAACTCAAACTGGATAACAGCATCTCAAAAACATTGCCAAAATACTTGTTCATAAATATCAATGCAGTATCATGATTCTGAGCAAGAAAGCGTAAACCAATAACCTCTACCGATTAGCTAAAAAACGACAAACAAAATAGATTGAGTAAAAAACGATCATACCTGTGAAGTAAATACGAAGGATTAGTTGTATGAAGACAGTAAAACTGAAGACCCTATGTCCTTCCGCAAATTGCTGAGAACTTGGCTTTTCCCCTAAAACCGACCCCAAACTTAATCTAACTCAAACTGGATAACAGCATGTCTAAAACGTTACCACAATACTTGATCATAAATATCAATGCAGTACCATGATTCCGAACAAGAAAGCGCAAACCAATAACCTCTACCAATTAGCTAAAAAGGACAAACAAAATAGATTGAGTAAAAACTATCATACCTGTGAAGTAAATACAAAGGATTAGTTGTATGAAGACAGTAAGGCGGCTGATCTTAATGAAATAGACAAATAAATGTAATGGACAAAATAATCAATGTGAACGTGAAGACCAAAGTGGATAACAACTTGTCAACTAACCCAAATGATTAGATATTCAATTAACATTAAAACAAATAGCAATACAACATCATGAACCAAGTGAGAAATCAAAACGAATAACCTCTAATGTAATCTAAAAATGACTCACGGAATGTAATGAATAAACCAGATCAAAGCAATGAAACGGTAAAAAAAAAAAAAAGTTTAAAAAAGTTGCAGAGCAGATGAGTGTGCAGAGCGGATGAGTGTGCAGTGCAGATGAGTGTGCAGTGCGGATGAGTGAGCAGAGCGGATGACTGTACAGAGCGGATGAGTGTGCAGAGCGGATGAGTGTGCAGAGCGCATGAGTCTGCAGAGCGCATGAGTGTGCAGTGCGGATGAGTGTGCAGTGCGGATGAGTGTGCAGAGCGGATGAGTGTGCAGTGCGCATGAGTGTGCAGAGCGGATGAGTGTGAAGAGCAGATGAGTGTGCAGTGCGGATGAGTGTGCAGTGCGGATGAGCGCGTGGAGCGGTTGAGCGTGTAGAGCATATGAGTGTCTAGTGCAGATGTGTGCCAGAGCGGATGGCTGCCTAGAGCAAATGGATGAGTAGAGCCGATGAGTGCGTAGATCGAATGAATGCATAGAGGTGATGAGTTTGTTAGAGGTGATGAGTTGCGTAGAGGTGATGAGCTGCGTAGAGGTGATGAGTGCGTAGAGGTGATGAGTGGGTAAGAGCGGGTGAATTTGTGTAGCGGATAAGTCCCCAGAATTGGATGAGTGCGGAAAGCAGATGAAGTGCGTAGAGCGGATGAATGCGTAGAGCGGATGAGCGCGTAAAACGGATGATTGCATTGAGCGGATGATTGTGTAGAACAGATAAGTGCATAGAGTTGATGAGTCCCTGGAATGGATGAGTCCGGAGAGCGAACGAGTGCATAGAGCGGATGAGTGCGTAGAGCGGATGGGTGCAGAAAGGTGATGAGTCCGTAGAGGTGATGAGTGCATAGAGGGGATGAGTGCGTAGAGATGATGAGTGCGTAGAGCGGGTTATTGCATAATAGCGGGTAAATGCGTATATCGGATGAGTCCCTAGAATCGGATGAGTGCGGAGAGCAGATGAAGTGCATAGAGCGGATGAATGCGTAGAGCGGATGACTGCCTAGAGTGGATGAGTGTCTAGAGTGGATGAGTGCCTAGAGCGGATGAGTGCCTTGAGCGGATCAGTGCCAGAGGTGATGAGTTCATAGAGGTGATGAGTGCGTAGAGGAGATGAGTGTGTAGAGGTGATGAGTGCGTAGAGGTGATGAGTGCGTAGAGCGTATGAGCCCTTACAATCGGATGAGTGCGGAGTGCAGATGAAGTGCGTAGAGCGGATGAAGTATGTAAAGCGGATGAGCGCATAAAACAGATGATTGTGTAGAACAGATGAGTCCCTAGAACGGAAGAGTGCGTAGAGCGGACGAGTGCGTAGAGCGGACGAGTCCAGAGAGTGGACAAGTGCGTAGAGCGGACGAGTACGTAGAGTGGACAAGAGCCTAGAGCTGACGAGTGCCTAGAGAACGGATGAGCGCCTAGAGCGGATGAGAACGTAGAGCGGATGAGCGCATAGAGGGGATGAGTGCGTAGAGTGGATGAGTGCATAGAGCGGATGAGTGCGTAGAGTGGATGAGTGCATAGAGTGGATGAGTGGGTAAAATGGTCGATTGCATAGAACAGATAAATGCATAGAGCAAGCGGATGAGTGCCTAAAGGGGATGAGCACCTAAAGGGGGTGAGTGCCTAGAGGGGGTGAGTACCTATAGGGGGTGAGTGCCTAGAGGGGGGAGTGCCTAGATGGGGGTGAGTGCCTAGAGGGGATGATGCCTAGAGGGAGTGAGTGCCTAGATGGGATGAGTGTGCAGAATGGATGAATGAATGAGTGGATGAGTGCGTTGAGCGTACGAATACCTAGAGGGGACGAGTGCCTAGAGCGGATGAGTGCCTAGAGCAGATGAGTGCGTAGAGCGGATGTGTACGTTGAATGGATGAGTGCGTAGAGCGGATGAGTGCCTAGAGCAGATGAGTGCGTAGAACGGATGTGTACGTTAAAGGGATGAGTCTGCAGAACGGACGACTGCGTAGAGTGGATGTGTACATTAAATGGATGAGTGTGCAGAATGGATGAGTGCGTACAGCAGATGAGTGCCTAGAGCAGATGAGTGCCTAGAGGGGGTTGTACGTTAAATGGATGAGTGTGCAGAACAGATGAGTGTGAAGAGCGGATGAGTGCGTAGAGCAGATGAGTGCGTGGAGCAGATGATTGTGTAGAGCAGATGAGTGCTTAGTGCGAATGAGCACGCAGAGCGGATGAATGCGTAGTACCATCTAGTACGTAGAGCGGATGAATAAATAAAACACATGAGTAAATAGAGCATGTGAGTAAACAGAGTGGGTCAGTGAGTAGAGCAGGTCAGTGTGTAGAGCGGGTCAGTGCGTATAGGGCAGATGTGTGCGTAGAGCGGGTGTATGCGTAAAGCGGATGAGTGCGTAGAGCGGATGTGTGCGTAGAGCGGAGGAGTGCATAGAGCGGATGAGTGGGCAGAGCGGATGAGTGTGTAGAGCCGACGATTATATACGATTATATAGAGCGAATGAGTAGGTAGAACGGATGAGTGTGTAGTCCTGATGAGCGCATAGTGCGGATGGCTGATACGAATGGCTTTGAGCGCCTGAAACGGTTGTGTATATGGGTAGAACAGTCTGAGTACATGGAACGGAGGGCGTACATGGAACCTTTGGAGCGAGCTCGACCGCAAGCACCTAAGAGAAACCACCTTATTCACATCTCCTCGCTTACTCTCTTCCTTACACCACCACTCATCTAGAACAGAGCGATACTATGACACCATTCGGTATAGCTGTTCTCATACCATCATTCTGCCTCATACTTCCCATCACCCTTTTCTAAACACTGCTGGTTTTACACCTTCCAGCCTAGGCATTCTCCTCAGGCCTAACACAGCCAGTATCGATCTGGATAACAACCTGCCAGAATGAACACTTACCATTGATCTCTCAACCACCACACCTACCGCTATGATCTTGAAAAATATCATACATTTTATTTTAAAAAATTCATAATGATTAAAAACCACATCACATATTAAGAACCCACAATGCAAGTGTTGGGCGAAATTAGTAAACAATTCCTTACACTCTCATGCTCAAAATTAATCAAGAAAACACGATACACAAGATATTGCAATTTCATAACATATACTCAACAAAACCTCTAAAACATAGTACAAATTCAAAGAGCATTGTCATAATAGCTTGAAATAACCCAACATGTTTCTTTCCCATATAAACATTGTCATGTATAGTTGAAGGGAAATTCTTCAGGGGTTTTATTATTAGATAGCTAAGTCTCTACCGGTCTTTCTGAGCATTGTATGTTGGTCTGTCATAAGACGTGAAGCTCTGCAATATGGACAAAAGATAAAAGCAACTTATTATTGGTTGCTAATGAGCAAATGGTCAAACATTACCAATAGGGATATTCGATATAAAGCTTATTGATTTCTCAAATCGTCTCCTTACTCACTTACCAAATGTTATAATTATCAATGGTAGTGCAACTGGAGGCATCAATCCGCCGAGCCAGCTACTTCCCTATAGTGACATAAAGAAAAGGACCAGCAATTCGTAACAAAAGTTCACTATTAACCACTATTTATGGTTACAAAAATTAGAGCAAATTTAAATCTAGAAGTCATTGGTTGTTAAAGACCTAACAATCACCGTAAAACGGTATATCTAGTGCAATTGGAACTTACATAGGACTTATAATGAGTCTGGAAGAAAACAGTAGTCAAGCCTTTATTAAAGATCTTTGTGAATTGACTGAGGTCCAGATTGCGATCATTAGTGTCACTGGAAATCTGTAAAGCAATACAGTAGTACAGATTTTAGATGCCATTGTACGTATTTATGTAGAAACACAGGTCTCTAAAGTGGCTGTGGATCTAAGGACTGTTGAATTTAATATTTTTCCTAAGACCCGTCTCATCGGTATAATGGCCGACACATGCAGCTAGTCTCTTGTAAAGGAAAACTAATTAGCGATACTCACTGGAGCACAAATCGGTCATGGAGCTGTCAAAGCAGTTGTGGAGTCCGGGTAGTGTATTGGCTCGACAGTATTGAAACAAAGACTTCCGTTACCCCTAGCGGTCATCTGTACACATCAGTAATACTGCGTCAATAGACAAGCTAAAAAAACAGGGAAACATGGGAGTGAATCTCAGTCGGCACTGAGATGGCATTGCATATACAAAGTTGTTTTCTTCATCACTGTTGGGTTAACAATTAACCGACGCAGAGTTAGCATTCTCAAAGTACTTTCTTGATCTACTAAATGTCTCATTCATCTAGAATCCTTCACCTCACGTAAACGTGATAACGGTAGTGTCCTGATTCTGGTTGTGAGCTATATTCTGATTTGTAGTGCTGACTGGTGTGTCAAGAGGTCACGTGACAATGCGCTCTAACGTCATGCGTGGTGGCCATCTTAGAACAGTATAAAAATCATACTGTATAACCGTCATACCAATAGGAGTCAAGGGGAACTGTGTCATTTACCAAGGAGTCTCGGGAGGATAGCTCAAGGGCAACGTGCTGGCCTTGGAAGCAAGACGACACGAAGCACCACAGGTTTGATGCCCGGGTCCACACTTAGAAAACTCTGGGTATTAAGCACATTATAAATAACCTATTATATCATATCATATCAATGCTCTGGTCTATTTACAATGACCCGTCAATGAAGAGAATTATCCTCCTGCCTAGGGCATTTCCATTGTTCTTGTTTCCTGCCTCTCTCTCTCTGTCTGGGAGCGTACACCCCCTAATAAAATAAGCAACTTCTTGTTGTCACCTTTCCCTGCTTCTTTCCATATCTTTTCTCACTGTGTCTCTCGTCCTCCTTTTGCCTTTCTCTTCCCCTTTCTGCATCTCTTTGTTTCTCCCTTTCTCTTTCTTCTCCTCATTGCTTCTCCCTTTTTCTGTCTGCCTCTTGCTTTGTTTCTCTGTCTCGTTCTTCTTCATGCCTTTTTTATTTCTCTCTCTCCTCTCTTTTCTGGTCTCTTTTTTTCTTCTCCTGTTCCTTTTTCTCTTCTTCTTTCCCCTGCCTTTCTTTAACTTTCCTTTCCCTTTCTTTAAAATCGATCATGCACTTTCCATCTGATTTGAGCATTATCAGTCCTCCTACCAATTTATTCGGTGCAAGCGCCATCTCATCCTTGTTGCTTTGTCCTCATCTCTCTGTCTGGACTTACTCCTCGACTTCTGTCAATTTTGCCTGTAGATGGTGGCACTCCTCATATTCTCCATGTGTGGACACTGGTCTTTACTTACTTATTTTTTCTCCAGTTATAATGTCTTCCCTACTGTACGTTGGGGACCCATATGTGGTATTAGTGTACCCGCCGCTGCTTTTAATGCTTGTAATGGATACATGTGCTCCCGAAGACGGATCACTGCTATGGGTGGAGGAGGAGGATCCGTGGGTGCTGTACCCCCTTTGTCATGTTGATTATCTCTTCCCCATACATTTTCCACATTTCCAGAATGGCTGGTCGATTCTGTAACTGTTTTCCCTTATACGCGGCATGTAAATAGGTGCACATGTGTTCCAGTAGTGTGTTCGAGTGAGTGCCTTCCTGTGGCCAGGGCATAAACATTTTGCCCCAGGGTCTTTTACCTCCCTTTCTCACCATTCCCCAACAATACTTCTCTTGCACTTAATACTTCTGCGTCTCTCTCTCTCTGAGACCATGCCTCCTGTGTCACCCAATGTTTCAGAGCAGCAACACAAATGTCACTTGTGCCGAACACCGAAAAGACCCACCTCGTTGTTCCCTCCAAACCTGTCACTGCTCCCACACCAGACCACACTCCTTGGTCCACACCACAACTTCACGTCGTCCACAAAATATACCAATATACACAAAAAGTCCACTTTTCACAAAAGCCGAAGCTGTTTTACAAAATGAGGCTGGTGCCCGAAATGACTACACAATAAATACACTACGGCTGTTTTCCCAACTCCTGGTGAGGTAATCAACTCTTATTACTCCGTAATGAGGTGAAGCACACGATCTTTCCTGACCCTTTTCAGAAGCTACCTACTTTATCCTTAATCTCTTTATTTAATCACAGTCCCCCAATATACAAACATCCCCTCCCCCTTGGGTCCCCTCAGCCAATTTCCAGGCCATTGTCATACTTACATGCGTAGATGTCTTTGTCATACTTGCACCCGTAGAGGGTTTCGGTTTCGAGTCCTCTGTAACAGCCAGTCTCCTCTAGCAGCCAGCTACCCTCTGGCCTATGGGGCGTCCTGCAGGGACGGGACAGGATCCTCTCCAAAGGGGCTGCATTTAACTTCTCTCTGTCATGCGTAATCCTGCTCTCTATAGGACACCTATGTAGTCTTCGGGTCCAGGGACCCTTCAAAAATCTGACGACTCCTAGCGAACCATTACCTCTCCTACCATCTGTTAAGGCTTGGGATGTCCCAAAGAACACAGAGGTTCTGGAGCCAGATCAAACCGGACTCAATAATGGAAATAAACAAAGTGCAAGGCAAAACCCAGTTTTATTATCATCAAGCAAGGAGAGCATACAAGCATAGAATAGTTATCAAAACAAAAGTTTATATATTCAAAATGTGTCATAACTTACATCATATAGGCCCTCATTACAACTGAGGTGCTAAGTGCACCAACTTTACCACCATGGTGTAAACTACGTTTACACCATGGTGGATGGCGGATTTACCGCCCATTACAAGGTGAGTGGGGCGGTAAATCCCCATTTCCCGATTTCCCTTCCCCATTCCCATTTTTGCCCCATAGGGCATAATGGGAGTGGGGAAGGCGCTAATTACGGCACCGTAAATTACGGTGCCGTAATTAGCACCAAGGTGCCTTAGCACCATGGAACTTAACGCCTGCAAAAAGCAGGCGTTAAGGTGGGAATCAGGCGTTAAGGGTTAACGGTGGCGTTAACCCTTAACGCCTGAGTTGTAATGAGGGCCATAGTCTTAATGACCAAAACCTATGGGGTACAGAGATTGGTAAATAGCGGTGACTACATATACATTCTATAGGGGTTACATTTCTAATTGGGTAACACTTGTCTGATGGCTACTCCTGAGACCACCTCTAAATTGATAAC
Organism: Ambystoma mexicanum; assembly: GCF_040938575.1. NCBI lineage: Eukaryota > Metazoa > Chordata > Amphibia > Caudata > Ambystomatidae > Ambystoma > Ambystoma mexicanum. Next base: position 145,457,758 of record NC_090929.1, read on the forward strand.
AGTAAAAAGACATAGGGCCTCATTACGAGTGTGCTGGTCCAGAAACAACGGTGCCGGTAAGCTACCGGCACCGTTGTTACCGGACCGGCACACACCGAGGTCTGCCGGCGGGTGCCGTCCCACCTGCCAGTTCTGACCTGGCAGGCGGAACAGCACCCGCCTGCAGACTTTGACGGAAACACTGGCACGGTTGCACACAGTGCCAGTGCTTCCATCCTCCCCATTCCCATTGAGTCCTATTGGACTCAATGGGAATGGGGAGTAGTTTTTTCGGCGCCTGGCTTTGGGGAATTACTGGGACCGTCGGGCTGTAATGCCCCGGTAATTCCCCAAAGCCAGGTGCTGGAAAAAACACAACTCCGGCCCATAATCTCTACAATATGTAATTGGCTGACACCATGCTTCATGGGCGGCATGACATTAGGGATTCTGATTGGTTGGCTTCTTACTAACCAACTATGGACAACTGAAAGGCCATCAAGAGGTGAGCCAGACAGGGATAGGGAGTGAGAGGTCCACATACTTTTTTCCTTTCAATTAAAGAAGATACCATCCCTCATTTCTAGGCCATGAGCCAGGATGATCTTTTTTGTATTTGGCCCTGCGTGGCATCTTGTGTCTGGGCATACATTTATGCAGAAAGGAAGGCATCTTATCTGAATTAGTTGCTAATGAATAGACAGTGTTCTTCAATTATGGGTCACGTGTGATGGGACCGTGTTTGGAATGATTTCACCCTGCATTTATTAGGATTTTAGCTAATATTAATGCGAGTGTCATGCTTTCTTTTACCAAAGGGGACACTCTTGAGATATTCTTTATGGAGTCTTTTGGCTTATAATTGTTCTGCTCCTGTTTTACAAAGGCTGGTTATACTCAATTAATCTTAGAATATATGGCTTGCATCTTGGGAATGGTTATCTCGTGCTTTCTCTCTGCCGTTCCTTTCCTCCCTTATTCATGGTAACCTTTGCTTCGGCTGCTAGCACTGTCTGACCTCTGCACGGATCTGTATTTTTTTATATCAGCATGTTGAGTTCTCGTGAAGCCTTCAGGCCTTTTGTTTACTTAAAACCAGTTGTAGCTTTCCTTTTGGAAAAGATGGCTCCCCATTACTGTTGTGTTTCTATGTAAGTGAGCTATATTCACATGTTGTTCATGCTGCAGTCAGCTGATACATTCCGATGTTAGTGTTTTTCATGTATTATGGATGCTATGTTAATATTCTTCATGTATAAATGCATATGTTACCAAGTGTTCACGTGCTTCGTGTTGAGTGCACATTTGCTTTGTGTCTAATGCATGCATATGTATTGTCATAACGTTAGTTTGGTTACTCGTGAGGGTTTAGATCGTGTCCATCTCCTGCTGTACCTGCCAGGATAAGGGCGCTACGGTTGTTTTAGGGAGTAATATTTCTCACCTGTGCAGCATTGAAATGGGGGAGGTGCAGAAGCTATGGATGATGTATACATCTGCCTCTCAACAAGTTCATCACATATGTAAAGATTGAGCTGCAGGTAGCAGGTTCGAATCCGGGCAAGGTTAACTCAGCCTTTCATCCTTCCGAGGTCGATAAATGAGTACCAATTTCGGTCGGGTGATATTGTATGTAATTATGTGCTCTGTAAAGCACTTTGGATTAAGGCGCTATGTAAATAACACATCATTATCATTATGATTCAAAGCTTACACCTGGATGAGTCCCCTTCACCACCATTCAGAAGATCTAGAAGCTGGCACCAATGTAACCAGTACTTGTTCTGCTCTTGGCATGCAACCATGTGAAACAATTTTGTTTTTTAGGATGCAATTGGAAGATAAGTACTTTGAATCTAAAAAAAACTGAACACTTTAGAACCAGAACATTGGGTTCGTAGCCGGAGTTCCCCACTTGACCAATGTGTGATTCTGCACAAATTGCTCTAATGGGTCTTATTTTCATTGGCTTTCAAAACTGGGAGCATCTAGACGTGATTTTGTTAAGTGTGCACCACACAAAAGACCCCCACATACCACATTGGCCCTCATTACGACCCTGGCGGAATTCGGAAAACGATGGCGGAAATGCAATACCGCCATCGAATAGCGCTCGGTGCGACTATGACCCGTCACCGCAAAGTACGAAGCCATTAGCGACACCGTAGTGAACGCCAACGCTAACTGCACCAAGCACGCACGCGCGCGCCATGCCAAACCGTAAATACCACCATGGCGCAAGGGTACGCTAATTCCGACCCTAGCGGACATGTACCTAACGCCATCAAGCATGGCGGAATGTACCATTCCGCCATGGTGAGAAGTACGGCATCGCGAATCAACCGTAAACGGCCCCACTGAGTGCCTGTACACCGCTCCCTGCCCACAAAGTACAACTCCCCGTAGGTGCAATGAAGTCACAATGCAACCAGTGAAATGTACAAGTCACCCATGCATGCCAACGAACAAAAGAAACACAAGAGGGGCCAATGGGAGCTGCAGGGCACAGATGGCACGAATACAGAAGCCAATCCAATGGACATGACCACAGTCCCCCCCCCCCGAAACGCACGCAAACACAGGCACCTGTGACCACCAATATTCCGAAAATCACATCATTCCACCAGTCCATCTGGCTGACCGGCATCTGTTACACAAAACCCAATCCCCCGCCCCTGAGCATGACAACATTCAAACAGTCATATTGGCAGCCCCCATCCCTGACCTCACTGGGCTTCGTAGGCAAACGCGCCCAGTACAGTACCACGCAACTAAACTCCGAAGCTGGAACCCAATGCAGATCTCCTCCCAATACATCGCTCCCCAAATAGGAATATGCCACATCACTTGCAAAGAAGAACGCTACACGGGCCAAATCAGAATAGAAATTTAATGCACAACAAAATCACCAAGCCCATACAGCCATTAGGCCATGAACTCCAAAACACATTTCACCATTGTGGGCTGCATCCGCAAGAAATGACCAGCCACTACTTGTGTGACGCCCTGTTCCATCATGGTACACAGAGCCACATTCACGTACGAAAAGGCAACATGGAAGCGCACAGAACCGCAGGGCCGTCCCAATGAGGAGGCACTAGTCCAGCTGAAAGGCCGAAATGTTGCTCCGAGCCACCAGTACTGCGTAAGGGCATGTGGCCCATTGGCGATCGTCCCATAAGATCGTAATGCTGCTCCACTGATTAACACGAAGCAGCAGGTGTCGGGAGTAAAAGCCATCTGCAGGAGTGGCATACAGATGGCAGTGGCAAAAGGGGAGGAGATACCTGTCAACCAAAAGAAAAGAAAAAGAACAGAATGGCAATCAGAACTACATCCGAACAACTCACTTCAATGATCACACTAAATCCACAGCCATATGCATGCTAGCCCACTCCAAAGGATCATCACCACCCCAAAACCACTTGCGACTCATAACCATCTATATCGAGGTGTAAACACCATCACAAACGAGTGTACCTGTGCATGCGTCTGTCAAAACAGAATCCATCAGATGGGATTGGTAACGTGCATGGACACAAGTGTCTGAGGGCGCGTCGAGACAGGGAGGGCTCAACAAGGCCAGATAGACGATGGTCCCACTATGGCAGCCCTGCATCACATAGCGCAGGGGAGGCGGATAGATTCCAAGAAGCCCTGTACATGGCAAACTCTGTATCAAATCACCTGCCCATGCATCCATTCATCATTCCCTCATCCCGGGATTAAAACGCCTGAATATTTACTCACATAACATTAGAAATATCCATTGAGTCTGTGCGTTATGCAGCCTGCAAAATCCACAGTGCCCCAGCCCATAATTCCAGTGTAGTGAAGTAACATGTATTTGGGAACGTCCGGCCTCATCGCCCATGTCGCTATTGCGCATCCCAAACCATTCATATCAATCATTGCATCCTCGCCATGGCCCCTGTCTCAAGGACATTGAACAATAGAACGTTATATTTGCAGTCAGACCTGTGGGCATTTCCTCGCCGCTAGCTGAAAACCGAAAGCGCCGCCCTTCGAATTCCTCATTTGCAACATCACGTCGAAGAGGCATCTGTGGCCGTTTGAAATCACTAATTAATCCATCTAGTGTGGCTGTGTGTGAAAATGGCAACTGCCTTCACCCACAAATGGGACGCCCCGCCCGTCGTTGCAACTCGGTACAGTGATGCATGAGGGCCCACCGTTACTCGAGTACTACGTTCCACTGACCCTTCACAAGTCTGTTCGCGACTGCACAGATAGTATGTGAAACAATGGGACCACAGCAGAATGAACATATCAACCAATGTTACATGGCCATCGGGTACAAATACATGATTGCAATAGCAAGATGCCATTCCTCGAATTGCAGCGTTGTGTGCGGGACGTGCTCGGCCAAAGGGGAGAGCAGTTTGCACAGGTGGAATGAATCACCACAGGTGGAGGCCATACAGCCTGAAAACACATAAATTGCACACCCAGTCTCCTCCCACAACCACACCCACTCCGAAATGCTACCGGCAGGACTCGCGATGTTGGCCCTGGGGGACCTGATAGCACTGCAAGTACTCCAACTCCAAGAAGAAGACGAACACCAACTACAACCGGCCGCACGGAGGAGACGCAGGAGGAGGAGGAGGCCAAGGCAGGGCCAGCAAGGGCCGCCAGCACAGCCACTACCACCACGCAGGCAGCCCGCAATCCCACGCCTCCGAGCACATCCGTTCAACCTCACTGATGAGCAGATCCACACCCTCTACCGTCTGGACCGGGACACCATAGCCGCCATTGTGGACATGACACAGGCTGACCTTGCCAGCATGATAGATAGCCCAACCGCCATCCCACCCCTACTGAAGGTGGTGTCTGTACTCCACTTCCTGGCCACAGGCACCTACCAGCACACAGTCGGACAGTTGCATGGCATTTCTCAGCCACTGTTCTCACGGACACTATTGCAAGTGCTCGATGCCCTCCTGCAGCACGCAGACGACTACATCTCTCTACCACGCTCGGAGCAGGAAATTACAAACACAAAAGTGGGATTCCATGCACTTGCCGGCATACCGGGTTGCATTGGTGCCATCGACTGCACCCATGTGGAATTGGTCGTCCCACATGCCATGGAGGCCCAGTACCGCAACCGAAAACAATTTCATTCCCTGAATGTACAAATGGTGTGTGACTCCAACAGGATCATTACACATTGTTGTGCCCGATTCCCTGGATCAACCCATGATTCTATGGTCTTGAGGAACTCTACAATACCACGCTACATGGAGCGACACGCAGGGAACAGATCCTGGCTACTCGGTGAGTCTCATTACATGCATGATAATGTGGGGTATGTGATTCGGCAATGACCTGGCAGGAAGGGGGGGGGGGTGCGTACGTACGTAGCAATGGCATTCCACATCATACGTTTATCGTCCACATACAGGTGATGCTGGATATCCACTGAAGAGATGGCTCCTCACACCAGTCCGGAACCCACGGGACCAGCATGAGGAGGACTACAACCATGCCCACTCACGTACCCGTGTAGTCATTGAACAGGCATTCGGCCTACTGAAGGGTCGTTTCCGCTGCCTCAGCAGGTCTGGCGGGGCACTCCTGTACCGCCATGAGAAGGTTGCAAAGATGGTGATGGCATGTGTCATGCTCCACAACATGTGCGTACGTAGAAATGTGCCCATGCCCCCTGACGCAGAACTGCAAGCACCTGATGATGGTCATGATGAGGATGGGGATGTGGCAGCACCTCAAGGAGTCTGCGAGGCACCGGAGGGCCGTGACATTCGTCAGCATCTCATTGATGCATGCTTCTAGCACTCACGCCTGGTGGCTGATACATGGACACGGGACTCGTGGCACTGTGTGTGTCTGGGACATGCACAATATGGACTGTACGCCTATGATGGCCTAGTACACAAAGATCAATGTCCACACATCTCATTGGTTGATCGTGCACTGTTTATGGCATATGTGATATCATGTTGAACACCCTATCGACCCGCCACCCAAGTGAGCCCAACACACCCCCTCCACCCTCCTACCTCCCCCCCGAACACCAGTGTCCAAAGATGCTCATTGTCAGTGGGCTGTCGCTATTGCAAGCCCCCTCTGCGGGTATCAGGGGCACCCCTGCCTGTGGAGCGCAGGTTCCTCCCAGATCTACGTTGGGGGCTGCCCTGGACGGAACTTGCAACGGATGATGTCTCTGCCTGCTCACGTCCATGCATGTCCCTAAGGGTTTGCGAGAGGTCATTGAGCACACGGCGCACTGCGGCAAGTTCGGCACATACGTCTTTGGACGTCGCATGCAGTTCCCCCCTCAGGCTCTCGGTGCTTCTCTCCATTTGTGCCCTTAGTGTCTCTGTACCTCTCTCCATTTCTGCCCTAAGTGTCTCAGTTGATGTTTCTATGTCTGCCTTAGTGCCCCCACATTCATCGGCATGGTCCTTGAGGAGCGTGGCCAGTTGCTGCTGTTGCACGATTAACTGGTCGAGGGACTGTTGCCTCTGCTGGGCCATGGCCATTTGCGGTGGTGTCACAGAGGGGCTGATCACCTCATGTTGCCTTGCCACAGGGCTTGTGGGGGATGGCCAGTCGTCGTCTTGTGGGTGCCCCTGCGTGGTATCCTCATGTTGTACGGGATGGGACAGACAGGGGGATTGGGACAGGTCATGGATGGATCTGACTTCGACATCCCCGTCTTCTGTGTCGGAGCATGCTGCCATCAATGGGGTGTCACCTATGGTGCTGCTGCCACCAGAGGCAGTGCCTTCTGTGGCATCCGTTGGGGGGACCTGTGGTGGTGGTGGTGTGGGCATGCTGGTTGCTGGGGTGCCTGTTGATGTTCCCTCCTCTGTGCTGCCACCTGATTTGTGCTGCTGCCGTGTCTTGATGCGTGCAGCTGAGGTGGAGGGTCTTTGGCCGTTGGTCTTGGCCCTCTTTGCAGGTGTGCTGGTAGGGGTGTCCTGATGCTCGTCGTTTGGATCGGACCCTGTGGTGGAGTAAAGGAGGGCGAGGGTTATTGATGGGTCTGTGGGAATTGGAATGGCATTGTATCACATGCATTGGGGTGGTACCTGAGGGTGATTTGGGTCGGGGCCTTGGAGGTGCTTTCATTTGTGTGTGGAGTGAGGGTGCAGTTGTTTGGCAGCCTGCAGTTAGGGTGTGCCTGCTGCACGTGTAGTGCGTGTTTTAGGGGTTTTTAATTAATTATGTATTTATTGTGGGTTTTAACGTGCGCTATCAGGCCGATGTGTGTGGACGTTCTCCTGGACATGTGTTTCTGTTGCACTATGTGGACACATGGTACTTCACATGAATGGACTTTGTGGATTTGGCATTGTTTTATCTGGCCCACCTACCTGAATCTTCGGATGTCTGCACTCCTTTCTCCATCCCTCCGACTCCCTCTATGCTCTCCATTCCGATGGTGGAGGCACAGATTTCTTCCCAGGGGGTCAACTTGATGGGTGATTCACGACCTCCCCCGTGGCTGTGGCAATGTTGCGGTTGGCAGAGAGTATGCTGCGGACGCGTATCCGCAGGTCGTCCCATCGCTTTCTGCATTGCTGTGGGTTGCGGGGTGCGGTCCCCACCGCACTTACCCGCTGTGCCACCAGAGCCCATATGGCCTTCTTGTTTGCAAGTGCCGTCCTGGTCATTTGCGTGGAGAAGACGACGGCTGCATTCTCCTGGAGGGTCTCTGTTAGCACGGTGAGTTCCTCACGGGAGAAGTGGACCTGCCGCTTGCGGTCGCACGCTTTCTTCGCTACTTTTCCCATTTTTCTTGGTTTCGCTAGGGTGGATGACGGGTTGGGGTGTGTCTCAGGGTAGTGTTTTTGGTGGTTGTGTGGTTTTAGTGGTTTTATAGGTGTACGGCGGGATGTTTCCCGTTCCGGGCCCATGTTTTTACTTCCGTTTCCGTATATTTCCGGTCACCGTACTTTCCGGTAGGCGCACACTGCGGTGTCCGCTGTGATGGGTGGCGGTATTGCACCTAGGGCGCCGTACGGCGGCGGTGTGGGCCGTTTTGGGGTCATTTCCGCCATCGCGGACTTTGCACTTCCGCCATGCCGTGGTGCTCGTGCCCGATGGGTCGGAATGGGCCGCACTTTGCTCCTTCGTGCAATGGCGGAAACGCTATTTACGCTGTGGCGGTCCGGTCAGTCACTTTCCGCCAGGGTCGTAATGAGGGCTATTGTGTTTAATAGACTACAGTGTGGCTGCATATATAATGTATTTATTTATTGGGGTTGTATAATGGGCCTGATGCAAGTCTGCTTCAGAGCAAGGAAGCTAACAGGGTGGGGAAGTAAGGGAGGGGGGCTGCAAGGGGGAAGGAAGGAGGAAAGAGATCAGGCGCATTTTCATGCTCCGTGGCCACGTCCATGGAACTAAGCCTATAACCTTTCAAAGACTTTTCAAAGCGAGTTTCCGCCAGATAATGAAGCCCACAAGCAACCCGCACATTCTCACAGGCCGGGCTGCCCCCGCCCCCCACCCTCCGACTAGCATCAGTCCTCAGGAGGTACCTGATGATCGTGTAGAGATATGCCAGGGTGAAATAATAGTCTGAACATTATAATAGGTCTTAATGATTTAAGCCCTTATTAATCTACAATAATAATACAGATCGCGTATGCAGCACACAACACACAACACTGGCACAGTCGAGTGTGAGCCCTGGTTCTCTCCTGATTCCTCAAGTGCCAAAGACGAGTATGCTTGTCCTTTTTGCATAGACTTGCATAATAGCCTCGCAGCTATGCTAAACTACAATATTTAGTGGGCATGTGGGCTTCCCTGGAACACGAGCCTTGGCTAAACATTGTTTTGCTTCATTTCCACATAGGACTAGATTCAATCCAAATAATGTTTTGCAGATCGTTTGCCAAGCCTACCAGTTCCCTTTAGCCAGGGGTTATTCAGAAGTTTTATGTTGTGCCCCACTCCAGTGAATAGGCCATGCTGAGTCAGTAGTCTGAGCTTTTCTATAGGGAGACATGTCCCCCATGGAAATATATTTTTAACATTACAGCTTTTACATGTTGCAATTGCTATAAACAATGCCAATAAAATAAATGAATAACATGTTAATGCGAGTTTTACCTGCTCTATGCAACAGACAAAAAAGGGGCAATGGTTATTCTTCAGGGCTATGCGCTGCAATGCTGTATGAATTGGACGTTCCCATTACACCAGAAGCTGCTTGATAACTGCAATCAACTCATTGTCTTTGGCATGTAGTACAGTCAGTTCTAAATCACATGTATGTGAAATGAATTTAGATAAGGAGAGGCTAAATGGCTCTGATTACCCATTCACTTTCAGCCATCTGCTTTTGTATACAGAAATGGGTTTCAAATCGCATTCGTGTAATGCCCGCCCTGTCAATACCTTTCTCATATAATGTAAGAAAGGGTGAACAATGGCCCTAGTGTGCATTAAAAAAAACAAGTGGTATGTGCCACTAATACATGCTCCATTGACACCATCATTATGAAGGTGGAAATGGTTACATTTTTTCTAAATATACAAAGTAGTTTTGCTGGAATACCACCCACAGTATTCAAGAAAAATCACTACCGATACCACTGTAGCAGTATTACCCTCTGAACTGGGTGTTTCTTTCAGGGATATCAGTGGTAAGGACTTCTGGTGGCATTCTGCAAACATCCTCCCAACTTGCAGTGAGGACCCTTATGCCCAGCCTTGTGCAACCAGATGATAACTACCAGGCTCACTTTAATTGAACGAAGGGGCAACAGAAGCTTAAAGGCAAGATGTAATGCTCTTACACGTCAATTTCCCACACTGCCCCCTTTCCCACACTGCCCCCTTTTTCGTGCAATGACTAGACATAAGATCTCTGCCGTGCATTCCTCCTCTGTTTTGCCAGTGCATTTCGTTGCTTGCCTGGATGAGATCTTTTCCTATAGAATCCAATTTGATTTTGCACATGGTCAAGTCCAGGCAGATTTTAATGGAATCCATTAGAAAGCGCCGCCTGCCAAGCGAATTTGCAGTCAGCGTTTACCTTTTTCATGAAACAGAGAAGAAAATGAAAGAGTAAAAATTAGTTCACCTCGCTTTCACTCTTTACTTTTCGCCTACACCTCACGAGTGTGTAAAATGGCATGCATGCATAAGTTCTAACCTAGGAAATCCCTAACGAGGACCGTCTGCATTGATCTAAAAACCAAGAACTTACTGTCTTATGCAGGCTTTTTCCTCTTCCTACTCTGTGGCCTGTAAAGTGAAATCTAAGCTTTTCCATAAATGAGCCCAAACTTGTGGCCGCTTTTGCTTAGCAAAATAACAACATTTGGCCTCCAGGTGCTTGCCATCACCATCATGGTCATTGGGTTGCTTGGTCTTTCCCATTTCTTCCTGGATAGCAACCAATTCTGCAATGAGTAGTTCAAGCTCTTCCTTTGTCTTGGGGAGAGCAGGTGAGGGAGTGGTGGGCTTCCTTCTGCAAGGAGGCATTGACATAGTTCTTCCAGAGTTCCTTCGTGTTGCATCGTGAACTTTGCTAATGTCGGCTAAGGACAGCGGCCTATGGTCCTCATCTTTACTTGATTCCAGTGAACCTTTTTGGAGCTAGAATGTGCTCCTGTCAGTAGTGGATGGCGAATTTTTCAAATTGAGGGGTGTTAACATATCCCACGATTGTGCTCGAGGTATTCTCTCACCAAGAGGTTTTTCAAAATAATGGATTACAATGATGCAATTTCCGTGACACCGTCCGTAAAAAATAGGGTAAAAAGCCACACAATGTGCAATTGGTTTAATGGGATAACATCCAGAGATGGAAGTATAATATAAATCATTGGTACGCCATACCATTAGTTCTTTTAATTTTTGCAGAGCGTACCTTTAGTTCAAAGTCTAAAGAAGGGCGCTTTGTCTTTCCCCTGAGCCAAATTTACAATCGGCTCAGGCCGGACATTCAAGCACTGTTTCCCCAAGGCATTGGCAGACACACAGAGCCTCATTCCGAGTAGGGCGCAAAGGGATACTGGGCACCGTTAAGGACATTGGTGGCAGTAATCCCTTTGCGCCCTACTACGAGTTCCCTTAGCGGGTCCCTTCCTTAACGCCTGGTTTTACCAGGCGTTAAGGAAGGGACCCGCTAAGGGAAATCAGAGCCAATAATGGTATCACAAATTGCGGTACCATTATTAGCTACTTCCCATTGAGCCCTATGGGGGCTTAAACGGGAATGGGGAATGGTTTGGTGAATGGGGACTTACCGGTCCCGCCAAGGTCGGACTGGACTGGTAAATCCCCACCTCACCAAACCGGACACGGTACCAGTATGGGAGGTAGTCATGACACAAATAGCGCCATGACTACCTCCATACTCGGAATGAGGCCCACAGCGTCCGTGGCTATGCAGGTCGTTAGGGTGCTCAGATAACAAACACATTTCTTTTATCAGTGGCAAAGCCTTTCATATGCATGACAGAATGCATATGCATGACAGAACATTTCCAACTTAAAGAGCTGCATATCCAGCCGTGTTTATTACACCAATTATTTTACTACGTCTTAAATCACTGAAAGTCCAGTGGGGTTTACTAGATTTTTTGGGTTGGCATTATTTTACATTTTGGGACTTATAGTTTACCCTTCAGGATGTGAGAATTAAACCACAATGACATTCTTTTGGCTTAACATGCTGTCATGTGGCTTTGTTATGCAATTTGTTTTTTGTAAGTAAACTCTATAAGACATTATTAATGTAGACTTTGAAATCCACAAAGTTTATGCTCCTGGTAACCACCCTCCCTCCTGCCCCCCACTCGAGACCCCCCTGCCCCTTTGTCCGACCATCTCACTCCCTCCTTTCTAGCTAGTTCCCTTTTCCACCCCCTGAAAGCATGAAAAAACCTGACCTGGTATCGGCCAGATACCAGGTCACAAGCAGTACACAGGAGATTTTTTCAACACATTTTCATGATGCCTTTGTCCACAGAACATGCAAGTATTCTCGAGTTCACATTTTATATTAATGCCAGCTTTGTCCATGCTAGCTGCACTAAAACATGCCAATTTCCCCTTGATAGCTTTGCCCATAATGCTAGTATACTGTGCCACGCTAAGAAAAGATGTCCATGCTGGCTGCTCCAATGTAGGCAGTATCGCAATGCAACAGAGTACTCAACAAGTTGGCTTTGCCCATAATTCCAGTGAAAATTCCTAAATATCCCACTGAATAAAAAACATGTCCACCTTGGCTGCACCAATGAAGACCTATATCCTCACACAAGAACACTCATCATGTTGGGTTTGCCCATAATGCCAGTAAACACATTACGCTTTTAGTTTGCGATGTAGAGACCACCTGACTCCCCAACTCAATATGACGCTCTCCTTCCCTGGGCCAACACACACACACACACACACGCACGCGCACACACACACACACACACACACACACACACACACACACACACACACACACACACACACACACTTAGATGTGAACCATATGATCTAACATACACACTACGCTAACATTCACCCACGCATACATTCACAAGCATAGATACTTACATACACAAATGCTGCACCATTGTTTTCCTTACCTGCACAAAGCCTCACCTCAGAACTCCTGCTGCCATCTGACATGCTGCCTTTTTTACCCTACCGCTCTCGCGCAACACACAAGCAGGAACCACAAAGCACAGGGCAGTGTCAATCAAACACCTTTCTCTACTTCGTTCCTGACATGAATGGTGGAACTGGAACATCTTGAACAGAATGCTCCAGGATTCTCTGAACCATGGACATGCACAAGAACACCACCTATTAACTTCTGGCCTTCAGTACCCAGCTTGAAAGGCGTATGGTCCATACAAGGCTGGGGGAAGCAAAATGCCATCAGCTTTGAATCATGAATAGGAGAAGCATTGCTGGTGTACTGTGAGAAGAGGGAAGCCATGTTTCCCGAGCTAAGCCTGCCCAGGAGCGGTCTATGGTCTGGCGTGGCTTCTCCACGAGGAATGGCAGGTCAGTGCCACATCGCCTATTATGGATGACCTCCCACTGCCTCCATCACCAACTGACAGAACAAAAAAGGAGTAACCACGACACAAGTACGAAGGTATGAATACAGAGGCGGGGCTGATGGCAACTAGGTCAAGGAAATAAAGAAGTTACTTGGATAAATGTTCCCATGAGTTGACAAGGCCCTCAGTCTGTGAGGAGTGTGTCGAGGGAGAGTATCCATAGGTTATGTGTCTCTATTTTAAAATGATGCATGTTCTGTGCATCTTTTAACTAATCTGGTTGGATAACTCAGTTGATTAGTTTACATTTTTAATGTTATGTTTAAAAAAATATCTTCTTTATAGGTGCAATTTCTCCTCAGGTTTAAAAATTAGCCAAAGGTAAGGGGCTTAGGGTGTTGGCTTTTTTTTTTGGATAAAACATTTTTATTGAATTTTGACATAACCAAAACGGCCACCAAATCGGGGGCCAAAAACAACAAAACAACGAAAAAAGAGGGGACAACACATTAAGAGCACTCCAGTACAGCTTTTTCAGTCATGTGTTTACATGGTATTTTAGTATCTCACATCGCCGTGGGTCATGGGCCACTCATCTCGCCCACCTTCTGTTCATGTGGAGACCACCACTGCTTAGGACGTCAAGGCCCAGTCTCTTACCATTTCCCCCATATCTTGGATGCTTTATTCGGGCATCCTCTTGCGCGATAGACTCAGTGCTCCGTCATGGCACATGAGTCCATGTCAAGTATCCATTGTTCCAGTGTCGGAGGGTCAGGCGCTCCCCATTTTTGGGCAATGTTGCGTTTCACTAGGGCCATGGCAGTGTTCAATAGCAGTTTTTCCCATTTATTGAGTTCAGACATGTCCGGTACCCCCAATATTAGGACCTTAGGATCTAGTTCAACAGGGCAAGTAAGGGCTCTGGACAATTCCGTACAGCATGCAGTCCAATAGTCACAGATCCAAGGGCATGCCCAGAGGATATGAAAAAAGGTGCCTTCCCCCTCTCCACAGCGAAGACAGTTCGAACTCAGTACTCTCCTCCAGCCATACAAAAGAGTTTGAGGGTAGTACACCCTATGCAGGATTTTAAGTTGCACCAGACTAAGTCTGGAGGAGATGGCTACCTCCCGTGGGTGCATTAGGACCTGGATCCAGTCCTCAAGGTCTATTTCCCCCACCTCCCTTTCCCGTTTGGCCTTTAATCCCAATAGCTCGGGAGTCGCGAAGGAGGTGATAGCGTTATAGAGAGTGGATGTACATTTGCTGGGGATTTACTCGGGTAGCATATTGCGTTCGATCGGAGTGTAGTCGGGGATTGAATCACCTGGGGGCATATGGGTTCGGAGGGTGTGGATCAGTTGTGTGAAGTGGTACCGCTCGGTGTTGGGCAGTTGGAATCTACCCTGGATGTCTTCAAATGAGGTTAGTTTCCCATCTTTTAGGACATCTTTAATTCTAAGGATTCCAGCTCTTACCCAGCGTGGCCATGGTTCGAGTTTCTCGATTTCCTTCAGGTTGATGTTGTGCCATAGGGGTTGTGCTGCTGTTATTTTGTCTTCCCACCCAACAAACACGTGTGCCTGCCTCCAGACCGGAGTAATGTGAGCCTTAGTTGTGAGCGGGGGGGGCCTACTCGGAGGTTGGTACAGTTCCTGCAACAGGTCCGTGCCTTGTATGGGTTCCACTTCTGCCCTGATGTGAGGTAGCGCCCGATCCCTGTGAAGCAGGTCGTTGACTACCGAGAGTTGTGAAGCCCAATAGTAAGTCTGGAGACGGGGTACGCCTATCCCAGCCTCCCAGACTGACCTCTGCAGGGTACTTAGTGCAATGCGTGAGCGGCCTCCCCCCCAAATGAGTTCCCTAAGAAGGGTTTCTATACGGTTGAATTCGGGGGCAGGGATCGCAAGCGGGGCATTTTGCAAAACGTAGAGGAATCTTGGCAATTACATCACTTTAAAGAGCGCGGCTCTCCCCATAATGGTCAGAGGGAGGAGTTTCCAATGGTGGACATTGTTGACCAGCCTATCCATGATTGGCTGGAGGTTGTGGCTTGTGTATCTAGTGAGGTCAGGTGTTACCCAAATCCCGAAATATTTAAAGCCCTGCTGTTCGAGCCGGTATGGACATCCTGGTACCTCTGCCTGCTCCCCCCCCTTCACCGGGAACATTACGGATTTCTTCCAATAAATTTTCAACCCACTGAATTCCCCGTAAGTGACTAGCATTTGAGTTACTATGGGCAGCTCCGAACTGGGTCAGCCAGGTGCAGTAGGAGATCGTCAGCATAAAGAGATATGCGGTCGTCATGCCCTTCGGGCCATTTGAATCCCTTCCATGCTCCGCTTTGACGAAGCCACAGTGCCAGTGGTTCAATGGCGAGGGCGAAGAGGAGAGGGGAGAGGGGGCAGCCCTGCCGCGTGCCTCTACCCAAGGGAAAGGCCCTGGAGGTCCATCCGTTCACTTTGACTTCTGCCCGGATGTTTGTATAAAGCAATTTCCCCCAACCTAGGAAGCTTTTCCCAAATCCCATACGGGCCATGATTTCCTAAAGGCAATCCCAACGGACAGAATCAAATGCCTTCTCAAAATCTATTGCCAGAAGTGCCAATGGGGTGTCAAGGATGGCGGCCCATTCTAGCGCCAGGTGGAGTCGGTGCAGATTCATCCTGGTTGATTTATGAGGCATAAAGCCACATTGATCTGGGTGTATAAGTGTGTCCGCTACCCGTTGTAGTCGGTTAGCCAAGAGCTTGGCCAGGACCTTGGCTTCGCCGTTGATTAGCGAGATCGGCCTATAAGACGCGCATTGCTCTTGGGGTTTATCAGGTTTGGGGATGACCACTATGGTGGCCTTACATAGGTCGTCTGGGAGGGAGCCCCGCTCTAACGCGGCCAGCAGCATCTGGTGCAGGGGAGGTGATACGTTATTGCCTCCCAGTTTCTGCCATATCTCTATAGGGAATCCGTTTGGGCCCGGGGTCTTCCCCGGTTGCAGCTGTTCCAGGGCTTCTACCAGTTCGGCCTCAGAGAGATCAGAGTCCAACATTTCGCGTTGCTGATCCGATAGGGAGGGGGGAACCACCTAATCAAGGAGGGTCCGGTCCAGCGGTAGCTCCGGGGCCTTGTATAATTTGGCATAAAATTGGGCGAAGGCTTTTGCTATATCGGCGCCTGACCGACAGATCTCTCCCTGAGGGGTGATGATCTCACGGACCAAGCGCCGACCCTCATCCCTCCTCTCTAGCCAAGCTAGCAGTTTACCGGCTTTATCCCCAAGCTCGTATATACGGGCTCTAGATTCCCAGTAGGCCTCTTTGGCATTGTCTAACGTAAGGTTTCGGAGGCATTCACTGGCACGTTGAAGGGACCTGTGGGTCTGTGGGGTAGGGTCTAGGGTATGCTCGTTTTCTCTGTGGATGACCTCCTCCTCTGCCTCAGTTATCTTCCGGAGCCTCTCCTTTCTTTTGTTCGCTGTCCAGGAGATTATTTCTCCCCGCAGCACGGCCTTATAGGCCTCCCACAGCACAATCGGGTTGGTGTCGTCAGAACCATTAATCTCAAAGTATTCAGTTGAGGCCTCTGTGAGGCGGTCTGCCAAATCTGAGCTGCCTAGATAGTAAGTGTTCAATCGCCACGTTCTAGGGGGGGCCTCTCCATGCAGTCGCCTCTCCACCAGGAGAGGCGGGTGGTCCAAAACACCCCGAGGGAGCAAGTCCGCTGAGAGCATATTAGACAGGTCTGTGTGTGGAACAAATAGGTAGTCAAGCCTGGAAAGGGAGCCGTGGGCCCCGGAGTGGAACGAGTAGCCTCTGGTTCCCGGGTGCAGTGCCTGCCATACATCACCAAGACCCAGGGCAGACACAAAGTTAAACAGCTTCGTGGGGAGATTCGGGTTGCGTTGTCTAAGGTGCGAACAATCTAAGGTATTGCACATGACGTCATTGAAATCCCCTCCCAGGAACCACTTGTCTGATTGATGCTTACCCAACAAGGAGGTCAGGTCATCAAGAAGTTCTTGGCCTAGCCCAGGTGGAGAGTAAATGGAAAAAAGTCCTAGTGTTTCTTCCCGGAGTGTCCCAAGCGCCATCATGTAGCGTCCGCGAGGGTCCTGCTCTAGTGCATGTAGAACAAACGGGACCCGTTTATGTATAAGGATAAGGGTGCCCCTGGATCCCATGGTGTATCCCGCATGAAAGGCGGTCTTGTAATTGGTGCGTAACATTTTTTTACAGTGTGCCCCCGCAAGGTGTGTTTCAATGAGTAAGGCAACGACGGGGGAATATCTGGAGAGTAGCTGCTTGACCAGACGTCTTTTGATCGCGGAACCCATCCCATTCACGTTCCAGGTGAGAACCTTGAGAGAGCTGGGGCTTGGAGACATGGGTGGGTGAGATTGTTCAAGTGACATCTGGTGGAGGTATAAGAGGGATAGGCAGGCAGCCCCTAGGGGTGCAGCCCCAGCATGTGAGCATGCGGTGCGCGAAAGATAAAGATTCAGGTCTGAAGCGCTGATCCTGTGTGGTGTGGTCCCAACTGGCCAGGAACTCCGCCATCCCTGGAGAACTATCAGGGAGGGTCGGTCCTGAGATAACAAACAAAGTTCCCCAACTAACTCCTCCCTCCCCCTCCCAATACTCCACCCCAACTTGAAGTACCTGTCGACCTAACATTGCTGACAATCAAAAGGAGTAGACTGACAGCTTTAACTACCCTTGTTAAAGTTTAACTAGAAGGTCAAGGGAGGGGGGGGGGGCTGTGATGGTGTTGTACCCCCTCTTAAACACCCAAGTGGGAGGGCAGCGATCCCCCGCTTACCGCATTACGAACATGTGAAATCGCCTTTAGTAGTCTCATGGCTTCGTACTGACAGTGACCACAAGGTAGTTACCCCATGGGCAAGGCCCTCAGCGGGTTCAGGGCGGTGACTCATCTCCCCCATCTTCTGGCGGATCTGGTGGTGGTGGCCGGTCTGGTCTGGCGTGTTGCTCCGGTGGTGGTCTGGGGTTCCTATTTCTATTGTTGTTACCCCGGGTTGCGGACCAGTCTCCTTCAATGTGCTGCTCCGCCCAGCGCCACGCTTCTCCAGGATCATCGAAATGGACCGTAGTGCCTCTGTGATAAATTTTCAATTGTGCGGGAAAGAGGAGGCCGTACTTGACACCCAATGTCTGTAGTTGCTTCTTAAGCTTCCCAAAGGACTGTCTCGCTTTCTGTACTTCCCTCGTGTAGTCGGTGAAGAAGGCCAGTCTAGATCCGTTGAATGTGGTTGTACCTTTGGATCTTGCAAGTTGTAAGAGTGCATCCCGGTCTCGATAATTTAAGAATCTCGCGATCACGGTGCGTGGGGGAACGCCAGGCAGTGGTCTGCCTGCGGGCATTCGGTGTGCTCTCTCGATGGAAAAGAACTTTGAAAAGGATTGCAAGTCAAACAGATCTGTTAGCAATTGTTCCAAAAAGAGTTCCATGCAGGGTCCTTCTTCTTTCTCGGGGATAGCAAGGATGTGAACGTTATTGCGTCTGGAACTTCCCTCGCTCTCCCCCACCCTGGCCCTCATCATCTTGAGTGTGGCCGAAATTCCATGGATCTGTTGCTGCACATTGTGTAGGCCGTTTTCTGTCATCGCGATCCGTTGTTCTGCCTCTCCAGTACGCGCTGACAGCTTCTGAAGGTCGTGTCTAAGGAGGGAGACATTGAGGCTTATGCGATCTATCTTCTGCTCCATAGATGAGCGGGAGTCCGCAATGGCCGCCATAACGTCTTTAAGCGAGAGCGCGTGTTCAGCTTCCTTCCCGTCGGGATGTAGCAATTGGGAATCCGACTGCTGTGATGAGGGCACAGTATATTGTTCAATTCTGTTCTGCATGTTGGGCTTCCTCGTTCTTTCTTTACCCATGGTCGCACCCCGATCCTGGGGCAGTAGCACGATAACAGTGTTCTTGCCGAGGGCCTTCGGTAGCGTCCGCTGGGTCGGTCCCGTCTCAGTCGGGCGAGGGGTGGTGTGGTTGGGCACACCGCCTGCCCAAGTGGTGTCACCCCTCGGTGGGAGTCCGCAGCTTCGTGGCCCTTAACTGGTATCAAGGTGTGTATCATGGATTCGGGATGTAGAACGTTCTTGCTCTCCAACCACGGTGCCGCTGGGTTCTTCCCGATGGTGCAACACTCCTGCTCATCATGCCCTGTGTCTCGGGCTGTGGTCTTAGTGCGGGAGGTGTCCGACATCTAGGCCGGTGTTGCCGGTTCTTCTCATTCTTCTCAGGGGGCCCCCTCTGCGAGCACTGGCTCTGCAGCACAAGGCACGACGTGCCAGATGCCTCGGCCCAAATGATATATGGGTTGGTGTCTCGGCCCAGTGTGTTATTCCAGGATCTGTACTGCGGACCTTCCCATTCGTCGAGGCCCCCGCGGTCCTCAAGTGGCCGATTCGCAGGATCTACTGCGCCCTTGAGCGGTCGGTGGGGGAGGCCCGGGAGCTGCTCTCGACGAGGCCCGGCTCTTCTTCCCCAATATGACAGCTGGGGAAACCAGTCCGTGTCCCGGCGGCACCCGGGACACACGTTGCAGGATCTTGCTTCGGTCGCCTTGACCCGGGCCCGGGTCCTTAGGGCCGGGGCGTATCGCCCGCCTCCCCCATCGTTCCGCTCAGCTCCGGGTCTGGTCTGTCATGAGGTCGCCCCTTAAGGATCGCACAGGAGCACACTATCTCCCTCCGCGGTTTTTCCCTCGGCCGAAACCTTTGCAGCACCTCGTCACCCAGTGTGTGTCGTTCGGTACGCTTCTTCACTCAGGCGGCCATTTTGGGAAAGCGCTAGGCGATTCTCCATCCACCTTCGCCTCGACGTATCTTCGTGTCTGGCTTTCGAATGTTTTCACTGCCTGGACCGAGTGAGCACCACGGTTCCCTCTAAGCGTAGAGGTAGTTTTAAAGTTTTATAATTAGCGATATCAGGCGATTTATCAGGATTCATGCGACGATCGCGGGAGCGACGAAAGGCTACGTCCTCCTCATCGCGCTGCTAGCCACACCCCCAAGCAGGGTGTTGGCTTTGATAATGGAAAGTAGTATTTGTATCTATTGAGGTTCTGACTAGTGTCTGTCACAGGCACCCGTGAGTAGGCAGTACAAAGAGGCTGACACAATGACATAGTTCTCAATAAAGCAACGTGTATTTATATAACATAAATGGAAGATGGAGTCTTCAAAAAACAATAGTGGACAAAGAAAAGGACTCTTACAAAGTTCTTGGATTGGGACTGTCCAGAATCCGCAGGACTACCCAGCACTGTATCTTTGGGTAGCAGGTTTTCGGGTTCCACTCAGTCTGCATTAAGGGGTTCTGATGCAGACATGTCACGGGTTCGGCAAACTCATACATTCTCTTCCAGGGTTCCGAGGCAAATGTGGATCCTTGCTATCGTTGGTCCAGGGTTCGGAGGCAGTGAAGGATCCTTGCTATCATTGGTCCAGGGTTCCGAGGCAGAGAAGGATCCTTGCTATCATTGATCCAGGGGTCCGAGGCAGATGTAGATCCTTGCTATCATTGGTCCAAATTTCGTAGGCAGAGAAGGATCCTTGCTATCATTGGTCCAGGGTTCCGAGGCAGATGTGGATCCTTGCTATCATTGGACCAGGGTTCGGAGGCAGAGAAGGATACTTGCTATCATTGGTCCAGGGTTCGGAGGCAGAGAAGGATCCTTGCTATCATTGGTCCAGGGTTCGTTTTTCTCAAACAAGAACTACAGCACGAATAGCAGCAGTTCTGTTTTTCGTCCATAGAAAATGTACAGCACAGGTAGCAGCAGCATGTTTCTTACAAAAGCTCCAGTGCAGGTAGCAGCAGCAGTGCAAGCACCTCTAGCACAGAACCAGGGGTGGCAGCAGCGCATGTGCACTCCACTGGCTGGGAGGATTACAGGCAGCAGCAGTGCAAGCTTCTCTAGCACAGAATCAGGGGTGGCAGCAGTGCATGTTCACTCCACTGGCTGGGAGGATTACAGGCAGCAGCAGTGCAAACTCCTCTAGCACAGGACCAGGGGTGGCAGCAGTGCACGTTGCCTCCACTGGCTGGGAGGATGACAGACAGCAGCAGTGCAAGCTCCTCTAGCACAGAACCCAGGGTGGCAGCAGTGCATGTTCACTCCACTGGCTGGGTGCATTACAGACAGCAGCAGTGCAAGCTCCTCCAGCACAGAACCAGGGGTGGCAGCAGTGCATGTTCACTCCACTGGCTGGGAGAATTACAGGCAGAAGCAGTGCAAGCTCCTCTAGCACAGAACCAGGGGTGGCAGCAGTGCATGTTCACTCCACTGGCTGGGAGAATTACAGGCAGCAGCAGTGCAAGCTCCTCTAGCACAGAACCAGGGGTAGTAGCAGTGCATGTTCACTCCACTGGCAGGGAGGATTACAGGCAGCAGCAGTGCAAGCTCCTCTAGCACAGAACCAGGGGTGGCAGCAGTGCATGTTCACTCCACTGCCTGGTAGGATTACAGGCAGCAGCAGTGAAAGCTGCTGTAGCACAGAACCCAGGGTGGCAGCAGTGCATGTTCACTCCACTGGCTGGGTGCATTACAGGCAGCAGCAGTGCAAGCTCCTCTAGAACAGAACCAGGGGTGGCAGCAGTGCATGTTCACTCCACTGGCTGGGAGCATAACAGGCAGCAGCAGTGCAAGCTCTACTAGCACAGAACCCAGGGTGGCAGCAGGGCATGTTCACTCCACTGGCTGGGTGCATTACAGGCAGCAGCAGCGCAAGCTCCTCTAGCACAGAACCCAGGATGGAAGCAGTGCATGTTCACTCGGCTGGGTGCATTACAGGCAGCAGCAGTGCAAGCTCCTCTAGCACAGAACCAGGGGTGGCAGCAGTGCATGTTCACTCCACTGCCTGGTAGCATTACAGGCAGCAGCAGTGCAAGCTGCTGTAGCACAGAACCCAGGGTGGCAGCAGTGCATGTTCACTCCACTGGCTGGGTCCACTACAGGCAGCGGCAGTGCAAGCTCCTCTAGCACAGAACCAGCGGTAGCAGCAGTGCATGTCCGCTCCACTGGCTGGGAGGATAACAGGCAGCAGCAGTGCAAGCTCCACTAGCACAGAACCCAGGGTGGCAGCAGTGCATGTTCACTCCACTGGCTGGGTCCACTACAGGCAGCAGCAGTGCAAGCTCCTCTAGCACAGAACCAGGGGTAGCAGCAGTGCATGTGTACTCCACTGGCTGGTAGGATTACAGGCAGCAGCAGTGCAAGGGCTCCTCTAGCACAGAACCAAGGGTGGCAGCAGTGCCTGTTCACTCCACTGGCTGGGTGCATTACAGACAGCAGCAGTGCAAGCTCCTCTAGCACAGAAACATGGGTGGCAGCAGTGCATGTTCACTCCAATGGCTGGGAGAATTACAGGCAGCAGCAGTGCAAGCTCCTCTAGCACAGAACCAGGGGTGGCAGCAGTGCATGTTCACTCCACTGGCAGGGAGAATTACAGGCAGCAGCAGTGCAAGCTCCTCAAGCACAGAACCAGGGGTGGCAGTAGTGCATGTTCACTCCACTGCCTGGTAGGAATGCAGGCAGCAGCAGTGCAAGCTCCTCTAGCACAGGACCCAGGGTGGCAGCAGTGCATGTTCACTCCACTGGCTGAGTGCATTACAGGCAGCAGCAGTGCAAGCTCCTCTAGCACAGAACCAGGGGTGGCAGCGGTGCATGTTCGCTCCACTGGCTGGGAGCATAACAGGCAGCAGCAGTGCAAGCTCCTCTAGCACAGAACCCAGGGTGGCAGCAGTGCATGTTCACTCCACTGGCTAGTAGGATTACAGGCAGCAGCAGTGTAAGCTCCTCTAGCACAGAACCCAGGGTGGCAGCAGTGCATGTTCACTCCACAGGCTGGGTGCATTACAGATAGCAGCCGTGCAAGCTCCTCTAGCACAGAACCAGGGGTGGCAGCAGTGCATGTTCACTTCACTGGCTGGGAGGATTACAGGCAGCAGCAGTGCAAGCTCCTCTAGTACAGAACCCAGGGTGGCAGCAGTGCATGTTCATTCCACTGGCTGGGTGCATTACAGACAGCAGCAGTGCAAGCTCCTCTAGCACAGAACCAGGGGTGGCAGCAGTGCATGTTCACTCCACTGGCTGGGAGGATAACAGGCAGCAGCAGTGCATGCTCCTCTAGCACAGAACCAGGGGTGGCAGCAGTGCATGTTCACTCCACTGGCTGGGAGGATTACAGGCAGCAGCAGTGCAAGCTGCTGTAGCACAGAACCAGGGGTGGCAGCAGTGCATGTTCACTCCACTGGCTGGGAGGATTATAGGCAGCAGCAGTGCAAGCTCCTCTAGTACAGAACCCAGGGTGGCAGCAGTGCATGTTTACTCCACTGGCTGGGTCCATTACAGGCAGCAGCAGTGCAAGCTCCTCTAGCACAGAACTAGGGGTCACAGCAGTGCATGTTCATTCCACTGGCTGGTAGGATTACAGGCAGCAGCAATGCAAGCTCCTCTAGCACGGAACCAGGGGTGGCAGCAGTGCATGTTCACTCCACTGGCTAGGTGCATTACAGACAGCAGCAGTGCAAGCTCCTCCAGCACAGATCCAGGGGTGGCAGCAGTGCATGTTCACTCCACTGGCTGGAGGATTACAGGCAGCAGCAGTGCAAGCTCCTCTAGCACAGAACCAGGGGTGGCAGCAGTGCATGTTCACTCCATTGCCTGGTAGGATTACAGGCAGCAGCAGTGCAAGCTCCACTAGCACAGAACCCAGGGTGGCAGCAGTGCATGTTCACTCCACTGGCTGTGTCCATTACAGGCAGCAGCGTGCATGCTCCTCTAGCACAGAACCAGGGGTCGCAGCAGTGCATGTTCATTCCACTGGCTGGTAGGATTACAGGCAGCAGCAATGCAAGCTCCTCTAGCACGGAACCAGGGGTGGCAGCAGTGCATGTTCACTCCACTGGCTGGGTGCATTACAGACAGCAGCAGTGCAATCTCCTCCAGCACAGAACCAGGGGTGGCAGCAGTGCACGTTCACTCCACTGGCTGGGAGGATAACAGGAAGCAGCAGTGCATGCTCCTCTAGCACAGAACCAGGGGTGGCAACAGTGCATGTTCACTCCACTGGCTGGGAGGATTACAGGCAGCAGCAGTGCAAGCTCCTCTAGCACAGAACCAGGGATGACAGCAGTGCATGTTCACTCCACTGCCTGGTAGGATTACAGGCAGCAGCAGTGCAAGCTGCTGTAGCACAGAACCCAGGGTGGCAGCAGTGCATGTTCACTCCACTGGCTGGGTCCACTACAGGCAGCAGCAGTGCAAGCTCCTCTAGCACAGAACCAGGGGTAGCAGCAGTGCATGTCCGCTCCACTGGCTGGGAGGATAACAGGCAGCAGCAGTGCAAGCTCCACTAGCACAGAACCAGGGGTGGCAGCAGTGCATGTTCACTCCACTGCCTGGTAGGATTACAGGCAGCAGCAGTGCAAGCTGCTGTAGCACAGAACCTAGGGTGGCAGCAGTGCATGTTCACTCCACTGCCTGGTAGGATTACAGGCAGCAGCAGTGCAAGCTGCTGTAGCACAGAACCCAGGGTGGCAGCAGTGCATGTTCACTCCACTGGCTGGTTCCATTACAGGCAGCAGCAGTGCAAGCTCCTCTAGCACAAAACCAGGGGTCGCAGCAGTGCATGTTCATTCCACTGGCTGGTAGGATTACAGGCAGCAGCAATGCAAGCTCCTCTAGCACGGAACCAGGGGTGGCAGCAGTGCATGTTCACTCCACTGGCTAGGTGCATTACAGACAGCAGCAGTGCAAGCTCCTCCAGCACAGAACCAGGGGTGGCAGCAGTGCATGTTCACTCCACTGGCTGGAGGATTACAGGCAGCAGCAGTGCAAGCTCCTCTAGCACAGAACCAGGGGTGGCAGCAGTGCATGTTCACTCCATTGCCTGATAGGATTACAGGCAGCAGCAGTGCAAGCTCCACTAGCACAGAACCCAGGGTGGCAGCAGTGCATGTTCAGTCCACTGGCTGTGTCCATTACAGGCAGCAGCGTGCAAGCTCCTCTAGCACAGAACCAGGGGTCGCAGCAGTGCATGTTCATTCCACTGGCTGGTAGGATTACAGGCAGCAGCAATGCAAGCTCCTCTAGCACGGAACCAGGGGTGGCAGCAGTGCATGTTCACTCCACTGGCTGGGTGCATTACAGACAACAGCAGTGCAAGCTCCTCCAGCACAGAACCAGGGGTGACAGCAGTGCACGTTCACTCCACTGGCTGGGAGGATAACAGGCAGCAGCAGTGCATGCTCCTCTAGCACAGAACCAGGGGTGGCAACAGTGCATGTTCACTCCACTGGCTGGGAGGATTACAGGCATCAGCAGTGCAAGCTCCTCTAGCACAGAACCAGGGGTGGCAGCAGTGCATGTTCACTCCACTGCCTGGTAGGATTACAGGCAGCAGCAGTGCAAGCTGCTGTAGCACAGAACCCAGGGTGGCAGCAGTGCATGTTCACTCCACTGGTTGGGTCCATTACAGGCAGCAGCAGTGCAAGCTCCTCTAGCACAGAACCAGGGGTAGCAGCAGTGCATGTCCGCTCCACTGGCTGGGAGGATAACAGGCAGCAGCAGTGCAAGCTCCACTAGCACAGAACCCAGGGTGGCAGCAGTGCATGTTCACTCCACTGGTTAGTAGGATTACAGGCAGCAGCAGTGCAAGCTCCTCTAGCACAGAACCAGGGGTGGCAGCAGTGCATGTTCACTACACTGCCTGGTAGGATTACAGGCAGCAGCAGTGCAAGCTGCTGTAGCACAGAACCTAGGGTGGCAGCAGTGCATGTTCACTCCACTGCCTGGTAGGATTACAGGCAGCAGCAGTGCAAGCTGCTGTAGCACAGAACCCAGGGTGGCAGCAGTGCATGTCCACTCCACTGGCTGGTTCCATTACAGGCAGCAACAGTGCAAGCTCCTCTAGCACAGAACCAGGGGTCGCAGCAGTGCATGTTCATTCCACTGGCTGGTAGGATTACAGGCAGCAGCAATGCAAGCTCCTCTAGCACGGAACCAGGGGTGGCAGCAGTGCATGTTCACTCAACTGGCTGGGAGGATTACAGGCAGCAGCAGTGCAAGCTCCTATAGTACAGAACCAGGGGTGGCAGCAGGGCATGTTCACTCCACAGCCTGGTAGGATTACAGGCAGCAGCAGTGCAAGCTGCTGTAGCACAGAACCCAGGTTGGCAGCAGTGCATGTTCACTCCACTGGCTGGGTCCATTACAGGCAGCAGCAGTGCAAGCTCCTCTAGCACAGAACCAGGGGTAGCAGCAGTGTATGTCCGCTCCACTGGCTGGTAGGATAACAGGCAGCAGCAGTGTAAGCTCCACTAGCACAGAACCCAGGGTGGCAGCAGTGCATGTTCACTCCACTGGCTAGTAGGATTACAGGCAGCAGCAGTGAAAGCTCCTCTGGTACAGAACCCAGCGTGGCAGCAGTGTGTGTTCACTCCACTGGCTGGGTGCATTACAGGCAGTAGCAGTGCATGCTCCTCTAGCAGAGAACCAGGGGTGGCAGCAGTGCATGTTCACTCCACTGGCAGGGAGGATTACAGGCAGCGGCAGTGCAAGTTCCTCTAGCACAGAACCAGGGGTGGCAGCAGTGCATGTTCACTCCACTGCCTGGTAGGATTACAGGCAGCAACAGTGAAAGCTGCTGTAGCACAGAAACCAGGGTGGCAGCAGTGCATGTTCACTCCACTGGCTGGATGCATTACAGGCAGCAGCAGTGCAAGCTCCTCTAGAACAGAACCAGGGGTGGCAGCAGTGCATGTTCACTCCACTGGCTGGGAGCATAACAGGCAGCAGCAGTGCAAGCTCCTCTAGCACAGAACCCAGGGTGGCAGCAGTGCATGTTCACTCCACTGGCTAGTATGATTACAGGCAGCAGCAGTGTAAGCTCCTCTAGCACAGAACCCCGGGTGGCAGCAGTGCATGTTCACTCCACTGGCTGGGTGCATTACAGGCAGCAGCAGCGCAAGCTCCTCTAGCACAGAACCCAGGATGGAAGCAGTGCATGTTCAATCCACTGGCTGGGTGCATTACAGACAGCACCAGTGCAAGCTCCTCTAGCACAGAACCAGGGGTGGCCGCAGTGCATGTTCACTCCACTGGCTGGGAGGATTACAGACAGCAGCAGTGCAAGCTCCTCTAGCACAGAACCCGGGGTGGCAGCAGTGCATGTTCACTCCACTGGCTGGGTGCATTACAGATAGCAGCCGTGCAAGCTCCTCTAGCACAGAACCAGGGGTTGCAGCAGTGCATGTTCACTCCACTGGCTGGGAGGATTACAGGCAGCAGCAATGCAAGCTCCTCTAGCACGGAACCAGGGGTGGCAGCAGTGCATGTTCAGACCACTGGCTGGGTGCATTACAGACAGCAGCAGTGCAAGCTCCTCCAGCACAGAACCAGGGGTGGCAGCAGTGCATGTTCACTCAACTGGCTGGGAGGATTATAGGCAGCAGCATTGCAAGCTCCTCTAGTACAGAACCCAGGGTGGCAGCAGTGCATGTTTACTCCACTGGCTGGGTCCATTACAGGCAGCAGCAGTGCAAGCTCCTCTAGCACAGAACCAGGGGTCACAGCAGTGCCTGTTCATTCCACTGGCTGGTAGGATTACAGGCAGCAGCAATGCAAGCTCCTCTAGCACGGAACCAGGGGTGGCAGCAGTGCATGTTCACTCCACTGGCTAGGTGCATTACAGACAGCAGCAGTGCAAGCTCCTCCAGCACAGAACCAGGGGTGGCAGCAGTGCATGTTCTCTCCACTGGCTGGGAGGATTACAGGCAGCAGCAGTGCAAGCTCCTCTAGCACAGAACCAGGGGTGGCAGCAGTGCATGTTCACTCCACTGGCTGGGTCCATTACAGGCAGCAGCGTGCAAGCTCCTCTAGCACAGAACCAGGGGTCGCAGCAGTGCATGTTAATTCCACTGGCTGGTAGGATTACAGGCAGCAGCAATGCAAGCTCCACTAGCACAGAACCCAGGGTGGCAGCAGTGCATGTTCACTCCACTGGCTGGGTCCATTACAGGCAGCAGCGTGCAAGCTCCTCTAGCACAGAACCAGGGGTCGCAGCAGTGCATGTTAATTCCACTGGCTGGTAGGATTACAGGCAGCAGCAATGCAAGCTCCTCTAGCACGGAACCAGGGGTGGCAGCAGTGCATGTTCACTCCACTGGCTGGGTGCATTACAGACAGCAGAAGTGCAAGCTCCTCCAGCACAGAACCAGGGGTGGCAGCAGTGCACGTTCACTCCACTGGCTGGGAGGATAACGGGCAGCAGCAGTGCATGCTCCTCTAGCACAGAACCAGGCGTGGCAACAGTGCATGTTCACTCCACTGGCTGGGAGGATTACAGGCAGCAGCAGTGCAAGCTCCTCTAGCACAGAACCAGGGGTGGCAGCAGTGCATGTTCACTCCACTGCCTGGTAGGATTACAGGCAGCAGCAGTGCAAGCTGCTGTAGCACAGAACCCAGGGTGGCAGCAGTGCATGTTCACTCCACTGGCTGGGTCCATTACAGGCAGCAGCAGTGCAAGCTCCTCTAGCACAGAACCAGGGGTAGCAGCAGTGCATGTCCGCTCCACTGGCTGGGAGGATAACAGGCAGCAGCAGTGCAAGCTCCACTAGCACAGAACCCAGGGTGGCAGCAGTGCATGTTCACTCCACTGGTTAGTAGGATTACAGGCAGCAGCAGTGCAGGCTCCTCTAGCACAGAACCAGGGGTGGTAGCAGTGCTGTTCACTCCACTGCCTGGTAGGATTACAGGCAGCAGCAGTGCAAGCTGCTGTAGCACAGAACCTAGGGTGGCAGCAGTGCATGTTCACTCCACTGCCTGGTAGGATTACAGGCAGCAGCAGTGCAAGCTGCTGTAGCACAGAACCCAGGGTGGCAGCAGTGCATGTTCACTCCACTGGCTGGTTCCATTACAGGCAGCAGCAGTGCAAGCTCCTCTAGCACAGAACCATGGGTCGCAGCAGTGCATGTTCATTCCACTGGCTGGTAGGATTACAGGCAGCAGCAATGCAAGCTCCTCTAGCACAGAACCAGGGGTGGCAGCAGTGCATGTTCACTCAACTGGCTGGGAGGATTACAGGCAGCAGCAGTGCAAGCTCCTCTAGTACAGAACCAGGGGTGGCAGCAGTGCATGTTCACTCCACAGCCTGGTAGGATTACAGGCAGCAGCAGTGCAAGCTGCTGTAGCACAGAACCCAGGGTGGCAGCAGTGCATGTTCACTCCACTGGCTGGGTCCATTACAGGCAGCAGCAGTGCAAGCTCCTCTAGCACAGAATCAGGGGTAGCAGCAGTGCATGTCCGCTCCACTGGCTGGGAGGATAACAGGGAGCAGCAGTGCATTCTCCACTAGCACAGAACCCAGGGTGGCAGCAGTGCATGTTCACTCCACTGGCTGGGTGCATTACAGGCAGTAGCAGTGCATGCTCCTCTAGCACAGAAACAGGGGTGGCAGCAGTGCATGTTCACTCCACTGGCAGGGAGGATTACAGGCAGCAGCAATGCAAGATCCTCTAGCACGGAACCAACGGGTGGCAGCAGTGCATGTTCAGACCACTGGCTGGGTGCATTACAGACAGCAGCAGTGCAAGCTCCTCCAGCACAGAACTAGGGGTGGCAGCAGTGCATGTTCACTCCACTGGCTGGGAGCATACCAGGCAGCAGCAGTGCAAGCTCCTCTAGCACAGAACCCAGGGTGGCAGCAGTGCATGTTCACTCCACTGGCTAGTATGATTACAGGCAGCAGCAGTGTAAGATCCTCTAGCACAGAACCCAGGATGGAAGCAGTGCATGTTCACTCCACTGGCTCGGTGCATTACAGACAGCAGCACTGCAAGCTCCTCTAGCACAGAACCAGGGGTGGCAGCAGGGCATGTTCACTCCACTGGCTGGGAGGATTACAGGCAGCAGCAGTGCAAGCTCCTCTAGCACTGAACCCGGGGTGGCAGCAGTGCATGTTCACTTCACTGGCTGGGTGCATTACAGATAGCAGCCGTGCAAGCTCCTCTAGCACAGAACCAGGGGTTGCAGCAGTGCATGTTCACTCCACTGGCTGGGAGGATTACAGGCAGCAGCAATGCAAGATCCTCTAGCACGGAACCAACGGGTGGCAGCAGTGCATGTTCAGACCACTGGCTGGGTGCATTACAGACAGCAGCAGTGCAAGCTCCTCCAGCACAGAACTAGGGGTGGCAGCAGTGCATGTTCACTCCACTGGCTGGGAGGATTATAGACAGCAGCAGTGCAAGCTCCTCTAGTACAGAACCCAGGGTGGCAGCAGTGCATGTTTACTCCACTGGCTGGGTCCATTACAGGCAGCAGCAGTGCAAGCTCCTCTAGCACAGAACCAGGGGTCACAGCAGTGCATGTTCATTCCACTGGCTTGTAGGATTACAGGCAGCAGCAATGCAAGCTCCTCTAGCACGGAACCAGGGGTGGCAGCAGTGCATGTTCACGCCACTGGCTAGGTGCATTACAGACAGAAGCAGTGCAAGCTCCTCCAGCACAGAACCAGGGGTGGCAGCAGTGCATGTTCACTCCACTGGCTGGGAGGATTACAGGCAGCAACAGTGCAAGCTCCTCTAGAACAGAACCAGGGGTGGCAGCAGTGCATGTTCACTCCACTGCCTGGTAGGATTACAGGCAGCAGCAGTGCAAGCTCCACTAGCACAGAACCCAGGGTGGCAGCAGTGCATGTTCACTCCACTGGCTGGGTCCATTACAGGCAGCAGCGTGCAAGCTCCTCTAGCACAGAACCAGGGGTCGCAGCAGTGCATGTTCATTCCACTGGCTGGTAGGATTACAGGCAGCAGCAATGCAAGCTCCTCTAGCACGGAACCAGGGGTGGCAGCAGTGCATGTTCACTCCACTGGCTGGGTGCATTACAGACAGCAGAAGTGCAAGCTCCTCCAGCACAGAACCAGGGGTGGCAGCAGTGCACGTTCACTCCACTGGCTGGGAGGATAACAGGCAGCAGCAGTGCATGCTCCTCTAGCACAGAACCAGGGGTGGCAACAGTGCATGTTCACTCCACTGGCTGGGAGGATTACAGGCAGCAGCAGTGCAAGCTCCTCTAGCACAGAACCAGGGGTGGCAGCAGTGCATGTTCACTCCACTGCCTGGTAGGATTACAGGCAGCAGCAGTTCAAGCTCCACTAGCACAGAACCCAGGGTGGCAGCAGTGCATGTTCACTCCACTGGCTGGGTCCATTACAGGCAGCAGCAGTGCAAGCTCCTCTAGCACAGAACCAGGGGTAGCAGCAGTGCATGTCTGCTCCACTGGCTGGGAGGATAACAGGCAGCAGCAGTGCAAGCTCCACTAGCACAGAACCCAGGGTGGCAGCAGTGCATGTTCACTCCACTGGTTAGTAGGATCACAGGCAGCAGCAGTGCAAGCTCCTCTAGCACAGAACCAGGGGTGGCAGCAGTGCATGTTCACTACACTGCCTGGTAGGATTACAGGCAGCAGCAGTGCAAGCTGCTGTAGCACAGAACCTAGGGTGGCAGCAGTGCATGTTCACTCCACTGCCTGGTAGGATTACAGGCAGCAGCAGTGCAAGCTGCTGTAGCACAGAACCCAGGGTGGCAGCAGTGCATGTTCACTCCACTGGCTGGTTCCATTACAGGCAGCAGCAGTGCAAGCTCCTCTAGCACAGAACCAGGGGTCGCAGCAGTGCATGTTCATTCCACTGGCTGGTAGGATTACAGGCAGCAGCAATGCAAGCTCCTCTAGCACGGAACCAGGGGTGGCAGCAGTGCATGTTCACTCCACTGGCTGGGTGCATTACAGACAGCAGAAGTGCAAGCTCCTCCAGCACAGAACCAGGGGTGGCAGCAGTGCATGTTCACTCCACTGGCTTGGAGGATAACAGGCAGCAGCAGTGCATGCTCTTCTAGCACAGAACCAGGGGTAGCAAGCAGTGCATGTTCACTCCACTGGCTGGGAGGATTACAGCCAGCAGCAGTGCAAGCTCCACTAGCACAGAATCAGGGGTGGCAGCGGTGCATGTTCAATCCACTGCCTGGTAGGATTACAGGCAGCAGCAGTGCAAGCTGCTGTAGCACAGAACCCAGGGTGGCAGCAGTGCATGTTCACTCCACTGGCTGGGTCCATTACAGGCAGCAGCAATGCAAGCTCCTCTAGCACAGAACCAGGGGTAGCAGCAGTGCATGTCCGCTCCACTGGCTGGTAGGATAACAGGCAGCAGCAGTGCAAGCTCCACTAGCACAGAACCCAGGGTGGCAGCAGTGCATGTTCACTCCACTGGCTAGTAGGATTACAGGCAGCAGCAGTGAAAGCTCCTCTGGTACAGAACCCAGCGTGGCAGCAGTGTGTGTTCACTCCACTGGCTGGGTGCATTACAGGCAGTAGCAGTGCATGCTCCTCTAGCAGAGAACCAGGGGTGGCAGCAGTGCATGTTCACTCCACTGGCAGAGAGGATTACGGCAGCAGCAGTGCAAGCTCCTCTAGCACAGAACCAGGGGTGGCAGCAGTGCATGTTCACTCCACTGCCTGGTAGGATTACAGGCAGCAACAGTGAAAGCTGCTGTAGCACAGAAACCAGGGTGGCAGCAGTGCATGTTCACTCCACTGGCTGGGAGCATACCAGGCAGCAGCAGTGCAAGCTCCTCTAGCACAGAACCCAGGGTGGCAGCAGTGCATGTTCACTCCACTGGCTAGTATGATTACAGGCAGCAGCAGTGTAAGCTCCTCTAGCACAGAACCCAGGGTGGAAGCAGTGCATGTTCACTCCACTGGCTGGGTGCATTACAGACAGCAGCAGTGCAAGCTCCTCTAGCACAGAACCAGGGGTCGCAGCAGTGCATGTTCATTCCACTGGCTGGTAGGATTACAGGCAGCAGCAATGCAAGCTCCTCTAGCACGGAACCAGGGGTGGCAGCAGTGCATGTTCACTCAACTGGCTGGGAGGATTACAGGCAGCAGCAGTGCAAGCTCCTCTAGTACAGAACCAGGGGTGGCAGCAGTGCATGTTCACTCCACAGCCTGGTAGGATTACAGGCAGCAGCAGTGCAAGCTGCTGTAGCACAGAACCCAGGGTGGCAGCAGTGCATGTTCACTCCACTGGCTGGGTCCATTACAGGCAGCAGCAGTGCAAGCTCCTCTAGCACAGAACCAGGGGTAGCAGCAGTGCATGTCCGCTCCACTGGCTGGGAGGATAACAGGAGGCAGCAGTGCAAGCTCCACTAGCACAGAACCCAGGGTGGCAGCAGTGCATGTTCACTCCACTGGCTAGTAGGATTACAGGCAGCAGCAGTGAAAGCTCCTCTGGTACAGAACCCAGCGTGGCAGCAGTGTGTGTTCACTCCACTGGCTGGGTGCATTACAGGCAGTAGCAGTGCATGCTCCTCTAGCACAGAACCAGGGGTGGCAGCAGTGCATGTTCACTCCACTGGCAGGGAGGATTACAGGCAGCAGCAGTGCAAGCTCCTCTAGCACAGAACCAGGGGTGGCAGAAATGCATGTTCAGTCCACTGCCTGGTAGGATTACAGGCAGCAACAGTGAAAGCTGCTGTAGCACAGAAACCAGGGTGGCAGCAGTGCATGTTCACTCCACTGGCTGGATGCATTACAGGCAGCAGCAGTGCAAGCTCCTCTAGAACAGAACCAGGGGTGGCAGCAGTGCATGTTCACTCCACTGGCTGGGAGCATAACAGGCAGCAGCAGTGCAAGCTCCTCTAGCACAGAACCCAGGGTGGCAGCAGTGCATGTTCACTCCACTGGCTAGTATGATTACAGGCAGCAGCAGTGTAAGCTCCTCTAGCACAGAACCCAGGGTGGCAGCAGTGCATGTTAACTCCACTGGCTGGGTGCATTACAGTCAGCAGCAGTGCAAGCTCCTCTAGCACAGAACCCAGGATGGAAGCAGTGCATGTTCAATCCACTGGCTGGGTGCATTACAGACAGCAGCAGTGCAAGCTCCTCTAGCACAGAACCAGGGGTGGCAGCAGTGCATGTTCACTCCACAGCCTGGTAGGATTACAGGCAGCAGCAGTGCAAGCTGCTGTAGCACAGAACCCAGGGTGGCAGCAGTGCATGTTCACTTCACTGGCTGGGTCCATTACAGGCAGCAGCAATGCAAGATCCTCTAGCACGGAACCAACGGGTGGCAGCAGTGCATGTTCAGACCACTGGCTGGGTGCATTACAGACAGCAGCAGTGCAAGCTCCTCCAGCACAGAACTAGGGGTGGCAGCAGTGCATGTTCACTCCACTGGCTGGGAGGATTATAGGCAGCAGCAGTGCAAGCTCCTCTAGTACAGAACCCAGGGTGGCAGCAGTGCATGTTTACTCCACTGGCTGGGTCCATTACAGGCAGCAGCAGTGCAAGCTCCTCTAGCACAGAACCAGGGGTCACAGCAGTGCATGTTCATTCCACTGGCTGGTAGGATTACAGGCAGCAGCAATGCAAGCTCCTCTAGCACGGAACCAGGGATGGCAGCAGTGCATGTTCACTCCACTGGCTAGGTGCATTACAGACAGAAGCAGTGCAAGCTCCTCCAGCACAGAACCAGGGGTGGCAGCAGTGCATGTTCACTCCACTGGCTGGGAGGATTACAGGCAGCAACAGTGCAAGCTCCTCTAGCACAGAACCAGGGGTGGCAGCAGTGCATGTTCACTCCACTGCCTGGTAGGATTACAGGCAGCAGCAGTGCAAGCTCCACTAGCACATAACCCAGGGTGGCAGCAGTGCATGTTCACTCCACTGGCTGGGTCCATTACAGGCAGCAGCGTGCAAGCTCCTCTAGCACAGAACCAGGGGTCGCAGCAGTGCATGTTCATTCCACTGGCTGGTAGGATTACAGGCAGCAGCAATGCAAGCTCCTCTAGCACGGAACCAGGGGTGGCAGCAGTGCATGTTCACTCCACTGGCTGGGTGCATTACAGACAGCAGAAGTGCAAGCTCCTCCAGCACAGAACCAGGGGTGGCAGCAGTGCACGTTCACTCCACTGGCTTGGAGGATAACAGGCAGCAGCAGTGCATGCTCCTCTAGCACAGAACCAGGGGTGGCAACAGTGCATGTTCACTCCACTGGCTGGGAGGATTACAGGCAGCAGCAGTGCAAGCTCCTCTAGCACAGAACCAGGGGTGGCAGCAGTGCATGTTCACTCCACTGCCTGGTAGGATTACAGGCAGCAGCAGTGCAAGCTCCACTAGCACAGAACCCAGGGTGGCAGCAGTGCATGTTCATTCCACTGGCTGGTAGGATTACAGGCAGCAGCAATGCAAGCTCCTCTAGCACGGAACCAGGGATGGCAGCAGTGCATGTTCACTCCACTGGCTAGGTGCATTACAGACAGAAGCAGTGCACGCTCCTCCAGCACAGAACCAGGGGTGGCAGCAGTGCATGTTCACTCCACTGGCTGGGAGGATTACAGGCAGCAACAGTGCAAGCTCCTCTAGCACAGAACCAGGGGTGGCAGCAGTGCATGTTCACTCCACTGGCTGGGAGCATAACAGGCAGCAGCAGTGCAAGCTCCTCTAGCACAGAACCCAGGGTGGCAGCAGTGCATGTTCACTCCACTGGCTAGTATGATTACAGGGAGCAGCAGTGTAAGCTCCTCTAGCACAGAACCCAGGGTGGCAGCAGTGCATGTTAACTCCACTGGCTGGGTGCATTACAGTCAGCAGCAGTGCAAGCTCCTCTAGCACAGAACCCAGGATGGAAGCAGTGCATGTTCAATCCACTGGCTGGGTGCATTACAGACAGCAGCAGTGCAAGCTCCTCTAGCACAGAACCAGGGGTGGCAGCAGTGCATGTTCACTCCACAGCCTGGTAGGATTACAGGCAGCAGCAGTGCAAGCTGCTGTAGCACAGAACCCAGGGTGGCAGCAGTGCATGTTCACTTCACTGGCTGGGTCCATTACAGGCAGCAGCAATGCAAGATCCTCTAGCACGGAACCAACGGGTGGCAGCAGTGCATGTTCAGACCACTGGCTGGGTGCATTACAGACAGCAGCAGTGCAAGCTCCTCCAGCACAGAACTAGGGGTGGCAGCAGTGCATGTTCACTCCACTGGCTGGGAGGATTATAGGCAGCAGCAGTGCAAGCTCCTCTAGTACAGAACCCAGGGTGGCAGCAGTGCATGTTTACTCCACTGGCTGGGTCCATTACAGGCAGCAGCAGTGCAAGCTCCTCTAGCACAGAACCAGGGGTCACAGCAGTGCATGTTCATTCCACTGGCTGGTAGGATTACAGGCAGCAGCAATGCAAGCTCCTCTAGCACGGAACCAGGGATGGCAGCAGTGCATGTTCACTCCACTGGCTAGGTGCATTACAGACAGAAGCAGTGCAAGCTCCTCCAGCACAGAACCAGGGGTGGCAGCAGTGCATGTTCACTCCACTGGCTGGGAGGATTACAAGCAGCAACAGTGCAAGCTCCTCTAGCACAGAACCAGGGGTGGCAGCAGTGCATGTTCACTCCACTGCCTGGTAGGATTACAGGCAGCAGCAGTGCAAGCTCCACTAGCACATAACCCAGGGTGGCAGCAGTGCATGTTCACTCCACTGGCTGGGTCCATTACAGGCAGCAGCGTGCAAGCTCCTCTAGCACAGAACCAGGGGTCGCAGCAGTGCATGTTCATTCCACTGGCTGGTAGGATTACAGGCAGCAGCAATGCAAGCTCCTCTAGCACGGAACCAGGGGTGGCAGCAGTGCATGTTCACTCCACTGGCTGGGTGCATTACAGACAGCAGAAGTGCAAGCTCCTCCAGCACAGAACCAGGGGTGGCAGCAGTGCACGTTCACTCCACTGGCTGGGAGGATAACAGGCAGCAGCAGTGCATGCTCCTCTAGCACAGAACCAGGGGTGGCAACAGTGCATGTTCACTCCACTGGCTGGGAGGATTACAGGCAGCAGCAGTGCAAGCTCCTCTAGCACAGAACCAGGGGTGGCAGCAGTGCATGTTCACTCCACTGCCTGGTAGGATTACAGGCAGCAGCAGTGCAAGCTCCACTAGCACAGAACCCAGGGTGGCAGCAGTGCATGTTCACTCCACTGGCTGGGTCCATTACAGGCAGCAGCAGTGCAAGCTCCTCTAGCACAGAACCAGGGGTAGCAGCAGTGCATGTCTGCTCCACTGGCTGGGAGGATAACAGGCAGCAGCAGTGCAAGCTCCACTAGCACAGAACCCAGGGTGGCAGCAGTGCATGTTCACTCCACTGGTTAGTAGGATTACAGGCAGCAGCAGTGCAAGCTCCTCTAGCACAGAACCAGGGGTGGCAGCAGTGCATGTTCACTACACTGCCTGGTAGGATTACAGGCAGCAGCAGTGCAAGCTGCTGTAGCACAGAACCCAGGGTGGCAGCAGTGCATGTTCACTCCACTGGCTGGTTCCATTACAGGCAGCAGCAGTGCAAGCTCCTCTAGCACAGAACCAGGGGTCGCAGCAGTGCATGTTCATTCCACTGGCTGGTAGGATTACAGGCAGCAGCAATGCAAGCTCCTCTAGCACGGAATCAGGGGTGGCAGCAGTGCATGTTCACTCCACTGGCTGGGTGCATTACAGACAGCAGAAGTGCAAGCTCCTCCAGCACAGAACCAGGGGTGGCAGCAGTGCACGTTCACTCCACTGGCTGGGAGGATAACAGGCAGCAGCAGTGCATGCTCCTCTAGCACAGAACCAGGGGTGGCAACAGTGCATGTTCACTCCACTGGCTGGGAGGATTACAGGCAGCAGCAGTGCAAGCTCCTCTAGCACAGAACCAGGGGTGGCAGCAGTGCATGTTCACTCCACTGCCTGGTAGGATTACAGGCAGCAGCAGTGCAAGCTCCACTAGCACAGAACCCAGGGTGGCAGCAGTGCATGTTCATTCCACTGGCTGGTAGGATTACAGGCAGCAGCAATGCAAGCTCCTCTAGCACGGAACCAGGGATGGCAGCAGTGCATGTTCACTCCACTGGCTAGGTGCATTACAGACAGAAGCAGTGCAAGCTCCTCCAGCACAGAACCAGGGGTGGCAGCAGTGCATGTTCACTCCACTGGCTGGGAGGATTACAGGCAGCAACAGTGCAAGCTCCTCTAGCACAGAACCAGGGGTGGCAGCAGTGCATGTTCACTCCACTGGCTGGGAGCATAACAGGCAGCAGCAGTGCAAGCTCCTCTAGCACAGAACCCAGGGTGGCAGCAGTGCATGTTCACTCCACTGGCTAGTATGATTACAGGCAGCAGCAGTGTAAGCTCCTCTAGCACAGAACCCAGGGTGGCAGCAGTGCATGTTAACTCCACTGGCTGGGTGCATTACAGTCAGCAGCAGTGCAAGCTCCTCTAGCACAGAACCCAGGATGGAAGCAGTGCATGTTCAATCCACTGGCTGGGTGCATTACAGACAGCAGCAGTGCAAGCTCCTCTAGCACAGAACCAGGGGTGGCAGCAGTGCATGTTCACTCCACAGCCTGGTAGGATTACAGGCAGCAGCAGTGCAAGCTGCTGTAGCACAGAACCCAGGGTGGCAGCAGTGCATGTTCACTTCACTGGCTGGGTCCATTACAGGCAGCAGCAATGCAAGATCCTCTAGCACGGAACCAACGGGTGGCAGCAGTGCATGTTCAGACCACTGGCTGGGTGCATTACAGACAGCAGCAGTGCAAGCTCCTCCAGCACAGAACTAGGGGTGGCAGCAGTGCATGTTCACTCCACTGGCTGGGAGGATTATAGGCAGCAGCAGTGCAAGCTCCTCTAGTACAGAACCGAGGGTGGCAGCAGTGCATGTTTACTCCACTGGCTGGGTCCATTACAGGCAGCAGCAGTGCAAGCTCCTCTAGCACAGAACCAGGGGTCACAGCAGTGCATGTTCATTCCACTGGCGGGTAGGATTACAGGCAGCAGCAATGCAAGCTCCTCTAGCACGGAACCAGGGATGGCAGCAGTGCATGTTCACTCCACTGGCTAGGTGCATTACAGACAGAAGCAGTGCAAGCTCCTCCAGCACAGAACCAGGGGTGGCAGCAGTGCATGTTCACTCCACTGGCTGGGAGGATTACAAGCAGCAACAGTGCAAGCTCCTCTAGCACAGAACCAGGGGTGGCAGCAGTGCATGTTCACTCCACTGCCTGGTAGGATTACAGGCAGCAGCAGTGCAAGCTCCACTAGCACATAACCCAGGGTGGCAGCAGTGCATGTTCACTCCACTGGCTGGGTCCATTACAGGCAGCAGCGTGCAAGCTCCTCTAGCACAGAACCAGGGGTCGCAGCAGTGCATGTTCATTCCACTGGCTGGTAGGATTACAGGCAGCAGCAATGCAAGCTCCTCTAGCACGGAACCAGGGGTGGCAGCAGTGCATGTTCACTCCACTGGCTGGGTGCATTACAGACAGCAGAAGTGCAAGCTCCTCCAGCACAGAACCAGGGGTGGCAGCAGTGCACGTTCACTCCACTGGCTGGGAGGATAACAGGCAGCAGCAGTGCATGCTCCTCTAGCACAGAACCAGGGGTGGCAACAGTGCATGTTCACTCCACTGGCTGGGAGGATTACAGGCAGCAGCAGTGCAAGCTCCTCTAGCACAGAACCAGGGGTGGCAGCAGTGCATGTTCACTCCACTGCCTGGTAGGATTACAGGCAGCAGCAGTGCAAGCTCCACTAGCACAGAACCCAGGGTGGCAGCAGTGCATGTTCACTCCACTGGCTGGGTCCATTACAGGCAGCAGCAGTGCAAGCTCCTCTAGCACAGAACCAGGGGTAGCAGCAGTGCATGTCTGCTCCACTGGCTGGGAGGATAACAGGCAGCAGCAGTGCAAGCTCCACTAGCACAGAACCCAGGGTGGCAGCAGTGCATGTTCACTCCACTGGTTAGTAGGATTACAGGCAGCAGCAGTGCAAGCTCCTCTAGCACAGAACCAGGGGTGGCAGCAGTGCATGTTCACTACACTGCCTTGTAGGATTACAGGCAGCAGCAGTGCAAGCTGCTGTAGCACAGAACCCAGGGTGGCAGCAGTGCATGTTCACTCCACTGGCTGGTTCCATTACAGGCAGCAGCAGTGCAAGCTCCTCTAGCACAGAACCAGGGGTCGCAGCAGTGCATGTTCATTCCACTGGCTGGTAGGATTACAGGCAGCAGCAATGCAAGCTCCTCTAGCACGGAACCAGGGGTGGCAGCAGTGCATGTTCACTCAACTGGCTGGGAGGATTACAGGCAGCAGCAGTGCAAGCTCCTCTAGTACAGAACCAGGGGTGGCAGCAGTGCATGTTCACTCCACTGCCTGGTAGGATTACAGGCAGCAGCAGTGCAAGCTGCTGTAGCACAGAACCCAGGGTGGCAGCAGTGCATGTTCACTCCACTGGCTGGGTCCATTACAGGCAGCAGCAGTGCAAGCTCCTCTAGCACAGAACCAGGGGTAGCAGCAGTGCATGTCCGCTCCACTGGCTGGGAGGATAACAGGCAGCAGCAGTGCAAGCTCCACTAGCACAGAACCCAGGGTGGCAGCAGTGCATGTTCACTCCACTGGCTAGTAGGATTACAGGCAGCAGCAGTGAAAGCTCCTCTGGTACAGAACCCAGCGTGGCAGCAGTGTGTGTTCACTCCACTGGCTGGGTGCATTACAGGCAGTAGCAGTGCATGCTCCTCTAGCACAGAACCAGGGGTGGCAGCAGTGCATGTTCACTCCACTGGCAGGGAGGATTACAGGCAGCAGCAGTGCAAGCTCCTCTAGCACAGAACCAGGGGTGGCAGAAATGCATGTTCAGTCCACTGCCTGGTAGGATTACAGGCAGCAACAGTGAAAGCTGCTGTAGCACAGAAACCAGGGTGGCAGCAGTGCATGTTCACTCCACTGGCTGGATGCATTACAGGCAGCAGCAGTGCAAGCTCCTCTAGAACAGAACCAGGGGTGGCAGCAGTGCATGTTCACTCCACTGGCTGGGAGCATAACAGGCAGCAGCAGTGCAAGCTCCTCTAGCACAGAACCCAGGGTGGCAGCAGTGCATGTTCACTCCACTGGCTAGTATGATTACAGGCAGCAGCAGTGTAAGCTCCTCTAGCACAGAACCCAGGGTGGCAGCAGTGCATGTTAACTCCACTGGCTGGGTGCATTACAGTCAGCAGCAGTGCAAGCTCCTCTAGCACAGAACCCAGGATGGAAGCAGTGCTTTTTCAATCCACTGGCTGGGTGCATTACAGACAGCAGCAGTGCAAGCTCCTCTAGCACAGAACCAGGGGTGGCAGCAGTGCATGTTCACTCCACAGCCTGGTAGGATTACAGGCAGCAGCAGTGCAAGCTGCTGTAGCACAGAACCCAGGGTGGCAGCAGTGCATTTTCACTTCACTGGCTGGGTCCATTACAGGCAGCAGCAATGCAAGATCCTCTAGCACGGAACCAACG
Organism: Ambystoma mexicanum; assembly: GCF_040938575.1. Lineage (NCBI taxonomy): Eukaryota > Metazoa > Chordata > Amphibia > Caudata > Ambystomatidae > Ambystoma > Ambystoma mexicanum. Next base: position 145,499,127 of record NC_090929.1, read on the forward strand.
GGTGGCAGCAGTGCATGTTCAGACCACTGGCTGGGTGCATTACAGACAGCAGCAGTGCAAGCTCCTCCAGCACAGAACTAGGGGTGGCAGCAGTGCATGTTCACTCCACTGGCTGGGAGGATTATAGGCAGCAGCAGTGCAAGCTCCTCTAGTACAGAACCCAGGGTGGCAGCAGTGCATGTTTACTCCACTGGCTGGGTCCATTACAGGCAGCAGCAGTGCAAGCTCCTCTAGCACAGAACCAGGGGTCACAGCAGTGCATGTTCATTCCACTGGCTGGTAGGATTACAGGCAGCAGCAATGCAAGCTCCTCTAGCACGGAACCAGGGGTGGCAGCAGTGCATGTTCACTCCACTGGCTAGGTGCATTACAGACAGAAGCAGTGCAAGCTCCTCCAGCACAGAACCAGGGTTGGCAGCAGTGCATGTTCACTCCACTGGCTGGGTCCATTACAGGCAGCAGCGTGCAAGCTCCTCTAGCACAGAACCAGGGGTCGCAGCAGTGCATGTTCATTCCACTGGCTGGTAGGATTACAGGCAGCAGCAATGCAAGCTCCTCTAGCACGGAACCAGGGGTGGCAGCAGTGCATGTTCACTCCACTGGCTGGGTGCATTACAGACAGCAGAAGTGCAAGCTCCTCCAGCACAGAACCAGGGGTGGCAGCAGTGCACGTTCACTCCACTGGCTGGGAGGATAACAGGCAGCAGCAGTGCATGCTCCTCTAGCACAGAACCAGGGGTGGCAACAGTGCATGTTCACTCCACTGGCTGGGAGGATTACAGGCAGCAGCAGTGCAAGCTCCTCTAGCACAGAACCAGGGGTGGCAGCAGTGCATGTTCACTCCACTGCCTGGTAGGATTACAGGCAGCAGCAGTGCAAGCTCCACTAGCACAGAACCCAGGGTGGCAGCAGTGCATGTTCACTCCACTGGCTGGGTCCATTACAGGCAGCAGCAGTGCAAGCTCCTCTAGCACAGAACCAGGGGTAGCAGCAGTGCATGTCTGCTCCACTGGCTGGGAGGATAACAGGCAGCAGCAGTGCAAGCTCCACTAGCACAGAACCCAGGGTGGCAGCAGTGCATGTTCACTCCACTGGTTAGTAGGATTACAGGCAGCAGCAGTGCAAGCTCCTCTAGCACAGAACCAGGGGTGGCAGCAGTGCATGTTCACTACACTGCCTGGTAGGATTAGAGGCAGCAGCAGTGCAAGCTGCTGTAGCACAGAACCTAGGGTGGCAGCAGTGCATGTTCACTCCACTGCCTGGTAGGATTACAGGCAGCAGCAGTGCAAGCTGCTGTAGCACAGAACCCAGGGTGGCAGCAGTGCATGTTCACTCCACTGGCTGGTTCCATTACAGGCAGCAGCAGTGCAAGCTCCTCTAGCACAGAACCAGGGGTCGCAGCACTGCATGTTCATTCCACTGGCTGGTAGGATTACAGGCAGCAGCAATGCAAGCTCCTCTAGCACGGAACCAGGGGTGGCAGCAGTGCATGTTCACTCCACTGGCTGGGTGCATTACAGACAGCAGAAGAAGTGCAAGCTCCTCCAGCACAGAACCAGGGGTGGCAGCAGTGCATGTTCACTCCACTGGCTTGGAGGATAACAGGCAGCAGCAGTGCATGCTCTTCTAGCACAGAACCAGGGGTGGCAAGCAGTGCATGTTCACTCCACTGGCTGGGAGGATTACAGCCAGCAGCAGTGCAAGCTCCACTAGCACAGAATCAGGGGTGGCAGCGGTGCATGTTCAATCCACTGCCTGGTAGGATTACAGGCAGCAGCAGTGCAAGCTGCTGTAGCACAGAACCCAGGGTGGCAGCAGTGAATGTTCACTCCACTGGCTGGGTCCATTACAGGCAGCAGCAGTGCAAGCTCCTCTAGCACAGAACCAGGGGTAGCAGCAGTGCATGCCCGCTCCACTGGCTGGTAGGATAACAGGCAGCAGCAGTGCAAGCTCCACTAGCACAGAACCCAGGGTGGCAGCAGTGCATGTTCACTCCACTGGCTAGTAGGATTACAGGCAGCAGCAGTGAAAGCTCCTCTGGTACAGAACCCAGCGTGGCAGCAGTGTGTGTTCACTCCACTGGCTGGGTGCATTACAGGCAGTAGCAGTGCATGCTCCTCTAGCAGAGAACCAGGGGTGGCAGCAGTGCATGTTCACTCCACTGGCAGGGAGGATTACAGGCAGCAGCAGTGCAAGCTCCTCTAGCACAGAACCAGGGGTGGCAGCAGTGCATGTTCACTCCACTGCCTGGTAGGATTACAGGCAGCAACAGTGAAAGCTGCTGTAGCACAGAAACCAGGGTGGCAGCAGTGCACGTTCACTCCACTGGCTGGGAGGATAACAGGCAGCAGCAGTGCATGCTCCTCTAGCACAGAACCAGGGGTGGCAACAGTGCATGTTCACTCCACTGGCTGGGAGGATTACAGGCAGCAGCAGTGCAAGCTCCTCTAGCACAGAACCAGGGGTGGCAGCAGTGCATGTTCACTCCACTGCCTGGTAGGATTACAGGCAGCAGCAGTGCAAGCTCCACTAGCACAGAACCCAGGGTGGCAGCAGTGCATGTTCACTCCACTGGCTGGGTCCATTACAGGCAGCAGCAGTGCAAGCTCCTCTAGCACAGAACCAGGGGTAGCAGCAGTGCATGTCTGCTCCACTGGCTGGGAGGATAACAGGCAGCAGCAGTGCAAGCTCCACTAGCACAGAACCCAGGGTGGCAGCAGTGCATGTTCACTCCACTGGTTAGTAGGATTACAGGCAGCAGCAGTGCAAGCTCCTCTAGCACAGAACCAGGGGTGGCAGCAGTGCATGTTCACTACACTGCCTGGTAGGATTAGAGGCAGCAGCAGTGCAAGCTGCTGTAGCACAGAACCTAGGGTGGCAGCAGTGCATGTTCACTCCACTGCCTGGTAGGATTACAGGCAGCAGCAGTGCAAGCTGCTGTAGCACAGAACCCAGGGTGGCAGCAGTGCATGTTCACTCCACTGGCTGGTTCCATTACAGGCAGCAGCAGTGCAAGCTCCTCTAGCACAGAACCAGGGGTCGCAGCACTGCATGTTCATTCCACTGGCTGGTAGGATTACAGGCAGCAGCAATGCAAGCTCCTCTAGCACGGAACCAGGGGTGGCAGCAGTGCATGTTCACTCCACTGGCTGGGTGCATTACAGACAGCAGAAGTGCAAGCTCCTCGAGCACAGAACCAGGGGTGGCAGCAGTGCATGTTCACTCCACTGGCTTGGAGGATAACAGGCAGCAGCAGTGCATGCTCTTCTAGCACAGAACCAGGGGTGGCAAGCAGTGCATGTTCACTCCACTGGCTGGGAGGATTACAGCCAGCAGCAGTGCAAGCTCCACTAGCACAGAATCAGGGGTGGCAGCGGTGCATGTTCAATCCACTGCCTGGTAGGATTACAGGCAGCAGCAGTGCAAGCTGCCGTAGCACAGAACCAGGGGTAGCAGCAGTGCATGTCCGCTCCACTGGCTGGTAGGATAACAGGCAGCAGCAGTGCAAGCTCCACTAGCACAGAACCCAGGGTGGCAGCAGTGCATGTTCACTCCACTGGCTAGTAGGATTACAGGCAGCATCAGTGAAAGCTCCTCTGGTACAGAACCCAGCGTGGCAGCAGTGTGTGTTCACTCCACTGGCTGGGTGCATTACAGGCAGTAGCAGTGCATGCTCCTCTAGCAGAGAACCAGGGGTGGCAGCAGTGCATGTTCACTCCACTGGCAGGGAGGATTACAGGCAGCAGCAGTGCAAGCTCCTCTAGCACAGAACCAGGGGTGGCAGCAGTGCATGTTCACTCCACTGCCTGGTAGGATTACAGGCAGCAACAGTGAAAGCTGCTGTAGCACAGAAACCAGGGTGGCAGCAGTGCATGTTCACTCCACTGGCTGGATGCATTACAGGCAGCAGCAGTGCAAGCTCCTCTAGAACAGAACCAGGGGTGGCAGCAGTGCATGTTCACTCCACTGGCTGGGAGCATACCAGGCAGCAGCAGTGCAAGCTCCTCTAGCACAGAACCCAGGGTGGCAGCAGTGCATGTTCACTCCACTGGCTAGTATGATTACAGGCAGCAGCAGTGTAAGCTCCTCTAGCACAGAACCCAGGATGGAAGCAGTGCATGTTCACTCCACTGGCTGGGTGCATTACAGACAGCAGCACTGCAAGCTCCTCTAGCACAGAACCAGGGGTGGCAGCAGGGCATGTTCACTCCACTGGCTGGGAGGATTACAGGCAGCAGCAGTGCAAGCTCCTCTAGCACTGAACCCGGGGTGGCAGCAGTGCATGTTCACTCCACTGGCTGGGTGCATTACAGATAGCAGCCGTGCAAGCTCCTCCTGCACAGAACCAGGGGTTGCAGCAGTGCATGTTCACTCCACTGGCTGGGAGGATTACAGGCAGCAGCAATGCAAGATCCTCTAGCACGGAACCAACGGGTGGCAGCAGTGCATGTTCAGACCACTGGCTGGGTGCATTACAGACAGCAGCAGTGCAAGCTCCTCCAGCACAGAACTAGGGGTGGCAGCAGTGCATGTTCACTTCACTGGCTGGGAGGATTATAGGCAGCAGCAGTGCAAGCTCCTCTAGTACAGAACCCAGGGTGGCAGCAGTGCATGTTTACTCCACTGGCTGGGTCCATTACAGGCAGCAGCAGTGCAAGCTCCTCTAGCACAGAACCAGGGGTCACAGCAGTGCATGTTCATTCCACTGGCTGGTAGGATTACAGGCAGCAGCAATGCAAGCTCCTCTAGCACGGAACCAGGGGTGGCAGCAGTGCATGTTCACTCCACTGGCTAGGTGCATTACAGACAGAAGCAGTGCAAGCTCCTCCAGCACAGAACCAGGGGTGGCAGCAGTGCATGTTCACTCCACTGGCTGGGAGGATTACAGGCAGCAACAGTGCAAGCTCCTCTAGCACAGAACCAGGGGTGGCAGCAGTGCATGTTCACTCCACTGCCTGGTAGGATTACAGGCAGCAGCAGTGCAAGCTCCACTAGCACAGAACCCAGGGTGGCAGCAGTGCATGTTCACTCCACTGGCTGGGTCCATTACAGGCAGCAGTGTGCAAGCTCCTCTAGCACAGAACCAGGGGTCGCAGCAGTGCATGTTCATTCCACTGGCTGGTAGGATTACAGGCAGCAGCAATGCAAGCTCCTCTAGCACGGAACCAGGGGTGGCAGAAGTGCATGTTCATTCCACTGGCTGGGTGCATTACACACAGCAGAAGTGCAAGCTCCTCCAGCACAGAACCAGGGGTGGCAGCAGTGCACGTTCACTCCACTGGCTGGGAGGATAACAGGCAGCAGCAGTGCATGCTCCTCTAGCACAGAACCAGGGGTGGCAACAGTGCATGTTCACTCCACTGGCTGGGAGGATTACAGGCAGCAGCAGTGCAAGCTCCTCTAGCACAGAACCAGGGGTGGCAGCAGTGCATGTTCACTCCACTGCCTGGTAGGATTACAGGCAGCAGCAGTGCAAGCTCCACTAGCACAGAACCCAGGGTGGCAGCAGTGCATGTTCACTCTACTGGCTGGGTCCATTACAGGCAGCAGCAGTGCAAGCTCCTCTAGCACAGAACCAGGGGTAGCAGCAGTGCATGTCTGCTCCACTGGCTGGGAGGATAACAGGCAGCAGCAGTGCAAGCTCCACTAGCACAGAACCCAGGGTGGCAGCAGTGCATGTTCACTCCACTGGTTAGTAGGATTACAGGCAGCAGCAGTGCAAGCTCCTCTAGCACAAAACCAGGGGTGGCAGCAGTGCATGTTCACTACACTGCCTGGTAGGATTACAGGCAGCAGCAGTGCAAGCTGCTGTAGCACAGAACCTAGGGTGGCAGCAGTGCATGTTCACTCCACTGCCTGGTAGGATTACAGGCAGCAGCAGTGCAAGCTGCTGTAGCACAGAACCCAGGGTGGCAGCAGTGCATGTTCACTCCACTGGCTGGTTCCATTACAGGCAGCAGCAGTGCAAGCTCCTCTAGCACAGAACCAGGGGTCGCAGCAGTGCATGTTCATTCCACTGGCTGGTAGGATTACAGGCAGCAGCAATGCAAGCTCCTCTAGCACGGAACCAGAGTGGCAGCAGTGCATGTTCACTCAACTGGCTGGGAGGATTGCAGGCAGCAGCAGTGCAAGCTCCTCTAGTACAGAACCAGGGGTGGCAGCAGTGCATGTTCACTCCACAGCCTGGTAGGATTACAGGCAGCAGCAGTGCAAGCTGCTGTAGCACAGAACCCAGGGTGGCAGCAGTGCATGTTCACTCCACTGGCTGGGTCCATTACAGGCAGCAGCAGTGCAAGCTCCTCTAGCACAGAACCAGGGGTAGCAGCAGTGCATGTCCGCTCCACTGGCTGGGAGGATAACAGGCAGCAGCAGTGCAAGCTCCACTAGCACAGAACCCAGGGTGGCAGCAGTGCATGTTCACTCCACTGGCTAGTAGGATTACAGGCAGCAGCAGTGAAAGCTCCTCTGGTACAGAACCCAGCGTGGCAGCAGTGTGTGTTCACTCCACTGGCTGGGTGCATTACAGGCAGTAGCAGTGCATGCTCCTCTAGCACAGAACCAGGGGTGGCAGCAGTGCATGTTCACTCCACTGGCAGGGAGGATTACAGGCAGCAGCAGTGCAAGCTCCTCTAGCACAGAACCAGGGCTAGCAGCAATGCATGTTCAGTCCACTGCCTGGTAGGATTACAGGCAGCAGCAGTGCAAGCTCCTCTAGAACAGAACCAGGGGTGGCAGCAGTGCATGTTCACTTCACTGGCTGGGAGCATAACAGGCAGCAGCAGTGCAAGCTCCTCTAGCACAGAACCCAGGGTGGCAGCAGTGCATGTTCACTCCACTGGCTAGTATGATTACAGGCAGCAGCAGTGTAAGCTCCTCTAGCACAGAACCCAGGGTGGCAGCAGTGCATGTTAACTCCACTGGCTGGGTGCATTACAGTCAGCAGCAGTGCAAGCTCCTCTAGCACAGAACCCAGGATGGAAGCAGTGCATGTTCAATACACTGGCTGGGTGCATTACAGACAGCAGCAGTGCAAGCTCCTCTAGCACAGAACCAGGGGTGGCAGCAGTGCATGTTCACTCCACAGCCTGGTAGGATTACAGGCAGCAGCAGTGCAAGCTGCTGTAGCACAGAACCCAGGGTGGCAGCAGTGCATGTTCACTTAACTGGCTGGGTCCATTACAGGCAGCAGCAGTGCAAGCTCCTCTAGCACAGAACCAGGGGTAGCAGCAGTGCATGTCCGCTCCACTGGCTGGGAGGATAACAGGCAGCAGCAGTGCAAGCTCCACTAGCACAGAACCCAGAGTGGCAGCAGTGCATGTTCACTCCACTGGCTAGTAGGATTACAGGCAGCAGCAGTGAAAGCTCCTCTGCTACAGAACCCAGCGTGGCAGCAGTGTGTGTTCACTCCACTGGCTGGGTGCATTACAGGCAGTAGCAGTGCATGCTCCTCTAGCACAGAACCAGGGGTGGCAGCAGTGCATGTTCACTCCACTGGCAGGGAGGATTACAGGCAGCAGCAGTGCAAGCTCCTCTAGCACAGAACCAGGGGTGGCAGCAATGCATGTTCAGTCCACTGCCTGGTAGGATTACAGGCAGCAACAGTGAAAGCTGCTGTAGCACAGAAACCAGGGTGGCAGCAGTGCATGTTCACTCCACTGGCTGGATGCATTACAGGCAGCAGCAGTGCAAGCTCCTCTAGAACAGAACCAGGGGTGGCAGCAGTGCATGTTCACTCCACTGGCTGGGAGCATAACAGGCAGCAGCAGTGCAAGCTCCTCTAGCACAGAACCCAGGGTGGCAGCAGTGCATGTTCACTCCACTGGCTAGTATGATTACAGGCAGCAGCAGTGTAAGCTCCTCTAGCACAGAACCCAGGGTGGCAGCAGTGCATGTTAACTCCACTGGCTGGGTGCATTACAGTCAGCAGCAGTGCAAGCTCCTCTAGCACAGAACCCAGGATGGAAGCAGTGCATGTTCAATCCACTGGCTGGGTGCATTACAGACAGCAGCAGTGCAAGCTCCTCTAGCACAGAACCAGGGGTGGCAGCAGTGCATGTTCACTCCACTGTCTGAGAGGATTACAGGCAGCAGCAGTGCAAGCTCCTCTAGCACAGAACCCGGGGTGGAAGCAGTGCATGTTCACTCCACTGGCTGGGTGCATTACTGATAGCAGCCGTGCAAGCTCCTCTAGCACAGAACCAGGGGTTGCAGCAGTGCATCTTCACTCCACTGGCTGGGAGGATTACAGGCAGCAGCAATGCAAGCTCTTCTAGCACGGAACCAGGGGTGGCAGCAGTGCATGTTCACTCCACTGGCTAGTAGGATTACAGGCAGCAGCAGTGAAAGCTCCTCTGGTACAGAACCCAGCGTGGCAGCAGTTTGTGTTCACTCCACTGGCTGGGTGCATTACAGGCAGTAGCAGTGCATGCTCCTCTAGCACAGAACCAGGGGTGGCAGCAGTGCATGTTCACTCCACTGGCAGGGAGGATTACAGGCAGCAGCAGTGCAAGCTCCTCTAGCACAGAACCAGGGGTGGCAGCAATGCATGTTCAGTCCACTGCCTGGTAGGATTACAGGCAGCAACAGTGAAAGCTGCTGTAGCACAGAAACCAGGGTGGCAGCAGTGCATATTCACTCCACTGGCTGGATGCATTACAGGCAGCAGCAGTGCAAGCTCCTCTAGAACAGAACCAGGGGTGGCAGCAGTGCATGTTCACTCCACTGGCTGGGAGCATAACAGGCAGCAGCAGTGCAAGCTCCTCTAGCACAGAACCCAGGGTGGCAGCAGTGCATGTTCACTCCACTGGCTAGTATGATTACAGGCAGAAGCAGTGTAAGCTCCTCTAGCACAGAACCCAGGGTGGCAGCAGTGCATGTTAACTCCACTGGCTGGGTGCATTACATTCAGCAGCAGTGCAAGCTCCTCTAGCACAGAACCCAGGATGGAAGCAGTGCATGTTCAATCCACTGGCTGGGTGCATTACAGACAGCAGCAGTGCAAGCTCCTCTAGCACAGAACCAGGGGTGGCAGCAGTGCATGTTCACTCCACTGGCTGGGAGGATTACAGGCAGCAGCAGTGCAAGCTCCTCTAGCACAGAACCCGGGGTGGCAGCAGTGCATGTTCACTCCACTGGCTGGGTGCATTACTGATAGCAGCCGTGCAAGCTCCTCTAGCACAGAACCAGGGTTTGCAGCAGTGCATGTTCACTCCACTGGCTGGGAGGATTACAGGCAGCAGCAATGCAAGCTCCTCTAGCACGGAACCAGGGGTGGCAGCAGTGCATGTTCAGACCACTGGCTGGGTGCATTACAGACAGCAGCAGTGCAAGCTCCTCCAGCACAGAACCAGGGGTGGCAGCAGTGCATGTTCACTCCACTGGCTGGAAGGATAACAGGCAGCAGCAGTGCATGCTTCTCTAGCACAGAACCAGGGGTGGCAAGCAGTGCATGTTCACTCCACTGGCTGGGAGGATTACAGCCAGCAGCAGTGCAAGCTCCACTAGCACAGAATCAGGGGTGGCAGCGGTGCATGTTCACTCCACTGCCTGGTAGGATTACAGGCAGCAGCAGTGCAAGCTGCTGTAGCACAGAACCCAGGGTGGCAGCAGTGCATGTTCACTCCACTGGCTGGGTGCATTACAGGCAGCAGCAGCAGCACAAGCTCCTCTAGCACAGAACCCAGGATGGAATCAGGGCATGTTCACTCCACTGGCTGGATGCATTACAGACAGCAGCAGTGCAAGCTCCTCTAGGACAGAACCAGGGGTGGCAGCAATGCATGTTCACTCCACTGGCTGGGAGGAGTACAGGCAGCAGCAGTGCAAGCTCTTCTAGCACAGAACCAAGGGTGGCAACAGTACATGTTCAGACCACTGGCTGGGTGCATTACAGACAGCAGCAGTGCAAGCTCCTCCAGCACAGAACCAGGGGTGGCAGCAGTGCATGTTCACTCCACTGGCTGGGAGGATAACAGGCAGCAGCAGTGCATGCTCCTCTAGCACAGAACCAGGGGTGGCAAGCAGTGCATGTTCACTCCACTGGCTGGGAGGATTACAGCCAGCAGCAGAGCAAGCTCCACTAGCACAGAATCAGGGGTGGCAGCGGTGCATGTTCACTCCACTGCCTGGTAGGATTACAGGCAGCAGCAGTGCAAGCTGCTGTAGCACAGAACCCAGGGTGGCAGCAGTGCATGTTCACTCCACTGGCTGGGTCCATTACAGGCAGCAGCAGTGCAAGCTCCTCTAGCACAGAACCAGGGGTAGCAGCAGTGCATGTTCGCTCCACTGGCTGGGAGGATAACAGGCAGCAGCAGAGCAAGCTCCACTAGCACAGAACCCAGGGTGGCAGCAGTGCATGTTTACTCCACTGGCTGGGTCCATTACAGGCAGCAGCAGTGCAAGCTCCTCTAGCACAGAACCAGGGGTCACAGCAGTGCATGTTCATTCCACTGGCTGGTAGGATTACAGGCAGCAGCAATGCAAGCTCCTCTAGCACGGAACCAGGGGTGGCAGCAGTGCATGTTCACTCCACTGGCTAGGTGCATTACAGACAGAAGCAGTGCAAGATCCTCCAGCACAGAACCAGGGGTGGCAGCAGTGCATGTTCACTCCACTGGCTAGGAGGATTACAGGCAGCAACAGTGCAAGCTCCTCTAGCACAGAACCAGGGGTGGCAGCAGTGCATGTTCACTCCACTGGCTGGGTCCATTACAGGCAGCAGCGTGCAAGCTCCTCTAGCACAGAACCAGGGGTCGCAGCAGTGCATGTTCATTCACTGGCTGGTAGGATTATAGGCAGCAGCAATGCAAGCTCCTCTAGCACGGAACCAGGGGTGGCAGCAGTGCATGTTCACTCCACTGGCTGGGTGCATTACAGACAGCAGAAGTGCAAGCTCCTCCAGCACAGAACCAGGGGTGGCAGCAGTGCAAGTTCACTCCACTGGCTGGGAGGATAACAGGCAGCAGCAGTGCATGCTCCTCTAGCACAGAACCCAGGATGGAAGCAGTGCATGTTCAATCCACTGGCTGGGTGCATTACAGACAGCAGCAGTGCAAGCTCCTCTAGCACAGAACCAGGGGTGGCAGCAGTGCATGTTCACTCCACAGCCTGGTAGGATTACAGGCAGCAGCAGTGCAAGCTGCTGTAGCACAGAACCCAGGGTGGCAGCAGTGCATGTTCACTCCACTGGCTGGGAGCATAACAGGCAGCAGCAGTGCAAGCTCTACTAGCACAGAACCCAGGGTGGCAGCAGGGCATGTTCACTCCACTGGCTGGGTGCATTACAGGCAGCAGCAGTGCAAGCTGCTGTAGCACAGAACCCAGGGTGGCAGCAGTGCATGTTCACTCCACTGGCTGGGTCCACTACAGGCAGCAGCAATGCAAGCTCCTCTAGCACAGAACCAGGGGTAGCAGCAGTGCATGTCCGCTCCACTGGCTGGGAGGATAACAGGCAGCAGCAGTGCAAGCTCCACTAGCACAGAACCCAGGGTGGCAGCAGTGCATGTTCACTCCACTGGCTGGGTCCACTACAGGCAGCAGCAGTGCAAGCTCCTCTAGCACAGAACCAGGGGTAGCAGCAGTGCATGTGTACTCCACTGGCTGGTAGGATTACAGGCAGCAGCAGTGCAAGAGCTCCTCTAGCACAGAACCAAGGGTGGCAGCAGTGCCTGTTCACTCCACTGGCTGGGTGCATTACAGACAGCAGCAGTGCAAGCTCCTCTAGCACAGAAACATGGGTGGCAGCAGTGCATGTTCACTCCAATGGCTGGGAGAATTACAGGCAGCAGCAGTGCAAGCTCCTCTAGCACAGAACCAGGGGTGGCAGCAGTGCATGTTCACTCCACTGGCAGGGAGAATTACAGGCAGCAGCAGTGCAAGCTCCTCAAGCACAGAACCAGGGGTGGCAGTAGGGCATGTTCACTCCACTGCCTGGTAGGAATGCAGGCTGCAGCAGTGCAAGCTCCTCTAGCACAGGACCCAGGGTGGCAGCAGTGCATGTTCACTCCACTGGCTGAGTGCATTACAGGCAGCAGCAGTGCAAGCTCCTCTAGCACAGAACCAGGGGTGGCAGCGGTGCATGTTCGCTCCACTGGCTGGGAGCATAACAGGCAGCAGCAGTGCAAGCTCCTCTAGCACAGAACCCAGGGTGGCAGCAGTGCATGTTCACTCCACTGGCTAGTAGGATTACAGGCAGCAGCAGTGTAAGCTCCTCTAGCACAGAACCCAGGGTGGCAGCAGTGCATGTTCACTCCACAGGCTGGGTGCATTACAGATAGCAGCCGTGCAAGCTCCTCTAGCACAGAACCAGGGGTGGCAGCAGTGCATGTTCACTTCACTGGCTGGGAGGATTACAGGCAGCAGCAGTGCAAGCTCCTCTAGTACAGAACCCAGGGTGGCAGCAGTGCATGTTCACTCCACTGGCTGGGTGCATTACAGACAGCAGCAGTGCAAGCTCCTCTAGCACAGAACCAGGGGTGGCAGCAGTGCATGTTCACTCCACTGGCTGGGAGGATAACAGGCAGCAGCAGTGCATGCTCCTCTAGCACAGAACCAGGGGTGGCAGCAGTGCATGTTCACTCCACTGGCTGGGAGGATTACAGGCAGCAGCAGTGCAAGCTGCTGTAGCACAGAACCAGGGGTGGCAGCAGTGCATGTTCACTCCACTGGCTGGGAGGATTATAGGCAGCAGCAGTGCAAGCTGCTCTAGTACAGAACCCAGGGTGGCAGCAGTGCATGTTTACTCCACTGGCTGGGTCCATTACAGGCAGCAGCAGTGCAAGCTCCTCTAGCACAGAACTAGGGGTCACAGCAGTGCATATTCATTCCACTGGCTGGTAGGATTACAGGCAGCAGCAATGCAAGCTCCTCTAGCACGGAACCAGGGGTGGCAGCAGTGCATGTTCACTCCACTGGCTAGGTGCATTACAGACAGCAGCAGTGCAAGCTCCTCCAGCACAGAACCAGGGGTGGCAGCAGTGCATGTTCAATCCACTGGCTGGAGGATTACAGGCAGCAGCAGTGCAAGCTCCTCAAGCACAGAACCAGGGGTGGCAGCAGTGCATGTTCACTCCATTGCCTGGTAGGATTACAGGCAGCAGCAGTGCAAGCTCCACTAGCACAGAACCCAGGGTGGCAGCAGTGCATGTTCACTCCACTGGCTGTGTCCATTACAGGCAGCAGCGTGCAAGCTCCTCTAGCACAGAACCAGGGGTCGCAGCAGTGCATGTTCATTCCACTGGCTGGTAGGATTACAGGCAGCAGCAATGCAAGCTCCTCTAGCACGGAACCAGGGGTGGCAGCAGTGCATGTTCACTCCACTGGCTGGGTGCATTACAGACAGCAGCAGTGCAATCTCCTCCAGCACAGAACCAGGGGTGGCAGCAGTGCACGTTCACTCCACAGGCTGGGAGGATAACAGGCAGCAGCAGTGCATGCTCCTCCAGCACAGAACCAGGGGTGGCAACAGTGCATGTTCACTCCACTGGCTGGGAGGATTACAGGCAGCAGCAGTGCAAGCTCCTCTAGCACAGAACCAGGGATGGCAGCAGTGCATGTTCACTCCACTGCCTGGTAGGATTACAGGCAGCAGCAGTGCAAGCTGCTGTAGCACAGAACCCAGGGTGGCAGCAGTGCATGTTCACTCCACTGGCTGGGTCCACTGCAGGCAGCAGCAGTGCAAGCTCCTCTAGCACAGAACCAGGGGTAGCAGCAGTGCATGTCCGCTCCCCTGGCTGGGAGGATAACAGGCAGCAGCAGTGCAAGCTCCACTAGCACAGAACCCAGGGTGGCAGCAGTGCATGTTCACTCCACTGGTTAGTAGGATTACAGGCAGCAGCAGTGCAAGCTCCTCTAGCACAGAACCAGGGGTGGCAGCAGTGCATGTTCACTCCACTGCCTGGTAGGATTACAGGCAGCAGCAGTGCAAGCTGCTGTAGCACAGAACCTAGGGTGGCAGCAGTGCATGTTCACTTCACTGCCTGGTAGGATTACAGGCAGCAGCAGTGCAAGCTGCTGTAGCACAGAACCCAGGGTGGCAGCAGTGCATGTTCACTCCACTGGCTGGTTCCATTACAGGCAGCAGCAGTGCAAGCTCCTCTAGCACAAAACCAGGGGTCGCAGCAGTGCATGTTCATTCCACTGGCTGGTAGGATTACAGGCAGCAGCAATGCAAGCTCCTCTAGCACGGAACCAGGGGTGGCAGCAGTGCATGTTCACTCCACTGGCTAGGTGCATTACAGACAGCAGCAGTGCAAGCTCCTCCAGCACAGAACCAGGGGTGGCAGCAGTGCATGTTCACTCCACTGCCTGGTAGGATTACAGGCAGCAGCAGTGCAAGCTGCTGTAGCACAGAACCTAGGGTGGCAGCAGTGCATGTTCACTTCACTGCCTGGTAGGATTACAGGCAGCAGCAGTGCAAGCTGCTGTAGCACAGAACCCAGGGTGGCAGCAGTGCATGTTCACTCCACTGGCTGGTTCCATTACAGGCAGCAGCAGTGCAAGCTCCTCTAGCACAAAACCAGGGGTCGCAGCAGTGCATGTTCATTCCACTGGCTGGTAGGATTACAGGCAGCAGCAATGCAAGCTCCTCTAGCACGGAACCAGGGGTGGCAGCAGTGCATGTTCACTCCACTGGCTAGGTGCATTACAGACAGCAGCAGTGCAAGCTCCTCCAGCACAGAACCAGGGGTGGCAGCAGTGCATGTTCACTCCACTGGCTGGGTGCATTACAGACAGCAGCAGTGCAATCTCCTCCAGCACAGAACCAGGGGTGGCAGCAGTGCACGTTCACTCCACTGGCTGGGAGGATAACAGGCAGCAGCAGTGCATGCTCCTCCAGCACAGAACCAGGGGTGGCAACAGTGCATGTTCACTCCACTGGCTGGGAGGATTACAGGCAGCAGCAGTGCAAGCTCCTCTAGCACAGAACCAGGGATGGCAGCAGTGCATGTTCACTCCACTGCCTGGTAGGATTACAGGCAGCAGCAGTGCAAGCTGCTGTAGCACAGAACCCAGGGTGGCAGCAGTGCATGTTCACTCCACTGGCTGGGTCCACTGCAGGCAGCAGCAGTGCAAGCTCCTCTAGCACAGAACCAGGGGTAGCAGCAGTGCATGTCCGCTCCCCTGGCTGGGAGGATAACAGGCAGCAGCAGTGCAAGCTCCACTAGCACAGAACCCAGGGTGGCAGCAGTGCATGTTCACTCCACTGGTTAGTAGGATTACAGGCAGCAGCAGTGCAAGCTCCTCTAGCACAGAACCAGGGGTGGCAGCAGTGCATGTTCACTCCACTGCCTGGTAGGATTACAGGCAGCAGCAGTGCAAGCTGCTGTAGCACAGAACCTAGGGTGGCAGCAGTGCATGTTCACTTCACTGCCTGGTAGGATTACAGGCAGCAGCAGTGCAAGCTGCTGTAGCACAGAACCCAGGGTGGCAGCAGTGCATGTTCACTCCACTGGCTGGTTCCATTACAGGCAGCAGCAGTGCAAGCTCCTCTAGCACAAAACCAGGGGTCGCAGCAGTGCATGTTCATTCCACTGGCTGGTAGGATTACAGGCAGCAGCAATGCAAGCTCCTCTAGCACGGAACCAGGGGTGGCAGCAGTGCATGTTCACTCCACTGGCTAGGTGCATTACAGACAGCAGCAGTGCAAGCTCCTCCAGCACAGAACCAGGGGTGGCAGCAGTGCATGTTCACTCCACTGGCTGGAGGATTACAGGCAGCAGCAGTGCAAGCTCCTCTAGCACAGAACCAGGGGTGGCAGCAGTGCATGTTCACTCCATTGCCTGGTAGGATTACAGGCAGCAGCAGTGCAAGCTCCACTAGCACAGAACCCAGGGTGGCAGCAGTGCATGTTCAGTCCACTGGCTGTGTCCATTACAGGCAGCAGCGTGCAAGCTCCTTTAGCACAGAACCAGGGGTCGCAGCAGTGCATGTTCATTCCACTGGCTGGTAGGATTACAGGCAGCAGCAATGCAAGCTCCTCTAGCACGGAACCAGGGGTGGCAGCAGTGCATGTTCACTCCACTGGCTGGGTGCATTACAGACAACAGCAGTGCAAGCTCCTCCAGCACAGAACCAGGGGTGACAGCAGTGCACGTTCACTCCACTGGCTGGGAGGATAACAGGCAGCAGCAGTGCATGCTCCTCTAGCACAGAACCAGGGGTGGCAACAGTGCATGTTCACTCCACTGGCTGGGAGGATTACAGGCAGCAGCAGTGCAAGCTCCTCTAGCACAGAACCAGGGGTGGCAGCAGTGCATGTTCACTCCACTGCCTGGTAGGATTACAGGCAGCAGCAGTGCAAGCTGCTGTAGCACAGAACCCAGGGTGGCAGCAGTGCATGTTCACTCCACTGGTTGGGTCCATTACAGGCAGCAGCAGTGCAAGCTCCTCTAGCACAGAACCAGGGGTAGCAGCAGTGCATGTCCGCTCCACTGGCTGGGAGGATAACAGGCAGCAGCAGTGCAAGCTCCACTAGCACAGAACCCAGGGTGGCAGCAGTGCATGTTCACTCCACTGGTTAGTAGGATTACAGGCAGCAGCAGTGCAAGCTCCTCTATCACAGAACCAGGGGTGGCAGCAGTGCATGTTCACTACACTGCCTGGTAGGATTACAGGCAGCAGCAGTGCAAGCTGCTGTAGCACAGAACCTAGGGTGGCAGCAGTGCATGTTCACTCCACTGCCTGGTAGGATTACAGGCAGCAGCAGTGCAAGCTGCTGTAGCACAGAACCCAGGGTGGCAGCAGTGCATGTTCACTCCACTGGCTGGTTCCATTACAGGCAGCAGCAGTGCAAGCTCCTCTAGCACAGAACCAGGGGTCGCAGCAGTGCATGTTCATTCCACTGGCTGTTAGGATTACAGGCAGCAGCAATGCAAGCTCCTCTAGCACGGAACCAGGGGTGGCAGCAGTGCATGTTCACTCAACTGGCTGGGAGGATTACAGGCAGCAGCAGTGCAAGCTCCTATAGTACAGAACCAGGGGTGGCAGCAGGGCATGTTCACTCCACAGCCTGGTAGGATTACAGGCAGCAGCAGTGCAAGCTGCTGTAGCACAGAACCCAGGGTGGCAGCAGTGCATGTTCACTCCACTGGCTGGGTCCATTACAGGCAGCAGCAGTGCAAGCTCCTCTAGCACAGAACCAGGGGTAGCAGCAGTGCATGTCCGCTCCACTGGCTGGTAGGATAACAGGCAGCAGCAGTGTAAGCTCCACTAGCACAGAACCCAGGGTGGCAGCAGTGCATGGTCACTCCACTGGCTAGTAGGATTACAGGCAGCAGCAGTGAAAGCTCCTCTGGTACAGAACCCAGCGTGGCAGCAGTGTGTGTTCACTCCACTGGCTGGGTGCATTACAGGCAGTAGCAGTGCATGCTCCTCTAGCAGAGAACCAGGGGTGGCAGCAGTGCATGTTCACTCCACTGGCTGGGAGGATAACAGGCAGCAGCAGTGCATGCTCCTCTAGCACAGAACCAGGGGTGGCAACAGTGCATGTTCAATCCACTGCCTGGTAGGATTACAGGCAGCAGCAGTGCAAGCTGCTGTAGCACAGAACCCAGGGTGGCAGCAGTGCATGTTCACTCCACTGGCTGGGTCCATTACAGGCAGCAGCAATGCAAGCTCCTCTAGCACAGAACCAGGGGTAGCAGCAGTGCATGTCCGCTCCACTGGCTGGTAGGATAACAGGCAGCAGCAGTGCAAGCTCCACTAGCACAGAACCCAGGGTGGCAGCAGTGCATGTTCACTCCACTGGCTAGTAGGATTACAGGCAGCAGCAGTGAAAGCTCCTCTGGTACAGAACCCAGCGTGGCAGCAGTGTGTGTTCACTCCACTGGCTGGGTGCATTACAGGCAGTAGCAGTGCATGCTCCTCTAGCAGAGAACCAGGGGTGGCAGCAGTGCATGTTCACTCCACTGGCAGAGAGGATTACGGCAGCAGCAGTGCAAGCTCCTCTAGCACAGAACCAGGGGTGGCAGCAGTGCATGTTCACTCCACTGCCTGGTAGGATTACAGGCAGCAACAGTGAAAGCTGCTGTAGCACAGAAACCAGGGTGGCAGCAGTGCATGTTCACTCCACTGGCTGGGAGCATACCAGGCAGCAGCAGTGCAAGCTCCTCTAGCACAGAACCCAGGGTGGCAGCAGTGCATGTTCACTCCACTGGCTAGTATGATTACAGGCAGCAGCAGTGTAAGCTCCTCTAGCACAGAACCCAGGGTGGAAGCAGTGCATGTTCACTCCACTGGCTGGGTGCATTACAGACAGCAGCAGTGCAAGCTCCTCTAGCACAGAACCAGGGGTCGCAGCAGTGCATGTTCATTCCACTGGCTGGTAGGATTACAGGCAGCAGCAATGCAAGCTCCTCTAGCACGGAACCAGGGGTGGCAGCAGTGCATGTTCACTCAACTGGCTGGGAGGATTACAGGCAGCAGCAGTGCAAGCTCCTCTAGTACAGAACCAGGGGTGGCAGCAGTGCATGTTCACTCCACAGCCTGGTAGGATTACAGGCAGCAGCAGTGCAAGCTGCTGTAGCACAGAACCCAGGGTGGCAGCAGTGCATGTTCACTCCACTGGCTGGGTCCATTACAGGCAGCAGCAGTGCAAGCTCCTCTAGCACAGAACCAGGGGTAGCAGCAGTGCATGTCCGCTCCACTGGCTGGGAGGATAACAGGAGGCAGCAGTGCAAGCTCCACTAGCACAGAACCCAGGGTGGCAGCAGTGCATGTTCACTCCACTGGCTAGTAGGATTACAGGCAGCAGCAGTGAAAGCTCCTCTGGTACAGAACCCAGCGTGGCAGCAGTGTGTGTTCACTCCACTGGCTGGGTGCATTACAGGCAGTAGCAGTGCATGCTCCTCTAGCACAGAACCAGGGGTGGCAGCAGTGCATGTTCACTCCACTGGCAGGGAGGATTACAGGCAGCAGCAGTGCAAGCTCCTCTAGCACAGAACCAGGGGTGGCAGAAATGCATGTTCAGTCCACTGCCTGGTAGGATTACAGGCAGCAACAGTGAAAGCTGCTGTAGCACAGAAACCAGGGTGGCAGCAGTGCATGTTCACTCCACTGGCTGGATGCATTACAGGCAGCAGCAGTGCAAGCTCCTCTAGAACAGAACCAGGGGTGGCAGCAGTGCATGTTCACTCCACTGGCTGGGAGCATAACAGGCAGCAGCAGTGCAAGCTCCTCTAGCACAGAACCCAGGGTGGCAGCAGTGCATGTTCACTCCACTGGCTAGTATGATTACAGGCAGCAGCAGTGTAAGCTCCTCTAGCACAGAACCCAGGGTGGCAGCAGTGCATGTTAACTCCACTGGCTGGGTGCATTACAGTCAGCAGCAGTGCAAGCTCCTCTAGCACAGAACCCAGGATGGAAGCAGTGCATGTTCAATCCACTGGCTGGGTGCATTACAGACAGCAGCAGTGCAAGCTCCTCTAGCACAGAACCAGGGGTGGCAGCAGTGCATGTTCACTCCACAGCCTGGTAGGATTACAGGCAGCAGCAGTGCAAGCTGCTGTAGCACAGAACCCAGGGTGGCAGCAGTGCATGTTCACTTCACTGGCTGGGTCCATTACAGGCAGCAGCAATGCAAGATCCTCTAGCACGGAACCAACGGGTGGCAGCAGTGCATGTTCAGACCACTGGCTGGGTGCATTACAGACAGCAGCAGTGCAAGCTCCTCCAGCACAGAACTAGGGGTGGCAGCAGTGCATGTTCACTCCACTGGCTGGGAGGATTATAGGCAGCAGCAGTGCAAGCTCCTCTAGTACAGAACCCAGGGTGGCAGCAGTGCATGTTTACTCCACTGGCTGGGTCCATTACAGGCAGCAGCAGTGCAAGCTCCTCTAGCACAGAACCAGGGGTCACAGCAGTGCATGTTCATTCCACTGGCTGGTAGGATTACAGGCAGCAGCAATGCAAGCTCCTCTAGCACGGAACCAGGGATGGCAGCAGTGCATGTTCACTCCACTGGCTAGGTGCATTACAGACAGAAGCAGTGCAAGCTCCTCCAGCACAGAACCAGGGGTGGCAGCAGTGCATGTTCACTCCACTGGCTGGGAGGATTACAGGCAGCAACAGTGCAAGCTCCTCTAGCACAGAACCAGGGGTGGCAGCAGTGCATGTTCACTCCACTGCCTGGTAGGATTACAGGCAGCAGCAGTGCAAGCTCCACTAGCACATAACCCAGGGTGGCAGCAGTGCATGTTCACTCCACTGGCTGGGTCCATTACAGGCAGCAGCGTGCAAGCTCCTCTAGCACAGAACCAGGGGTCGCAGCAGTGCATGTTCATTCCACTGGCTGGTAGGATTACAGGCAGCAGCAATGCAAGCTCCTCTAGCACGGAACCAGGGGTGGCAGCAGTGCATGTTCACTCCACTGGCTGGGTGCATTACAGACAGCAGAAGTGCAAGCTCCTCCAGCACAGAACCAGGGGTGGCAGCAGTGCACGTTCACTCCACTGGCTTGGAGGATAACAGGCAGCAGCAGTGCATGCTCCTCTAGCACAGAACCAGGGGTGGCAACAGTGCATGTTCACTCCACTGGCTGGGAGGATTACAGGCAGCAGCAGTGCAAGCTCCTCTAGCACAGAACCAGGGGTGGCAGCAGTGCATGTTCACTCCACTGCCTGGTAGGATTACAGGCAGCAGCAGTGCAAGCTCCACTAGCACAGAACCCAGGGTGGCAGCAGTGCATGTTCATTCCACTGGCTGGTAGGATTACAGGCAGCAGCAATGCAAGCTCCTCTAGCACGGAACCAGGGATGGCAGCAGTGCATGTTCACTCCACTGGCTAGGTGCATTACAGACAGAAGCAGTGCACGCTCCTCCAGCACAGAACCAGGGGTGGCAGCAGTGCATGTTCACTCCACTGGCTGGGAGGATTACAGGCAGCAACAGTGCAAGCTCCTCTAGCACAGAACCAGGGGTGGCAGCAGTGCATGTTCACTCCACTGGCTGGGAGCATAACAGGCAGCAGCAGTGCAAGCTCCTCTAGCACAGAACCCAGGGTGGCAGCAGTGCATGTTCACTCCACTGGCTAGTATGATTACAGGCAGCAGCAGTGTAAGCTCCTCTAGTACAGAACCCAGGGTGGCAGCAGTGCATGTTAACTCCACTGGCTGGGTGCATTACAGTCAGCAGCAGTGCAAGCTCCTCTAGCACAGAACCCAGGATGGAAGCAGTGCATGTTCAATCCACTGGCTGGGTGCATTACAGACAGCAGCAGTGCAAGCTCCTCTAGCACAGAACCAGGGGTGGCAGCAGTGCATGTTCACTCCACAGCCTGGTAGGATTACAGGCAGCAGCAGTGCAAGCTGCTGTAGCACAGAACCCAGGGTGGCAGCAGTGCATGTTCACTTCACTGGCTGGGTCCATTACAGGCAGCAGCAATGCAAGATCCTCTAGCACGGAACCAACGGGTGGCAGCAGTGCATGTTCAGACCACTGGCTGGGTGCATTACAGACAGCAGCAGTGCAAGCTCCTCCAGCACAGAACTAGGGGTGGCAGCAGTGCATGTTCACTCCACTGGCTGGGAGGATTATAGGCAGCAGCAGTGCAAGCTCCTCTAGTACAGAACCCAGGGTGGCAGCAGTGCATGTTTACTCCACTGGCTGGGTCCATTACAGGCAGCAGCAGTGCAAGCTCCTCTAGCACAGAACCAGGGGTCACAGCAGTGCATGTTCATTCCACTGGCTGGTAGGATTACAGGCAGCAGCAATGCAAGCTCCTCTAGCACGGAACCAGGGATGGCAGCAGTGCATGTTCACTCCACTGGCTAGGTGCATTACAGACAGAAGCAGTGCAAGCTCCTCCAGCACAGAACCAGGGGTGGCAGCAGTGCATGTTCACTCCACTGGCTGGGAGGATTACAAGCAGCAACAGTGCAAGCTCCTCTAGCACAGAACCAGGGGTGGCAGCAGTGCATGTTCACTCCACTGCCTGGTAGGATTACAGGCAGCAGCAGTGCAAGCTCCACTAGCACATAACCCAGGGTGGCAGCAGTGCATGTTCACTCCACTGGCTGGGTCCATTACAGGCAGCAGCGTGCAAGCTCCTCTAGCACAGAACCAGGGGTCGCAGCAGTGCATGTTCATTCCACTGGCTGGTAGGATTACAGGCAGCAGCAATGCAAGCTCCTCTAGCACGGAACCAGGGGTGGCAGCAGTGCATGTTCACTCCACTGGCTGGGTGCATTACAGACAGCAGAAGTGCAAGCTCCTCCAGCACAGAACCAGGGGTGGCAGCAGTGCACGTTCACTCCACTGGCTGGGAGGATAACAGGCAGCAGCAGTGCATGCTCCTCTAGCACAGAACCAGGGGTGGCAACAGTGCATGTTCACTCCACTGGCTGGGAGGATTACAGGCAGCAGCAGTGCAAGCTCCTCTAGCACAGAACCAGGGGTGGCAGCAGTGCATGTTCACTCCACTGCCTGGTAGGATTACAGGCAGCAGCAGTGCAAGCTCCACTAGCACAGAACCCAGGGTGGCAGCAGTGCATGTTCACTCCACTGGCTGGGTCCATTACAGGCAGCAGCAGTGCAAGCTCCTCTAGCACAGAACCAGGGGTAGCAGCAGTGCATGTCTGCTCCACTGGCTGGGAGGATAACAGGCAGCAGCAGTGCAAGCTCCACTAGCACAGAACCCAGGGTGGCAGCAGTGCATGTTCACTCCACTGGTTAGTAGGATTACAGGCAGCAGCAGTGCAAGCTCCTCTAGCACAGAACCAGGGGTGGCAGCAGTGCATGTTCACTACACTGCCTGGTAGGATTACAGGCAGCAGCAGTGCAAGCTGCTGTAGCACAGAACCCAGGGTGGCAGCAGTGCATGTTCACTCCACTGGCTGGTTCCATTACAGGCAGCAGCAGTGCAAGCTCCTCTAGCACAGAACCAGGGGTCGCAGCAGTGCATGTTCATTCCACTGGCTGGTAGGATTACAGGCAGCAGCAATGCAAGCTCCTCTAGCACGGAACCAGGGGTGGCAGCAGTGCATGTTCACTCCACTGGCTGGGTGCATTACAGACAGCAGAAGTGCAAGCTCCTCCAGCACAGAACCAGGGGTGGCAGCAGTGCACGTTCACTCCACTGGCTGGGAGGATAACAGGCAGCAGCAGTGCATGCTCCTCTAGCACAGAACCAGGGGTGGCAACAGTGCATGTTCACTCCACTGGCTGGGAGGATTACAGGCAGCAGCAGTGCAAGCTCCTCTAGCACAGAACCAGGGGTGGCAGCAGTGCATGTTCACTCCACTGCCTGGTAGGATTACAGGCAGCAGCAGTGCAAGCTCCACTAGCACAGAACCCAGGGTGGCAGCAGTGCATGTTCATTCCACTGGCTGGTAGGATTACAGGCAGCAGCAATGCAAGCTCCTCTAGCACGGAACCAGGGATGGCAGCAGTGCATGTTCACTCCACTGGCTAGGTGCATTACAGACAGAAGCAGTGCAAGCTCCTCCAGCACAGAACCAGGGGTGGCAGCAGTGCATGTTCACTCCACTGGCTGGGAGGATTACAGGCAGCAACAGTGCAAGCTCCTCTAGCACAGAACCAGGGGTGGCAGCAGTGCATGTTCACTCCACTGGCTGGGAGCATAACAGGCAGCAGCAGTGCAAGCTCCTCTAGCACAGAACCCAGGGTGGCAGCAGTGCATGTTCACTCCACTGGCTAGTATGATTACAGGCAGCAGCAGTGTAAGCTCCTCTAGCACAGAACCCAGGGTGGCAGCAGTGCATGTTAACTCCACTGGCTGGGTGCATTACAGTCAGCAGCAGTGCAAGCTCCTCTAGCACAGAACCCAGGATGGAAGCAGTGCATGTTCAATCCACTGGCTGGGTGCATTACAGACAGCAGCAGTGCAAGCTCCTCTAGCACAGAACCAGGGGTGGCAGCAGTGCATGTTCACTCCACAGCCTGGTAGGATTACAGGCAGCAGCAGTGCAAGCTGCTGTAGCACAGAACCCAGGGTGGCAGCAGTGCATGTTCACTTCACTGGCTGGGTCCATTACAGGCAGCAGCAATGCAAGATCCTCTAGCACGGAACCAACGGGTGGCAGCAGTGCATGTTCAGACCACTGGCTGGGTGCATTACAGACAGCAGCAGTGCAAGCTCCTCCAGCACAGAACTAGGGGTGGCAGCAGTGCATGTTCACTCCACTGGCTGGGAGGATTATAGGCAGCAGCAGTGCAAGCTCCTCTAGTACAGAACCCAGGGTGGCAGCAGTGCATGTTTACTCCACTGGCTGGGTCCATTACAGGCAGCAGCAGTGCAAGCTCCTCTAGCACAGAACCAGGGGTCACAGCAGTGCATGTTCATTCCACTGGCGGGTAGGATTACAGGCAGCAGCAATGCAAGCTCCTCTAGCACGGAACCAGGGATGGCAGCAGTGCATGTTCACTCCACTGGCTAGGTGCATTACAGACAGAAGCAGTGCAAGCTCCTCCAGCACAGAACCAGGGGTGGCAGCAGTGCATGTTCACTCCACTGGCTGGGAGGATTACAAGCAGCAACAGTGCAAGCTCCTCTAGCACAGAACCAGGGGTGGCAGCAGTGCATGTTCACTCCACTGCCTGGTAGGATTACAGGCAGCAGCAGTGCAAGCTCCACTAGCACATAACCCAGGGTGGCAGCAGTGCATGTTCACTCCACTGGCTGGGTCCATTACAGGCAGCAGCGTGCAAGCTCCTCTAGCACAGAACCAGGGGTCGCAGCAGTGCATGTTCATTCCACTGGCTGGTAGGATTACAGGCAGCAGCAATGCAAGCTCCTCTAGCACGGAACCAGGGGTGGCAGCAGTGCATGTTCACTCCACTGGCTGGGTGCATTACAGACAGCAGAAGTGCAAGCTCCTCCAGCACAGAACCAGGGGTGGCAGCAGTGCACGTTCACTCCACTGGCTGGGAGGATAACAGGCAGCAGCAGTGCATGCTCCTCTAGCACAGAACCAGGGGTGGCAACAGTGCATGTTCACTCCACTGGCTGGGAGGATTACAGGCAGCAGCAGTGCAAGCTCCTCTAGCACAGAACCAGGGGTGGCAGCAGTGCATGTTCACTCCACTGCCTGGTAGGATTACAGGCAGCAGCAGTGCAAGCTCCACTAGCACAGAACCCAGGGTGGCAGCAGTGCATGTTCACTCCACTGGCTGGGTCCATTACAGGCAGCAGCAGTGCAAGCTCCTCTAGCACAGAACCAGGGGTAGCAGCAGTGCATGTCTGCTCCACTGGCTGGGAGGATAACAGGCAGCAGCAGTGCAAGCTCCACTAGCACAGAACCCAGGGTGGCAGCAGTTCATGTTCACTCCACTGGTTAGTAGGATTACAGGCAGCAGCAGTGCAAGCTCCTCTAGCACAGAACCAGGGGTGGCAGCAGTGCATGTTCACTACACTGCCTGGTAGGATTACAGGCAGCAGCAGTGCAAGCTGCTGTAGCACAGAACCCAGGGTGGCAGCAGTGCATGTTCACTCCACTGGCTGGTTCCATTACAGGCAGCAGCAGTGCAAGCTCCTCTAGCACAGAACCAGGGGTCGCAGCAGTGCATGTTCATTCCACTGGCTGGTAGGATTACAGGCAGCAGCAATGCAAGCTCCTCTAGCACGGAACCAGGGGTGGCAGCAGTGCATGTTCACTCAACTGGCTGGGAGGATTACAGGCAGCAGCAGTGCAAGCTCCTCTAGTACAGAACCAGGGGTGGCAGCAGTGCATGTTCACTCCACTGCCTGGTAGGATTACAGGCAGCAGCAGTGCAAGCTGCTGTAGCACAGAACCCAGGGTGGCAGCAGTGCATGTTCACTCCACTGGCTGGGTCCATTACAGGCAGCAGCAGTGCAAGCTCCTCTAGCACAGAACCAGGGGTAGCAGCAGTGCATGTCCGCTCCACTGGCTGGGAGGATAACAGGCAGCAGCAGTGCAAGCTCCACTAGCACAGAACCCAGGGTGGCAGCAGTGCATGTTCACTCCACTGGCTAGTAGGATTACAGGCAGCAGCAGTGAAAGCTCCTCTGGTACAGAACCCAGCGTGGCAGCAGTGTGTGTTCACTCCACTGGCTGGGTGCATTACAGGCAGTAGCAGTGCATGCTCCTCTAGCACAGAACCAGGGGTGGCAGCAGTGCATGTTCACTCCACTGGCAGGGAGGATTACAGGCAGCAGCAGTGCAAGCTCCTCTAGCACAGAACCAGGGGTGGCAGAAATGCATGTTCAGTCCACTGCCTGGTAGGATTACAGGCAGCAACAGTGAAAGCTGCTGTAGCACAGAAACCAGGGTGGCAGCAGTGCATGTTCACTCCACTGGCTGGATGCATTACAGGCAGCAGCAGTGCAAGCTCCTCTAGAACAGAACCAGGGGTGGCAGCAGTGCATGTTCACTCCACTGGCTGGGAGCATAACAGGCAGCAGCAGTGCAAGCTCCTCTAGCACAGAACCCAGGGTGGCAGCAGTGCATGTTCACTCCACTGGCTAGTATGATTACAGGCAGCAGCAGTGTAAGCTCCTCTAGCACAGAACCCAGGGTGGCAGCAGTGCATGTTAACTCCACTGGCTGGGTGCATTACAGTCAGCAGCAGTGCAAGCTCCTCTAGCACAGAACCCAGGATGGAAGCAGTGCTTTTTCAATCCACTGGCTGGGTGCATTACAGACAGCAGCAGTGCAAGCTCCTCTAGCACAGAACCAGGGGTGGCAGCAGTGCATGTTCACTCCACAGCCTGGTAGGATTACAGGCAGCAGCAGTGCAAGCTGCTGTAGCACAGAACCCAGGGTGGCAGCAGTGCATTTTCACTTCACTGGCTGGGTCCATTACAGGCAGCAGCAATGCAAGATCCTCTAGCACGGAACCAACGGGTGGCAGCAGTGCATGTTCAGACCACTGGCTGGGTGCATTACAGACAGCAGCAGTGCAAGCTCCTCCAGCACAGAACTAGGGGTGGCAGCAGTGCATGTTCACTCCACTGGCTGGGAGGATTATAGGCAGCAGCAGTGCAAGCTCCTCTAGTACAGAACCCAGGGTGGCAGCAGTGCATGTTTACTCCACTGGCTGGGTCCATTACAGGCAGCAGCAGTGCAAGCTCCTCTAGCACAGAACCAGGGGTCACAGCAGTGCATGTTCATTCCACTGGCTGGTAGGATTACAGGCAGCAGCAATGCAAGCTCCTCTAGCACGGAACCAGGGGTGGCAGCAGTGCATGTTCACTCCACTGGCTAGGTGCATTACAGACAGAAGCAGTGCAAGCTCCTCCAGCACAGAACCAGGGTTGGCAGCAGTGCATGTTCACTCCACTGGCTGGGTCCATTACAGGCAGCAGCGTGCAAGCTCCTCTAGCACAGAACCAGGGGTCGCAGCAGTGCATGTTCATTCCACTGGCTGGTAGGATTACAGGCAGCAGCAATGCAAGCTCCTCTAGCACGGAACCAGGGGTGGCAGCAGTGCATGTTCACTCCACTGGCTGGGTGCATTACAGACAGCAGAAGTGCAAGCTCCTCCAGCACAGAACCAGGGGTGGCAGCAGTGCACGTTCACTCCACTGGCTGGGAGGATAACAGGCAGCAGCAGTGCATGCTCCTCTAGCACAGAACCAGGGGTGGCAACAGTGCATGTTCACTCCACTGGCTGGGAGGATTACAGGCAGCAGCAGTGCAAGCTCCTCTAGCACAGAACCAGGGGTGGCAGCAGTGCATGTTCACTCCACTGCCTGGTAGGATTACAGGCAGCAGCAGTGCAAGCTCCACTAGCACAGAACCCAGGGTGGCAGCAGTGCATGTTCACTCCACTGGCTGGGTCCATTACAGGCAGCAGCAGTGCAAGCTCCTCTAGCACAGAACCAGGGGTAGCAGCAGTGCATGTCTGCTCCACTGGCTGGGAGGATAACAGGCAGCAGCAGTGCAAGCTCCACTAGCACAGAACCCAGGGTGGCAGCAGTGCATGTTCACTCCACTGGTTAGTAGGATTACAGGCAGCAGCAGTGCAAGCTCCTCTAGCACAGAACCAGGGGTGGCAGCAGTGCATGTTCACTACACTGCCTGGTAGGATTAGAGGCAGCAGCAGTGCAAGCTGCTGTAGCACAGAACCTAGGGTGGCAGCAGTGCATGTTCACTCCACTGCCTGGTAGGATTACAGGCAGCAGCAGTGCAAGCTGCTGTAGCACAGAACCCAGGGTGGCAGCAGTGCATGTTCACTCCACTGGCTGGTTCCATTACAGGCAGCAGCAGTGCAAGCTCCTCTAGCACAGAACCAGGGGTCGCAGCACTGCATGTTCATTCCACTGGCTGGTAGGATTACAGGCAGCAGCAATGCAAGCTCCTCTAGCACGGAACCAGGGGTGGCAGCAGTGCATGTTCACTCCACTGGCTGGGTGCATTACAGACAGCAGAAGAAGTGCAAGCTCCTCCAGCACAGAACCAGGGGTGGCAGCAGTGCATGTTCACTCCACTGGCTTGGAGGATAACAGGCAGCAGCAGTGCATGCTCTTCTAGCACAGAACCAGGGGTGGCAAGCAGTGCATGTTCACTCCACTGGCTGGGAGGATTACAGCCAGCAGCAGTGCAAGCTCCACTAGCACAGAATCAGGGGTGGCAGCGGTGCATGTTCAATCCACTGCCTGGTAGGATTACAGGCAGCAGCAGTGCAAGCTGCTGTAGCACAGAACCCAGGGTGGCAGCAGTGAATGTTCACTCCACTGGCTGGGTCCATTACAGGCAGCAGCAGTGCAAGCTCCTCTAGCACAGAACCAGGGGTAGCAGCAGTGCATGCCCGCTCCACTGGCTGGTAGGATAACAGGCAGCAGCAGTGAAAGCTCCTCTGGTACAGAACCCAGCGTGGCAGCAGTGTGTGTTCACTCCACTGGCTGGGTGCATTACAGGCAGTAGCAGTGCATGCTCCTCTAGCAGAGAACCAGGGGTGGCAGCAGTGCATGTTCACTCCACTGGCAGGGAGGATTACAGGCAGCAGCAGTGCAAGCTCCTCTAGCACAGAACCAGGGGTGGCAGCAGTGCATGTTCACTCCACTGCCTGGTAGGATTACAGGCAGCAACAGTGAAAGCTGCTGTAGCACAGAAACCAGGGTGGCAGCAGTGCACGTTCACTCCACTGGCTGGGAGGATAACAGGCAGCAGCAGTGCATGCTCCTCTAGCACAGAACCAGGGGTGGCAACAGTGCATGTTCACTCCACTGGCTGGGAGGATTACAGGCAGCAGCAGTGCAAGCTCCTCTAGCACAGAACCAGGGGTGGCAGCAGTGCATGTTCACTCCACTGCCTGGTAGGATTACAGGCAGCAGCAGTGCAAGCTCCACTAGCACAGAACCCAGGGTGGCAGCAGTGCATGTTCACTCCACTGGCTGGGTCCATTACAGGCAGCAGCAGTGCAAGCTCCTCTAGCACAGAACCAGGGGTAGCAGCAGTGCATGTCTGCTCCACTGGCTGGGAGGATAACAGGCAGCAGCAGTGCAAGCTCCACTAGCACAGAACCCAGGGTGGCAGCAGTGCATGTTCACTCCACTGGTTAGTAGGATTACAGGCAGCAGCAGTGCAAGCTCCTCTAGCACAGAACCAGGGGTGGCAGCAGTGCATGTTCACTACACTGCCTGGTAGGATTAGAGGCAGCAGCAGTGCAAGCTGCTGTAGCACAGAACCTAGGGTGGCAGCAGTGCATGTTCACTCCACTGCCTGGTAGGATTACAGGCAGCAGCAGTGCAAGCTGCTGTAGCACAGAACCCAGGGTGGCAGCAGTGCATGTTCACTCCACTGGCTGGTTCCATTACAGGCAGCAGCAGTGCAAGCTCCTCTAGCACAGAACCAGGGGTCGCAGCACTGCATGTTCATTCCACTGGCTGGTAGGATTACAGGCAGCAGCAATGCAAGCTCCTCTAGCACGGAACCAGGGGTGGCAGCAGTGCATGTTCACTCCACTGGCTGGGTGCATTACAGACAGCAGAAGTGCAAGCTCCTCGAGCACAGAACCAGGGGTGGCAGCAGTGCATGTTCACTCCACTGGCTTGGAGGATAACAGGCAGCAGCAGTGCATGCTCTTCTAGCACAGAACCAGGGGTGGCAAGCAGTGCATGTTCACTCCACTGGCTGGGAGGATTACAGCCAGCAGCAGTGCAAGCTCCACTAGCACAGAATCAGGGGTGGCAGCGGTGCATGTTCAATCCACTGCCTGGTAGGATTACAGGCAGCAGCAGTGCAAGCTGCTGTAGCACAGAACCAGGGGTAGCAGCAGTGCATGTCCGCTCCACTGGCTGGTAGGATAACAGGCAGCAGCAGTGCAAGCTCCACTAGCACAGAACCCAGGGTGGCAGCAGTGCATGTTCACTCCACTGGCTAGTAGGATTACAGGCAGCATCAGTGAAAGCTCCTCTGGTACAGAACCCAGCGTGGCAGCAGTGTGTGTTCACTCCACTGGCTGGGTGCATTACAGGCAGTAGCAGTGCATGCTCCTCTAGCAGAGAACCAGGGGTGGCAGCAGTGCATGTTCACTCCACTGGCAGGGAGGATTACAGGCAGCAGCAGTGCAAGCTCCTCTAGCACAGAACCAGGGGTGGCAGCAGTGCATGTTCACTCCACTGCCTGGTAGGATTACAGGCAGCAACAGTGAAAGCTGCTGTAGCACAGAAACCAGGGTGGCAGCAGTGCATGTTCACTCCACTGGCTGGATGCATTACAGGCAGCAGCAGTGCAAGCTCCTCTAGAACAGAACCAGGGGTGGCAGCAGTGCATGTTCACTCCACTGGCTGGGAGCATACCAGGCAGCAGCAGTGCAAGCTCCTCTAGCACAGAACCCAGGGTGGCAGCAGTGCATGTTCACTCCACTGGCTAGTATGATTACAGGCAGCAGCAGTGTAAGCTCCTCTAGCACAGAACCCAGGATGGAAGCAGTGCATGTTCACTCCACTGGCTGGGTGCATTACAGACAGCAGCACTGCAAGCTCCTCTAGCACAGAACCAGGGGTGGCAGCAGGGCATGTTCACTCCACTGGCTGGGAGGATTACAGGCAGCAGCAGTGCAAGCTCCTCTAGCACTGAACCCGGGGTGGCAGCAGTGCATGTTCACTCCACTGGCTGGGTGCATTACAGATAGCAGCCGTGCAAGCTCCTCCTGCACAGAACCAGGGGTTGCAGCAGTGCATGTTCACTCCACTGGCTGGGAGGATTACAGGCAGCAGCAATGCAAGATCCTCTAGCACGGAACCAACGGGTGGCAGCAGTGCATGTTCAGACCACTGGCTGGGTGCATTACAGACAGCAGCAGTGCAAGCTCCTCCAGCACAGAACTAGGGGTGGCAGCAGTGCATGTTCACTTCACTGGCTGGGAGGATTATAGGCAGCAGCAGTGCAAGCTCCTCTAGTACAGAACCCAGGGTGGCAGCAGTGCATGTTTACTCCACTGGCTGGGTCCATTACAGGCAGCAGCAGTGCAAGCTCCTCTAGCACAGAACCAGGGGTCACAGCAGTGCATGTTCATTCCACTGGCTGGTAGGATTACAGGCAGCAGCAATGCAAGCTCCTCTAGCACGGAACCAGGGGTGGCAGCAGTGCATGTTCACTCCACTGGCTAGGTGCATTACAGACAGAAGCAGTGCAAGCTCCTCCAGCACAGAACCAGGGGTGGCAGCAGTGCATGTTCACTCCACTGGCTGGGAGGATTACAGGCAGCAACAGTGCAAGCTCCTCTAGCACAGAACCAGGGGTGGCAGCAGTGCATGTTCACTCCACTGCCTGGTAGGATTACAGGCAGCAGCAGTGCAAGCTCCACTAGCACAGAACCCAGGGTGGCAGCAGTGCATGTTCACTCCACTGGCTGGGTCCATTACAGGCAGCAGTGTGCAAGCTCCTCTAGCACAGAACCAGGGGTCGCAGCAGTGCATGTTCATTCCACTGGCTGGTAGGATTACAGGCAGCAGCAATGCAAGCTCCTCTAGCACGGAACCAGGGGTGGCAGAAGTGCATGTTCATTCCACTGGCTGGGTGCATTACACACAGCAGAAGTGCAAGCTCCTCCAGCACAGAACCAGGGGTGGCAGCAGTGCACGTTCACTCCACTGGCTGGGAGGATAACAGGCAGCAGCAGTGCATGCTCCTCTAGCACAGAACCAGGGGTGGCAACAGTGCATGTTCACTCCACTGGCTGGGAGGATTACAGGCAGCAGCAGTGCAAGCTCCTCTAGCACAGAACCAGGGGTGGCAGCAGTGCATGTTCACTCCACTGCCTGGTAGGATTACAGGCAGCAGCAGTGCAAGCTCCACTAGCACAGAACCCAGGGTGGCAGCAGTGCATGTTCACTCTACTGGCTGGGTCCATTACAGGCAGCAGCAGTGCAAGCTCCTCTAGCACAGAACCAGGGGTAGCAGCAGTGCATGTCTGCTCCACTGGCTGGGAGGATAACAGGCAGCAGCAGTGCAAGCTCCACTAGCACAGAACCCAGGGTGGCAGCAGTGCATGTTCACTCCACTGGTTAGTAGGATTACAGGCAGCAGCAGTGCAAGCTCCTCTAGCACAAAACCAGGGGTGGCAGCAGTGCATGTTCACTACACTGCCTGGTAGGATTACAGGCAGCAGCAGTGCAAGCTGCTGTAGCACAGAACCTAGGGTGGCAGCAGTGCATGTTCACTCCACTGCCTGGTAGGATTACAGGCAGCAGCAGTGCAAGCTGCTGTAGCACAGAACCCAGGGTGGCAGCAGTGCATGTTCACTCCACTGGCTGGTTCCATTACAGGCAGCAGCAGTGCAAGCTCCTCTAGCACAGAACCAGGGGTCGCAGCAGTGCATGTTCATTCCACTGGCTGGTAGGATTACAGGCAGCAGCAATGCAAGCTCCTCTAGCACGGAACCAGAGTGGCAGCAGTGCATGTTCACTCAACTGGCTGGGAGGATTGCAGGCAGCAGCAGTGCAAGCTCCTCTAGTACAGAACCAGGGGTGGCAGCAGTGCATGTTCACTCCACAGCCTGGTAGGATTACAGGCAGCAGCAGTGCAAGCTGCTGTAGCACAGAACCCAGGGTGGCAGCAGTGCATGTTCACTCCACTGGCTGGGTCCATTACAGGCAGCAGCAGTGCAAGCTCCTCTAGCACAGAACCAGGGGTAGCAGCAGTGCATGTCCGCTCCACTGGCTGGGAGGATAACAGGCAGCAGCAGTGCAAGCTCCACTAGCACAGAACCCAGGGTGGCAGCAGTGCATGTTCACTCCACTGGCTAGTAGGATTACAGGCAGCAGCAGTGAAAGCTCCTCTGGTACAGAACCCAGCGTGGCAGCAGTGTGTGTTCACTCCACTGGCTGGGTGCATTACAGGCAGTAGCAGTGCATGCTCCTCTAGCACAGAACCAGGGGTGGCAGCAGTGCATGTTCACTCCACTGGCAGGGAGGATTACAGGCAGCAGCAGTGCAAGCTCCTCTAGCACAGAACCAGGGCTAGCAGCAATGCATGTTCAGTCCACTGCCTGGTAGGATTACAGGCAGCAGCAGTGCAAGCTCCTCTAGAACAGAACCAGGGGTGGCAGCAGTGCATGTTCACTTCACTGGCTGGGAGCATAACAGGCAGCAGCAGTGCAAGCTCCTCTAGCACAGAACCCAGGGTGGCAGCAGTGCATGTTCACTCCACTGGCTAGTATGATTACAGGCAGCAGCAGTGTAAGCTCCTCTAGCACAGAACCCAGGGTGGCAGCAGTGCATGTTAACTCCACTGGCTGGGTGCATTACAGTCAGCAGCAGTGCAAGCTCCTCTAGCACAGAACCCAGGATGGAAGCAGTGCATGTTCAATACACTGGCTGGGTGCATTACAGACAGCAGCAGTGCAAGCTCCTCTAGCACAGAACCAGGGGTGGCAGCAGTGCATGTTCACTCCACAGCCTGGTAGGATTACAGGCAGCAGCAGTGCAAGCTGCTGTAGCACAGAACCCAGGGTGGCAGCAGTGCATGTTCACTTAACTGGCTGGGTCCATTACAGGCAGCAGCAGTGCAAGCTCCTCTAGCACAGAACCAGGGGTAGCAGCAGTGCATGTCCGCTCCACTGGCTGGGAGGATAACAGGCAGCAGCAGTGCAAGCTCCACTAGCACAGAACCCAGAGTGGCAGCAGTGCATGTTCACTCCACTGGCTAGTAGGATTACAGGCAGCAGCAGTGAAAGCTCCTCTGGTACAGAACCCAGCGTGGCAGCAGTGTGTGTTCACTCCACTGGCTGGGTGCATTACAGGCAGTAGCAGTGCATGCTCCTCTAGCACAGAACCAGGGGTGGCAGCAGTGCATGTTCACTCCACTGGCAGGGAGGATTACAGGCAGCAGCAGTGCAAGCTCCTCTAGCACAGAACCAGGGGTGGCAGCAATGCATGTTCAGTCCACTGCCTGGTAGGATTACAGGCAGCAACAGTGAAAGCTGCTGTAGCACAGAAACCAGGGTGGCAGCAGTGCATGTTCACTCCACTGGCTGGATGCATTACAGGCAGCAGCAGTGCAAGCTCCTCTAGAACAGAACCAGGGGTGGCAGCAGTGCATGTTCACTCCACTGGCTGGGAGCATAACAGGCAGCAGCAGTGCAAGCTCCTCTAGCACAGAACCCAGGGTGGCAGCAGTGCATGTTCACTCCACTGGCTAGTATGATTACAGGCAGCAGCAGTGTAAGCTCCTCTAGCACAGAACCCAGGGTGGCAGCAGTGCATGTTAACTCCACTGGCTGGGTGCATTACAGTCAGCAGCAGTGCAAGCTCCTCTAGCACAGAACCCAGGATGGAAGCAGTGCATGTTCAATCCACTGGCTGGGTGCATTACAGACAGCAGCAGTGCAAGCTCCTCTAGCACAGAACCAGGGGTGGC
Organism: Ambystoma mexicanum; assembly: GCF_040938575.1. Classification (NCBI taxonomy): domain Eukaryota; kingdom Metazoa; phylum Chordata; class Amphibia; order Caudata; family Ambystomatidae; genus Ambystoma; species Ambystoma mexicanum. The sequence continues at coordinate 145,533,908 of NC_090929.1, forward strand.
AGCAGTGCATGTTCACTCCACTGTCTGAGAGGATTACAGGCAGCAGCAGTGCAAGCTCCTCTAGCACAGAACCCGGGGTGGAAGCAGTGCATGTTCACTCCACTGGCTGGGTGCATTACTGATAGCAGCCGTGCAAGCTCCTCTAGCACAGAACCAGGGGTTGCAGCAGTGCATCTTCACTCCACTGGCTGGGAGGATTACAGGCAGCAGCAATGCAAGCTCTTCTAGCACGGAACCAGGGGTGGCAGCAGTGCATGTTCACTCCACTGGCTAGTAGGATTACAGGCAGCAGCAGTGAAAGCTCCTCTGGTACAGAACCCAGCGTGGCAGCAGTTTGTGTTCACTCCACTGGCTGGGTGCATTACAGGCAGTAGCAGTGCATGCTCCTCTAGCACAGAACCAGGGGTGGCAGCAGTGCATGTTCACTCCACTGGCAGGGAGGATTACAGGCAGCAGCAGTGCAAGCTCCTCTAGCACAGAACCAGGGGTGGCAGCAATGCATGTTCAGTCCACTGCCTGGTAGGATTACAGGCAGCAACAGTGAAAGCTGCTGTAGCACAGAAACCAGGGTGGCAGCAGTGCATATTCACTCCACTGGCTGGATGCATTACAGGCAGCAGCAGTGCAAGCTCCTCTAGAACAGAACCAGGGGTGGCAGCAGTGCATGTTCACTCCACTGGCTGGGAGCATAACAGGCAGCAGCAGTGCAAGCTCCTCTAGCACAGAACCCAGGGTGGCAGCAGTGCATGTTCACTCCACTGGCTAGTATGATTACAGGCAGAAGCAGTGTAAGCTCCTCTAGCACAGAACCCAGGGTGGCAGCAGTGCATGTTAACTCCACTGGCTGGGTGCATTACATTCAGCAGCAGTGCAAGCTCCTCTAGCACAGAACCCAGGATGGAAGCAGTGCATGTTCAATCCACTGGCTGGGTGCATTACAGACAGCAGCAGTGCAAGCTCCTCTAGCACAGAACCAGGGGTGGCAGCAGTGCATGTTCACTCCACTGGCTGGGAGGATTACAGGCAGCAGCAGTGCAAGCTCCTCTAGCACAGAACCCGGGGTGGCAGCAGTGCATGTTCACTCCACTGGCTGGGTGCATTACTGATAGCAGCCGTGCAAGCTCCTCTAGCACAGAACCAGGGTTTGCAGCAGTGCATGTTCACTCCACTGGCTGGGAGGATTACAGGCAGCAGCAATGCAAGCTCCTCTAGCACGGAACCAGGGGTGGCAGCAGTGCATGTTCAGACCACTGGCTGGGTGCATTACAGACAGCAGCAGTGCAAGCTCCTCCAGCACAGAACCAGGGGTGGCAGCAGTGCATGTTCACTCCACTGGCTGGAAGGATAACAGGCAGCAGCAGTGCATGCTTCTCTAGCACAGAACCAGGGGTGGCAAGCAGTGCATGTTCACTCCACTGGCTGGGAGGATTACAGCCAGCAGCAGTGCAAGCTCCACTAGCACAGAATCAGGGGTGGCAGCGGTGCATGTTCACTCCACTGCCTGGTAGGATTACAGGCAGCAGCAGTGCAAGCTGCTGTAGCACAGAACCCAGGGTGGCAGCAGTGCATGTTCACTCCACTGGCTGGGTGCATTACAGGCAGCAGCAGCAGCACAAGCTCCTCTAGCACAGAACCCAGGATGGAATCAAGGCATGTTCACTCCACTGGCTGGATGCATTACAGACAGCAGCAGTGCAAGCTCCTCTAGGACAGAACCAGGGGTGGCAGCAATGCATGTTCACTCCACTGGCTGGGAGGAGTACAGGCAGCAGCAGTGCAAGCTCTTCTAGCACAGAACCAAGGGTGGCAACAGTACATGTTCAGACCACTGGCTGGGTGCATTACAGACAGCAGCAGTGCAAGCTCCTCCAGCACAGAACCAGGGGTGGCAGCAGTGCATGTTCACTCCACTGGCTGGGAGGATAACAGGCAGCAGCAGTGCATGCTCCTCTAGCACAGAACCAGGGGTGGCAAGCAGTGCATGTTCACTCCACTGGCTGGGAGGATTACAGCCAGCAGCAGAGCAAGCTCCACTAGCACAGAATCAGGGGTGGCAGCGGTGCATGTTCACTCCACTGCCTGGTAGGATTACAGGCAGCAGCAGTGCAAGCTGCTGTAGCACAGAACCCAGGGTGGCAGCAGTGCATGTTCACTCCACTGGCTGGGTCCATTACAGGCAGCAGCAGTGCAAGCTCCTCTAGCACAGAACCAGGGGTAGCAGCAGTGCATGTTCGCTCCACTGGCTGGGAGGATAACAGGCAGCAGCAGAGCAAGCTCCACTAGCACAGAACCCAGGGTGGCAGCAGTGCATGTTTACTCCACTGGCTGGGTCCATTACAGGCAGCAGCAGTGCAAGCTCCTCTAGCACAGAACCAGGGGTCACAGCAGTGCATGTTCATTCCACTGGCTGGTAGGATTACAGGCAGCAGCAATGCAAGCTCCTCTAGCACGGAACCAGGGGTGGCAGCAGTGCATGTTCACTCCACTGGCTAGGTGCATTACAGACAGAAGCAGTGCAAGATCCTCCAGCACAGAACCAGGGGTGGCAGCAGTGCATGTTCACTCCACTGGCTAGGAGGATTACAGGCAGCAACAGTGCAAGCTCCTCTAGCACAGAACCAGGGGTGGCAGCAGTGCATGTTCACTCCACTGGCTGGGTCCATTACAGGCAGCAGCGTGCAAGCTCCTCTAGCACAGAACCAGGGGTCGCAGCAGTGCATGTTCATTCACTGGCTGGTAGGATTATAGGCAGCAGCAATGCAAGCTCCTCTAGCACGGAACCAGGGGTGGCAGCAGTGCATGTTCACTCCACTGGCTGGGTGCATTACAGACAGCAGAAGTGCAAGCTCCTCCAGCACAGAACCAGGGGTGGCAGCAGTGCAAGTTCACTCCACTGGCTGGGAGGATAACAGGCAGCAGCAGTGCATGCTCCTCTAGCACAGAACCCAGGATGGAAGCAGTGCATGTTCAATCCACTGGCTGGGTGCATTACAGACAGCAGCAGTGCAAGCTCCTCTAGCACAGAACCAGGGGTGGCAGCAGTGCATGTTCACTCCACAGCCTGGTAGGATTACAGGCAGCAGCAGTGCAAGCTGCTGTAGCACAGAACCCAGGGTGGCAGCAGTGCATGTTCACTCCACTGGCTGGGAGCATAACAGGCAGCAGCAGTGCAAGCTCTACTAGCACAGAACCCAGGGTGGCAGCAGGGCATGTTCACTCCACTGGCTGGGTGCATTACAGGCAGCAGCAGTGCAAGCTGCTGTAGCACAGAACCCAGGGTGGCAGCAGTGCATGTTCACTCCACTGGCTGGGTCCACTACAGGCAGCAGCAATGCAAGCTCCTCTAGCACAGAACCAGGGGTAGCAGCAGTGCATGTCCGCTCCACTGGCTGGGAGGATAACAGGCAGCAGCAGTGCAAGCTCCACTAGCACAGAACCCAGGGTGGCAGCAGTGCATGTTCACTCCACTGGCTGGGTCCACTACAGGCAGCAGCAGTGCAAGCTCCTCTAGCACAGAACCAGGGGTAGCAGCAGTGCATGTGTACTCCACTGGCTGGTAGGATTACAGGCAGCAGCAGTGCAAGAGCTCCTCTAGCACAGAACCAAGGGTGGCAGCAGTGCCTGTTCACTCCACTGGCTGGGTGCATTACAGACAGCAGCAGTGCAAGCTCCTCTAGCACAGAAACATGGGTGGCAGCAGTGCATGTTCACTCCAATGGCTGGGAGAATTACAGGCAGCAGCAGTGCAAGCTCCTCTAGCACAGAACCAGGGGTGGCAGCAGTGCATGTTCACTCCACTGGCAGGGAGAATTACAGGCAGCAGCAGTGCAAGCTCCTCAAGCACAGAACCAGGGGTGGCAGTAGGGCATGTTCACTCCACTGCCTGGTAGGAATGCAGGCTGCAGCAGTGCAAGCTCCTCTAGCACAGGACCCAGGGTGGCAGCAGTGCATGTTCACTCCACTGGCTGAGTGCATTACAGGCAGCAGCAGTGCAAGCTCCTCTAGCACAGAACCAGGGGTGGCAGCGGTGCATGTTCGCTCCACTGGCTGGGAGCATAACAGGCAGCAGCAGTGCAAGCTCCTCTAGCACAGAACCCAGGGTGGCAGCAGTGCATGTTCACTCCACTGGCTAGTAGGATTACAGGCAGCAGCAGTGTAAGCTCCTCTAGCACAGAACCCAGGGTGGCAGCAGTGCATGTTCACTCCACAGGCTGGGTGCATTACAGATAGCAGCCGTGCAAGCTCCTCTAGCACAGAACCAGGGGTGGCAGCAGTGCATGTTCACTTCACTGGCTGGGAGGATTACAGGCAGCAGCAGTGCAAGCTCCTCTAGTACAGAACCCAGGGTGGCAGCAGTGCATGTTCACTCCACTGGCTGGGTGCATTACAGACAGCAGCAGTGCAAGCTCCTCTAGCACAGAACCAGGGGTGGCAGCAGTGCATGTTCACTCCACTGGCTGGGAGGATAACAGGCAGCAGCAGTGCATGCTCCTCTAGCACAGAACCAGGGGTGGCAGCAGTGCATGTTCACTCCACTGGCTGGGAGGATTACAGGCAGCAGCAGTGCAAGCTGCTGTAGCACAGAACCAGGGGTGGCAGCAGTGCATGTTCACTCCACTGGCTGGGAGGATTATAGGCAGCAGCAGTGCAAGCTGCTCTAGTACAGAACCCAGGGTGGCAGCAGTGCATGTTTACTCCACTGGCTGGGTCCATTACAGGCAGCAGCAGTGCAAGCTCCTCTAGCACAGAACTAGGGGTCACAGCAGTGCATATTCATTCCACTGGCTGGTAGGATTACAGGCAGCAGCAATGCAAGCTCCTCTAGCACGGAACCAGGGGTGGCAGCAGTGCATGTTCACTCCACTGGCTAGGTGCATTACAGACAGCAGCAGTGCAAGCTCCTCCAGCACAGAACCAGGGGTGGCAGCAGTGCATGTTCAATCCACTGGCTGGAGGATTACAGGCAGCAGCAGTGCAAGCTCCTCAAGCACAGAACCAGGGGTGGCAGCAGTGCATGTTCACTCCATTGCCTGGTAGGATTACAGGCAGCAGCAGTGCAAGCTCCACTAGCACAGAACCCAGGGTGGCAGCAGTGCATGTTCACTCCACTGGCTGTGTCCATTACAGGCAGCAGCGTGCAAGCTCCTCTAGCACAGAACCAGGGGTCGCAGCAGTGCATGTTCATTCCACTGGCTGGTAGGATTACAGGCAGCAGCAATGCAAGCTCCTCTAGCACGGAACCAGGGGTGGCAGCAGTGCATGTTCACTCCACTGGCTGGGTGCATTACAGACAGCAGCAGTGCAATCTCCTCCAGCACAGAACCAGGGGTGGCAGCAGTGCACGTTCACTCCACAGGCTGGGAGGATAACAGGCAGCAGCAGTGCATGCTCCTCCAGCACAGAACCAGGGGTGGCAACAGTGCATGTTCACTCCACTGGCTGGGAGGATTACAGGCAGCAGCAGTGCAAGCTCCTCTAGCACAGAACCAGGGATGGCAGCAGTGCATGTTCACTCCACTGCCTGGTAGGATTACAGGCAGCAGCAGTGCAAGCTGCTGTAGCACAGAACCCAGGGTGGCAGCAGTGCATGTTCACTCCACTGGCTGGGTCCACTGCAGGCAGCAGCAGTGCAAGCTCCTCTAGCACAGAACCAGGGGTAGCAGCAGTGCATGTCCGCTCCCCTGGCTGGGAGGATAACAGGCAGCAGCAGTGCAAGCTCCACTAGCACAGAACCCAGGGTGGCAGCAGTGCATGTTCACTCCACTGGTTAGTAGGATTACAGGCAGCAGCAGTGCAAGCTCCTCTAGCACAGAACCAGGGGTGGCAGCAGTGCATGTTCACTCCACTGCCTGGTAGGATTACAGGCAGCAGCAGTGCAAGCTGCTGTAGCACAGAACCTAGGGTGGCAGCAGTGCATGTTCACTTCACTGCCTGGTAGGATTACAGGCAGCAGCAGTGCAAGCTGCTGTAGCACAGAACCCAGGGTGGCAGCAGTGCATGTTCACTCCACTGGCTGGTTCCATTACAGGCAGCAGCAGTGCAAGCTCCTCTAGCACAAAACCAGGGGTCGCAGCAGTGCATGTTCATTCCACTGGCTGGTAGGATTACAGGCAGCAGCAATGCAAGCTCCTCTAGCACGGAACCAGGGGTGGCAGCAGTGCATGTTCACTCCACTGGCTAGGTGCATTACAGACAGCAGCAGTGCAAGCTCCTCCAGCACAGAACCAGGGGTGGCAGCAGTGCATGTTCACTCCACTGCCTGGTAGGATTACAGGCAGCAGCAGTGCAAGCTGCTGTAGCACAGAACCTAGGGTGGCAGCAGTGCATGTTCACTTCACTGCCTGGTAGGATTACAGGCAGCAGCAGTGCAAGCTGCTGTAGCACAGAACCCAGGGTGGCAGCAGTGCATGTTCACTCCACTGGCTGGTTCCATTACAGGCAGCAGCAGTGCAAGCTCCTCTAGCACAAAACCAGGGGTCGCAGCAGTGCATGTTCATTCCACTGGCTGGTAGGATTACAGGCAGCAGCAATGCAAGCTCCTCTAGCACGGAACCAGGGGTGGCAGCAGTGCATGTTCACTCCACTGGCTAGGTGCATTACAGACAGCAGCAGTGCAAGCTCCTCCAGCACAGAACCAGGGGTGGCAGCAGTGCATGTTCACTCCACTGGCTGGGTGCATTACAGACAGCAGCAGTGCAATCTCCTCCAGCACAGAACCAGGGGTGGCAGCAGTGCACGTTCACTCCACTGGCTGGGAGGATAACAGGCAGCAGCAGTGCATGCTCCTCCAGCACAGAACCAGGGGTGGCAACAGTGCATGTTCACTCCACTGGCTGGGAGGATTACAGGCAGCAGCAGTGCAAGCTCCTCTAGCACAGAACCAGGGATGACAGCAGTGCATGTTCACTCCACTGCCTGGTAGGATTACAGGCAGCAGCAGTGCAAGCTGCTGTAGCACAGAACCCAGGGTGGCAGCAGTGCATGTTCACTCCACTGGCTGGGTCCACTGCAGGCAGCAGCAGTGCAAGCTCCTCTAGCACAGAACCAGGGGTAGCAGCAGTGCATGTCCGCTCCCCTGGCTGGGAGGATAACAGGCAGCAGCAGTGCAAGCTCCACTAGCACAGAACCCAGGGTGGCAGCAGTGCATGTTCACTCCACTGGTTAGTAGGATTACAGGCAGCAGCAGTGCAAGCTCCTCTAGCACAGAACCAGGGGTGGCAGCAGTGCATGTTCACTCCACTGCCTGGTAGGATTACAGGCAGCAGCAGTGCAAGCTGCTGTAGCACAGAACCTAGGGTGGCAGCAGTGCATGTTCACTTCACTGCCTGGTAGGATTACAGGCAGCAGCAGTGCAAGCTGCTGTAGCACAGAACCCAGGGTGGCAGCAGTGCATGTTCACTCCACTGGCTGGTTCCATTACAGGCAGCAGCAGTGCAAGCTCCTCTAGCACAAAACCAGGGGTCGCAGCAGTGCATGTTCATTCCACTGGCTGGTAGGATTACAGGCAGCAGCAATGCAAGCTCCTCTAGCACGGAACCAGGGGTGGCAGCAGTGCATGTTCACTCCACTGGCTAGGTGCATTACAGACAGCAGCAGTGCAAGCTCCTCCAGCACAGAACCAGGGGTGGCAGCAGTGCATGTTCACTCCACTGGCTGGAGGATTACAGGCAGCAGCAGTGCAAGCTCCTCTAGCACAGAACCAGGGGTGGCAGCAGTGCATGTTCACTCCACTGGCTGGTTCCATTACAGGCAGCAGCAGTGCAAGCTCCTCTAGCACAAAACCAGGGGTCGCAGCAGTGCATGTTCATTCCACTGGCTGGTAGGATTACAGGCAGCAGCAATGCAAGCTCCTCTAGCACGGAACCAGGGGTGGCAGCAGTGCATGTTCACTCCACTGGCTAGGTGCATTACAGACAGCAGCAGTGCAAGCTCCTCCAGCACAGAACCAGGGGTGGCAGCAGTGCATGTTCACTCCACTGCCTGGTAGGATTACAGGCAGCAGCAGTGCAAGCTGCTGTAGCACAGAACCTAGGGTGGCAGCAGTGCATGTTCACTTCACTGCCTGGTAGGATTACAGGCAGCAGCAGTGCAAGCTGCTGTAGCACAGAACCCAGGGTGGCAGCAGTGCATGTTCACTCCACTGGCTGGTTCCATTACAGGCAGCAGCAGTGCAAGCTCCTCTAGCACAAAACCAGGGGTCGCAGCAGTGCATGTTCATTCCACTGGCTGGTAGGATTACAGGCAGCAGCAATGCAAGCTCCTCTAGCACGGAACCAGGGGTGGCAGCAGTGCATGTTCACTCCACTGGCTAGGTGCATTACAGACAGCAGCAGTGCAAGCTCCTCCAGCACAGAACCAGGGGTGGCAGCAGTGCATGTTCACTCCACTGGCTGGGTGCATTACAGACAGCAGCAGTGCAATCTCCTCCAGCACAGAACCAGGGGTGGCAGCAGTGCACGTTCACTCCACTGGCTGGGAGGATAACAGGCAGCAGCAGTGCATGCTCCTCCAGCACAGAACCAGGGGTGGCAACAGTGCATGTTCACTCCACTGGCTGGGAGGATTACAGGCAGCAGCAGTGCAAGCTCCTCTAGCACAGAACCAGGGATGACAGCAGTGCATGTTCACTCCACTGCCTGGTAGGATTACAGGCAGCAGCAGTGCAAGCTGCTGTAGCACAGAACCCAGGGTGGCAGCAGTGCATGTTCACTCCACTGGCTGGGTCCACTGCAGGCAGCAGCAGTGCAAGCTCCTCTAGCACAGAACCAGGGGTAGCAGCAGTGCATGTCCGCTCCCCTGGCTGGGAGGATAACAGGCAGCAGCAGTGCAAGCTCCACTAGCACAGAACCCAGGGTGGCAGCAGTGCATGTTCACTCCACTGGTTAGTAGGATTACAGGCAGCAGCAGTGCAAGCTCCTCTAGCACAGAACCAGGGGTGGCAGCAGTGCATGTTCACTCCACTGCCTGGTAGGATTACAGGCAGCAGCAGTGCAAGCTGCTGTAGCACAGAACCTAGGGTGGCAGCAGTGCATGTTCACTTCACTGCCTGGTAGGATTACAGGCAGCAGCAGTGCAAGCTGCTGTAGCACAGAACCCAGGGTGGCAGCAGTGCATGTTCACTCCACTGGCTGGTTCCATTACAGGCAGCAGCAGTGCAAGCTCCTCTAGCACAAAACCAGGGGTCGCAGCAGTGCATGTTCATTCCACTGGCTGGTAGGATTACAGGCAGCAGCAATGCAAGCTCCTCTAGCACGGAACCAGGGGTGGCAGCAGTGCATGTTCACTCCACTGGCTAGGTGCATTACAGACAGCAGCAGTGCAAGCTCCTCCAGCACAGAACCAGGGGTGGCAGCAGTGCATGTTCACTCCACTGGCTGGAGGATTACAGGCAGCAGCAGTGCAAGCTCCTCTAGCACAGAACCAGGGGTGGCAGCAGTGCATGTTCACTCCATTGCCTGGTAGGATTACAGGCAGCAGCAGTGCAAGCTCCACTAGCACAGAACCCAGGGTGGCAGCAGTGCATGTTCAGTCCACTGGCTGTGTCCATTACAGGCAGCAGCGTGCAAGCTCCTTTAGCACAGAACCAGGGGTCGCAGCAGTGCATGTTCATTCCACTGGCTGGTAGGATTACAGGCAGCAGCAATGCAAGCTCCTCTAGCACGGAACCAGGGGTGGCAGCAGTGCATGTTCACTCCACTGGCTGGGTGCATTACAGACAACAGCAGTGCAAGCTCCTCCAGCACAGAACCAGGGGTGACAGCAGTGCACGTTCACTCCACTGGCTGGGAGGATAACAGGCAGCAGCAGTGCATGCTCCTCTAGCACAGAACCAGGGGTGGCAACAGTGCATGTTCACTCCACTGGCTGGGAGGATTACAGGCAGCAGCAGTGCAAGCTCCTCTAGCACAGAACCAGGGGTGGCAGCAGTGCATGTTCACTCCACTGCCTGGTAGGATTACAGGCAGCAGCAGTGCAAGCTGCTGTAGCACAGAACCCAGGGTGGCAGCAGTGCATGTTCACTCCACTGGTTGGGTCCATTACAGGCAGCAGCAGTGCAAGCTCCTCTAGCACAGAACCAGGGGTAGCAGCAGTGCATGTCCGCTCCACTGGCTGGGAGGATAACAGGCAGCAGCAGTGCAAGCTCCACTAGCACAGAACCCAGGGTGGCAGCAGTGCATGTTCACTCCACTGGTTAGTAGGATTACAGGCAGCAGCAGTGCAAGCTCCTCTATCACAGAACCAGGGGTGGCAGCAGTGCATGTTCACTACACTGCCTGGTAGGATTACAGGCAGCAGCAGTGCAAGCTGCTGTAGCACAGAACCTAGGGTGGCAGCAGTGCATGTTCACTCCACTGCCTGGTAGGATTACAGGCAGCAGCAGTGCAAGCTGCTGTAGCACAGAACCCAGGGTGGCAGCAGTGCATGTTCACTCCACTGGCTGGTTCCATTACAGGCAGCAGCAGTGCAAGCTCCTCTAGCACAGAACCAGGGGTCGCAGCAGTGCATGTTCATTCCACTGGCTGTTAGGATTACAGGCAGCAGCAATGCAAGCTCCTCTAGCACGGAACCAGGGGTGGCAGCAGTGCATGTTCACTCAACTGGCTGGGAGGATTACAGGCAGCAGCAGTGCAAGCTCCTATAGTACAGAACCAGGGGTGGCAGCAGGGCATGTTCACTCCACAGCCTGGTAGGATTACAGGCAGCAGCAGTGCAAGCTGCTGTAGCACAGAACCCAGGGTGGCAGCAGTGCATGTTCACTCCACTGGCTGGGTCCATTACAGGCAGCAGCAGTGCAAGCTCCTCTAGCACAGAACCAGGGGTAGCAGCAGTGCATGTCCGCTCCACTGGCTGGTAGGATAACAGGCAGCAGCAGTGTAAGCTCCACTAGCACAGAACCCAGGGTGGCAGCAGTGCATGGTCACTCCACTGGCTAGTAGGATTACAGGCAGCAGCAGTGAAAGCTCCTCTGGTACAGAACCCAGCGTGGCAGCAGTGTGTGTTCACTCCACTGGCTGGGTGCATTACAGGCAGTAGCAGTGCATGCTCCTCTAGCAGAGAACCAGGGGTGGCAGCAGTGCATGTTCACTCCACTGGCAGGGAGGATTACAGGCAGCGGCAGTGCAAGTTCCTCTAGCACAGAACCAGGGGTGGCAGCAGTGCATGTTCACTCCACTGCCTGGTAGGATTACAGGCAGCAACAGTGAAAGCTGCTGTAGCACAGAAACCAGGGTGGCAGAAGTGCATGTTCACTCCACTGGCTGGATGCATTACAGGCAGCAGCAGTCCAAGCTCCTCTAGAACAGAACCAGGGGTGGCAGCAGTGCATGTTCACTCCACTGGCTGGGAGCATAACAGGCAGCAGCAGTGCAAGCTCCTCTAGCACAGAACCCAGGGTGGCAGCAGTGCATGTTCACCCCACTGGCTAGTATGATTACAGGCAGCAGCAGTGTAAGCTCCTCTAGCACAGAACCCAGGGTGGCAGCAGTGCATGTTCACTCCACTGGCTGGGTGCATTACAGGCAGCAGCAGCGCAAGCTCCTCTAGCACAGAACCCAGGATGGAAGCAGTGCATGTTCAATCCACTGGCTGGGTGCATTACAGACAGCACCAGTGCAAGCTCCTCTAGCACAGAACCAGGGGTGGCCGCAGTGCATGTTCACTCCACTGGCTGGGAGGATTACAGGCAGCAGCAGTGCAAGCTCCTCTAGCACAGATCCCGGGGTGGCAGCAGTGCATGTTCACTCCACTGGCTGGGTGCATTACAGATAGCAGCCGTGCAAGCTCCTCTAGCACAGAACCAGGGGTTGCAGCAGTGCATGTTCACTCCACTGGCTGGGAGGATTACAGGCAGCAGCAATGCAAGCTCCTCTAGCACGGAACCAGGGGTGGCAGCAGTGCATGTTCAGACCACTGGCTGGGTGCATTACAGACAGCAGCAGTGCAAGCTCCTCCAGCACAGAACCAGGGGTGGCAGCAGTGCATGTTCACTCAACTGGCTGGGAGGATTATAGGCAGCAGCAGTGCAAGCTCCTCTAGTACAGAACCCAGGGTGGCAGCAGTGCATGTTTACTCCACTGGCTGGGTCCATTACAGGCAGCAGCAGTGCAAGCTCCTCTAGCACAGAACCAGGGGTCACAGCAGTGCATGTTCATTCCACTGGCTGGTAGGATTACAGACAGCAGCAATGCAAGCTCCTCTAGCACGGAACCAGGGGTGGCAGCAGTGCATGTTCACTCCACTGGCTAGGTGCATTACAGACAGCAGCAGTGCAAGCTCCTCCAGCACAGAACCAGGGGTGGCAGCAGTGCATGTTCACTCCACTGGCTGGGAGGATTACAGGCAGCAGCAGTGCAAGCTCCTCTAGCACAGAACCAGGGGTGGCAGCAGTGCATGTTCACTCCACTGCCTGGTAGGATTACAGGCAGCAGCAGTGCAAGCTCCACTAGCACAGAACCCAGGGTGGCAGCAGTGCATGTTCACTCCACTGGCTGGGTCCATTACAGGCAGCAGCGTGCAAGCTCCTCTAGCACAGAACCAGGGGTCGCAGCAGTGCATGTTCATTCCACTGGCTGGTAGGATTACAGGCAGCAGCAATGCAAGCTCCTCTAGCACGGAACCAGGGGTGGCAGCAGTGCATGTTCACTCCACTGGCTGGGTGCATTACAGACAGCAGAAGTGCAAGCTCCTCCAGCACAGAACCAGGGGTGGCAGCAGTGCACGTTCACTCCACTGGCTGGGAGGATAACGGGCAGCAGCAGTGCATGCTCCTCTAGCACAGAACCAGGCGTGGCAACAGTGCATGTTCACTCCACTGGCTGGGAGGATTACAGGCAGCAGCAGTGCAAGCTCCTCTAGCACAGAACCAGGGGTGGCAGCAGTGCATGTTCACTCCACTGCCTGGTAGGATTACAGGCAGCAGCAGTGCAAGCTGCTGTAGCACAGAACCCAGGGTGGCAGCAGTGCATGTTCACTCCACTGGCTGGGTCCATTACAGGCAGCAGCAGTGCAAGCTCCTCTAGCACAGAACCAGGGGTAGCAGCAGTGCATGTCCGCTCCACTGGCTGGGAGGATAACAGGCAGCAGCAGTGCAAGCTCCACTAGCACAGAACCAGGGTGGCAGGAGTGCATGTTCACTCCACTGGTTAGTAGGATTACAGGCAGCAGCAGTGCAAGCTCCTCTAGCACAGAACCAGGGGTGGTAGCAGTGCATGTTCACTCCACTGCCTGGTAGGATTACAGGCAGCAGCAGTGCAAGCTGCTGTAGCACAGAACCTAGGGTGGCAGCAGTGCATGTTCACTCCACTGCCTGGTAGGATTACAGGCAGCAGCAGTGCAAGCTGCTGTAGCACAGAACCCAGGGTGGCAGCAGTGCATGTTCACTCCACTGGCTGGTTCCATTACAGGCAGCAGCAGTGCAAGCTCCTCTAGCACAGAACCATGGGTCGCAGCAGTGCATGTTCATTCCACTGGCTGGTAGGATTACAGGCAGCAGCTATGCAAGCTCCTCTAGCACGGAACCAGGGGTGGCAGCAGTGCATGTTCACTCAACTGGCTGGGAGGATTACAGGCAGCAGCAGTGCAAGCTCCTCTAGTACAGAACCAGGGGTGGCAGCAGTGCATGTTCACTCCACAGCCTGGTAGGATTACAGGCAGCAGCAGTGCAAGCTGCTGTAGCACAGAACCAGGGGTCACAGCAGTGCATGTTCATTCCACTGGCTGGTAGGATTACAGACAGCAGCAATGCAAGCTCCTCTAGCACGGAACCAGGGGTGGCAGCAGTGCATGTTCACTCCACTGGCTAGGTGCATTACAGACAGCAGCAGTGCAAGCTCCTCCAGCACAGAACCAGGGGTGGCAGCAGTGCATGTTCACTCCACTGGCTGGGAGGATTACAGGCAGCAGCAGTGCAAGCTCCTCTAGCACAGAACCAGGGGTGGCAGCAGTGCATGTTCACTCCACTGCCTGGTAGGATTACAGGCAGCAGCAGTGCAAGCTCCACTAGCACAGAACCCAGGGTGGCAGCAGTGCATGTTCACTCCACTGGCTGGGTCCATTACAGGCAGCAGCGTGCAAGCTCCTCTAGCACAGAACCAGGGGTCGCAGCAGTGCATGTTCATTCCACTGGCTGGTAGGATTACAGGCAGCAGCAATGCAAGCTCCTCTAGCACGGAACCAGGGGTGGCAGCAGTGCATGTTCACTCCACTGGCTGGGTGCATTACAGACAGCAGAAGTGCAAGCTCCTCCAGCACAGAACCAGGGGTGGCAGCAGTGCACGTTCACTCCACTGGCTGGGAGGATAACAGGCAGCAGCAGTGCAAGCTCCACTAGCACAGAACCAGGGTGGCAGCAGTGCATGTTCACTCCACTGGTTAGTAGGATTACAGGCAGCAGCAGTGCAAGCTCCTCTAGCACAGAACCAGGGGTGGTAGCAGTGCATGTTCACTCCACTGCCTGGTAGGATTACAGGCAGCAGCAGTGCAAGCTGCTGTAGCACAGAACCTAGGGTGGCAGCAGTGCATGTTCACTCCACTGCCTGGTAGGATTACAGGCAGCAGCAGTGCAAGCTGCTGTTGCACAGAACCCAGGGTGGCAGCAGTGCATGTTCACTCCACTGGCTGGTTCCATTACAGGCAGCAGCAGTGCAAGCTCCTCTAGCACAGAACCATGGGTCGCAGCAGTGCATGTTCATTCCACTGGCTGGTAGGATTACAGGCAGCAGCTATGCAAGCTCCTCTAGCACGGAACCAGGGGTGGCAGCAGTGCATGTTCACTCAACTGGCTGGGAGGATTACAGGCAGCAGCAGTGCAAGCTCCTCTAGTACAGAACCAGGGGTGGCAGCAGTGCATGTTCACTCCACAGCCTGGTAGGATTACAGGCAGCAGCAGTGCAAGCTGCTGTAGCACAGAACCCAGGGTGGCAGCAGTGCATGTTCACTCCACTGGCTGGGTCCATTACAGGCAGCAGCAGTGCAAGCTCCTCTAGCACAGAACCAGGGGTAGCAGCAGTGCATGTCCGCTCCACTGGCTGGGAGGATAACAGGCAGCAGCAGTGCAAGCTCCACTAGCACAGAACCCAGGGTGGCAGCAGTGCATGTTCACTCCACTGGCTGGGTGCATTACAGGCAGTAGCAGTGCATGCTCCTCTAGCACAGAAACAGGGGTGGCAGCAGTGCATGTTCACTCCACTGGCAGGGAGGATTACAGGCAGCAGCAGTGCAAGCACCTCTAGCACAGAACCAGGGGTGGCAGCAATGCATGTTCAATCCACTGCCTGGTAGGATTACAGGCAGCAACAGTGAAAGCTCCTCTAGCACAGAACCCCGGGTGGCAGCAGTGCATGTTCACTCCACTGGCTGGGTGCATTACAGTCAGCAGCTGTGCAAGCTCCTCTAGCACAGAACCCAGGATGGAAGCAGTGCATGTTCAATCCACTGGCTGGGTACATTACAGACAGCAGCAGTGCAAGCTCATCTAGCACAGAACCAGGGATGGCAGCAGTGCATGTTCACTCCACTGGCTGGGAGGATTACAGGCAGCAGCAGTGCAAGCTCCTCTAGCACAGAACCCGGGGTGGCAGCAGTGCATGTTCACTCCACTGGCTGGGTGCATTACAGATAGCAGCCGTGCAAGCTCCTCTAGCACAGAACCAGGGGTTGCAGCAGTGCATGTTCACTCCACTGGCTGGGAGGATTACAGGCAGCAGCAATGCAAGCTCCTCTAGCACGGAACCAGGGGTGGCAGCAGTGCATGTTCAGACCACTGGGTGGGTGCATTACAGACAGCAGCAGTGCAAGCTCCTCCAGCACAGAACCAGGGGTGGCAGCAGTGCATGTTCACTCCACTGGCTTGGAGGATAACAGGCAGCAGCAGTGCATGCTCTTCTAGCACAGAAGCAGGGGTGGCAAGCAGTGCATGTTCACTCCACTGGCTGGGAGGATTACAGCCAGCAGCAGTGCAAGCTCCACTAGCACAGAATCAGGGGTGGCAGCGGTGCATGTTCAATCCACTGCCTGGTAGGATTACAGGCAGCAGCAGTGCAAGCTGCTGTAGCACAGAACCCAGGGTGGCAGCAGTGCATGTTCACTCCACTGGCTGGGTCCATTACAGGCAGCAGCAGTGCAAGCTCCTCTAGCACAGAACCAGGGGTAGCAGCAGTGCATGTCCGCTCCACTGGCTGGTAGGATAACAGGCAGCAGCAGTGCAAGCTCCACTAGCACAGAACCCAGGGTGGCAGCAGTGCATGTTCACTCCACTGGCTAGTAGGATTACAGGCAGCAACAGTGAAAGCTCCTCTGGTACAGAACCCAGCGTGGCAGCAGTGTGTGTTCACTCCACTGGCTGGGTGCATTACAGGCAGTAGCAGTGCATGCTCCTCTAGCAGAGAACCAGGGGTGGCAGCAGTGCATGTTCACTCCACTGGCAGGGAGGATTACAGGCAGCAGCAGTGCAAGCTCCTCTAGCACAGAACCAGGGGTGGCAGCAGTGCATGTTCACTCCACTGCCTGGTAGGATTACAGGCAGCAACAGTGAAAGCTGCTGTAGCACAGAAACCAGGGTGGCAGCAGTGCATGTTCACTCCACTGGCTGCATGCATTACAGGCAGCAGCAGTGCAAGCTCCTCTAGAACAGAACCAGGGGTGGCAGCAGTGCATGTTCACTCCACTGGCTGGGAGCATACCAGGCAGCAGCAGTGCAAGCTCCTCTAGCACAGAACCCAGGGTGGCAGCAGTGCATGTTCACTCCACTGGCTAGTATGATTACAGGCAGCAGCAGTGTAAGCTCCTCTAGCACAGAACCCAGGATGGAAGCAGTGCATGTTCACTCCACTGGCTGGGTGCATTACAGACAGCAGCACTGCAAGCTCCTCTAGCACAGAACCAGGGGTGGCAGCAGGGCATGTTCACTCCACTGGCTGGGAGGATTACAGGCAGCAGCACTGCAAGCTCCTCTAGCACTGAACCCGGGGTGGCAGCAGTGCATGTTCACTCCACTGGCTGGGTGCATTACAGATAGCAGCACTGCAAGCTCCTCTAGCACAGAACCAGGGGTGGCAGCAGGGCATGTTCACTCCACTGGCTGGGAGGATTACAGGCAGCAGCACTGCAAGCTCCTCTAGCACAGAACCAGGGGTTGCAGCAGTGCATGTTCACTCCACTGGCTGGGAGGATTACAGGCAGCAGCAATGCAAGATCCTCTAGCACGGAACCAATGGGTGGCAGCAGTGCATGTTCAGACCACTGGCTGGGTGCATTACAGACAGCAGCAGTGCAAGCTCCTCCAGCACAGAACTAGGGGTGGCAGCAGTGCATGTTCACTCCACTGGCTGGGAGGATTATAGGCAGCAGCAGTGCAAGCTCCTCTAGTACAGAACCCAGGGTGGCAGCAGTGCATGTTTACTCCACTGGCTGGGTCCATTACAGGCAGCAGCAGTGCAAGCTCCTCTAGCACAGAACCAGGGGTCACAGCAGTGCATGTTCATTCCACTGGCTGGTAGGATTACAGGCAGCAGCAATGCAAGCTCCTCTAGCACGGAACCAGGGGTGGCAGCAGTGCATGTTCACTCCACTGCCTGGTAGGATTACAGGCAGCAGCAGTGCAAGCTCCACTAGCACAGAACCCAGGGTGGCAGCAGTGCATGTTCACTCCACTGGCTGGGTCCATTACAGGCAGCAGTGTGCAAGCTCCTCTAGCACAGAACCAGGGGTCGCAGCAGTGCATGTTCATTCCACTGGCTGGTGGGATTACAGGCAGCAGCAATGCAAGATCCTCTAGCACGGAACCAGGGGTGGCAGCAGTGCATGTTCACTCCACTGGCTGGGTGCATTACAGACAGCAGAAGTGCAAGCTCCTCCAGCACAGAACCAGGGGTGGCAGCAGTGCACGTTCACTCCACTGGCTGGGAGGATAACAGGCAGCAGCAGTGCATGCTCCTCTAGCACAGAACCAGGGGTGGCAACAGTGCATGTTCACTCCACTGGCTGGGAGGATTACAGGCAGCAGCAGTGCAAGCTCCTCTAGCACAGAACCAGGGGTGGCAGCAGTGCATGTTCACTCCACTGCCTGGTAGGATTACAGGCAGCAGCAGTGCAAGCTCCACTAGCACAGAACCCAGGGTGGCAGCAGTGCATGTTCACTCCACTGGCTGGGTCCATTACAGGCAGCAGCAGTGCAAGCTCCTCTAGCACAGAACCAGGGGTAGCAGCAGTGCATGTCTGCTCCACTGGCTGGGAGGATAACAGGCAGCAGCAGTGCAAGCTCCCACTAGCACAGAACCCAGGGTGGCAGCAGTGCATGTTCACTCCACTGGTTAGTAGGATTACAGGCAGCAGCAGTGCAAGCTCCTCTAGCACAGAACCAGGGGTGGCAGCAGTGCATGTTCACTACACTGCCTGGTAGGATTACAGGCAGCAGCAGTGCAAGCTGCTGTAGCACAGAACCCAGGGTGGCAGCAGTGCATGTTCACTCCACTGGCTGGTTCCATTACAGGCAGCAGCAGTGCAAGCTCCTCTAGCACAGAACCAGGGGTCGCAGCAGTGCATGTTCATTCCACTGGCTGGTAGGATTACAGGCAGCAGCAATGCAAGCTCCTCTAGCACGGAACCAGGGGTGGCAGCAGTGCATGTTCACTCCACTGGCTGGGTGCATTACAGACAGCAGAAGTGCAAGCTCCTCCAGCACAGAACAAGGGGTGGCAGCAGTGCATGTTCACTCCACTGGCTTGGAGGATAACAGGCAGCAGCAGTGCATGCTCTTCTAGCACAGAACCAGGGGTGGCAAGCAGTGCATGTTCACTCCACTGGCTGGGAGGATTACAGCCAGCAGCAGTGCAAGCTCCACTAGCACAGAATCAGGGGTGGCAGCGGTGCATGTTCATTCCACTGCCTGGTAGGATTACAGGCAGCAGCAGTGCAAGCTGCTGTAGCACAGAACCCAGGGTGGCAGCAGTGCATGCTCACTCCACTGGCTGGGTCCATTACAGGCAGCAGCAGTGCAAGCTCCTCTAGCACAGAACCAGGGGTAGCAGCAGTGCATGTCCGCTCCACTGGCTGGTAGGATAACAGGCAGCAGCAGTGCAAGCTCCACTAGCACAGAACCCAGGGTGGCAGCAGTGCATGTTCACTCCACTGGCTAGTAGGATTACAGGCAGCAGCAGTGAAAGCTCCTCTGGTACAGAACCCAGCGTGGCAGCAGTGTGTGTTCACTCCACTGGCTGGGTGCATTACAGGCAGTAGCAGTGCATGCTCCTCTAGCAGAGAACCAGGGTGTCAGCAGTGCATGTTCACTCCACTGGCTAGTATGATTACAGGCAGCAGCAGTGTAAGCTCCTCTAGCACAGAACCCAGGGTGGCAGCAGTGCATGTTAACTCCACTGGCTGGGTGCATTACATTCAGCAGCAGTGCAAGCTCCTCTAGCACAGAACCCAGGATGGAAGCAGTGCATGTTCAATCCACTGGCTGGGTGCATTACAGACAGCAGCAGTGCAAGCTCCTCTAGCACAGAACCAGGGGTGGCAGCAGTGCATGTTCACTCCACTGGCTGGGAGGATTACAGGCAGCAGCAGTGCAAGCTCCTCTAGCACAGAACCCGGGGTGGCAGCAGTGCATGTTCACTCCACTGGCTGGGTGCATTACTGATAGCAGCCGTGCAAGCTCCTCTAGCACAGAACCAGGGGTTGCAGCAGTGCATGTTCACTCCACTGGCTGGGAGGATTACAGGCAGCAGCAATGCAAGCTCCTCTAGCACGGAACCAGGGGTGGCAGCAGTGCATGTTCAGACCACTGGCTGGGTGCATTACAGACAGCAGCAGTGCAAGCTCCTCCAGCACAGAACCAGGGGTGGCAGCAGTGCATGTTCACTCCACTGGCTGGGAGGATAACAGGCAGCAGCAGTGCATGCTTCTCTAGCACAGAACCAGGGGTGGCAAGCAGTGCATGTTCACTCCACTGGCTGGGAGGATTACAGCCAGCAGCAGTGCAAGCTCCACTAGCACAGAATCAGGGGTGGCAGCGGTGCATGTTCACTCCACTGCCTGGTAGGATTACAGGCAGCAGCAGTGCAAGCTGCTGTAGCACAGAACCCAGGGTGGCAGCAGTGCATGTTCACTCCACTGGCTGGGTCCATTACAGGCAGCAGCAGTGCAAGCTCCTCTAGCACAGAACCAGGGGTAGCAGCAGTGCATGTCCGCTCCACTGGCTGGGAGGATAGCAGGCAGCAGCAGTGCAAGCTCCACTAGCACAGAACCCAGGGTGGCAGCAGTGCATGTTCACTCCACTGGCTGGGTGCATTACAGGCAGCAGCAGCACAAGCTCCTCTAGCACAGAACCCAGGATGGAATCAGGGCATGTTCACTCCACTGGCTGGATGCATTACAGACAGCAGCAGTGCAAGCTCCTCTAGGACAGAACCAGGGGTGGCAGCAATGCATGTTCACTCCACTGGCTGGGAGGAGTACAGGCAGCAGCAGTGCAAGCTCTTCTAGCACAGAACCAAGGGTGGCAACAGTACATGTTCAGACCACTGGCTGGGTGCATTACAGACAGCAGCAGTGCAAGCTCCTCCAGCACAGAACCAGGGGTGGCAGCAGTGCATGTTCACTCCACTGGCTGGGAGGATAACAGGCAGCAGCAGTGCATGCTCCTCTAGCACAGAACCAGGGGTGGCAAGCAGTGCATGTTCACTCCACTGGCTGGGAGGATTACAGCCAGCAGCAGAGCAAGCTCCACTAGCACAGAATCAGGGGTGGCAGCGGTGCATGTTCACTCCACTGCCTGGTAGGATTACAGGCAGCAGCAGTGCAAGCTGCTGTAGCACAGAACCCAGGGTGGCAGCAGTGCATGTTCACTCCACTGGCTGGGTCCATTACAGGCAGCAGCAGTGAAAGCTCCTCTAGCACAGAACCAGGGGTAGCAGCAGTGCATGTTCGCTCCACTGGCTGGGAGGATAACAGGCAGCAGCAGAGCAAGCTCCACTAGCACAGAACCCAGGGTGGCAGCAGTGCATGTTTACTCCACTGGCTGGGTCCATTACAGGCAGCAGCAGTGCAAGCTCCTCTAGCACAGAACCAGGGGTCACAGCAGTGCATGTTCATTCCACTGGCTGGTAGGATTACAGGCAGCAGCAATGCAAGCTCCTCTAGCACGGAACCAGGGGTGGCAGCAGTGCATGTTCACTCCACTGGCTAGGTGCATTACAGACAGAAGCAGTGCAAGATCCTCCAGCACAGAACCAGGGGTGGCAGCAGTGCATGTTCACTCCACTGGCTAGGAGGATTACAGGCAGCAACAGTGCAAGCTCCTCTAGCACAGAACCAGGGATGGCAGCAGTGCATGTTCACTCCACTGGCTGGGTCCATTACAGGCAGCAGCGTGCAAGCTCATCTAGCACAGAACCAGGGGTCGCAGCAGTGCATGTTCATTCACTGGCTGGTAGGATTATAGGCAGCAGCAATGCAAGCTCCTCTAGCACGGAACCAGGGGTGGCAGCAGTGCATGTTCACTCCACTGGCTGGGTGCATTACAGACAGCAGAAGTGCAAGCTCCTCCAGCACAGAACCAGGGGTGGCAGCAGTGCAAGTTCACTCCACTGGCTGGGAGGATAACAGGCAGCAGCAGTGCATGCTCCTCTAGCACAGAACCCAGGATGGAAGCAGTGCATGTTCAATCCACTGGCTGGGTGCATTACAGACAGCAGCAGTGCAAGCTCCTCTAGCACAGAACCAGGGGTGGCAGCAGTGCATGTTCACTCCACAGCCTGGTAGGATTACAGGCAGCAGCAGTGCAAGCTGCTGTAGCACAGAACCCAGGGTGGCAGCAGTGCATGTTCACTCCACTGGCTGGGAGCATAACAGGCAGCAGCAGTGCAAGCTCTACTAGCACAGAACCCAGGGTGGCAGCAGGGCATGTTCACTCCACTGGCTGGGTGCATTACAGGCAGCAGCAGTGCAAGCTGCTGTAGCACAGAACCCAGGGTGGCAGCAGTGCATGTTCACTCCACTGGCTGGGTCCACTACAGGCAGCAGCAGTGCAAGCTCCTCTAGCACAGAACCAGGGGTAGCAGCAGTGCATGTCCGCTCCACTGGCTGGGAGGATAACAGGCAGCAGCAGTGCAAGCTCCACTAGCACAGAACCCAGGGTGGCAGCAGTGCATGTTCACTCCACTGGCTGGGTCCACTACAGGCAGCAGCAGTGCAAGCTCCTCTAGCACAGAACCAGGGGTAGCAGCAGTGCATGTGTACTCCACTGGCTGGTAGGATTACAGGCAGCAGCAGTGCAAGAGCTCCTCTAGCACAGAACCAAGGGTGGCAGCAGTGCCTGTTCACTCCACTGGCTGGGTGCATTACAGACAGCAGCAGTGCAAGCTCCTCTAGCACAGAAACATGGGTGGCAGCAGTGCATGTTCACTCCAATGGCTGGGAGAATTATAGGCAGCAGCAATGCAAGCTCCTCTAGCACGGAACCAGGGGTGGCAGCAGTGCATGTTCACTCCACTGGCAGGGAGAATTACAGGCAGCAGCAGTGCAAGCTCCTCAAGCACAGAACCAGGGGTGGCAGTAGGGCATGTTCACTCCACTGCCTGGTAGGAATGCAGGCTGCAGCAGTGCAAGCTCCTCTAGCACAGGACCCAGGGTGGCAGCAGTGCATGTTCACTCCACTGGCTAGGTGCATTACAGACAGAAGCAGTGCAAGCTCCTCCAGCACAGAACCAGGGGTGGCAGCAGTGCATGTTCACTCCACTGGCTGGGAGGATTACAGGCAGCAACAGTGCAAGCTCCTCTAGCACAGAACCAGGGGTGGCAGCAGTGCATGTTCACTCCACTGCCTGGTAGGATTACAGGCAGCAGCAGTGCAAGCTCCACTAGCACAGAACCCAGGGTGGCAGCAGTGCATGTTCACTCCACTGGCTGGGTCCATTACAGGCAGCAGCGTGCAAGCTCCTCTAGCACAGAACCAGGGGTCGCAGCAGTGCATGTTCATTCCACTGGCTGGTAGGATTACAGGCAGGAGCAATGCAAGCTCCTCTAGCACGGAACCAGGGGTGGCAGCAGTGCATGTTCATTCCACTGGCTGGGTGCATTACAGACAGCAGAAGTGCAAGCTCCTCCAGCACAGAACCAGGGGTGGCAGCAGTGCACGTTCACTCCACTGGCTGGGAGGATAACAGGCAGCAGCAGTGCATGCTCCTCTAGCACAGAACCAGGGGTGGCAACAGTGCATGTTCACTCCACTGGCTGGGAGGATTACAGGCAGCAGCAGTGCAAGCTCCTCTAGCACAGAACCAGGGGTGGCAGCAGTGCATGTTCACTCCACTGCCTGGTAGGATTACAGGCAGCAGCAGTGCAAGCTCCACTAGCACAGAACCCAGGGTGGCAGCAGTGCATGTTCACTCCACTGGCTGGGTCCATTACAGGCAGCAGCAGTGCAAGCTCCTCTAGCACAGAACCAGGGGTAGCAGCAGTGCATGTCTGCTCCACTGGCTGGGAGGATAACAGGCAGCAGCAGTGCAAGCTCCACTAGCACAGAACCCAGGGTGGCAGCAGTGCATGTTCACTCCACTGGTTAGTAGGATTACAGGCAGCAGCAGTGCAAGCTCCTCTAGCACAGAACCAGAGGTGGCAGCAGTGCATGTTCACTACACTGCCTGGTAGGTTACAGGCAGCAGCAGTGCAAGCTGCTGTAGCACAGAACCTAGGGTGGCAGCAGTGCATGTTCACTCCACTGCCTGGTAGGATTACAGGCAGCAGCAGTGCAAGCTGCTGTAGCACAGAACCCAGGGTGGCAGCAGTGCATGTTCACTCCACTGGCTGGTTCCATTATAGGCAGCAGCAGTGCAAGCTCCTCTAGCACAGAACCAGGGGTCGCAGCAGTGCATGTTCATTCCACTGGCTGGTAAGATTACAGGCAGCAGCAATGCAAGCTCCTCTAGCACGGAACCAGGGGTGGCAGCAGTGCATGTTCACTCAACTGGCTGGGAGGATTAC
Organism: Ambystoma mexicanum; assembly: GCF_040938575.1. Classification (NCBI taxonomy): domain Eukaryota; kingdom Metazoa; phylum Chordata; class Amphibia; order Caudata; family Ambystomatidae; genus Ambystoma; species Ambystoma mexicanum. The sequence goes on from NC_090929.1 coordinate 145,557,887, forward strand.
AGGCAGCAGCAGTGCAAGCTCCTCTAGTACAGAAGCAGGGGTGGCAGCAGTGCATGTTCACTCCACAGCCTGGTAGGATTACAGGCAGCAGCAGTGCAAGCTGCTGTAGCACAGAACCCAGGGTGGCAGCAGTGCATGTTCACTCCACTGGCTGGGTCCATTACAGGCAGCAGCAGTGCAAGCTCCTCTAGCACAGAACCAGGGTTAGCAGCAGTGCATGTCCGCTCCACTGGCTGGGAGGATAACAGGCAGCAGCAGTGCAAGCTCCACTAGCACAGAACCCAGGGTGGCAGCAGTGCATGTTCACTCCACTGGCTAGTAGGATTACAGGCAGCAGCAGTGAAAGCTCCTCTGGTACAGAACCCAGCGTGGCAGCTGTGTGTGTTCACTCCACTGGCTGGGTGCATTACAGGCAGTAGCAGTGCATGCTCCTCTAGCACAGAACCAGGGGTGGCAGCAGTGCATGTTCACTCCACTGGCAGGGAGGATTACAGGCAGCAGCAGTGCAAGCTCCTCTAGCACAGAACCAGGGGTGGCAGCAATGCATGTTCAGTCCACTGCCTGGTAGGATTACAGGCAGCAACAGTGAAAGCTGCTGTAGCACAGAAACCAGGGTGGCAGCAGTGCATGTTCACTCCACTGGCTGGATGCATTACAGGCAGCAGCAGTGCAAGCTCCTCTAGAACAGAACCAGGGGTGGCAGCAGTGCATGTTCACTCCACTGGCTGGGAGCATAACAGGCAGCAGCAGTGCAAGCTCCTCTAGCACAGAACCCAGGGTGGCAGCAGTGCATGTTCACTCCACTGGCTAGTATGATTACAGGCAGCAGCAGTGTAAGCTCCTCTAGCACAGAACCCAGGGTGGCAGCAGTGCATGTTAACTCCACTGGCTGGGTGCATTACAGTCAGCAGCAGCGCAAGCTCCTCTAGCACAGAACCCAGGATGGAAGCAGTGCATGTTCAATCCACTGGCTGGGTGCATTACAGACAGCAGCAGTACAAGCTCCTCTAGCACAGAACCAGGGGTGGCAGCAGTGCATGTTCACTCCACAGCCTGGTAGGATTACAGGCAGCAGCAGTGCAAGCTGCTGTAGCACAGAACCCAGGGTGGCAGCAGTGCATGTTCACTTCACTGGCTGGGTCCATTACAGGCAGCAGCAGTGCAAGCTCCTCTAGCACAGAACCAGGGGTAGCAGCAGTGCATGTCCGCTCCACTGGCTGGGAGGATAACAGGCAGCAGCAGTGCAAGCTCCACTAGCACAGAACCCAGGGTGGCAGCAGTGCATGTTCACTCCACTGGCTATTAGGATTACAGGCAGCAGCAGTGAAAGCTCCTCTGGTACAGAACCCAGCGTGGCAGCAGTGTGTGTTCACTCCACTGGCTGGGTGCATTACAGGCAGTAGCAGTGCATGCTCCTTTAGCACAGAACCAGGGGTGGCAGCAGTGCATGTTCACTCCACTGGCAGGGAGGATTACAGGCAGCAGCAGTGCAAGCTCCTCTAGCACAGAACCAGGGGTGGCAGCAATGCATGTTCAGTCCACTGCCTGGTAGGATTACAGGCAGCAACAGTGAAAGCTGCTGTAGCACAGAAACCAGGGTGGCAGCAGTGCATGTTCACTCCACTGGCTGGATGCATTACAGGCAGCAGCAGTGCAAGCTCCTCTATAACAGAACCAGGGGTGGCAGCAGTGCATGTTCACTCCACTGGCTGGGAGCATAACAGGCAGCAGCAGTGCAAGCTCCTCTAGCACAGAACCCAGGGTGGCAGTAGTGCATGTTCACTCCACTGGCTAGTATGATTACAGGCAGCAGCAGTGTAAGCTCCTCTAGCACAGAACCCAGGGTGGCAGCAGTGCATGTTAACTCCACTGGCTGGGTGCATTACAGTCAGCAGCAGTGCAAGCTCCTCTAGCACAGAACCCAGGATGGAAGCAGTGCATGTTCAATCCACTGGCTGGGTGCATTACAGACAGCAGCAGTGCAAGCTCCTCTAGCACAGAACCAGGGGTGGCAGCAGTGCATGTTCACTCCAATGGCTGGGAGGATTACAGGCAGCAGCAGTGCAAGCTCCTCTAGCAAAGAACCCGGGGTGGCAGCAGTGCATGTTCACTCCACTGGCTGGGTGCATTACTGATAGCAGCCGTGCAAGCTCCTCTAGCACAGAACCAGGGGTTGCAGCAGTGCATGTTCAATCCACTGGCTGGGAGGATTACAGGCAGCAGCAATGCAAGCTCCTCTAGCACGGAACCAGGCGTGGCAGCAGTGCATGTTCACTCCACTGGCTAGTAGGATTACAGGCAGCAGCAGTGAAAGCTCCTCTGGTACAGAACCCAGCGTGGCAGCAGTGTGTGTTCACTCCACTGGCTGGGTGCATTACAGGCAGTAGCAGTGCATGCTCCTCTAGCACAGAACCAGGGGTGGCAGCAGTGCATGTTCACTCCACTGGCAGGGAGGATTACAGGCAGCAGCAGTGCAAGCTCCTCTAGCACAGAACCAGGGGTGGCAGCAATGCATGTTCAGTCCACTGCCTGGTAGGATTACAGGCAGCAACAGTGAAAGCTGCTGTAGCACAGAAACCAGGGTGGCAGCAGTGCATGTTCACTCCACTGGCTGGATGCATTACACGCAGCAGCAGTGCAAGCTCCTCTAGAACAGAACCCAGGGTGGCAGCAGTGCATGTTCACTCCACTGGCTAGTATGATTACAGGCAGCAGCAGTGTAAGCTCCTCTAGCACAGAACCCAGGGTGGCAGCAGTGCATGTTAACTCCACTGGCTGGGTGCATTACAGTCAGCAGCAGTGCAAGCTCCTCTAGCACAGAACCCAGGATGGAAGCAGTGCATGTTCAATCCACTGGCTGGGTTCATTATAGACAGCAGCAGTGCAAGCTCCTCTAGCACAGAACCAGGGGTGGCAGCAGTGCATGTTCACGCCACTGGCTGGGAGGATTACAGGCAGCAGCAGTGCAAGCTCCTCTAGCACAGAACCCGGGGTGGCAGCAGTGCATGTTCACTCCACTGGCTGGGTGCATTACTGATAGCAGCCGTGCAAGCTCCTCTAGCACAGAACCAGGGGTTGCAGCAGTGCATGTTCACTCCACTGGCTGGGAGGATTACAGGCAGCAGCAATGCAAGCTCCTCTAGCACGGAACCAGGGGTGGCAGCAGTGCATGTTCAGACCACTGGCTGGGTGCATTACAGACAGCAGCAGTGCAAGCTCCTCCAGCACAGAACCAGGGGTGGCAGCAGTGCATGTTCACTCCACTGGCTGGGAGGATAACAGGCAGCAGCAGTGCATGCTCCTCTAGCACAGAACCAGGGGTGGCAAGCAGTGCATGTTCACTCCACTGGCTGAGAGGATTACAGCCAGCAGCAGTGCAAGCTCCACTAGCACAGAATTAGGGGTGGCAGCGGTGCATGTTCACTCCACTGCCTGGTAGGATTACAGGCAGCAGCAGTGCAAGCTGCTGTAGCACAGAACCCAGGGTGGCAGCAGTGCATGTTCACTCCACTGGCTGGGTCCATTACAGGCAGCAGCAGTGCAAGCTCCTCTAGCACAGAACCAGGGGTAGCAGCAGTGCATGTCCGCTCCACTGGCTGGGAGGATAGCAGGCAGCAGCAGTGCAAGCTCCACTAGCACAGAACCCAGGGTGGCAGCAGTGCATGTTCACTCCACTGGCTGGGTGCATTACAGGCAGCAGCAGCACAAGCTCCTCTAGCACAGAACCCAGGATGGAAGCAGGGCATGTTCACTCCACTGTCTGGATGCATTACATACAGCAGCAGTGCAAGCTCCTCTAGGATAGAACTAGGGGTGGCAGCAATGCATGTTCACTCCACTGGCTGGGAGGAGTACAGGCAGCAGCAGTGCAAGCTCTTCTAGCACAGAACCAAGGGTGGCAACAGTACATGTTCAGACCACTGGCTGGGTGCATTACAGACAGCAGCAGTGCAAGCTCCTCCAGCACAGAACCAGGGGTGGCAGCAGTGCATGTTCACTCCACTGGCTGGGAGGATAACAGGCAGCAGCAGTGCATGCTCCTCTAGCACAGAACCAGGGGTGGCAAGCAGTGCATGTTCACTCCACTGGCTGGGAGGATTACAGCCAGCAGCAGAGCAAGCTCCACTAGCACAGAATCAGGGGTGGCAGCGGTGCATGTTCACTCCACTGCCTGGTAGGATTACAGGCAGCAGCAGTGCAAGCTGCTGTAGCACAGAACCCAGGGTGGCAGCAGTGCATGTTCACTCCACTGGCTGGGTCCATTACAGGCAGCAGCAGTGCAAGCTCCTCTAGCACAGAACCAGGGGTAGCAGCAGTGCATGTTCGCTCCACTGGCTGGGAGGATAACAGGCAGCAGCAGTGCAAGCTCCACTAGCACAGAACCCAGGGTGGCAGCAGTGCATGTTTACTCCACTGGCTGGGTCCATTATAGGCAGCAGCAGTGCAAGCTCCTCTAGCACAGAACCAGGGGTCACAGCAGTGCATGTTCATTCCACTGGCTGGTAGGATTACAGGCAGCAGCAATGCAAGCTCCTCTAGCACGGAACCAGGGGTGGCAGCAGTGCATGTTCACTCCACTGGCTAGGTGCATTACAGACAGAAGCAGTGCAAGATCCTCCAGCACAGAACCAGGGGTGGCAGCAGTGCATGTTCACTCCACTGGCTGGGAGGATTACAGGCAGCAACAGTGCAAGCTCCTCTAGCACAGAACCAGGGGTGGCAGCAGTGCATGTTCACTCCACTGCCTGGTAGGATTACAGGCAGCAGCAGTGCAAGCTCCACTAGCACAGAACCAAGGGTGGCAGCAGTGCATGTTCACTCCACTGGCTGGGTCCATTACAGGCAGCAGCGTGCAAGCTCCTCTAGCACAGAACCAGGGGTCGCAGCAGTGCATGTTCATTCACTGGCTGGTAGGATTATAGGCAGCAGTAATGCAAGCTCCTCTAGCACGGAACCAGGGGTGGCAGCAGTGCATGTTCACTCCACTGGCTGGGTGCATTACAGACAGCAGAAGTGCAAGCTCCTCCAGCACAGAACCAGGGGTGGCAGCAGTGCACGTTCACTCCACTGGCTGGGAGGATAACAGGCAGCAGCAGCACAAGCTCCACTAGCACAGAACCCAGGGTGGCAGCAGTGCATGTTCACTCCACTGGCTGGGTCCATTACAGGCAGCAGCAGTGCAAGCTCCTCTAGCACAGAACCAGGGGTAGCAGCAGTGCATGTCTGCTCCACTGGCTGGGAGGATAACAGGCAGCAGAAGTGCAAGCTCCACTAGCACAGAACCCAGGGTGGCAGCAGTGCATGTTCACTCCACTGGTTAGAAGGATTACAGGCAGCAGCAGTGCAAGCTCCTCTAGCACAGAACCAGGGGTGGCAGCAGTGCATGTTCACTACACTGCCTGGTAGGATTACAGGCAGCAGCAGTGCAAGCTGCTGTAGCACAGAACCTAGGGTGGCAGCAGTGCATGTTCACTCCACTGCCTGGTAGGATTACAGGCAGCAGCAGTGCAAGCTGCTGTAGCACAGAACCCAGGGTGGCAGCAGTGCATGTTCACTCCGCTGGCTGGTTCCATTACAGGCAGCAGCAGTGCAAGCTCCTCTAGCACAGAACCAGGGGTGGCAGCAGTGCATGTTCACTCAACTGGCTGGGAGGATTACAGGCAGCAGCAGTGCAAGCTCCTCTAGTACAGAACCAGGGGTGGCAGCAGTGCATGTTCACTCCACAGCCTGGTAGGATTACAGGCAGCAGCAGTGCAAGCTGCTGTAGCACAGAACCCAGGGTGGCAGCAGTGCATGTTCACTCCACTGGCTGGGTCCATTACAGGCAGCAGCAGTGCAAGCTCCTCTAGCACAGAACCAGGGGTAGCAGCAGCGCATGTCCGCTCCACTGGCTGCGAGGATAACAGGCAGCAGCAGTGCAAGCTCCTCCAGCACAGAACCAGGGGTGGCAGCAGTGCATGTTCACTCCACTGGCTGGGAGGATAACAGGCAGCAGCAGTGCATGCTCCTCTAGCACAGAACCAGGGGTGGCAAGCAGTGCATGTTCACTCCACTGGCTGGGAGGATTACAGCCAGCAGCAGAGCAAGCTCCACTAGCACAGAATCAGGGGTGGCAGCGGTGCATGTTCACTCCACTGCCTGGTAGGATTACAGGCAGCAGCAGTGCAAGCTGCTGTAGCACAGAACCCAGGGTGGCAGCAGTGCATGTTCACTCCACTGGCTGGGTCCATTACAGGCAGCAGCAGTGCAAGCTCCTCTAGCACAGAACCAGGGGTAGCAGCAGTGCATGTTCGCTCCACTGGCTGGGAGGATAACAGGCAGCAGCAGTGCAAGCTCCACTAGCACAGAACCCAGGGTGGCAGCAGTGCATGTTTACTCCACTGGCTGGGTCCATTACAGGCAGCAGCAGTGCAAGCTCCTCTAGCACAGAACCAGGGGTCACAGCAGTGCATGTTCATTCCACTGGCTGGTAGGATTACAGGCAGCAGCAATGCAAGCTCCTCTAGCACGGAACCAGGGGTGGCAGCAGTGCATGTTCACTCCACTGGCTAGGTGCATTACAGACAGAAGCAGTGCAAGATCCTCCAGCACAGAACCAGGGGTGGCAGCAGTGCATGTTCACTCCACTGGCTGGGAGGATTACAGGCAGCAACAGTGCAAGCTCCTCTAGCACAGAACCAGGGGTGGCAGCAGTGCATGTTCACTCCACTGCCTGGTAGGATTACAGGCAGCAGCAGTGCAAGCTCCACTAGCACAGAACCCAGGGTGGCAGCAGTGCATGTTCACTCCACTGGCTGGGTCCATTACAGGCAGCAGCGTGCAAGCTCCTCTAGCACAGAACCAGGGGTCGCAGCAGTGCATGTTCATTCACTGGCTGGTAGGATTATAGGCAGCAGCAATGCAAGCTCCTCTAGCACGGAACCAGGGGTGGCAGCAGTGCATGTTCACTCCACTGGCTGGGTGCATTACAGACAGCAGAAGTGCAAGCTCCTCCAGCACAGAATCAGGGGTGGCAGCAGTGCACGTTCACTCCACTGGCTGGGAGGATAACAGGCAGCAGCAGTGCATGCTCCTCTAGCACAGAACCAGGGGTGGCAACAGTGCATGTTCACTCCACTGGCTGGGAGGATTACAGGCAGCAGCAGTGCAAGCTCCTCTAGCACAGAACCAGGGGTGGCAGCAGTGCATGTTCACTCCACTGCCTGGTAGGATTACAGGCAGCAGCAGCACAAGCTCCACTAGCACAGAACCCAGGGTGGCAGCAGTGCATGTTCACTCCACTGGCTGGGTCCATTACAGGCAGCAGCAGTGCAAGCTCCTCTAGCACAGAACCAGGGGTAGCAGCAGTGCATGTCTGCTCCACTGGCTGGGAGGATAACAGGCAGCAGCAGTGCAAGCTCCACTAGCACAGAACCCAGGGTGGCAGCAGTGCATGTTCACTCCACTGGTTAGAAGGATTACAGGCAGCAGCAGTGCAAGCTCCTCTAGCACAGAACCAGGGGTGGCAGCACTGCATGTTCACTACACTGCCTGGTAGGATTACAGGCAGCAGCAGTGCAAGCTGCTGTAGCACAGAACCCAGGGTGGCAGCAGTGCATGTTCACTCCACTGGCTGGTTCCATTACAGGCAGCAGCAGTGCAAGCTCCTCTAGCACAGAACCAGGGGTGGCAGCAGTGCATGTTCACTCAACTGGCTGGGAGGATTACAGGCAGCAGCAGTGCAAGCTCCTCTAGTACAGAACCAGGGGTGGCAGCAGTGCATGTTCACTCCACAGCCTGGTAGGATTACAGGCAGCAGCAGTGCAAGCTCCTCTAGCACAGAACCAGGGGTAGCAGCAGCGCATGTCCGCTCCACTGGCTGGGAGGATAACAGGCAGCAGCAGTGCAAGCTCCACTAGCACAGAACCCAGGGTGGCAGCAGTGCATGTTCACTCCACTTGCTAGTAGGATTACAGGCAGCAGCAGTGAAAGCTCCTCTGGTACAGAACCCAGCGTGGCAGCAGTGTGTGTTCACTCCACTGGCTGGGTGCATTACAGGCAGTAGCAGTGCATGCTCCTCTAGCACAGAACCAGGGGTGGCAGCAGTGCATGTTCACTCCACTAGCAGGGAGGATTACAGGCAGCAGCAGTGCAAGCTCCTCTAGCACAGAACCAGGGGTGGCAGAAATGCATGTTCAGTCCACTGCCTGGTAGGATTACAGGCAGCAACAGTGAAAGCTGCTGTAGCACAGAAACCAGGGTGGCAGCAGTGCATGTTCACTCCACTGGCTGGATGCATTACAGGCAGCAGCAGTGCAAGCTCCTCTAGAACAGAACCAGGTGTGGCAGCAGTGCATGTTCACTCCACTGGCTGGGAGCATAACAGGCAGCAGCAGTGCAAGCTCCTCTAGCACAGAACCCAGGGTGGCAGCAGTGCATGTTCACTCCACTGGCTAGTATGATTACAGGCAGCAGCAGTGTAAGCTCCTCTAGCACAGAACCCAGGGTGGCAGCAGTGCATGTTAACTCCACTGGCTGGGTGCATTACAGTCAGCAGCAGTGCAAGCTCCTCTAGCACAGAACCCAGGATGGAAGCAGTGCATGTTCAATCCACTGGCTGGGTGCATTACAGACAGCAGCAGTGCAAGCTCCTCTAGCACAGAACCAGGGGTGGCAGCAGTGCATGTTCACTCCACTGGCTGGGAGGATTACAGGCAGCAGCAGTGCAAGCTCCTCTAGCACAGAACCCGGGGTGGCAGCAGTGCATGTTCACTCCACTGGCTGGGTGCATTACTGATAGCAGCCGTGCAAGCTCCTCTAGCACAGAACCAGGGGTTGCAGCAGTGCATGTTCACTCCACTGGCTGGGAGGATTACAGGCAGCAGCAATGCAAGCTCCTCTAGCACGGAACCAGTGGTGGCAGCAGTGCATGTTCAGACCACTGGCTGGGTGCATTACAGACAGCAGCAGTGCAAGCTCCTCCAGCACAGAACCAGGGGTGGCAGCAGTGCATGTTCACTCCACTGGCTGGGAGGATAACAGGCAGCAGCAGTGCATGCTCCTCTAGCACAGAACCAGGGGTGGCAAGCAGTGCATGTTCACTCCACTGGCTGGGAGGATTACAGCCAGCAGCAGTGCAAGCTCCACTAGCACAGAATCAGGGGTGGCAGCGGTGCATGTTCACTCCACTGCCTGGTAGGATTACAGGCAGCAGCAGTGCAAGCTGCTGTAGCACAGAACCCAGGGTGGCAGCAGTGCATGTTCACTCCACTGGCTGGGTCCATTACAGGCAGCAGCAGTGCAAGCTCCTCTAGCACAGAACCAGGGGTAGCAGCAGTGCATGTCCGCTCCACTGGCTGGGAGGATAGCAGGCAGCAGCAGTGCAAGCTCCACTAGCACAGAACCCAGGGTGGCAGCAGTGCATGTTCACTCCACTGGCTGGGTGCATTACAGGCAGCAGCAGCACTAGCTCCTCTAGCACAGAACCCAGGATGGAAGCAGGGCATGTTCACTCCACTGGCTGGATGCATTACAGACAGCAGCAGTGCAAGCTCCTCTAGGACAGAACCAGGGGTGGCAGCAATGCATGTTCACTCCACTGGCTGGGAGGAGTACAGGCAGCAGCAGTGCAAGCTCTTCTAGCACAGAACCAAGGGTGGCAACAGTACATGTTCAGACCACTGGCTGGGTGCATCACAGACAGCAGCAGTGCAAGCTCCTCCAGCACAGAACCAGGGGTGGCAGCAGTGCATGTTCACTCCACTGGCTGGGAGGATAACAGGCAGCAGCAGTGCATGCTCCTCTAGCACAGAACCAGGGGTGGCAAGCAGTGCATGTTCACTCCACTGGCTGGGAGGATTACAGCCAGCAGCAGAGCAAGCTCCACTAGCACAGAATCAGGGGTGGCAGCGGTGCATGTTCACTCCACTGCCTGGTAGGATTACAGGCAGCAGCAGTGCAAGCTGCTGTAGCACAGAACCCAGGGTGGCAGCAGTGCATGTTCACTCCACTGGCTGGGTCCATTACAGGCAGCAGCAGTGCAAGCTCCTCTAGCACAGAACCAGGGGTAGCAGCAGTGCATGTCCGCTCCACTGGCTGGGAGGATAACAGGCAGCAGCAGTGCAAGCTCCACTAGCACAGAACCCAGGGTGGCAGAAGTGCATGTTCACTCCACTTGCTGGGTCCATTACAGGCAGCAGCAGTGCAAGCTCCTCTAGCACAGAACCAGGGGTAGCAGCAGTGCATGTCTGCTGCACTGGCTGGGAGGATAACAGGCAGCAGCAGTGCAAGCTCCACTAGCACAGAACCCAGGGTGGCAGCAGTGCATGTTCACTCCACTGGCTAGTAGGATTACAGGCAGCAGCAGTGAAAGCTCCTCTGGTACAGAACACCCAGCGTGGCAGCAGTGTGTGTTCACTCCACTGGCTGGGTGCATTACAGGCAGTAGCAGTGCATGCTCCTCTAGCACAGAACCAGGGGTGGCAGCAGTGCATGTTCACTCCACTGGCAGGGAGGATTACAGGCAGCAGCAGTGCAAGCTCCTCTAGCACAGAACCAGGGGTGGCAGCAATGCATGTTCAGTCCACTGCCTGGTAGGATTACAGGCAGCAACAGTGAAAGCTGCTGTAGCACAGAAACCAGGGTGGCAGCAGTGCATTCTCACTCCACTGGCTGGATGCATTACAGGCAGCAGCAGTGCAAGCTCCTCTAGAACAGAACCAGGGGTGGCAGCAGTGCATGTTCACTCCACTGGCTGGGAGCATAACAGGCAGCAGCAGTGCAAGCTCCTCTAGCACAGAACCCAGGGTGGCAGCAGTGCAGGTTCACTCCACTGGCTAGTATGATTACAGGCAGCAGCAGTGTAAGCTCCTCTAGCACAGAACCCAGGGTGGCAGCAGTGCATGTTAACTCCACTGGCTGGGTGCATTACTGTCAGCAGCAGTGCAAGCTCCTCTAGCACAGAACCCAGGATGGAAGCAGTGCATGTTCAATCCACTGGCTGGGTGCATTACAGACAGCAGCAGTGCAAGCTCCTCTAGCACAGAACCAGGGGTGGCAGCAGTGCATGTTCACTCCACTGGCTGGGAGGATTACAGGCAGCAGCAGTGCAAGCTCCTCTAGCACAGAACCCGGGGTGGCAGCAGTGCATGTTCACTCCACTGGCTGGGTGCATTACAGATAGCAGCCGTGCAAGCTCCTCTAGCACAGAACCAGGGGTTGCAGCAGTGCATGTTCACTCCACTGGCTGGGAGGATTACAGGCAGCAGCAATGCAAGCTCCTCTAGCACGGAACCAGGGGTGGCAGCAGTGCATGTTCAGACCACTGGCTGGGTGCATTACAGACAGCAGCAGTGCAAGCTCCTCCAGCACAGAATCAGGGGTGGCAGCAGTGCATGTTCACTCCACTGGCTGGGAGGATAACAGGCAGCAGCAGTGCATGCTCCTCTAGCACAGAACCAGGGGTGGCAAGCAGTGCATGTTCACTCCACTGGCTGGGAGGATTACAGCCAGCAGCAGAGCAAGCTCCACTAGCACAGAATCAGGGGTGGCAGCGGTGCATGTTCACTCCACTGCCTGGTAGGATTACAGGCAGCAGCAGTGCAAGCTGCTGTAGCACAGAACCCAGGGTGGCAGCAGTGCATGTTCACTCCACTGGCTGGGTCCATTACAGGCAGCAGCAGTGCAAGCTCCTCTAGCACAGAACCAGGGGTAGCAGCAGTGCATGTCCGCTCCACTGGCTGGGAGGATAACAGGCAGCAGCAGTGCAAGCTCCACTAGCACAGAACCCAGGGTGGCAGCAGTGCATGTTCACTCCACTGGCTTGGTGCATTACAGGCAGCAGCAGCACAAGCTCCTCTAGCACAGAACCCAGGATGGAAGCAGGGCATGTTCACTCCACTGGCTGGATGCATTACAGACAGCAGCAGTGCAAGCTCCTCTAGGACAGAACCAGGGGTGGCAGCAATGCATGTTCACTCCACTGGCTGGGAGGAGTACAGGCAGCAGCAGTGCAAGCTCTTCTAGCACAGAACCAAGGGTGGCAACAGTACATGTTCAGACCACTGGCTGGGTGCATTACAGACAGCGGCAGTGCAAGCTCCTCCAGCACAGAACCAGGGGTGACAGCAGTGCATGTTCACTCCACTGGCTGGGAGGATAACAGGCAACAGCAGTGCATGCTCCTCTAGCACAGAACCAGGGGTGGCAGCAGTGCATGTTCACTCCACTGGCTGGGAGGATTACAGGCAGCAGCAGTGCAAGCTCCTCTAGCACAGAACCCGGGGTGGCAGCAGTGCATGTTCACTCCACTGGCTGGGTGCATTACAGATAGCAGCCGTGCAAGCTCCTCTAGCACAGAACCAGGGGTTGCAGCAGTGCATGTTCACTCCACTGGCTGGGAGGATTACAGGCAGCAGCAATGCAAGCTCCTCTAGCACGGAACCAGGGGTGGCAGCAGTGCATGTTCAGACCACTGGCTGGGTGCATTACAGACAGCAGCAGTGCAAGCTCCTCCATCACAGAACCAGGGGTGGCAGCAGTGCATGTTCACTCCACTGGCAGGGAGGATTACAGGCAGCGGCAGTGCAAGTTCCTCTAGCACAGAACCAGGGGTGGCAGCAGTGCATGTTCACTCCACTGCCTGGTAGGATTACAGGCAGCAACAGTGAAAGCTGCTGTAGCACAGAAACCAGGGTGGCAGCAGTGCATGTTCACTCAACTGGCTGGATGCATTACAGGCAGCAGCAGTGCAAGCTCCTCTAGAACAGAACCAGGGGTGGCAGCAGTGCATGTTCACTCCACTGGCTGGGAGCATAACAGGCAGCAGCAGTGCAAGCTCCTCTAGCACAGAACCCAGGGTGGCAGCAGTGCATGTTCACCCCACTGGCTAGTATGATTACAGGCAGCAGCAGTGTAAGCTCCTCTAGCACAGAACCCAGGGTGGCAGCAGTGCATGTTCACTCCACTGGCTGGGTGCATTACAGGCAGCAGCAGCGCAAGCTCCTCTAGCACAGAACCCAGGATGGAAGCAGTGCATGTTCAATCCACTGGCTGGGTGCATTACAGACAGCACCAGTGCAAGCTCCTCTAGCACAGAACCAGGGGTGGCCGCAGTGCATGTTCTCTCCACTGGCTGGGAGGATTACAGGCAGCAGCAGTTCAAGCTCCTCTAGCACAGATCCCGGGGTGGCAGCAGTGCATGTTCACTCCACTGGCTGGGTGCATTACAGATAGCAGCCGTGCAAGCTCCTCTAGCACAGAACCAGGGGTTGCAGCAGTGCATGTTCACTCCACTGGCTGGGAGGATTACAGGCAGCAGCAATGCAAGCTCCTCTAGCACGGAACCAGGGGTGGCAGCAGTGCATGTTCAGACCACTGGCTGGGTGCATTACACACAGCAGCAGTGCAAGCTCCTCCAGCACAGAACCAGGGGTGGCAGCAGTGCATGTTCACTCAACTGGCTGGGAGGATTATAGGCAGCAGCAGTGCAAGCTCCTCTAGTACAGAACCCAGGGTGGCAGCAGTGCATGTTTACTCCACTGGCTGGGTCCATTACAGGCAGCAGCAGTGCAAGCTCCTCTAGCACAGAACCAGGGGTCACAGCAGTGCATGTTCATTCCACTGGCTGGTAGGATTACAGACAGCAGCAATGCAAGCTCCTCTAGCACGGAACCAGGGGTGGCAGCAGTGCATGTTCACTCCACTGGCTAGGTGCATTACAGACAGCAGCAGTGCAAGCTCCTCCAGCACAGAACCAGGGGTGGCAGCAGTGCATGTTCACTCCACTGGCTGGGAGGATTACAGGCAGCAGCAGTGCAAGCTCCTCTAGCACAGAACCAGGGGTGGCAGCAGTGCATGTTCACTCCACTGCCTGGTAGGATTACAGGCAGCAGCAGTGCAAGCTCCACTAGCACAGAACCCAGGGTGGCAGCAATGCATGTTCACTCCACTGGCTGGGTCCATTACAGGCAGCAGCGTGCAAGCTCCTCTAGCACAGAACCAGGGGTCGCAGCAGTGCATGTTCATTCCACTGGCTGGTAGGATTACAGGCAGCAGCAATGCAAGCTCCTCTAGCACGGAACCAGGGGTGGCAGCAGTGCATGTTCACTCCACTGGCTGGGTGCATTACAGACAGCAGAAGTGCAAGCTCCTCCAGCACAGAACCAGGGGTGGCAGCAGTGCACGTTCACTCCACTGGCTGGGAGGATAACGGGCAGCAGCAGTGCATGCTCCTCTAGCACAGAACCAGGCGTGGCAACAGTGCATGTTCACTCCACTGGCTGGGAGGATTACAGGCAGCAGCAGTGCAAGCTCCTCTAGCACAGAACCAGGGGTGGCAGCAGTGCATGTTCACTCCACTGCCTGGTAGGATTACAGGCAGCAGCAGTGCAAGCTGCTGTAGCACAGAACCCAGGGTGGCAGCAGTGCATGTTCACTCCACTGGCTGGGTCCATTACAGGCAGCAGCAGTGCAAGCTCCTCTAGCACAGAACCAGGGGTAGCAGCAGTGCATGTCCGCTCCACTGGCTGGGAGGATAACAGGCAGCAGCAGTGCAAGCTCCACTAGCACAGAACCAGGGTGGCAGCAGTGCATGTTCACTCCACTGGTTAGTAGGATTACAGGCAGCAGCAGTGCAAGCTCCTCTAGCACAGAACCAGGGGTGGTAGCAGTGCATGTTCACTCCACTGCCTGGTAGGATTACAGGCAGCAGCAGTGCAAGCTGCTGTAGCACAGAACCTAGGGTGGCAGCAGTGCATGTTCACTCCACTGCCTGGTAGGATTACAGGCAGCAGCAGTGCAAGCTGCTGTAGCACAGAACCCAGGGTGGCAGCAGTGCATGTTCACTCCACTGGCTGGTTCCATTACAGGCAGCAGCAGTGCAAGCTCCTCTAGCACAGAACCATGGGTCGCAGCAGTGCATGTTCATTCCACTGGCTGGTAGGATTACAGGCAGCAGCTATGCAAGCTCCTCTAGCACGGAACCAGGGGTGGCAGCAGTGCATGTTCACTCAACTGGCTGGGAGGATTACAGGCAGCAGCAGTGCAAGCTCCTCTAGTACAGAACCAGGGGTGGCAGCAGTGCATGTTCACTCCACAGCCTGGTAGGATTACAGGCAGCAGCAGTGCAAGCTGCTGTAGCACAGAACCCAGGGTGGCAGCAGTGCTTGTTCACTCCACTGGCTGGGTCCATTACAGGCAGCAGCAGTGCAAGCTCCTCTAGCACAGAACCAGGGGTAGCAGCAGTGCATGTCCGCTCCACTGGCTGGGAGGATAACAGGCAGCAGCAGTGCAAGCTCCACTAGCACAGAACCCAGGGTGGCAGCAGTGCATGTTCACTCCACTGGCTGGGTGCATTACAGGCATTAGCAGTGCATGCTCCTCTAGCACAGAAACAGGGGTGGCAGCAGTGCATGTTCACTCCACTGGCAGGGAGGATTACAGGCAGCAGCAGTGCAAGCACCTCTAGCACAGAACCAGGGGTGGCAGCAATGCATGTTCAATCCACTGCCTGGTAGGATTACAGGCAGCAACAGTGAAAGCTCCTCTAGCACAGAACCCCGGGTGGCAGCAGTGCATGTTCACTCCACTGGCTGGGTGCATTACAGTCAGCAGCTGTGCAAGCTCCTCTAGCACAGAACCCAGGATGGAAGCAGTGCATGTTCAATCCACTGGCTGGGTACATTACAGACAGCAGCAGTGCAAGCTCATCTAGCACAGAACCAGGGATGGCAGCAGTGCATGTTCACTCCACTGGCTGGGAGGATTACAGGCAGCAGCAGTGCAAGCTCCTCTAGCACAGAACCCGGGGTGGCAGCAGTGCATGTTCACTCCACTGGCTGGGTGCATTACAGATAGCAGCCGTGCAAGCTCCTCTAGCACAGAACCAGGGGTTGCAGCAGTGCATGTTCACTCCACTGGCTGGGAGGATTACAGGCAGCAGCAATGCAAGCTCCTCTAGCACGGAACCAGGGGTGGCAGCAGTGCATGTTCAGACCACTGGGTGGGTGCATTACAGACAGCAGCAGTGCAAGCTCCTCCAGCACAGAACCAGGGGTGGCAGCAGTGCATGTTCACTCCACTGGCTTGGAGGATAACAGGCAGCAGCAGTGCATGCTCTTCTAGCACAGAAGCAGGGGTGGCAAGCAGTGCATGTTCACTCCACTGGCTGGGAGGATTACAGCCAGCAGCAGTGCAAGCTCCACTAGCACAGAATCAGGGGTGGCAGCGGTGCATGTTCAATCCACTGCCTGGTAGGATTACAGGCAGCAGCAGTGCAAGCTGCTGTAGCACAGAACCCAGGGTGGCAGCAGTGCATGTTCACTCCACTGGCTGGGTCCATTACAGGCAGCAGCAGTGCAAGCTCCTCTAGCACAGAACCAGGGGTAGCAGCAGTGCATGTCCGCTCCACTGGCTGGTAGGATAACAGGCAGCAGCAGTGCAAGCTCCACTAGCACAGAACCCAGGGTGGCAGCAGTGCATGTTCACTCCACTGGCTAGTAGGATTACAGGCAGCAACAGTGAAAGCTCCTCTGGTACAGAACCCAGCGTGGCAGCAGTGTGTGTTCACTCCACTGGCTGGGTGCATTACAGGCAGTAGCAGTGCATGCTCCTCTAGCAGAGAACAGGGGTGGCAGCAGTGCATGTTTACTCCACTGGCAGGGAGGATTACAGGCAGCAGCAGTGCAAGCTCCACTAGCACAGAACCAGGGGTGGCAGCAGTGCATGTTCACTCCACTGCCTGGTAGGATTACAGGCAGCAACAGTGAAAGCTGCTGTAGCACAGAAACCAGGGTGGCAGCAGTGCATGTTCACTCCACTGGCTGGATGCATTACAGGCAGCAGCAGTGCAAGCTCCTCTAGAACAGAACCAGGGGTGGCAGCAGTGCATGTTCACTCCACTGGCTGGGAGCATACCAGGCAGCAGCAGTGCAAGCTCCTCTAGCACAGAACCCAGGGTGGCAGCAGTGCATGTTCACTCCACTGGCTAGTATGATTACAGGCAGCAGCAGTGTAAGCTCCTCTAGCACAGAACCCAGGATGGAAGCAGTGCATGTTCACTCCACTGGCTGGGTGCATTACAGACAGCAGCACTGCAAGCTCCTCTAGCACAGAACCAGGGGTGGCAGCAGGGCATGTTCACTCCACTGGCTGGGAGGATTACAGACAGCAGCAGTGCAAGCTCCTCCATCACAGAACCAGGGGTGGCAGCAGTGCATGTTCACTCCACTGGCAGGGAGGATTACAGGCAGCGGCAGTGCAAGTTCCTCTAGCACAGAACCAGGGGTGGCAGCAGTGCATGTTCACTCCACTGCCTGGTAGGATTACAGGCAGCAACAGTGAAAGCTGCTGTAGCACAGAAACCAGGGTGGCAGCAGTGCATGTTCACTCCACTGGCTGGATGCATTACAGGCAGCAGCAGTGCAAGCTCCTCTAGAACAGAACCAGGGGTGGCAGCAGTGCATGTTCACTCCACTGGCTGGGAGCATAACAGGCAGCAGCAGTGCAAGCTCCTCTAGCACAGAACCCAGGGTGGCAGCAGTGCATGTTCACCCCACTGGCTAGTATGATTACAGGCAGCAGCAGTGTAAGCTCCTCTAGCACAGAACCCAGGGTGGCAGCAGTGCATGTTCACTCCACTGGCTGGGTGCATTACAGGCAGCAGCAGCGCAAGCTCCTCTAGCACAGAACCCAGGATGGAAGCAGTGCATGTTCAATCCACTGGCTGGGTGCATTACAGACAGCACCAGTGCAAGCTCCTCTAGCACAGAACCAGGGGTGGCCGCAGTGCATGTTCACTCCACTGGCTGGGAGGATTACAGGCAGCAGCAGTTCAAGCTCCTCTAGCACAGATCCCGGGGTGGCAGCAGTGCATGTTCACTCCACTGGCTGGGTGCATTACAGATAGCAGCCGTGCAAGCTCCTCTAGCACAGAACCAGGGGTTGCAGCAGTGCATGTTCACTCCACTGGCTGGGAGGATTACAGGCAGCAGCAATGCAAGCTCCTCTAGCACGGAACCAGGGGTGGCAGCAGTGCATGTTCAGACCACTGGCTGGGTGCATTACACACAGCAGCAGTGCAAGCTCCTCCAGCACAGAACCAGGGGTGGCAGCAGTGCATGTTCACTCAACTGGCTGGGAGGATTATAGGCAGCAGCAGTGCAAGCTCCTCTAGTACAGAACCCAGGGTGGCAGCAGTGCATGTTTACTCCACTGGCTGGGTCCATTACAGGCAGCAGCAGTGCAAGCTCCTCTAGCACAGAACCAGGGGTCACAGCAGTGCATGTTCATTCCACTGGCTGGTAGGATTACAGACAGCAGCAATGCAAGCTCCTCTAGCACGGAACCAGGGGTGGCAGCAGTGCATGTTCACTCCACTGGCTAGGTGCATTACAGACAGCAGCAGTGCAAGCTCCTCCAGCACAGAACCAGGGGTGGCAGCAGTGCATGTTCACTCCACTGGCTGGGGGATTACAGGCAGCAGCAGTGCAAGCTCCTCTAGCACAGAACCAGGGGTGGCAGTAGTGCATGTTCACTCCACTGCCTGGTAGGATTACAGGCAGCAGCAGTGCAAGCTCCACTAGCACAGAACCCAGGGTGGCAGCAGTGCATGTTCACTCCACTGGCTGGGTCCATTACAGGCAGCAGCGTGCAAGCTCCTCTAGCACAGAACCAGGGGTCGCAGCAGTGCATGTTCATTCCACTGGCTGGTAGGATTACAGGCAGCAGCAATGCAAGCTCCTCTAGCACGGAACCAGGGGTGGCAGCAGTGCATGTTCACTCCACTGGCTGGGTGCATTACAGACAGCAGAAGTGCAAGCTCCTCCAGCACAGAACCAGGGGTGGCAGCAGTGCACGTTCACTCCACTGGCTGGGAGGATAACGGGCAGCAGCAGTGCATGCTCCTCTAGCACAGAACCAGGCGTGGCAACAGTGCATGTTCACTCCACTGGCTGGGAGGATTACAGGCAGCAGCAGTGCAAGCTCCTCTAGCACAGAACCAGGGGTGGCAGCAGTGCATGTTCACTCCACTGCCTGGTAGGATTACAGGCAGCAGCAGTGCAAGCTGCTGTAGCACAGAACCCAGGGTGGCAGCAGTGCATGTTCACTCCACTGGCTGGGTCCATTACAGGCAGCAGCAGTGCAAGCTCCTCTAGCACAGAACCAGGGGTAGCAGCAGTGCATGTCCGCTCCACTGGCTGGGAGGATAACAGGCAGCAGCAGTGCAAGCTCCGCTAGCACAGAACCAGGGTGGCAGCAGTGCATGTTCACTCCACTGGTTAGTAGGATTACAGGCAGCAGCAGTGCAAGCTCCTCTAGCACAGAACCAGGGGTGGTAGCAGTGCATGTTCACTCCACTGCCTGGTAGGATTACAGGCAGCAGCAGTGCAAGCTGCTGTAGCACAGAACCTAGGGTAGCAGCAGTGCATGTTCACTCCACTGCCTGGTAGGATTACAGGCAGCAGCAGTGCAAGCTGCTGTAGCACAGAACCCAGGGTGGCAGCAGTGCATGTTCACTCCACTGGCTGGTTCCATTACAGGCAGCAGCAGTGCAAGCTCTTCTAGCACAGAACCATGGGTCGCAGCAGTGCATGTTCATTCCACTGGCTGGTAGGATTACAGGCAGCAGCTATGCAAGCTCCTCTAGCACAGAACCCAGGGTGGCAGCAGTGCTTGTTCACTCCACTGGCTGGGTCCATTACAGGCAGCAGCAGTGCAAGCTCCTCTAGCACAGAACCAGGGGTAGCAGCAGTGCATGTCCGCTCCACTGGCTGGGAGGATAACAGGCAGCAGCAGTGCAAGCTCCACTAGCACAGAACCCAGGGTGGCAGCAGTGCATGTTCACTCCACTGGCTGGGTGCATTACAGGCATTAGCAGTGCATGCTCCTCTAGCACAGAAACAGGGGTGGCAGCAGTGCATGTTCACTCCACTGGCAGGGAGGATTACAGGCAGCAGCAGTGCAAGCACCTCTAGCACAGAACCAGGGGTGGCAGCAATGCATGTTCAATCCACTGCCTGGTAGGATTACAGGCAGCAACAGTGAAAGCTCCTCTAGCACAGAACCCCGGGTGGCAGCAGTGCATGTTCACTCCACTGGCTGGGTGCATTACAGTCAGCAGCTGTGCAAGCTCCTCTAGCACAGAACCCAGGATGGAAGCAGTGCATGTTCAATCCACTGGCTGGGTACATTACAGACAGCAGCAGTGCAAGCTCATCTAGCACAGAACCAGGGATGGCAGCAGTGCATGTTCACTCCACTGGCTGGGAGGATTACAGGCAGCAGCAGTGCAAGCTCCTCTAGCACAGAACCCGGGGTGGCAGCAGTGCATGTTCACTCCACTGGCTGGGTGCATTACAGATAGCAGCCGTGCAAGATCCTCTAGCACAGAACCAGGGGTTGCAGCAGTGCATGTTCACTCCACTGGCTGGGAGGATTACAGGCAGCAGCAATGCAAGCTCCTCTAGCACGGAACCAGGGGTGGCAGCAGTGCATGTTCAGACCACTCGGTGGGTGCATTACAGACAGCAGCAGTGCAAGCTCCTCCAGCACAGAACCAGGGGTGGCAGCAGTGCATGTTCACTCCACTGGCTTGGAGGATAACAGGCAGCAGCAGTGCATGCTCTTCTAGCACAGAAGCAGGGGTGGCAAGCAGTGCATGTTCACTCCACTGGCTGGGAGGATTACAGCCAGCAGCAGTGCAAGCTCCACTAGCACAGAATCAGGGGTGGCAGCGGTGCATGTTCAATCCACTGCCTGGTAGGATTACAGGCAGCAGCAGTGCAAGCTGCTGTAGCACAGAACCCAGGGTGGCAGCAGTGCATGTTCACTCCACTGGCTGGGTCCATTACAGGCAGCAGCAGTGCAAGCTCCTCTAGCACAGAACCAGGGGTAGCAGCAGTGCATGTCCGCTCCACTGGCTGGTAGGATAACAGGCAGCAGCAGTGCAAGCTCCACTAGCACAGAACCCAGGGTGGCAGCAGTGCATGTTCACTCCACTGGCTAGTAGGATTACAGGCAGCAACAGTGAAAGCTCCTCTGGTACAGAACCCAGCGTGGCAGCAGTGTGTGTTCACTCCACTGGCTGGGTGCATTACAGGCAGTAGCAGTGCATGCTCCTTTAGCAGAGAACCAGGGGTGGCAGCAGTGCATGTTCACTCCACTGGCAGGGAGGATTACAGGCAGCAGCAGTGCAAGCTCCTCTAGCACAGAACCAGGGGTGGCAGCAGTGCATGTTCACTCCACTGCCTGGTAGGATTACAGGCAGCAACAGTGAAAGCTGCTGTAGCACAGAAACCAGGGTGGCAGCAGTGCATGTTCACTCCACTGGCTGGATGCATTACAGGCAGCAGCAGTGCAAGCTCCTCTAGAACAGAACCAGGGGTGGCAGCAGTGCATGTTCACTCCACTGGCTGGGAGCATACCAGGCAGCAGCAGTGCAAGCTCCTCTAGCACAGAACCCAGGGTGGCAGAAGTGCATGTTCACTCCACTGGCTAGTATGATTACAGGCAGCAGCAGTGTAAGCTCCTCTAGCACAGAACCCAGGATGGAAGCAGTGCATGTTCACTCCACTGGCTGGGTGCATTACAGACAGCAGCACTGCAAGCTCCTCTAGCACAGAACCAGGGGTTGCAGCAGTGCATGTTCACTCCACTGGCTGGGAGGATTACAGGCAGCAGCAATGCAAGATCCTCTAGCACGGAACCAAAGGGTGGCAGCAGTGCATGTTCAGACCACTGGCTGGGTGCATTACAGACAGCAGCAGTGCAAGCTCCTCCAGCACAGAACTAGGGGTGGCAGCAGTGCATGTTCACTCCACTGGCTGGGAGGATTATAGGCAGCAGCAGTGCAAGCTCCTCTAGTACAGAACCCAGGGTGGCAGCAGTGCATGTTTACTCCACTGGCTGGGTCCATTACAGGCAGCAGCAGTGCAAGCTCCTCTAGCACAGAACCAGGGGTCACAGCAGTGCATGTTCATTCCACTGGCTGGTAGGATTACAGGCAGCAGCAATGCAAGCTCCTCTAGCACGGAACCAGGGGTGGCAGCAGTGCATGTTCACTCCACTGCCTGGTAGGATTACAGGCAGCAGCAGTGCAAGCTCCACTAGCACAGAACCCAGGGTGGCAGCAGTGCATGTTCACTCCACTGGCTGGGTCCATTACAGGCAGCAGCGTGCAAGCTCCTCTAGCACAGAACCAGGGGTCGCAGCAGTGCATGTTCATTCCA
The DNA here is from genome assembly GCF_040938575.1 of Ambystoma mexicanum. Taxonomy (NCBI): domain Eukaryota; kingdom Metazoa; phylum Chordata; class Amphibia; order Caudata; family Ambystomatidae; genus Ambystoma; species Ambystoma mexicanum. The sequence goes on from NC_090929.1 coordinate 145,580,092, forward strand.
CTGGCTGGTGGGATTACAGGCAGCAGCAATGCAAGATCCTCTAGCACGGAACCAGGGGTGGCAGCAGTGCATGTTCACTCCACTGGCTGGGTGCATTACAGACAGCAGAAGTGCAAGCTCCTCCAGCACAGAACCAGGGGTGGCAGCAGTGCACGTTCACTCCACTGGCTGGGAGGATAACAGGCAGCAGCAGTGCATGCTCCTCTAGCACAGAACCAGGGGTGGCAACAGTGCATGTTCACTCCACTGGCTGGGAGGATTACAGGCAGCAGCAGTGCAAGCTCCTCTAGCACAGAACCAGGGGTGGCAGCAGTGCATGTTCACTCCACTGCCTGGTAGGATTACAGGCAGCAGCAGTGCAAGCTCCACTAGCACAGAACCCAGGGTGGCAGCAGTGCATGTTCACTCCACTGGCTGGGTCCATTACAGGCAGCAGCAGTGCAAGCTCCTCTAGCACAGAACCAGGGGTAGCAGCAGTGCATGTCTGCTCCACTGGCTGGGAGGATAACAGGCAGCAGCAGTGCAAGCTCCCACTAGCACAGAACCCAGAGTGGCAGCAGTGCATGTTCACTCCACTGGTTAGTAGGATTACAGGCAGCAGCAGTGCAAGCTCCTCTAGCACAGAACCAGGGGTGGAAGCAGTGCATGTTCACTACACTGCCTGGTAGGATTACAGGCAGCAGCAGTGCAAGCTGCTGTAGCACAGAACCCAGGGTGGCAGCAGTGCATGTTCACTCCACTGGCTGGTTCCATTACAGGCAGCAGCAGTGCAAGCTCCTCTAGCACAGAACCAGGGGTCGCAGCAGTGCATGTTCATTCCACTGGCTGGTAGGATTACAGGCAGCAGCAATGCAAGCTCCTCTAGCACGGAACCAGGGGTGGCAGCAGTGCATGTTCACTCCACTGGCTGGGTGCATTACAGACAGCAGAAGTGCAAGCTCCTCCAGCACAGAACAAGGGGTGGCAGCAGTGCATGTTCACTCCACTGGCTTGGAGGATAACAGGCAGCAGCAGTGCATGCTCTTCTAGCACAGAACCAGGGGTGGCAAGCAGTGCATGTTCACTCCACTGGCTGGGAGGATTACAGCCAGCAGCAGTGCAAGCTCCACTAGCACAGAATCAGGGGTGGCAGCGGTGCATGTTCAATCCACTGCCTGGTAGGATTACAGGCAGCAGCAGTGCAAGCTGCTGTAGCACAGAACCCAGGGTGGCAGCAGTGCATGCTCACTCCACTGGCTGGGTCCATTACAGGCAGCAGCAGTGCAAGCTCCTCTAGCACAGAACCAGGGGTAGCAGCAGTGCATGTCCGCTCCACTGGCCGGTAGGATAACAGGCAGCAGCAGTGCAAGCTCCACTAGCACAGAACCCAGGGTGGCAGCAGTGCATGTTCACTCCACTGGCTAGTAGGATTACAGGCAGCAGCAGTGAAAGCTCCTCTGGTACAGAACCCAGCGTGGCAGCAGTGTGTGTTCACTCCACTGGCTGGGTGCATTACAGGCAGCAGCAGTGCAAGCTCCTCTAGCACAGAACCAGGGGTGGCAGCAGTGCATGTTCACTCCACTGGCCGGATGCATTACAGGCAGCAGCAGTGAAAGCTCCTCTAGAACAGAACCAGGGGTGGCAGCAGGGCATGTTCACTCCACTGGCTGGGAGGATTACAGGCAGCAGCAGTGCAAGCTCCTCTAGCACTGAACCCGGGGTGGCAGCAGTGCATGTTCACTCCACTGGCTGGGTGCATTACAGATAGCAGCCGTGCAAGCTCCTCTAGCACAGAACCAGGGGTTGCAGCAGTGCATGTTCACTCCACTGGCTGGGAGGATTACAGGCAGCAGCAATGCAAGATCCTCTAGCACGGAACCAACGGGTGGCAGCAGTGCATGTTCAGACCACTGGCTGGGTGCATTACAGACAGCAGCAGTGCAAGCTCCTCCAGCACAGAACTAGGGGTGGCAGCAGTGCATGTTCACTCCACTGGCTGGGAGGATTATAGGCAGCAGCAGTGCAAGCTCCTCTAGTACAGAACCCAGGGTGGCAGCAGTGCATGTTTACTCCACTGGCTGGGTCCATTACAGGCAGCAGCAGTGCAAGCTCCTCTAGCACAGAACCAGGGGTCACAGCAGTGCATGTTCATTCCACTGGCTGGTAGGATTACAGGCAGCAGCAATGCAAGCTCCTCTAGCACGGAACCAGGGGTGGCAGCAGTGCATGTTCACTCCACTGGCTAGGTGCATTACAGACAGAAGCAGTGCAAGCTCCTCCAGCACAGAACCAGGGGTGGCAGCAGTGTATGTTTACTCCACTGGCTGGGAGGATTACAGGCAGCAACAGTGCAAGCTCCTCTAGCACAGAACCAGGGGTGGCAGCAGTGCATGTTCACTCCACTGCCTGGTAGGATTACAGGCAGCAGCAGTGCAAGCTCCACTAGCACAGAACCCCGGGTGGCAGCAGTGCATGTTCACTCCACTGGCTGGGTCCATTACAGGCAGCAGCGTGCAAGCTCCTCTAGCACAGAACCAGGGGTCGCAGCAGTGCATGTTCATTCCACTGGCTGGTAGGATTACAGGCAGCAGCAATGCAAGCTCCTCTAGCACGGAACCAGGGGTGGCAGCAGTGCATGTTCATTCCACTGGCTGGGTGCATTACAGACAGCAGAAGTGCAAGCTCCTCCAGCACAGAACCAGGGGTGGCAGCAGTGCACGTTCACTCCACTGGCTGGGAGGATAACAGGCAGCAGCAGTGCATGCTCCTCTAGCACAGAACCAGGGGTGGCAACAGTGCATGTTCACTCCACTGGCTGGGAGGATTACAGGCAGCAGCAGTGCAAGCTCCTCTAGCACAGAACCAGGGGTGGCAGCAGTGCATGTTCACTCCACTGCCTGGTAGGATTACAGGCAGCAGCAGTGCAAGCTCCACTAGCACAGAACCCAGGGTGGCAGCAGTGCATGTTCACTCCACTGGCTGGGTCCATTACAGGCAGCAGCAGTGCAAGCTCCTCTAGCACAGAACCAGGGGTAGCAGCAGTGCATGTCTGCTCCACTGGCTGGGAGGATAACAGGCAGCAGCAGTGCAAGCTCCACTAGCACAGAACCCAGGGTGGCAGCAGTGCATGTTCACTCCACTGGTTAGTAGGATTACAGGCAGCAGCAGTGCAAGCTCCTCTAGCACAGAACCAGAGGTGGCAGCAGTGCATGTTCACTACACTGCCTGGTAGGTTACAGGCAGCAGCAGTGCAAGCTGCTGTAGCACAGAACCTAGGGTGGCAGCAGTGCATGTTCACTCCACTGCCTGGTAGGATTACAGGCAGCAGCAGTGCAAGCTGCTGTAGCACAGAACCCAGGGTGGCAGCAGTGCATGTTCACTCCACTGGCTGGTTCCATTACAGGCAGCAGCAGTGCAAGCTCCTCTAGCACAGAACCAGGGGTCGCAGCAGTGCATGTTCATTCCACTGGCTGGTAGGATTACAGGCAGCAGCAATGCAAGCTCCTCTAGCACGGAACCAGGGGTGGCAGCAGTGCATGTTCACTCAACTGGCTGGGAGGATTACAGGCAGCAGCAGTGCAAGCTCCTCTAGTACAGAACCAGGGGTGGCAGCAGTGCATGTTCACTCCACAGCCTGGTAGGATTACAGGCAGCAGCAGTGCAAGCTGCTGTAGCACAGAACCCAGGGTGGCAGCAGTGCATGTTCACTCCACTGGCTGGGTCCATTACAGGCAGCAGCAGTGCAAGCTCCTCTAGCACAGAACCAGGGTTAGCAGCAGTGCATGTCCGCTCCACTGGCTGGGAGGATAACAGGCAGCAGCAGTGCAAGCTCCACTAGCACAGAACCCAGGGTGGCAGCAGTGCATGTTCACTCCACTGGCTAGTAGGATTACAGGCAGCAGCAGTGAAAGCTCCTCTGGTACAGAACCCAGCGTGGCAGCTGTGTGTGTTCACTCCACTGGCTGGGTGCATTACAGGCAGTAGCAGTGCATGCTTCTCTAGCACAGAACCAGGGGTGGCAGCAGTGCATGTTCACTCCACTGGCAGGGAGGATCACAGGCAGCAGCAGTGCAAGCTCCTCTAGCACAGAACCAGGGGTGGCAGCAATGCATGTTCAGTCCACTGCCTGGTAGGATTACAGGCAGCAACAGTGAAAGCTGCTGTAGCACAGAAACCAGGGTGGCAGCAGTGCATGTTCACTCCACTGGCTGGATGCATTACAGGCAGCAGCAGTGCAAGCTCCTCTAGAACAGAACCAGGGGTGGCAGCAGTGCATGTTCACTCCACTGGCTGGGAGCATAACAGGCAGCAGCAGTGCAAGCTCCTCTAGCACAGAACCCAGGGTGGCAGCAGTGCATGTTCACTCCACTGGCTAGTATGATTACAGGCAGCAGCAGTGCAAGCTGCTGTAGCACTGAACCCAGGGTGGCAGCAGTGCCTGTTCACTTCACTGGCTGGGTCCATTACAGGCAGCAGCAGTGCAAGCTCCTCTAGCACAGAACCAGGGGTAGCAGCAGGGCATGTCCGCTCCACTGGCTGGGAGGATAACAGGCAGCAGCAGTGCAAGCTCCACTAGCACAGAACCCAGGGTGGCAGCAGTGCATGTTCACTCCACTGGCTAGTAGGATTACAGGCAGCAGCAGTGAAAGCTCCTCTGGTACAGAACCCAGCGTGGCAGCAGTGTGTGTTCACTCCACTGGCTGGGTGCATTACAGGCAGTAGCAGTGCATGCTCCTTTAGCACAGAACCAGGGGTGGCAGCAGTGCATGTTCACTCCACTGGCAGGGAGGATTACAGGCAGCAGCAGTGCAAGCTCCTCTAGCACAGAACCAGGGGTGGCAGCAATGCATGTTCAGTCCACTGCCTGGTAGGATTACAGGCAGCAACAGTGAAAGCTGCTGTAGCACAGAAACCAGGGTGGCAGCAGTGCATGTTCACTCCACTGGCTGGATGCATTACAGGCAGCAGCAGTGCAAGCTCCTCTATAACAGAACCAGGGGTGGCAGCAGTGCATGTTCACTCCACTGGCTGGGAGCATAACAGGCAGCAGCAGTGCAAGCTCCTCTAGCACAGAACCCAGGGTGGCAGCAATGCATGTTCACTCCACTGGCTAGTATGATTACAGGCAGCAGCAGTGTAAGCTCCTCTAGCACAGAACCCAGGGTGGCAGCAGTGCATGTTAACTCCACTGGCTGGGTGCATTACAGTCAGCAGCAGTGCAAGCTCCTCTAGCACAGAACCCAGGATGGAAGCAGTGCATGTTCAATCCACTGGCTGGGTGCATTACAGACAGCAGCAGTGCAAGCTCCTCTAGCACAGAACCAGGGGTGGCAGCAGTGCATGTTCACTCCAATGGCTGGGAGGATTACAGGCAGCAGCAGTGCAAGCTCCTCTAGCAAAGAACCCGGGGTGGCAGCAGTGCATGTTCACTCCACTGGCTGGGTGCATTACTGATAGCAGCCGTGCAAGCTCCTCTAGCACAGAACCAGGGGTTGCAGCAGTGCATGTTCACTCCACTGGCTGGGAGGATTACAGGCAGCAGCAATGCAAGCTCCTCTAGCACGGAACCAGGGGTGGCAGCAGTGCATGTTCACTCCACTGGCTAGTAGGATTACAGGCAGCAGCAGTGAAAGCTCCTCTGGTACAGAACCCAGCGTGGCAGCAGTGTGTGTTCACTCCACTGGCTGGGTGCATTACAGGCAGTAGCAGTGCATGCTCCTCTAGCACAGAACCAGGGGTGGCAGCAGTGCATGTTCACTCCACTGGCAGGGAGGATTACAGGCAGCAGCAGTGCAAGCTCCTCTAGCACAGAACCAGGGGTGGCAGCAATGCATGTTCAGTCCACTGCCTGGTAGGATTACAGGCAGCAACAGTGAAAGCTGCTGTAGCACAGAAACCAGGGTGGCAGCAGTGCATGTTCACTCCACTGGCTGGATGCATTACAGGCAGCAGCAGTGCAAGCTCCTCTAGAACAGAACCCAGGGTGGCAGCAGTGCATGTTCACTCCACTGGCTAGTATGATTACAGGCAGCAGCAGTGTAAGCTCCTCTAGCACAGAACCCAGGGTGGCAGCAGTGCATGTTAACTCCACTGGCTGGGTGCATTACAGTCAGCAGCAGTGCAAGCTCCTCTAGCACAGAACCCAGGATGGAAGCAGTGCATGTTCAATCCACTGGCTGGGTTCATTATAGACAGCAGCAGTGCAAGCTCCTCTAGCACAGAACCAGGGGTGGCAGCAGTGCATGTTCACGCCACTGGCTGGGAGGATTACAGGCAGCAGCAGTGCAAGCTCCTCTAGCACAGAACCCGGGGTGGCAGCAGTGCATGTTCACTCCACTGGCTGGGTGCATTACTGATAGCAGCCGTGCAAGCTCCTCTAGCACAGAACCAGGGGTTGCAGCAGTGCATTTTCACTCCACTGGCTGGGAGGATTACAGGCAGCAGCAATGCAAGCTCCTCTAGCACGGAACCAGGGGTGGCAGCAGTGCATGTTCAGACCACTGGCTGGGTGCATTACAGACAGCAGCAGTGCAAGCTCCTCCAGCACAGAACCAGGGGTGGCAGCAGTGCATGTTCACTCCACTGGCTGGGAGGATAACAGGCAGCAGCAGTGCATGCTCCTCTAGCACAGAACCAGGGGTGGCAAGCAGTGCATGTTCACTCCACTGGCTGAGAGGATTACAGCCAGCAGCAGTGCAAGCTCCACTAGCACAGAATTAGGGGTGGCAGCGGTGCATGTTCACTCCACTGCCTGGTAGGATTACAGGCAGCAGCAGTGCAAGCTGCTGTAGCACAGAACCCAGGGTGGCAGCAGTGCATGTTCACTCCACTGGCTGGGTCCATTACAGGCAGCAGCAGTGCAAGCTCCTCTAGCACAGAACCAGGGGTAGCAGCAGTGCATGTCCGCTCCACTGGCTGGGAGGATAGCAGGCAGCAGCAGTGCAAGCTCCACTAGCACAGAACCCAGGGTGGCAGCAGTGCATGTTCACTCCACTGGCTGGGTGCATTACAGGCAGCAGCAGCACAAGCTCCTCTAGCACAGAACCCAGGATGGAAGCAGGGCATGTTCACTCCACTGGCTGGATGCATTACATACAGCAGCAGTGCAAGCTCCTCTAGGATAGAACTAGGGGTGGCAGCAATGCATGTTCACTCCACTGGCTGGGAGGAGTACAGGCAGCAGCAGTGCAAGCTCTTCTAGCACAGAACCAAGGGTGGCAACAGTACATGTTCAGACCACTGGCTGGGTGCATTACAGACAGCAGCAGTGCAAGCTCCTCCAGCACAGAACCAGGGGTGGCAGCAGTGCATGTTCACTCCACTGGCTGGGAGGATAACAGGCAGCAGCAGTGCATGCTCCTCTAGCACAGAACCAGGGGTGGCAAGCAGTGCATGTTCACTCCACTGGCTGGGAGGATTACAGCCAGCAGCAGAGCAAGCTCCACTAGCACAGAATCAGGGGTGGCAGCGGTGCATGTTCACTCCACTGCCTGGTAGGATTACAGGCAGCAGCAGTGCAAGCTGCTGTAGCACAGAACCCAGGGTGGCAGCAGTGCATGTTCACTCCACTGGCTGGGTCCATTACAGGCAGCAGCAGTGCAAGCTCCTCTAGCACAGAACCATTGGTAGCTGCAGTGCATGTTCGCTCCACTGGCTGGGAGGATAACAGGCAGCAGCAGTGCAAGCTCCACTAGCACAGAACCCAGGGTGGCAGCAGTGCATGTTTACTCCACTGGCTGGGTCCATTACAGGCAGCAGCAGTGCAAGCTCCTCTAGCACAGAACCAGGGGTCACAGCAGTGCATGTTCATTCCACTGGCTGGTAGGATTACAGGCAGCAGCAATGCAAGCTCCTCTAGCACGGAACCAGGGGTGGCAGCAGTGCATGTTCACTCCACTGGCTAGGTGCATTACAGACAGAAGCAGTGCAAGATCCTCCAGCACAGAACCAGGGGTGGCAGCAGTGCATGTTCACTCCACTGGCTGGGAGGATTACAGGCAGCAACAGTGCAAGCTCCTCTAGCACAGAACCAGGGGTGGCAGCAGTGCATGTTCACTCCACTGCCTGGTAGGATTACAGGCAGCAGCAGTGCAAGCTCCACTAGCACAGAACCCAGGGTGGCAGCAGTGCATGTTCACTCCACTGGCTGGGTCCATTACAGGCAGCAGCGTGCAAGCTCCTCTAGCACAGAACCAGGGGTCGCAGCAGTGCATGTTCATTCACTGGCTGGTAGGATTATAGGCAGCAGTAATGCAAGCTCCTCTAGCACGGAACCAGGGGTGGCAGCAGTGCATGTTCACTCCACTGGCTGGGTGCATTACAGACAGCAGAAGTGCAAGCTCCTCCAGCACAGAACCAGGGGTGGCAGCAGTGCACGTTCACTCCACTGGCTGGGAGGATAACAGGCAGCAGCAGCACAAGCTCCACTAGCACAGAACCCAGGGTGGCAGCAGTGCATGTTCACTCCACTGGCTGGGTCCATTACAGGCAGCAGCAGTGCAAGCTCCTCTAGCACAGAACCAGGGGTAGCAGCAGTGCATGTCTGCTCCACTGGCTGGGAGGATAACAGGCAGCAGCAGTGCAAGCTCCACTAGCACAGAACCCAGGGTGGCAGCAGTGCATGTTCACTCCACTGGTTAGAAGGATTACAGGCAGCAGCAGTGCAAGCTCCTCTAGCACAGAACCAGGGGTGGCAGCAGTGCATGTTCACTACACTGCCTGGTAGGATTACAGGCAGCAGCAGTGCAAGCTGCTGTAGCACAGAACCTAGGGTGGCAGCAGTGCATGTTCACTCCACTGCCTGGTAGGATTACAGGCAGCAGCAGTGCAAGCTCCTCTAGTACAGAACCAGGGGTGGCAGCAGTGCATGTTCACTCCACAGCCTGGTAGGATTACAGGCAGCAGCAGTGCAAGCTGCTGTAGCACAGAACCCAGGGTGGCAGCAGTGCATGTTCACTCCACTGGCTGGGTCCATTACAGGCAGCAGCAGTGCAAGCTCCTCTAGCACAGAACCAGGGGTAGCAGCAGCGCATGTCCGCTCCACTGGCTGTGAGGATAACAGGCAGCAGCAGTGCAAGCTCCTCCAGCACAGAACCAGGGGTGGCAGCAGTGCATGTTCACTCCACTGGCTGGGAGGATAACAGGCAGCAGCAGTGCATGCTCCTCTAGCACAGAACCAGGGGTGGCAAGCAGTGCATGTTCACTCCACTGGCTGGGAGGATTACAGCCAGCAGCAGAGCAAGCTCCACTAGCACAGAATCAGGGGTGGCAGCGGTGCATGTTCACTCCACTGCCTGGTAGGATTACAGGCAGCAGCAGTGCAAGCTGCTGTAGCACAGAACCCAGGGTGGCAGCAGTGCATGTTCACTCCACTGGCTGGGTCCATTACAGGCAGCAGCAGTGCAAGCTCCTCTAGCACAGAACCAGGGGTAGCAGCAGTGCATGTTCGCTCCACTGGCTGGGAGGATAACAGGCAGCAGCAGTGCAAGCTCCACTAGCACAGAACCCAGGGTGGCAGCAGTGCATGTTTACTCCACTGGCTGGGTCCATTACAGGCAGCAGCAGTGCAAGCTCCTCTAGCACAGAACCAGGGGTCACAGCAGTGCATGTTCATTCCACTGGCTGGTAGGATTACAGGCAGCAGCAATGCAAGCTCCTCTAGCACGGAACCAGGGGTGGCAGCAGTGCATGTTCACTCCACTGGCTAGGTGCATTACAGACAGAAGCAGTGCAAGATCCTCCAGCACAGAACCAGGGGTGGCAGCAGTGCATGTTCACTCCACTGGCTGGGAGGATTACAGGCAGCAACAGTGCAAGCTCCTCTAGCACAGAACCAGGGGTGGCAGCAGTGCATGTTCACTCCACTGCCTGGTAGGATTACAGGCAGCAGCAGTGCAAGCTCCACTAGCACAGAACCCAGGGTGGCAGCAGTGCATGTTCACTCCACTGGCTGGGTCCATTACAGGCAGCAGCGTGCAAGCTCCTCTAGCACAGAACCAGGGGTAGCAGCAGTGCATGTTCGCTCCACTGGCTGGGAGGATAACAGGCAGCAGCAGTGCAAGCTCCACTAGCACAGAACCCAGGGTGGCAGCAGTGCATGTTTACTCCACTGGCTGGGTCCATTACAGGCAGCAGCAGTGCAAGCTCCTCTAGCACAGAACCAGGGGTCACAGCAGTGCATGTTCATTCCACTGGCTGGTAGGATTACAGGCAGCAGCAATGCAAGCTCCTCTAGCACGGAACCAGGGGTGGCAGCAGTGCATGTTCACTCCACTGGCTAGGTGCATTACAGACAGAAGCAGTGCAAGATCCTCCAGCACAGAACCAGGGGTGGCAGCAGTGCATGTTCACTCCACTGGCTGGGAGGATTACAGGCAGCAACAGTGCAAGCTCCTCTAGCACAGAACCAGGGGTGGCAGCAGTGCATGTTCACTCCACTGCCTGGTAGGATTACAGGCAGCAGCAGTGCAAGCTCCACTAGCACAGAACCCAGGGTGGCAGCAGTGCATGTTCACTCCACTGGCTGGGTCCATTACAGGCAGCAGCGTGCAAGCTCCTCTAGCACAGAACCAGGGGTCGCAGCAGTGCATGTTCATTCACTGGCTGGTAGGATTATAGGCAGCAGCAATGCAAGCTCCTCTAGCACGGAACCAGGGGTGGCAGCAGTGCACGTTCACTCCACTGGCTGGGAGGATAACAGGCAGCAGCAGTGCATGCTCCTCTAGCACAGAACCAGGGGTGGCAACAGTGCATGTTCACTCCACTGGCTGGGAGGATTACAGGCAGCAGCAGTGCAAGCTCCTCTAGCACAGAACCAGGTGTGGCAGCAGTGCATGTTCACTCCACTGCCTGGTAGGATTACAGGCAGCAGCAGCACAAGCTCCACTAGCACAGAACCAAGGGTGGCAGCAGTGCATGTTCACTCCACTGGCTGGGTCCATTACAGGCAGCAACAGTGCAAGCTCCTCTAGCACAGAACCAGGGGTAGCAGCAGTGCATGTCTGCTCCACTGGCTGGGAGGATAACAGGCAGCAGCAGTGCAAGCTCCACTAGCACAGAACCCAGGGTGGCAGCAGTGCATGTTCACTCCACTGGTTAGAAGGATTACAGGCAGCAGCAGTGCAAGCTCCTCTAGCACAGAACCAGGGGTGGCAGCAGTGCATGTTCACTACACTGCCTGGTAGGATTACAGGCAGCAGCAGTGCAAGCTGCTGTAGCACAGAACCTAGGGTGGCAGCAGTGCATGTTCACTCCACTGCCTGGTAGGATTACAGGCAGCAGCAGTGCAAGCTGCTGTAGCACAGAACCCAGGGTGGCAGCAGTGCATGTTCACTCCACTGGCTGGTTCCATTACAGGCAGCAGCAGTGCAAGCTCCTCTAGCACAGAACCAGGGGTGGCAGCAGTGCATGTTCACTCAACTGGCTGGGAGGATTACAGGCAGCAGCAGTGCAAGCTCCTCTAGTACAGAACCAGGGGTGGCAGCAGTGCATGTTCACTCCACAGCCTGGTAGGATTACAGGCAGCAGCAGTGCAAGCTGCTGTAGCACAGAACCCAGGGTGGCAGCAGTGCATGTTCACTCCACTGGCTGGGTCCATTACAGGCAGCAGCAGTGCAAGCTCCTCTAGCACAGAACCAGGGGTAGCAGCAGCGCATGTCCGCTCCACTGGCTGGGAGGATAACAGGCAGCAGCAGTGCAAGCTCCACTAGCACAGAACCCAGGGTGGCAGCAGTGCATGTTCACTCCACTGGCTAGTAGGATTACAGGCAGCAGCAGTGAAAGCTCCTCTGGTACAGAACCCAGCGTGGCAGCAGTGTGTGTTCACTCCACTGGCTGGGTGCATTACAGGCAGTAGCAGTGCATGCTCCTCTAGCACAGAACCAGGGGTGGCAGCAGTGCATGTTCACTCCACTAGCAGGGAGGATTACAGGCAGCAGCAGTGCAAGCTCCTCTAGCACAGAACCAGGGGTGGCAGAAATGCATGTTCAGTCCACTGCCTGGTAGGATTACAGGCAGCAACAGTGAAAGCTGCTGTAGCACAGAAACCAGGGTGGCAGCAGTGCATGTTCACTCCACTGGCTGGATGCATTACAGGCAGCAGCAGTGCAAGCTCCTCTAGAACAGAACCAGGTGTGGCAGCAGTGCATGTTCACTCCACTGGCTGGGAGCATAACAGGCAGCAGCAGTGCAAGCTCCTCTAGCACAGAACCCAGGGTGGCAGCAGTGCATGTTCACTCCACTGGCTAGTATGATTACAGGCAGCAGCAGTGTAAGCTCCTCTAGCACAGAACCCAGGGTGGCAGCAGTGCATGTTAACTCCACTGGCTGGGTGCATTACAGTCAGCAGCAGTGCAAGCTCCTCTAGCACAGAACCCAGGATGGAAGCAGTGCATGTTCAATCCACTGGCTGGGTGCATTACAGACAGCAGCAGTGCAAGCTCCTCTAGCACAGAACCAGGGGTGGCAGCAGTGCATGTTCACTCCACTGGCTGCGAGGATTACAGGCAGCAGCAGTGCAAGCTCCTCTAGCACAGAACCCGGGGTGGCAGCAGTGCATGTTCACTCCACTGGCTGGGTGCATTACAGACAGCAGCCGTGCAAGCTCCTCTAGCACAGAACCAGGGGTTGCAGCAGTGCATGTTCACTCCACTGGCTGGGAGGATTACAGGCAGCAGCAATGCAAGCTCCTCTAGCACGGAACCAGTGGTGGCAGCAGTGCATGTTCAGACCACTGGCTGGGTGCATTACAGACAGCAGCAGTGCAAGCTCCTCCAGCACAGAACCAGGGGTGGCAGCAGTGCATGTTCACTCCACTGGCTGGGAGGATAACAGGCAGCAGCAGTGCATGCTCCTCTAGCACAGAACCAGGGGTGGCAAGCAGTGCATGTTCACTCCACTGGCTGGGAGGATTACAGCCAGCAGCAGTGCAAGCTCCACTAGCACAGAATCAGGGGTGTCAGCGGTGCATGTTCACTCCACTGCCTGGTAGGATTACAGGCAGCAGCAGTGCAAGCTGCTGTAGCACAGAACCCAGGGTGGCAGCAGTGCATGTTCACTCCACTGGCTGGGTCCATTACAGGCAGCAGCAGTGCAAGCTCCTCTAGCACAGAACCAGGGGTAGCAGCAGTGCATGTCCGCTCCACTGGCTGGGAGGATAGCAGGCAGCAGCAGTGCAAGCTCCACTAGCACAGAACCCAGGGTGGCAGCAGTGCATGTTCACTCCACTGGCTGGGTGCATTACAGGCAGCAGCAGCACTAGCTCCTCTAGCACAGAACCCAGGATGGAAGCAGGGCATGTTCACTCCACTGGCTGGATGCATTACAGACAGCAGCAGTGCAAGCTCCTCTAGGACAGAACCAGGGGTGGCAGCAATGCATGTTCACTCCACTGGCTGGGAGGAGTACAGGCAGCAGCAGTGCAAGCTCTTCTAGCACAGAACCAAGGGTGGCAACAGTACATGTTCAGACCACTGGCTGGGTGCATCACAGACAGCAGCAGTGCAAGCTCCTCCAGCACAGAACCAGGGGTGGCAGCAGTGCATGTTCACTCCACTGGCTGGGAGGATAACAGGCAGCAGCAGTGCATGCTCCTCTAGCACAGAACCAGGGGTGGCAAGCAGTGCATGTTCACTCCACTGGCTGGGAGGATTACAGCCAGCAGCAGAGCAAGCTCCACTAGCACAGAATCAGGGGTGGCAGCAGTGCATGTCCGCTGCACTGGCTGGGAGGATAACAGGCAGCAGCAGTGCAAGCTCCACTAGCACAGAACCCAGGGTGGCAGCAGTGCATGTTCACTCCACTGGCTAGTAGGATTACAGGCAGCAGCAGTGAAAGCTCCTCTGGTACAGAACACCCAGCGTGGCAGCAGTGTGTGTTCACTCCACTGGCTGGGTGCATTACAGGCAGTAGCAGTGCATGCTCCTCTAGCACAGAACCAGGGGTGGCAGCAGTGCATGTTCACTCCACTGGCAGGGAGGATTACAGGCAGCAGCAGTGCAAGCTCCTCTAGCACAGAACCAGGGGTGGCAGCAATGCATGTTCAGTCCACTGCCTGGTAGGATTACAGGCAGCAACAGTGAAAGCTGCTGTAGCACAGAAACCAGGGTGGCAGCAGTGCATTCTCACTCCACTGGCTGGATGCATTACAGGCAGCAGCAGTGCAAGCTCCTCTAGAACAGAACCAGGGGTGGCAGCAGTGCATGTTCACTCCACTGGCTGGGAGCATAACAGGCAGCAGCAGTGCAAGCTCCTCTAGCACAGAACCCAGGGTGGCAGCAGTGCATGTTCACTCCACTGGCTAGTATGATTACAGGCAGCAGCAGTGTAAGCTCCTCTAGCACAGAACCCAGGGTGGCAGCAGTGCATGTTAACTCCACTGGCTGGGTGCATTACTGTCAGCAGCAGTGCAAGCTCCTCTAGCACAGAACCCAGGATGGAAGCAGTGCATGTTCAATCCACTGGCTGGGTGCATTACAGACAGCAGCAGTGCAAGCTCCTCTAGCACAGAACCAGGGGTGGCAGCAGTGCATGTTCACTCCACTGGCTGGGAGGATTACAGGCAGCAGCATTGCAAGCTCCTCTAGCACAGAACCCGGGGTGGCAGCAGTGCATGTTCACTCCACTGGCTGGGTGCATTACAGATAGCAGCCGTGCAAGCTCCTCTAGCACAGAACCAGGGGTTGCAGCAGTGCATGTTCACTCCACTGGCTGGGAGGATTACAGGCAGCAGCAATGCAAGCTCCTCTAGCACGGAACCAGGGGTGGCAGCAGTGCATGTTCAGACCACTGGCTGGGTGCATTACAGACAGCAGCAGTGCAAGCTCCTCCATCACAGAACCAGGGGTGGCAGCAGTGCATGTTCACTCCACTGGCTGGGAGGATAACAGGCAGCAGCAGTGAATGCTCCTCTAGCACAGAACCAGGGGTGGCAAGCAGTGCATGTTCACTCCACTGGCTGGGAGGATTAGAGCCAGCAGCAGTGCAAGCTCCACTAGCACAGAATCAGGGGTGGCAGCGGTGCATGTTCACTCCACTGCCTGGTAGGATTACAGGCAGCAGCAGTGCAAGCTGCTGTAGCACAGAACCCAGGGTGGCAGCAGTGCATGTTCACTCCACTGGCTGGGTCCATTACAGGCAGCAGCAGTGCAAGCTCCTCTAGCACAGAACCAGGGGTAGCAGCAGTGCATGTCCGCTCCACTGGCTGGGAGGATAACAGGCAGCAGCAGTGCAAGCTCCACTAGCACAGAACCCAGGGTGGCAGCAGTGCATGTTCACTCCACTGGCTGGGTGCATTACAGGCAGCAGCAGCACAAGCTCCTCTAGCACAGAACCCAGGATGGAAGCAGGGCATGTTCACTCCACTGGCTGGATGCATTACAGACAGCAGCAGTGCAAGCTCCTCTAGGACAGAACCAGGGGTGGCAGCAATGCATGTTCACTCCACTGGCTGGGAGTACAGGCAGCAGCAGTGCAAGCTCTTCTAGCACAGAACCAAGGGTGGCAACAGTACATGTTCAGACCACTGGCTGGGTGCATTACAGACAGCAGCAGTGCAAGCTCCTCCAGCACAGAATCAGGGGTGGCAGCAGTGCATGTTCACTCCACTGGCTGGGAGGATAACAGGCAGCAGCAGTGCATGCTCCTCTAGCACAGAACCAGGGGTGGCAAGCAGTGCATGTTCACTCCACTGGCTGGGAGGATTACAGCCAGCAGCAGAGCAAGCTCCACTAGCACAGAATCAGGGGTGGCAGCGGTGCATGTTCACTCCACTGCCTGGTAGGATTACAGGCAGCAGCAGTGCAAGCTGCTGTAGCACAGAACCCAGGGTGGCAGCAGTGCATGTTCACTCCACTGGCTGGGTCCATTACAGGCAGCAGCAGTGCAAGCTCCTCTAGCACAGAACCAGGGGTAGCAGCAGTGCATGTCCGCTCCACTGGCTGGGAGGATAACAGGCAGCAGCAGTGCAAGCTCCACTAGCACAGAACCCAGGGTGGCAGCAGTGCATGTTCACTCCACTGGCTGGGTGCATTACAGGCAGCAGCAGCACAAGCTCCTCTAGCACAGAACCCAGGATGGAAGCAGGGCATGTTCACTCCACTGGCTGGATGCATTACAGACAGCAGCAGTGCAAGCTCCTCTAGGACAGAACCAGGGGTGGCAGCAATGCATGTTCACTCCACTGGCTGGGAGGAGTACAGGCAGCAGCAGTGCAAGCTCTTCTAGCACAGAACCAAGGGTGGCAACAGTACATGTTCAGACCACTGGCTGGGTGCATTACAGACAGCAGCAGTGCAGGCTCCTCCAGCACAGAACCAGGGGTGGCAGCAGTGCATGTTCACTCCACTGGCTGGGAGGATAACAGGCAGCAGCAGTGCATGCTCCTCTAGCACAGAACCAGGGGTGGCAAGCAGTGCATGTTCACTCCACTGGCTGGGAGGATTACAGCCAGCAGCAGTGCAAGCTCCACTAGCACAGAATCAGGGGTGGCAGCGGTGCATGTTCACTCCACTGCCTGGTAGGATTACAGGCAGCAGCAGTGCAAGCTGCTGTAGCACAGAACCCAGGGTGGCAGCAGTGCATGTTCACTCCACTGGCTGGGTCCATTACAGGCAGCAGCAGTGCAAGCTCCTCTAGCACAGAACCAGGGGTAGCAGCAGTGCATGTCCGCTCCACTGGCTGGGAGGATAACAGGCAGCAGCAGTGCAAGCTCCACTAGCACAGAACCAAGGGTGGCAGCAGTGCATGTTCACTCCACTTGCTGGGTCCATTACAGGCAGCAGCAGTGCAAGCTCCTCTAGCACAGAACCAGGGGTAGCAGCAGTGCATGTCCACTCCACTGGCTAGTAGGATTACAGGCAGCAGCAGTGAAAGCTCCTCTGGTACAGAACACCCAGCGTGGCAGCAGTGTGTGTTCACTCCACTGGCTGGGTGCATTACAGGCAGTAGCAGTGCATGCTCCTCTAGCACAGAACCAGGGGTGGCAGCAGTGCATGTTCACTCCACTGGCAGGGAGGATTACAGGCAGCAGCAGTGCAAGCTCCTCTAGCACAGAACCAGGGGTGGCAGCAATGCATGTTCAGTCCACTGCCTGGTAGGATTACAGGCAGCAACAGTGAAAGCTGCTGTAGCACAGAAACCAGGGTGGCAGCAGTGCATGTTCACTCCACTGGCTGGATGCATTACAGGCAGCAGCAGTGCAAGCTCCTCTAGAACAGAACCAGGGGTGGCAGCAGTGCATGTTCACTCCACTGGCTGGGAGCATAACAGGCAGCAGCAGTGCAAGCTCCTCTAGCACAGAACCCAGGGTGGCAGCAGTGCATGTTCACTCCACTGGCTAGTATGATTACAGGCAGCAGCAGTGTAAGCTCCTCTAGCACAGAACCCAGGGTGGCAGCAGTGCATGTTAACTCCACTGGCTGGGTGCATTACAGTCAGCAGCAGTGCAAGCTCCTCTAGCACAGAACCCAGGATGGAAGCAGTGCATGTTCAATCCACTGGCTGGGTGCATTACAGACAGCAGCAGTGCAAGCTCCTCTAGCACAGAACCAGGGGTGGCAGCAGTGCATGTTCACTCCACTGGCTGGGAGGATTACAGGCAGCAGCAGTGCAAGCTCCTCTAGCACAGAACCCGGGGTGGCAGCAGTGCATGTTCACTCCACTGGCTGGGTGCATTACAGATAGCAGCCGTGCAAGCTCCTCTAGCACAGAACCAGGGGTTGCAGCAGTGCATGTTCACTCCACTGGCTGGGAGGATTACAGGCAGCAGCAATGCAAGCTCCTCTAGCACGGAACCAGGGGTGGCAGCAGTGCATGTTCAGACCACTGGCTGGGTGCATTACAGACAGCAGCAGTGCAAGCTCCTCCAGCACAGAACCAGGGGTGGCAGCAGTGCATGTTCACTCCACTGGCTGGGAGGATAACAGGCAGCAGCAGTGCATGCTCCTCTAGCACAAAACCAGGGGTGGCAAGCAGTGCATGTTCACTCCACTGGCTGGGAGGATTAGAGCCAGCAGCAGTGCAAGCTCCACTAGCACAGAATCAGGGGTGGCAGCGGTGCATGTTCACTCCACTGCCTGGTAGGATTACAGGCAGCAGCAGTGCAAGCTGCTGTAGCACAGAACCCAGGGTGGCAGCAGTGCATGTTCACTCCACTGGCTGGGTCCATTACAGGCAGCAGCAGTGCAAGCTCCTCTAGCACAGAACCAGGGGTAGCAGCAGTGCATGTCCGCTCCACTGGCTGGGAGGATAACAGGCAGCAGCAGTGCAAGCTCCACTAGCACAGAACCCAGGGTGGCAGCAGTGCATGTTCACTCCACTGGCTGGGTGCATTACAGGCAGCAGCAGCACAAGCTCCTCTAGCACAGAACCCAGGATGGAAGCAGGGCATGTTCACTCCACTGGCTGGATGCATTACAGACAGCAGCAGTGCAAGCTCCTCTAGGACAGAACCAGGGGTGGCAGCAATTCATGTTCACTCCACTGGCTGGGAGTACAGGCAGCAGCAGTGCAAGCTCTTCTAGCACAGAACCAAGGGTGGCAACAGTACATGTTCAGACCACTGGCTGGGTGCATTACAGACAGCAGCAGTGCAAGCTCCTCCAGCACAGAATCAGGGGTGGCAGCAGTGCATGTTCACTCCACTGGCTGGGAGGATAACAGGCAGCAGCAGTGCATGCTCCTCTAGCACAGAACCAAGGGTGGCAAGCAGTGCATGTTCACTCCACTGGCTGGGAGGATTACAGCCAGCAGCAGAGCAAGCTCCACTAGCACAGAATCAGGGGTGGCAGCGGTGCATGTTCACTCCACTGCCTGGTAGGATTACAGGCAGCAGCAGTGCAAGCTGCTGTAGCACAGAACCCAGGGTGGCAGCAGTGCATGTTCACTCCACTGGCTGGATGCATTACAGACAGCAGCAGTGCAAGCTCCTCTAGGACAGAACCAGGGGTGGCAGCAATGCATGTTCACTCCACTGGCTGGGAGTACAGGCAGCAGCAGTGCAAGCTCTTCTAGCACAGAACCAAGGGTGGCAACAGTACATGTTCAGACCACTGGCTGGGTGCATTACAGACAGCAGCAGTGCAAGCTCCTCCAGCACAGAATCAGGGGTGGCAGCAGTGCATGTTCACTCCACTGGCTGGGAGGATAACAGGCAGCAGCAGTGCATGCTCCTCTAGCACAGAACCAAGGGTGGCAAGCAGTGCATGTTCACTCCACTGGCTGGGAGGATTACAGCCAGCAGCAGAGCAAGCTCCACTAGCACAGAATCAGGGGTGGCAGCGGTGCATGTTCACTCCACTGCCTGGTAGGATTACAGGCAGCAGCAGTGCAAGCTGCTGTAGCACAGAACCCAGGGTGGCAGCAGTGCATGTTCACTCCACTGGCTGGGTCCATTACAGGCAGCAGCAGTGCAAGCTCCTCTAGCACAGAACCAGGGGTAGCAGCAGTGCATGTCCGCTCCACTGGCTGGGAGGATAACAGGCAGCAGCAGTGCAAGCTCCACTAGCACAGAACCCAGGGTGGCAGCAGTGCATGTTCACTCCACTGGCTGGGTGCATTACAGGCAGCAGCAGCACAAGCTCCTCTAGAACAGAACCCAGGATGGAAGCAGGGCATGTTCACTCCACTGGCTGGATGCATTACAGACAGCAGCAGTGCAAGCTCCTCTAGGACAGAACCAGGGGTGGCAGCAATGCATGTTCACTCCACTGGCTGGGAGGAGTACAGGCAGCAGCAGTGCAAGCTCTTCTAGCACAGAACCAAGGGTGGCAACAGTACATGTTCAGACCACTGGCTGGGTGCATTACAGACAGCAGCAGTGCAAGCTCCTCCAGCACAGAACCAGGGGTGATAGCAGTGCATGTTCACTCCACTGGCTGGGAGGATAACAGGCAACAGCAGTGCATGCTCCTCTAGCACAGAACCAGGGGTGGCAAGCAGTGCATGTTCACTCCACTGGCTGGGAGGATTACAGCCAGCAGCAGAGCAAGCTCCACTAGCACAGAATCAGGGGTGGCAGCGGTGCATGTTCACTCCACTGCCTGGTAGGATTACAGGCAGCAGCAGTGCAAGCTGCTGTAGCACAGAACCCAGGGTGGCAGCAGTGCATGTTCACTCCACTGGTTGGGTCCATTACAGGCAGCAGCAGTGCAAGCTCCTCTAGCACAGAACCAGGGGTAGCAGCAGTGCATGTCCGCTCCACTGGCTGGGAGGATAACAGGCAGCAGCAGTGCAAGCTCCACTAGCACAGAAGCCAGGGTGGCAGCAGTGCATGTTCACTCCACTGGCTGGGTGCATTACAGGCAGCAGCAGCACAAGCTCCTCTAGCACAGAACCCAGGATGGAAGCAGGGCATGTTCACTCCACTGGCTGGATGCATTACAGACAGCAGCAGTGCAAGCTCCTCTAGGACAGAACCAGGGGTGGCAGCAATGCATGTTCACTCCACTGGCTGGGAGGGGTACAGGCAGCAGCAGTGCAAGCTCCTCTAGCACAGAACCAGGGGTGGCAGCAATGCATGTTCAGTCCACTGCCTGGTAGGATTACAGGCAGCAACAGTGAAAGCTGCTGTAGAACAGAAACCAGGGTGGCAGCAGTGCATATTCACTCCACTGGCTGGATGCATTACAGGCAGCAGCAGTGCAAGCTCCTCTAGAACAGAACCAGGGGTGGCAGCAGTGCATGTTCACTCCACTGGCTGGGAGCATAACAGGCAGCAGCAGTGCAAGCTCCTCTAGCACAGAACCCAGGGTGGCAGCAGTGCATGTTCACTCCACTGGCTAGTATGATTACAGGCAGCAGCAGTGTAAGCTCCTCTAGCACAGAACCCAGGGTGGCAGCAGTGCATGTTAACTCCACTGGCTGGGTGCATTACAGTCAGCAGCAGTGCAAGCTCCTCTAGCACAGAACCCAGGATGGAAGCAGTGCATGTTCACTCCACTGGCTGGGTGCATTACAGGCAGCAGCAGCACAAGCTCCTCTAGCACAGAACCCAGGATGGAAGCAGTGCATGTTCAATCCACTGGCTGGGTGCATTACAGACAGCAGCAGTGCAAGCTCCTCTAGCACAGAACCAGGGGTGGCAGCAGTGCATGTTCACTCCACTGGCTGGGAGGATTACAGGCAGCAGCAATGCAAGCTCCTCTAGCACGGGACCAGGGGTGGCAGCAGTGCATGTTCAGACCACTGGCTGGGTGCATTACAGACAGCAGCAGTGCAAGCTCCTCCAGCACAGAACCAGGGGTGGCAGCAGTGCATGTTCACTCCATTGGCTGGGAGGATAACAGGCAGCAGCAGTGCATGCTCCTCTAGCACAGAACCAGGGGTGGCAAGCAGTGCATGTTCACTCCACTGGCTGGGAGGATTAGAGCCAGCAGCAGTGCAAGCTCCACTAGCACAGAATCAGGGGTGGCAGCGGTGCATGTTCACTCCACTGCCTGGTAGGATTACAGGCAGCAGCAGTGCAAGCTGCTGTAGCACAGAACCCAGGGTGGCAGCAGTGCATGTTCACTCCACTGGCTGGGTCCATTACAGGCAGCAGCAGTGCAAGCTCCTCTAGCACAGAACCAGGGGTAGCAGCAGTGCATGTCCACTCCACTGGCTGGGAGGATAACAGGCAGCAGCAGTGCAAGCTCCACTAGCACAGAACCCAGGGTGGCAGCAGTGCATGTTCACTCCACTGGCTGGGTGCATTACAGGCAGCAGCAGCACAAGCTCCTCTAGCACAGAACCCAGGATGGAAGCAGGGCATGTTCACTCCACTGGCTGGATGCATTACAGACAGCAGCAGTGCAAGCTCCTCTAGGACAGAACCAGGGGTGGCAGCAATGTATGTTCACTCCACTGGCTGGGAGTACAGGCAGCAGCAGTGCAAGCTCTTCTAGCACAGAACCAAGGGTGGCAACAGTACATGTTCAGACCACTGGCTGGGTGCATCACAGACAGCAGCAGTGCAAGCTCCTCCAGCACAGAACCAGGGGTGGCAGCAGTGCATGTTCACTCCACTGGCTGGGAGGATAACAGGCAGCAGCAGTGCATGCTCCTCTAGCACAAAACCAGGGGTGGCAAGCAGTGCATGTTCACTCCACTGGCTGGGAGGATTACAGCCAGCAGCAGAGCAAGCTCCACTAGCACAGAATCAGGGGTGGCAGCGGTGCATGTTCACTCCACTGCCTGGTAGGATTACAGGCAGCAGCAGTGCAAGCTGCTGTAGCACAGAACCCAGGGTGGCAGCAGTGCATGTTCACTCCACTGGCTGGGTCCATTACAGGCAGCAGCAGTGCAAGCTCCTCTAGCACAGAACCAGGGGTAGCAGCAGTGCATGTCCGCTCCACTGGCTGGGAGGATAACAGGCAGCAGCAGTGCAAGCTCCACTAGCACAGAACCCAGGGTGGCAGCAGTGCATGTTCACTCCACTGGCTGGGTGCATTACAGGCAGCAGCAGCACAAGCTCCTCTAGCACAGAACCCAGGATGGAAGCAGGGCATGTTCACTCCACTGGCTGGATGCATTACAGACAGCAGCAGTGCAAGCTCCTCTAGGACAGAACCAGGGGTGGCAGCAATGCATGTTCACTCCACTGGCTGGGAGGAGTACAGGCAGCAGCAGTGCAAGCTCTTCTAGCACAGAACCAAGGGTGGCAACAGTACATGTTCAGACCACTGGCTGGGTGCATTACAGTAAGCAGCAGTGCAAGCTCCTCCAGCACAGAACCAGGGGTGACAGCAGTGCATGTTCACTCCACTGGCTGGGAGGATAACAGGCAGCAGAAGTGCATGCTCCTCTAGCACAGAACCAGGGGTGGCAAGCAGTGCATGTTCACTCCACTGGCTGGGAGGATTACAGCCAGCAGCAGAGCAAGCTCCACTAGCACAGAATCAGGGGTGGCAGCGGTGCATGTTCACTCCACTTCCTGGTAGGATTACAGGCAGCAGCAGTGCAAGCTGCTGTAGCACAGAACCCAGGGTGGCAGCAGTGCATGTTCACTCCACTGGTTGGGTCCATTACAGGCAGCAGCAGTGCAAGCTCCTCTAGCACAGAACCAGGGGTAGCAGCAGTGCATGTCCGCTCCACTGGCTGGGAGGATAACAGGCAGCAGCAGTGCAAGCTCCACTAGCACAGAACCCAGGGTGGCAGCAGTGCATGTTCACTCCACTGGCTGGGTGCATTACAGGCAGCAGCAGCACAAGCTCCTCTAGCACAGAACCCAGGATGGAAGCAGGGCATGTTCACTCCACTGGCTGGATGCATTACAGACAGCAGCAGTGCAAGCTCCTCTAGGACAGAACCAGGGGTGGCAGCAATGCATGTTCACTCCACTGGCTGGGAGGGGTACAGGCAGCAGCAATGCAAGCTCTTCTAGCACAGAACCAAGGGTGGCAACAGTACATGTTCAGACCACTGGCTGGGTGCATTACAGACAGCAGCAGTGCAGGCTCCTCCAGCACAGAACCAGGGGTGGCAGCAGTGCATGTTCACTCCACTGGCTGGGAGGATAACAGGCAGCAGCAGTGCATGCTCCTCTAGCACAGAACCAGGGGTGGCAAGCAGTGCATGTTCACTCCACTGGCTGGGAGGATTACAGCCAGCAGCAGTGCAAGCTCCACTAGCACAGAATCAGGGGTGGCAGCGGTGCATGTTCACTCCACTGCCTGGTAGGATTACAGGCAGCAGCAGTGCAAGCTGCTGTAGCACAGAACCCAGGGTGGCAGCAGTGCATGTTCACTCCACTGGCTGGGTCCATTGCAGGCAGCAGCAGTGCAAGCTCCTCT
Organism: Ambystoma mexicanum; assembly: GCF_040938575.1. Classification (NCBI taxonomy): domain Eukaryota; kingdom Metazoa; phylum Chordata; class Amphibia; order Caudata; family Ambystomatidae; genus Ambystoma; species Ambystoma mexicanum. Next base: position 145,603,836 of record NC_090929.1, read on the forward strand.
AGCACAGAACCAGGGGTAGCAGCAGTGCATGTCCGCTCCACTGGCTGGGAGGATAACAGGCAGCAGCAGTGCAAGCTCCACTAGCACAGAACCCAGGGTGGCAGCAGTGCATGTTCACTCCACTGGCTGGGTGCATTACAGGCAGCAGCAGCACAAGCTCCTCTAGGACAGAAACAGGGGTGGCAGCAATGCATGTTCACTCCACTGGCTGGGAGGAGTACAGGCAGCAGCAGTGCAAGCTCTTCTAGCACAGAACCAGGGGTGGCAACAGTACATGTTCACTCCACTGGCTGGGTGCATTACAGGCAGCAGCCGTGCAAGCTCCTCTAGCACAGAACCAGGGGTGGCAGTAGTGCATGTTCACTCCACTGGCTGGGTGCATTACAGGCAGCAGCAGTGCAAGCTCCTCTAGTACAGAACCCAGGGTGGCAGCAGTGTGTGCTCACTCCACTGGCTGGGTGCATTACAGGCAGTAGCAGTGCATGCTCCTCTAGCACTGAACCAGGTGTGGCTGCAGTGCATGTCCACCCCACTGACTGGTAGGATTACAGGCAGCAACAGTGCAAGCTCCTCTAGCACAGAACCCAGGGTGGATGCAGTGCATGTTCACTCCACTGGCTGGGAGGATAACAGGCAGCTGCAGTGCAAGCTCCTCTAGCACAGAACCTAGGGTGGCAGCAGTGCATGTTCCCCCAACTGGCTGGTAGGATTACAGGCAGCAGCAGTGTAAACTCCTCTAGCACAGAAACCAGGGTGGCAGCAGTGCATGTTGACTCCACTGGCTGGGTGCATTACAGGCACCAGCAGTGCAAGCTCCTCTAGCACAGAACCTGGTGTGGCAGCAGTGCATGTGTACTCCACTGGCTGGTATGATTACAGGCAGCAGCAGTACAAGCTCCTCTAGCACAGAACCCAGGGTGGCAGCAGTGCCTGTTCACTCCACTGGCTGGGTGCATTACAGACAGCAGCAGTGCAAGTTCCTCTAGCACAGAAATATGGGTGGCAGCAGTGTGTGTTCACTCCACTGGCTGGGTGCATTACAGGCAGTAGCAGCGCATGCTCCTCTAGCACTGAACCAGGTGTGGCTGCAGTGCATGTCCACCCCACTGGCTGGTAGGATTACAGGCAGCAGCAGTGCACACTCCTCTAGCACAGAACCCAGGGTGGCTGCAGTGTATGTTCATTCCACTGGCTGGTAGGATTACAGGCAGAAGCAATGCAAGCTCCTCTAGCACAGAACCAGGGGTGGCAGCAGTGCATGTTCACTCCACTGGCTGGGAGGATAACAAGCAGCTGCAGTGCAAGCTCCTCTAGCACAGAACCTAGGGTGGCAGCAGTGCATGTTCACCCAACTGGCTGGTAGGATTACAGGCAGCAGCAGTGTAAGCTCCTCTAGCACAGAAACCAGGGTGGCAGCAGTGCATGTTCACTCCACTGGCTGGGTGCATTACAGGCACCAGCAGTGCAAGCTCCTCTAGCACAGAACTAGGGGTGGCAGCAGTGCATGTGTACTCCACTGGCTGGTAGGATTACAGGCAGCAGCAGTGCAAGCTCCTCTAGCACAGAACCCAGGGTGGCAGCAGTGCCTGTTCACTCCACTGGCTGGGTGCATTACAGACAGCAGCAGTGCAAGCTCCTCTAGCACAGAAACATGGGTGGCAGCAGTGCATGTTCACTCCAATGGCTGGGAGAATTACAGGCAGCAGCAGTGCAAGCTCCTCTAGCACAGAACCAGGGGTGGCAGCAGTGCATGTTCACTCCACTGGCAGGGAGAATTACAGGCAGCAGCAGTGCAAGCTCCTCAAGCACAGAACCAGGGGTGTCAGTAGTGCATGTTCACTCCACTGCCTGGTAGGAATACAGGCAGCAGCAGTGCAAGCTCCTCTAGCACAGGACCCAGGGTGGCAGCAGTGCATGTTCACTCCACTGGCTGAGTGCATTACAGGCAGCAGCAGTGCTAGCTCCTCTAGCACAGAACATGGGGTGGCAGCAGTGCATGTTCGCTTCACTGGCTGGGCGCATAACAGGCAGCAGCAGTGCAAGCTCCTCTAGCACAGAACCCAGGGTGGCAGCAGTGCATGTTCACTCCACTGGCTAGTAGGATTACAGGCAGCAGCAGTGTAAGCTCCTCTAGCACAGAACCCAGGGTGGCAGCAGTGCATGTTCACTCCACTGGCTGGGTGCATTACAGGCAGCAGCAGCGCAAGCTCCTCTAGCACAGAACCCAGGATGGAAGCAGTGCATGTTCACTCCACTGGCTGGGTGCATTACAGACAGCAGCAGTGCAAGCTCCTCTAGCACAGAACCAGGGGTGGCCGCAGTGCATGTTCACTCCACTGGCTGGGTGCATTACAGGCAGCAGCAGCGCAAGCTCCTCTAGCACAGAACCCAGGATGGAAGCAGTGCATGTTCAATCCATTGGCTGGGTGCATTACAGACAGCAGCAGTGCAAGCTCCTCTAGCACAGAACCCAGGATGGAAGCAGTGCATGTTCACTCCACTGGCTGGGTGCATTACAGACAGCAGCAGTGCAAGCTCCTCTAGCACAGAACAAGGGGTGGCTGCAGTGTATGTTCATTCCACTGGCTGGTAGGATTACAGGCAGAAGCAATGCAAGCTCCTCTAGCACAGAACCAGGGGTGTGTAACGCTCACCTGATTCCCACGGAGGCGCTGGTCTTGGCAGGAAGGTGTCTGTGACCTGAAAAGTGATGTGCAGGACTCGATTTGCTTCTGGGGCCGAACCTCTTCGCACTGTGTGTCGAACTCGAAGAGTGAGATTTCTGCAGGTGAAAGAATATGGGGGTTAATGATCTGGGTTGTTGAATGTCCCTCTCTCTCTCTCTCTCTCTTCCTAGCTTCTCCGTAGAGCCCCCAGGTCAACGTGCTCACCTTAGATAGGTGAATGCTGGACTCTCCATCTGCGTCTGGTGCAGGGCGCCATTGCCAGTTCCTTCACTGGTGAAACATAGGCCTCTTGACATCAGAGGATCGCTACCGTCGTTAACTGCACGAGCGGTGAGTTTCCGGACACCTTTTTAGTCCTTATAGTCTTTAGGTGCGTGGGCACGTTAATATAGAACAGGACTCTGTATAATGCTTTTTTCAATTTGTCTTGCAGGGCTCTTGAGATAGGAGATGGTGTGAAGAGAGCCGAAGTTGGAGCCAGAGCCTTGGAATGAAGCGCTTGGAAATGCGTAAGTAAATGCAAGCGCTCTAACAGTCGCTTTTCCCTTGCAGCTGTGAGTTCGTGCTGAAGAGATGCTGGAAAACGCCGGAGTATTTGCAGGCGTTCTATTGTGGCGAGCGCGATGGACGTGAGTAAATACCTGTCTAATGTCTCTTCGTTTGTCTTTCAGATGCTGGGTTGCAGCGTTGAAGAAATCCGGAATTCGCGGAGTGCCGGTAAGTAATAACAATGCTTTTGTCTTCACAGGCGGAGTTGCAGCGTGAAGAAATGTTCGCTGCCGATGGATCAGGTGAGGAAAGCGCTGCGTGTAAAGGTTGCCGTGCTAACCTGTTGTTTCTTGTCTTTGCAGGTGCTGCTGAATACTGGATACAGGAGTGGTAAGTATTGTTCTTGCAGGTTCAGGATCGGAAGGAAGAAAGGCTGGAACAGACTCGGTGAGCGTTCTGCTGCAGATGCAGAATAACGCGAAGCACGTTTGTTCAATCGGGTGTGGTTTAAATAGCCTTGGAGTGATGAGGCATCTTCCTCCACGGCCCCGCCTAGGTAAGAAAAGAGTTCCAGTTCCAGAAGAGTTCCCGTGTTGTATCCAGGGAGTGGAGCTTGCCCCACCCAGGTAAGAAAGTAGTTCCTGTTCACAGAGGATTCCTATGTGGCTGGTAAGTAAGCAGCATGGTCTGCTGCAGGTAAGTCCACCCAAGCATCTTCATACATATTATGAGCCCGGCGCTTCCAGTGCCGGGACCGATGGCTTTGATGAACCTGGTGCCACCGGTGCCAGGACAAGGTCCAAAAGGTCCCAGTGGGGACCGGCTGGTGCCTAAGATAACGGTTAGGGGCCTGCTTCCAAGGACGTTGGGCTGTTCCTGACTCCTTGGAAGCAGTGATCATGACAGGGCGGCAGCAGTGCATGTTCACTCCACTGGCTGGGAGGATAACAAGCAGCTGCAGTGCAAGCTCCTCTAGCACAGAACCTAGGGTGGCAGCAGTGCATGTTCACCCAACTGGCTGGTAGGATTACAGGCAGCAGCAGTGTAAGCTCCTCTAGCACAGAAACCAGGGAGGCAGCAGTGCATGTTCACTCCACTGGCTGGGTGCATTACAGGAACCAGCAGTGCAAGCTCCTCTAGCACAGAACCAGGGGTGGCAGCAGTGCATGTGTACTCCACTGGCTGGTAGGAATACAGGCAGCAGCAGTGCAAGCTCCTCTAGCACAGAACCCAGGGTGGCAGCAGTGCCTGTTCACCCCACTGGCTGGGTGCATTACAGTCAGCAGCAGCACAAACTCCTCTAGCACAGAACCCAGGATGGAAGCAGGGCATGTTCACTCCACTGGATGGATGCATTACAGACAGCAGCAGTGCAAGCTCCTCTAGGACAGAACCAGGGGTGGCTGCAATGCATGTTCACTCCACTGGCTGGGTGCATTACAGGCACCAGCAGTGCAAGCTCCTCTAGCACAGAACCAGGGGTGGCAGCAGTGCATGTGTACTCCACTGGCTGGTAGGAATACAGGCAGCAGCAGTGCAAGCTCCTCTAGCAAAGAACCAGGGGTGGCAGCAGTGCATGTGTACTCCACTGGCTGGTAGGAATACAGGCAGCAGCAGTGCAAGCTCCTCCAGCACAGAACCAGGGGTGGCAGCAGTGCATGTTCACTCCACTGGCTGGGAGGATAACAGGCAGCAGCAGTGCATGCTCCTCTAGCACAGAACCAGGGGTGGCAAGCAGTGCATGTTCACTCCACTGGCTGGGAGAATTACAGCCAGCAGCAGTGCAAGCTCCACTAGCACAGAATCAGGGGTGGCAGCGGTGCATGTTCACTCCACTGCCTGGTAGGGTTACAGGCAGCAGCAGTGCAAGCTGCTGTAGCACAGAACCCAGGGTGGCAGCAGTGCATGTTCACTCCACTGGCTGGGTCCATTACAGGCAGCAGCAGTGCAAGCTCCTCTAGCACAGAACCAGGGGTAGCAGCAGTGCATGTCCGCTCCACTGGCTGGGAGGATAAAAGGCAGCAGCAGTGCAAGCTCCAATAGCACAGAACCCAGGGTGGCAGCAGTGCATGCTCACTCCACTGGCTGGGTGCATTACAGGCAGCAGCAGCACAAGCTCCTCTAGCACAGAACCCAGGATGGAAGCAGGGCATGTTCACTCCACTGGCTGGATGCATTACAGACAGCAGCAGTGCAAGCTCCTCCAGCACAGAACCAGGGGTGGCAGCAGTGCATGTTCACTCCACTGGCTGGGAGGATAACAGGCAGCAGCAGTGCATGCTCCTCTAGCACAGAACCAGGGGTGGCAAGCAGTGCATGTTCACTCCACTGGCTGGGAGAATTACAGCCAGCAGCAGTGCAAGCTCCACTAGCACAGAATCAGGGGTGGCAGCGGTGCATGTTCACTCCACTGCCTGGTAGGATTACAGGCAGCAGCAGTGCAAGCTGCTGTAGCACAGAACCCAGGGTGGCAGCAGTGCATGTTCACTCCACTGGCTGGGTCCATTACAGGCAGCAGCAGTGCAAGCTCCTCTAGCACAGAACCAGGGGTAGCAGCAGTGCATGTCCGCTCCACTGGCTGGGAGGATAAAAGGCAGCAGCAGTGCAAGCTCCACTAGCACAGAACCCAGGGTGGCAGCAGTGCATGCTCACTCCACTGGCTGGGTGCATTACAGGCAGCAGCAGCACAAGCTCCTCTAGCACAGAACCCAGGATGGAAGCAGGGCATGTTCACTCCACTGGCTGGATGCATTACAGACAGCAGCAGTGCAAGCTCCTCTAGCACGGAACCAGGGGTGGCAGCAGTGCATGTTCACTCCACTGGCTGGGAGGTTTACAGGCAGCAGCAATGCAAGCTCCTCTAGCACGGAACCAGGGGTGGCAGCAGTGCATGTTCAGACCACTGGCTGGGTGCATTACAGACAGCAGCAGTGCAAGCTCCTCCAGCACAGAACCAGGGGTGGCAGCAGTGCATGTTCACTCCAGTGGGTGGGAGGATAAAAGGCAGCAGCAGTGCATGCTCCTCTAGCACAGAACCAGGGGTGGCAAGCAGTGCATGTTCACTCCACTGGCTGGGAGGATTACAGCCAGCAGCAGTGCAAGCTCCACTAGCACAGAATAAGGGGTGGCAGCGGTGCATGTTCACTCCACTGCCTGGTAGGATTACAGGCAGCAGCAGTGCAAGCTGCTGTAGCACAGAACCCAGGGTGGCAGCAGTGCATGTTCACTCCACTGGCTGGGTCCATTACAGGCAGCAGCAGTGCAAGCTCCTCTAGCACAGAACCAGGGGTAGCAGCAGTGCATGTCCGCTCCACTGGCTGGGAGGTTAACAGGCAGCAGCAGTGCAAGCTCCACTAGCACAGAACCCAGGGTGGCAGCAGTGCATGTTCACTCCACTGGCTGGGTGCATTACAGGCAGCAGCAGCACAAGCTCCTCTAGCACAGAACCCAGGATGGAAGCAGGGCATGTTAACTCCACTGGCTGGATGCATTACAGACAGCAGCAGTGCAAGCTCCTCTAGGACAGAACCAGGGGTGGCAGCAATGCATGTTCACTCCACTGGCTGGGAGGTGTACAGGCAGCAGCAGTGCAAGCTCTTCTAGCACAGATCCAGGGGTGGCAACAGTACATGTTCACTCCACTGGCTGGGTGCATTACAGGCAGCAGCAGTGCAAGCTCCTCTAGTACAGAACCCAGGGTGGCAGCAGTGTGTGCTCACTCCACTGGCTGGGTGCATTACAGGCAGTAGCAGTGCATGCTCCTCTAGCACTGAACCAGGTGTGGCTGCAGTGCATGTCCACCCCACTGGCTGGTAGGATTACAGGCAGCAACAGTGCAAGCTCCTCTAGCACAGAACCCAGGGTGGCTGCAGTGCATGTTCATTCCACTGGCTGGTAGGATTACAGGCAGAAGCAATGCAAGCTCCTCTAGCACAGAACCAGGGGTGGCCGCAGTGCATGTTCACTCCACTGGCAGGGCGCATTACAGACAGCAGCAGTGCAAGCTCCTCCAGCACAGAAGCAGGGGTGACAGCAGTGCATGTTCACTCCACTGGCTGGGTGCATTACAGGCAGCAGCAGTGCAAGCTCCTCTAGCACAGAACCAGGGGTGGCAGCAGTGCATGTTCACTCCACTGCCTGGTAGCATTACAGGCAGCAGCAGTGCAAGCTGCTGTAGCACAGAACCCAGGGTGGCAGCAGTGCATGTTCACTCCACTGGCTGGGTCCACTACAGGCAGCAGCAGTGCAAGCTCCTCTAGCACAGAACCAGGGGTAGCAGCAGTGCATGTCCGCTCCACTGGCTGGGAGGATAACAGGCAGCAGCAGTGCAAGCTCCACTAGCACAGAACCCAGGGTGGCAGCAGTGCATGTTCACTCCACTGGCTGGGTCCACTACAGGCAGCAGCAGTGCAAGCTCCTCTAGCACAGAACCAGGGGTAGCAGCAGTGCATGTGTACTCCACTGGCTGGTAGGATTACAGGCAGCAGCAGTGCAAGAGCTCCTCTAGCACAGAACCAAGGGTGGCAGCAGTGCCTGTTCACTCCACTGGCTGGGTGCATTACAGACAGCAGCAGTGCAAGCTCCTCTAGCACAGAACCAGGGGTGGCAGCAGTGCATGTTCACTCCACTGGCAGGGAGAATTACAGGCAGCAGCAGTGCAAGCTCCTCTAGCACAGGACCCAGGGTGGCAGCAGTGCATGTTCACTCCACTGGCTGAGTGCATTACAGGCAGCAGCAGTGCAAGCTCCTCTAGCACAGAACCAGGGGTGGCAGCAGTGCATGTTCACTCCACTGCCTGGTAGCATTACAGGCAGCAGCAGTGCAAGCTGCTGTAGCACAGAACCCAGGGTGGCAGCAGTGCATGTTCACTCCACTGGCTGGGTCCACTACAGGCAGCAGCAGTGCAAGCTCCTCTAGCACAGAACCAGGGGTAGCAGCAGTGCATGTCCGCTCCACTGGCTGGGAGGATAACAGGCAGCAGCAGTGCAAGCTCCACTAGCACAGAACCCAGGGTGGCAGCAGTGCATGTTCACTCCACTGGCTGGGTCCACTACAGGCAGCAGCAGTGCAAGCTCCTCTAGCACAGAACCAGGGGTAGCAGCAGTGCATGTGTACTCCACTGGCTGGTAGGATTACAGGCAGCAGCAGTGCAAGAGCTCCTCTAGCACAGAACCAAGGGTGGCAGCAGTGCCTGTTCACTCCACTGGCTGGGTGCATTACAGACAGCAGCAGTGCAAGCTCCTCAAGCACAGAACCAGGGGTGGCAGTAGTGCATGTTCACTCCACTGCCTGGTAGGAATGCAGGCAGCAGCAGTGCAAGCTCCTCTAGCACAGGACCCAGGGTGGCAGCAGTGCATGTTCACTCCACTGGCTGAGTGCATTACAGGCAGCAGCAGTGCAAGCTCCTCTAGCACAGAACCAGGGGTGGCAGCGGTGCATGTTCGCTCCACTGGCAGGGAGAATTACAGGCAGCAGCAGTGCAAGCTCCTCAAGCACAGAACCAGGGGTGGCAGCAGTGCATGTTCACTCCACTGGCAGGGAGAATTACAGGCAGCAGCAGTTCAAGCTCCTCAAGCACAGAACCAGGGGTGGCAGTAGTGCATGTTCACTCCACTGCCTGGTAGGAATGCAGGCAGCAGCAGTGCAAGCTCCTCTAGCACAGAACCCAGGGTGGCAGCAGTGCATGTTCACTCCACTGGCTGAGTGCATTACAGGCAGCAGCAGTGCAAGCTCCTCTAGCACAGAACCAGGGGTGGCAGCGGTGCATGTTCGCTCCACTGGCTGGGAGCATAACAGGCAGCAGCAGTGCAAGCTCCTCTAGCACAGAACCCAGGGTGGCAGCAGTGCATGTTCACTCCACTGGCTAGTAGGATTACAGGCAGCAGCAGTGTAAGCTCCTCTAGCACAGAACCCAGGGTGGCAGCAGTGCATGTTCACTCCACAGGCTGGGTGCATTACAGATAGCAGCCGTGCAAGCTCCTATAGCACAGAACCAGGGGTGGCAGCAGTGCATGTTCACTCCACTGGCTGGGAGGATTACAGGCAGCAGCAGTGCATGCTCCTCTAGCACAGAACCAGGGGTGGCAGCAGTGCATGTTCACTCCACTGGCTGGGAGGATTACAGGCAGCAGCAGTGCAAGCTGCTGTAGCACAGAACCAGGGGTGGCAGCAGTGCATGTTCACTCCACTGGCTGGGAGGATTATAGGCAGCAGCAGTGCAAGCTCCTCTAGTACAGAACCCAGGGTGGCAGCAGTGCATGTTTACTCCACTGGCTGGGTCCATTACAGGCAGCAGCAGTGCAAGCTCCTCTAGCACAGAACTAGGGGTCACAGCAGTGCATGTTCATTCCACTGGCTGGTAGGATTACAGGCAGCAGCAATGCAAGCTCCTCTAGCACGGAACCAGGGGTGGCAGCAGTGCATGTTCCCTCCACTGGCTAGGTGCATTACAGACAGCAGCAGTGCAAGCTCCTCCAGCACAGAACCAGGGGTGGCAGCAGTGCATGTTCACTCCACTGGCTGGGGGGATAACAGGCAGCAGCAGTGCATGCTCCTCTAGCACAGAACCAGGGGTGGCAAGCAGTGCATGTTCACTCCACTGGCTGGGAGAATTACAGCCAGCAGCAGTGCAAGCTCCACTAGCACAGAATCAGGGGTGGCAGCGGTGCATGTTCACTCCACTGCCTGGTAGGATTACAGGCAGCAGCAGTGCAAGCTGCTGTAGCACAGAACCCAGGGTGGCAGCAGTGCATGTTCACTCCACTGGCTGGGTCCATTACAGGCAGCAGCAGTGCAAGCTCCTCTAGCACAGAACCAGGGGTAGCAGCAGTGCATGTCCGCTCCACTGGCTGGGAGGATAAAAGGCAGCAGCAGTGCAAGCTCCACTAGCACAGAACCCAGGGTGGCAGCAGTGCATGTTCACTCCACTGGCTGGGTGCATTACAGGCAGCAGCAGCACAAGCTCCTCTAGCACAGAACCCAGGATGGAAGCAGGGCATGTTCACTCCACTGGCTGGGTGCATTACAGACAGCAGCAGTGCAAGCTCCTCTAGCACGGAACCAGGGGTGGCAGCAGTGCATGTTCACTCCACTGGCTGGGAGGTTTACAGGCAGCAGCAATGCAAGCTCCTCTAGCACGGAACCAGGGGTGGCAGCAGTGCATGTTCAGACCACTGGCTGGGTGCATTACAGACAGCAGCAGTGCAAGCTCCTCCAGCACAGAACCAGGGGTGGCAGCAGTGCATGTTCACTCCAGTGGGTGGGAGGATAACAGGCAGCAGCAGTGCATGCTCCTCTAGCACAGAACCAGGGGTGGCAAGCAGTGCATGTTCACTCCACTGGCTGGGAGGATTACAGCCAGCAGCAGTGCAAGCTCCACTAGCACAGAATAAGGGGTGGCAGCGGTGCATGTTCACTCCACTGCCTGGTAGGATTACAGGCAGCAGCAGTGCAAGCTGCTGTAGCACAGAACCCAGGGTGGCAGCAGTGTGTGCTCACTCCACTGGCTGGGTCCATTACAGGCAGCAGCAGTGCAAGCTCCTCTAGCACAGAACCAGGGGTAGCAGCAGTGCATGTCCGCTCCACTGGCTGGGAGGTTAACAGGCAGCAGCAGTGCAAGCTCCACTAGCACAGAACCCAGGGTGGCAGCAGTGCATGTTCACTCCACTGGCTGGGAGAATTACAGCCAGCAGCAGTGCAAGCTCCACTAGCACAGAATCAGGGGTGGCAGCGGTGCATGTTCACTCCACTGCCTGGTAGGATTACAGGCAGCAGCAGTGCAAGCTCCTCTAGTACAGAACCCAGGGTGGCAGCAGTGTGTGCTCACTCCACTGGCTGGGTCCATTACAGGCAGCAGCAGTGCAAGCTCCTCTAGCACAGAACCAGGGGTAGCAGCAGTGCATGTCCGCTCCACTGGCTGGGAGGTTAACAGGCAGCAGCAGTGCAAGCTCCACTAGCACAGAACCCAGGGTGGCAGCAGTGCATGTTCACTCCACTGGCTGGGTGCATTACAGGCAGAAGCAGCACAAGCTCCTCTAGCACAGAACCCAGGATGGAAGCAGGGCATGTTCACTCCACTGGCTGGATGCATTACAGACAGCAGCAGTGCAAGCTCCTCTAGGACAGAACCAGGGGTGGCAGCAATGCATGTTCACTCCACTGGCTGGGAGGTGTACAGGCAGCAGCAGTGCAAGCTCTTCTAGCACAGAACCAGGGGTGGCAACAGTACATGTTCACTCCACTGGCTGGGTGCATTACAGGCAGCAGCAGTGCAAGCTCCTCTAGTACAGAACCCAGGGTGGCAGCAGTGTGTGCTCACTCCACTGGCTGGGTGCATTACAGGCAGTAGCAGTGCATGCTCCTCTAGCACTGAACCAGGTGTGGCTGCAGTGCATGTCCACCCCACTGGCTGGTAGGATTACAGGCAGCAACAGTGCAAGCTCCTCTAGCACAGAACCCAGGGTGGCTGCAGTGCATGTTCATTCCACTGGCTGGTAGGATTACAGGCAGAAGCAATGCAAGCTCCTCTAGCACAGAACCAGGGGTGGCCGCAGTGCATGTTCACTCCACTGGCAGGGCACATTACAGACAGCAGCAGTGCAAGCTCCTCCAGCACAGAAGCAGGGGTGACAGCAGTGCATGTTCACTCCACTGGCTGGGTGCATTACAGGCAGCAGCAGTGCAAGCTCCTCTAGCACAGAACCAGGGGTGGCAGCAGTGCATGTTCACTCCACTGCCTGGTAGCATTACAGGCAGCAGCAGTGCAAGCTGCTGTAGCACAGAACCCAGGGTGGCAGCAGTGCATGTTCACTCCACTGGCTGGGTCCACTACAGGCAGCAGCAGTGCAAGCTCCTCTAGCACAGAACCAGGGGTAGCAGCAGTGCATGTCCGCTCCACTGGCTGGGAGGATAACAGGCAGCAGCAGTGCAAGCTCCACTAGCACAGAACCCAGGGTGGCAGCAGTGCATGTTCACTCCACTGGCTGGGTCCACTACAGGCAGCAGCAGTGCAAGCTCCTCTAGCACAGAACCAGGGGTAGCAGCAGTGCATGTGTACTCCACTGGCTGGTAGGATTACAGGCAGCAGCAGTGCAAGAGCTCCTCTAGCACAGAACCAAGGGTGGCAGCAGTGCCTGTTCACTCCACTGGCTGGGTGCATTACAGACAGCAGCAGTGCAAGCTCCTCTAGCACAGAACCAGGGGTGGCAGCAGTGCATGTTCACTCCACTGGCAGGGAGAATTACAGGCAGCAGCAGTGCAAGCTCCTCAAGCACAGAACCAGGGGTGGCAGTAGTGCATGTTCACTCCACTGCCTGGTAGGAATGCAGGCAGCAGCAGTGCAAGCTCCTCTAGCACAGGACCCAGGGTGGCAGCAGTGCATGTTCACTCCACTGGCTGAGTGCATTACAGGCAGCAGCAGTGCAAGCTCCTCTAGCACAGAACCAGGGGTGGCAGCGGTGCATGTTCGCTCCACTGGCAGGGAGAATTACAGGCAGCGCAGTGCAAGCTCCTCAAGCACAGAACCAGGGGTGGGAGTAGTGCATGTTCACTCCACTGCCTGGTAGGAATGCAGGCAGCAGCAGTGCAAGCTCCTCTAGCACAGGACCCAGGGTGGCAGCAGTGCATGTTCACTCCACTGGCTGAGTGCATTACAGGCAGCAGCAGTGCAAGCTCCTCTAGCACAGAACCAGGGGTGGCAGCGGTGCATGTTCGCTCCACTGGCAGGGAGAATTACAGGCAGCAGCAGTGCAAGCTCCTCAAGCACAGAACCAGGGGTGGCAGCAGTGCATGTTCACTCCACTGGCAGGGAGAATTACAGGCAGCAGCAGTGCAAGCTCCTCAAGCACAGAACCAGGGGTGGCAGTAGTGCATGTTCACTCCACTGCCTGGTAGGAATGCAGGCAGCAGCAGTGCAAGCTCCTCTAGCACAGGACCCAGGGTGGCAGCAGTGCATGTTCACTCCACTGGCTGAGTGCATTACAGGCAGCAGCAGTGCAAGCTCCTCTAGCACAGAACCAGGGGTGGCAGCGGTGCATGTTCGCTCCACTGGCTGGGAGCATAACAGGCAGCAGCAGTGCAAGCTCCTCTAGCACAGAACCCAGGGTGGCAGCAGTGCATGTTCACTCCACTGGCTAGTAGGATTACAGGCAGCAGCAGTGTAAGCTCCTCTAGCACAGAACCCAGGGTGGCAGCAGTGCATGTTCACTCCACAGGCTGGGTGCATTACAGATAGCAGCCGTGCAAGCTCCTCTAGCACAGAACCAGGGGTGGCAGCAGTGCATGTTCACTCCACTGGCTGGGAGGATTACAGGCAGCAGCAGTGCATGCTCCTCTAGCACAGAACCAGGGGTGGCAGCAGTGCATGTTCACTCCACTGGCTGGGAGGATTACAGGCAGCAGCAGTGCAAGCTGCTGTAGCACAGAACCAGGGGTGGCAGCAGTGCATGTTCACTCCACTGGCTGGGAGGATTATAGGCAGCAGCAGTGCAAGCTCCTCTAGTACAGAACCCAGGGTGGCAGCAGTGCATGTTTACTCCACTGGCTGGGTCCATTACAGGCAGCAGCAGTGCAAGCTCCTCTAGCACAGAACTAGGGGTCACAGCAGTGCATGTTCATTCCACTGGCTGGTAGGATTACAGGCAGCAGCAATGCAAGCTCCTCTAGCACGGAACCAGGGGTGGCAGCAGTGCATGTTCACTCCACTGGCTAGGTGCATTACAGACAGCAGCAGTGCAAGCTCCTCCAGCACAGAACCAGGGGTGGCAGCAGTGCATGTTCACTCCACTGGCTGGAGGATTACAGGCAGCAGCAGTGCAAGCTCCTCTAGCACAGAACCAGGGGTGGCAGCAGTGCATGTTCACTCCATTGCCTGGTAGGATTACAGGCAGCAGCAGTGCAAGCTCCACTAGCACAGAACCCAGGGTGGCAGCAGTGCATGTTCACTCCACTGGCTGGGTCCATTACAGGCAGCAGCGTGCAAGCTCCTCTAGCACAGAACCTGGGGTCGCAGCAGTGCATGTTCATTCCACTGGCTGGTAGGATTACAGGCAGCAGCAATGCAAGCTCCTCTAGCACGGAACCAGGGGTGGCAGCAGTGCATGTTCACTCCACTGGCTGGGTGCATTACAGACAGCAGCAGTGCAAGCTCCTCTAGCACAGAACCAGGGATGGCAGCAGTGCATGTTCACTCCACTGCCTGGTAGGATTACAGGCAGCAGCAGTGCAAGCTGCTGTAGCACAGAACCCAGGGTGGCAGCAGTGCATGTTCACTCCACTGGCTGGGTCCACTACAGGCAGCAGCAGTGCAAGCTCCTCTAGCACAGAACCAGGGGTAGCAGCAGTGCATGTCCGCTCCACTGGCTGGGAGGATAACAGGCAGCAGCAGTGCAAGCTCCACTAGCACAGAACCCAGGGTGGCAGCAGTGCATGTTCACTCCACTGGTTAGTAGGATTACAGGCAGCAGCAGTGCAAGCTCCTCTAGCACAGAACCAGGGGTGGCAGCAGTGCATGTTCACTCCACTGCCTGGTAGGATTACAGGCAGCAGCAGTGCAAGCTGCTGTAGCACAGAACCTAGGGTGGCAGCAGTGCATGTTCACTCCACTGCCTGGTAGGATTACAGGCAGCAGCAGTGCAAGCTGCTGTAGCACAGAACCCAGGGTGGCAGCAGTGCATGTTCACTCCACTGGCTGGTTTCATTACAGGCAGCAGCAGTGCAAGCTCCTCTAGCACAAAACCAGGGGTCGCAGGAGTGCATGTTCATTCCACTGGCTGGTAGGATTACAGGCAGCAGCAATGCAAGCTCCTCTAGCACGGAACCAGGGGTGGCAGCAGTGCATGTTCACTCCACTGGCTAGGTGCATTACAGACAGCAGCAGTGCAAGCTCCTCCAGCACAGAACCAGGGGTGGCAGCAGTGCACATTCACTCCACTGGCTGGAGGATTACAGGCAGCAGCAGTGCAAGCTCCTCTAGCACAGAACCAGGGGTGGCAGCAGTGCATGTTCACTCCATTGCCTGGTAGGATTACAGGCAGCAGCAGTGCAAGCTCCACTAGCACAGAACCCAGGGTGGCAGCAGTGCCTGTTCAGTCCACTGGCTGTGCCCATTACAGGCAGCAGCGTGCAAGCTCCTCTAGCACAGAACCAGGGGTCGCAGCAGTGCATGTTCATTCCACTGGCTGGTAGGATTACAGGCAGCAGCAATGCAAGCTCCTCTAGCACGGAACCAGGGGTGGCAGCAGTGCATGTTCACTCCACTGGCTGGGTGCATTACAGACAACAGCAGTGCAAGCTCCTCCAGCACAGAACCAGGGGTGACAGCAGTGCACGTTCACTCCACTGGCTGGGAGGATAACAGGCAGCAGCAGTGCATGCTCCTCTAGCACAGAACCAGGGCTGGCAACAGTGCATGTTCACTCCACTGGCTGGGAGGATTACAGGCAGCAGCAGTGCAAGCTCCTCTAGCACAGAACCAGGGGTGGCAGCAGTGCATGTTCACTCCACTGCCTGGTAGGATTACAGGCAGCAGCAGTGCAAGCTGCTGTAGCACAGAACCCAGGGTGGCAGCAGTGCATGTTCACTCCACTGGTTGGGTCCATTACTGGCAGCAGCAGTGCAAGCTCCTCTAGCACAGAACCAGGGGTAGCAGCAGTGCATGTCCGCTCCACTGGCTGGGAGGATAACAGGCAGCAGCAGTGCAAGCTCCACTAGCACAGAACCCAGGGTGGCAGCAGTGCATGTTCACTCCACTGGTTAGTAGGATTACAGGCAGCAGCAGTGCACGCTCCTCTAGCACAGAACCAGGGGTGGCAGCAGTGCATGTTCACTACACTGCCTGGTAGGATTACAGGAAGCAGCAGTGCAAGCTGCTGTAGCACAGAACCTAGGGTGGCAGCAGGGCATGTTCACTCCACAGCCTGGTAGGATTACAGGCAGCAGCAGTGCAAGCTGCTGTAGCACAGAACCCAGGGTGGCAGCAGTGCATGTTCACTCCACTGGCTGGGTCCATTACAGGCAGCAGCAGTGCAAGCTCCTCTAGCACAGAACCAGGGGTAGCAGCAGTGCATGTCCGCTCCACTGGCTGGTAGGATAACAGGCAGCAGCAGTGTAAGCTCCACTAGCACAGAACCCAGGGTGGCAGCAGTGCATGTTCACTCCACTGGCTAGTAGGATTACAGGCAGCAGCAGTGAAAGCTCCTCTGGTACAGAACCCAGCGTGGCAGCAGTGTGTGTTCACTCCACTGGCTGGGTGCATTACAGGCAGTAGCAGTGCATGCACCTCTAGCTGAGAACCAGGGGTGGCAGCAGTGCACGTTCACTCCACTGGCTGGGAGGATAACAGGCAGCAGCAGTGCATGCTCCTCTAGCACAGAACCAGGGGTGGCAACAGTGCATGTTCACTCCACTGGCTGGGAGGATTACAGGCAGCAGCAGTGCAAGCTCCTCTAGCACAGAACCAGGGGTGGCAGCAGTGCATGTTCACTCCACTGCCTGGTAGGATTACAGGCAGCAGCAGTGCAAGCTGCTGTAGCACAGAACCCAGGGTGGCAGCAGTGCATGTTCACTCCACTGGTTGGGTCCATTACAGGCAGCAGCAGTGCAAGCTCCTCTAGCACAGAACCAGGGGTAGCAGCAGTGCATGTCCGCTCCACTGGCTGGGAGGATAACAGGCAGCAGCAGTGCAAGCTCCACTAGCACAGAACCCAGGGTGGCAGCAGTGCATGTTCACTCCACTGGTTAGTAGGATTACAGGCAGCAGCAGTGCACGCTCCTCTAGCACAGAACCAGGGGTGGCAGCAGTGCATGTTCACTACACTGCCTGGTAGGATTACAGGCAGCAGCAGTGCAAGCTGCTGTAGCACAGAACCTAGGGTGGCAGCAGGGCATGTTCACTCCACAGCCTGGTAGGATTACAGGCAGCAGCAGTGCAAGCTGCTGTAGCACAGAACCCAGGGTGGCAGCAGTGCATGTTCACTCCACTGGCTGGGTCCATTACAGGCAGCAGCAGTGCAAGCTCCTCTAGCACAGAACCAGGGGTAGCAGCAGTGCATGTCCGCTCCACTGGCTGGTAGGATAACAGGCAGCAGCAGTGTAAGCTCCACTAGCACAGAATCCAGGGTGGCAGCAGTGCATGTTCACTCCACTGGCTAGTAGGATTACAGGCAGCAGCAGTGAAAGCTCCTCTGGTACAGAACCCAGCGTGGCAGCAGTGTGTGTTCACTCCACTGGCTGGGTGCATTACAGGCAGTAGCAGTGCATGCTCCTCTAGCAGAGAACCAGGGGTGGCAGCAGTGCATGTTCACTCCACTGGCAGGGAGGATTACAGGCAGCGGCAGTGCAAGTTCCTCTAGCACAGAACCAGGGGTGGCAGCAGTGGATGTTCACTTCACTGCCTGGTAGGATTACAGGCAGCAACAGTGAAAGCTGCTCTAGCACAGAAACCAGGGTGGCAGCAGTGCATGTTCACTCCAATGGCTGGATGCATTACAGGCAGCAGCAGTGCAAGCTCCTCTAGAACAGAACCAGGGGTGGCAGCAGTGCATGTTCACTCCACTGGCTGGGAGCATAACAGGCAGCAGCAGTGCAAGCTCCTCTAGCACAGAACCCAGAGTGGCAGCAGTGCATGTTCACTCCACTGGCTAGTATGATTACAGGCAGCAGCAGTGTAAGCTCCTCTAGCACAGAACCCAGGGTGGCAGCAGTGCATGTTCACTCCACTGGCTGGGTGCATTACAGGCAGCAGCAGCGCAAGCTCCTCTAGCACAGAACCCAGGATGGAAGCAGTGCATGTTCAATCCACTGGCTGGGTGCATTACAGACAGCACCAGTGCAAGCTCCTCTAGCACAGAACCAGGGGTGGCCGCAGTGCATGTTCACTCCACTGGCTGGGAGGATTACAGGCAGCAGCAGTGCAAGCTCCTCTAGCACAGAACTCGGGGTGGCAGCAGTGCATGTTCACTCCACTGGCTGGGTGCATTACAGATAGCAGCCGTGCAAGCTCCTCTAGCACAGAACCAGGGGTTGCAGCAGTGCATGTTCACTCCACTGGCTGGGAGGATTACAGGCAGCAGCAATGCAAGCTCCTCTAGCACGGAACCAGGGGTGGCAGCAGTGCATGTTCAGACCACTGACTGGGTGCATTACAGACAGCAGCAGTGCAAGCTCCTCCAGCACAGAACCAGGGGTGACAGCAGTGCATGTTCACTCCACTGCCTGGTAGGATTACAGGCAGCAGCAGTGCAAGCTGCTGTAGCACAGAACCCAGGGTGGCAGCAGTGCATGTTCACTCCACTGGCTGGTTCCATTACAGGCAGCAGCAGTGCAAGCTCCTCTAGCACAGAACCATGTGTCGCAGCAGTGCATGTTCATTCCACTGGCTGGTAGGATTACAGGCAGCAGCAATGCAAGCTCCTCTAGCACGGAACCAGGGGTGGCAGCAGTGCATGTTCACTCAACAGGCTGGGAGGATTACAGGCAGCGGCAGTGCAAGCTCCTCTAGTACAGAACCAGGGGTGGCAGCAGTGCATGTTCACTCCACAGCCTGGTAGGATTACAGGCAGCAGCAGTGCAAGCTGCTGTAGCACAGAACCCAGGGTGGCAGCAGTGCATGTTCACTCCACTGGCTGGGTCCATTACAGGCAGCAGCAGTGCAAGCTCCTCTAGCACAGAACCAGGGGTAGCAGCAGTGCATGTCCGCTCCACTGGCTGGGAGGATAACAGGCAGCAGCAGTGCAAGCTCCACTAGCACAGAACCCAGGGTGGCAGCAGTGCAAGTTCACTCCACTGGCTGGGTGCATTACAGGCAGTAGCAGTGCATGCTCCTCTAGCACAGAAACAGGGGTGGCAGCAGTGCATGTTCACTCCACTGGCAGGGAGGATTACAGGCAGCAGCAGTGCAAGCGCCTCTAGCACAGAACCAGGGGTGGCAGCAATGCATGTTCAATCCACTGCCTGGTAGGATTACAGGCAGCAACAGTGAAAGCTCCTCTAGCACAGAACCCCGGGTGGCAGCAGTGCATGTTCACTCCACTGGCTGGGTGCATTACAGTCAGCAGCTGTGCAAGCTCCTCTAGCACAGAACCCAGGATGGAAGCAGTGCATGTTCAATCCACTGGCTGGGTGCATTACAGACAGCAGCAGTGCAAGCTCCTCTAGCACAGAACCAGGGGTGGCAGCAGTGCATGTTCACTCCACTGGCTTGGAGGATAACAGGCAGCAGCAGTGCATGCTCTTCTAGCACAGAACCAGGGGTGGCAAGCAGTGCATGTTCACTCCACTGGCTGGGAGGATTACAGCCAGCAGCAGTGCAAGCTCCACTAGCACAGAATCAGGGGTGGCAGCGGTGCATGTTCAATCCACTGCCTGGTAGGATTACAGGCAGCAGCAGTGCAAGCTGCTGTAGCACAGAACCCAGGGTGGCAGCAGTGCATGTTCACTCCACTGGCTGGGTCCATTACAGGCAGCAGCAGTGCAAGCTCCTCTAGCACAGAACCAGGGGTAGCAGCAGTGCATGTCCGCTCCACTGGCTGGTAGGATAACAGGCAGCAGCAGTGCAAGCTCCACTAGCACAGAACCCAGGGTGGCAGCAGTGCATGTTCACTCCACTGGCGAGTAGGATTACAGGCAGCAACAGTGAAAGCTCCTCTGGTACAGAACCCAGCGTGGCAGCAGTGTGTGTTCACTCCACTGGCTGGGTGCATTACAGGCAGTAGCAGTGCATGCTCCTCTAGCAGAGAACCAGGGGTGGCAGCAGTGCATGTTCACTCCACTGGCAGGGAGGATTACAGGCAGCAGCAGTGCAAGCTCCTCTAGCACAGAACCAGGGGTGGCAGCAGTGCATGTTCACTCCACTGCCTGGTTGGATTACAGGCAGCAACAGTGAAAGCTGCTGTAGCACAGAAACCAGGGTGGCAGCAGTGCATGTTCACTCCACTGGCTGGATGCATTACAGGCAGCAGCAGTGCAAGCTCCTCTAGAACAGAACCAGGGGTGGCAGCAGTGCATGTTCACTCCACTGGCTGGGAGCATACCAGGCAGCAGCAGTGCAAGCTCCTCTAGCACAGAACCCAGGGTGGCAGCAGTGCATGTTCACTCCACTGGCTAGTATGATTACAGGCAGCAGCAGTGTAAGCTCCTCTAGCACAGAACCCAGGATGGAAGCAGTGCATGTTCACTCCACTGGCTGGGTGCATTACAGACAGCAGCACTGCAAGCTCCTCTAGCACAGAACCAGGGGTGGCAGCAGGGCATGTTCACTCCACTGGCTGGGAGGATTACAGGCAGCAGCACTGCAAGCTCCTCTAGCACTGAACCCGGGGTGGCAGCAGTGCATGTTCACTCCACTGGCTGGGTGCATTACAGATAGCAGCCGTGCAAGCTCCTCTAGCACAGAACCAGGGGTTGCAGCAGTGCATGTTCATTCCACTGGCTGGTAGGATTACAGCAGCAGCAATGCAAGCTCCTCTAGCACGGAACCAGGGGTGGCAGCAGTGCATGTTCACTCCACTGGCTAGGTGCATTACAGACAGAAGCAGTGCAAGCTCCTCCAGCACAGAACCAGGGGTGGCAGCAGTGCATGTTCACTCCACTGGCTGGGAGGATTACAGGCAGCAACAGTGCAAGCTCCTCTAGCACAGAACCAGGGGTGGCAGCAGTGCATGTTCACTCCACTGCCTGGTAGGATTACAGGCAGCAGCAGTGCAAGCTCCACTAGCACAGAACCCAGGGTGGCAGCAGTGCATGTTCACTCCACTGGCTGGGTCCATTACAGGCAGCAGCGTGCAAGCTCCTCTAGCACAGAACCAGGGGTCGCAGCAGTGCATGTTCATTCCACTGGCTGGTAGGATTACAGGCAGCAGCAATGCAAGCTCCTCTAGCACGGAACCAGGGGTGGCAGCAGTGCATGTTCACTCCACTGGCTGGGTGCATTACAGACAGCAGAAGTGCAAGTTCCTCCAGCACAGAACCAGGGGTGGCAGCAGTGCACGTTCACTCCACTGGCTGGGAGGATAACAGGCAGCAGCAGTGCATGCTCCTCTAGCACAGAACCAGGGGTGGCAACAGTGCATGTTCACTCCACTGGCTGGGAGGATTACAGGCAGCAGCAGTGCAAGCTCCTCTAGCACAGAACCAGGGGTGGCAGCAGTGCATGTTCACTCCACTGCCTGGTAGGATTACAGGCAGCAGCAGTGCAAGCTCCACTAGCACAGAACCCAGGGTGGCAGCAGTGCATGTTCACTCCACTGGCTGGGTCCATTACAGGCAGCAGCAGTGCAAGCTCCTCTAGCACAGAACCAGGGGTAGCAGCAGTGCATGTCTGCTCCACTGGCTGGGAGGATAACAGGCAGCAGCAGTGCAAGCTCCACTAGCACAGAACCCAGGGTGGCAGCAGTGCATGTTCACTCCACTGGTTAGTAGGATTACAGGCAGCAGCAGTGCAAGCTCCTCTAGCACAGAACCAGGGGTGGCAGCAGTGCATGTTCACTACACTGCCTGGTAGGATTACAGGCAGCAGCAGTGCAAGCTGCTGTAGCACAGAACCCAGGGTGGCAGCAGTGCATGTTCACTCCACTGGCTGGTTCCATTACAGGCAGCAGCAGTGCAAGCTCCTCTAGCACAGAACCAGGGGTCGCAGCAGTGCATGTTCATTCCACTGGCTGGTAGGATTACAGGCAGCAGCAATGCAAGCTCCTCTAGCACGGAACCAGGGGTGGCAGCAGTGCATGTTCACTCCACTGGCTGGGTGCATTACAGACAGCAGAAGTGCAAGCTCCTCCAGCACAGAACCAGGGGTGGCAGCAGTGCATGTTCACTCCACTGGCTTGGAGGATAACAGGCAGCAGCAGTGCATGCTCTTCTAGCACAGAACCAGGGGTGGCAAGCAGTGCATGTTCACTCCACTGGCTGGGAGGATTACAGCCAGCAGCAGTGCAAGCTCCACTAGCACAGAATCAGGGGTGGCAGCGGTGCATGTTCAATCCACTGCCTGGTAGGATTACAGGCAGCAGCAGTGCAAGCTGCTGTAGCACAGAACCCAGGGTGGCAGCAGTGCATGTTTACTCCACTGGCTGGGTCCATTACAGGCAGCAGCAGTGCAAGCTCCTCTAGCACAGAACCAGGGGTAGCAGCAGTGCATGTCTGCTCCACTGGCTGGTAGGATAACAGGCAGCAGCAGTGCAAGCTCCACTAGCACAGAACCCAGGGTGGCAGCAGTGCATGTTCACTCCACTGGCTAGTAGGATTACAGGCAGCAGCAGTGAAAGCTCCTCTGGTACAGAACCCAGCGTGGCAGCAGTGTGTGTTCACTCCACTGGCTGGGTGCATTACAGGCAGTAGCAGTGCATGCTCCTCTAGCAGAGAACCAGGGGTGGCAGCAGTGCATGTTCACTCCACTGGCAGGGAGGATTACAGGCAGCAGCAGTGCAAGCTCCTCTAGCACAGAACCAGGGGTGGCAGCAGTGCATGTTCACTGCACTGCCTGGTAGGATTACAGGCAGCAACAGTGAAAGCTGCTATAGCACAGAAACCAGGGTGGCAGCAGTGCATGTTCACTCCACTGGCTGGATGCATTACAGATAGCAGCCGTGCAAGCTCCTCTAGCACAGAACCAGGGGTTGCAGCAGTGCATGTTCACTCCACTGGCTGGGAGGATTACAGGCAGCAGCAATGCAAGCTCCTCTAGCACGGAACCAGGGGTGGCAGCAGTGCATGTTCACTCCACTGGCTTGGAGGATAACAGGCAGCAGCAGTGCATGCTCTTCTAGCACAGAACCAGGGGTGGCAAGCAGTGCATGTTCACTCCACTGGCTGGGAGGATTACAGCCAGCAGCAGTGCAAGCTCCACTAGCACAGAATCAGGGGTGGCAGCAGTGCATGTTCAATCCACTGCCTGGTAGGATTACAGGCAGCAGCAGTGCAAGCTGCTGTAGCACAGAACCCAGGGTGGCAGCAGTGCATGTTCACTCCACTGGCTGGGTCCATTACAGGCAGCAGCAGTGCAAGCTCCTCTAGCACAGAACCAGGGGTAGCAGCAGTGCATGTCCGCTCCACTGGCTGGTAGGATAACAGGCAGCAGCAGTGCAAGCTCCACTAGCACAGAACCCAGGGTGGCAGCAGTGCATGTTCACTCCACTGGCTAGTAGGATTACAGGCAGCAACAGTGAAAGCTCCTCTGGTACAGAACCCAGCGTGGAAGCAGTGTGTGTTCACTCCACTGGCTGGGTGCATTACAGGCAGTAGCAGTGCATGCTCCTCTAGCAGAGAACCAGGGGTGGCAGCAGTGCATGTTCACTCCACTGGCAGGGAGGATTACAAGCAGCAGCAGTGCAAGCTCCTCTAGCACAGAACCAGGGGTGGCAGCAGTGCATGTTCACTCCACTGCCTGGTAGGATTACAGGCAGCAACAGTGAAAGCTGCTGTAGCACAGAAACCAGGGTGGCAGCAGTGCATGTTCACTCCACTGGCTGGATGCATTACAGGCAGCAGCAGTGCAAGCTCCTCTAGAACAGTACCAGGGGTGGCAGCAGTGCATGTTCACTCCACTGGCTGGGAGCATACCAGGCAGCAGCAGTGCAAGCTCCTCTAGCACAGAACCCAGGGTGGCAGCAGTGCATGTTCACTCCACTGGCCAGTATGATTACAGGCAGCAGCAGTGCAAGCTCCTCTAGCACAGAAACATGGGTGGCAGCAGTGCATGTTCACTCCAATGGCTGGGAGAATTACAGGCAGCAGTGTTGCAAGCTCCTCTAGCACAGAACCAGGGGTGGCAGCAGTGCATGTTCACTCCACTGGCAGGGAGAATTACAGGCAGCAGCAGTGCAAGCTCCTCAAGCACAGAACCAGGGGTGGCAGTAGTGCATGTTCACTCCACTGCCTGGTAGGAATACAGGCAGCAGCAGCGCAAGCTCCTCTAGCACAGGACCCAGGGTGGCAGCAGTGCATGTTCACTCCACTGGCTAGTAGGATTACAGGCAGCAGCAGTGAAAGCTCCTCTGGTACAGAACACCCAGCGTGGCAGCAGTGTGTGTTCACTCCACTGGCTGGGTGCATTACAGGCAGTAGCAGTGCATTCTCCTCTAGCACAGAACCAGGGGTGGCAGCAGTGCATGTTCACTCCACTGGCAGGGAGGATTACAGGCAGCAGCAGTGCAAGCTCCTCTAGCACAGAACCAGGGGTGGCAGCAATGCATGTTCAGTCCACTGCCTGGTAGGATTACAGGCAGCAACAGTGAAAGCTGCTGTAGCACAGAAACCAGGGTGGCAGCAGTGCATGTTCACTCCACTGGCTGGATGCATTACAGGCAGCAGCAGTGCAAGCTCCTCTAGAACAGAACCAGGGGTGGCAGCAGTGCATGTTCACTCCACTGGCTGGGAGCATAACAGGCAGCAGCAGTGCAAGCTCCTCTAGCACAGAACCCAGGGTGGCAGCAGTGCATGTTCACTCCACTGGCTAGTATGATTACAGGCAGCAGCAGTGTAAGCTCCTCTAGCACAGAACCCAGGGTGGCAGCAGTGCATGTTAACTCCACTGGCTGGGTGCATTACAGTCAGCAGCAGTGCAAGCTCCTCTAGCACAGAACCCAGGATGGAAGCAGTGCATGTTCAATCCACTGGCTGGGTGCATTACAGACAGCAGCAGTGCAAGCTCCTCTAGCACAGAACCAGGGGTGGCAGCAGTGCATGTTCACTCCACTGGCTGGGAGGATTACAGGCAGCAGCAGTGCATGCTCCTCTAGCACAGAACCCGGGGTGGCAGCAGTGCATGTTCACTCCACTGGCTGGGTGCATTACAGATAGCAGCCGTGCAAGCTCCTCTAGCACAGAACCAGGGGTTTCAGCAGTGCATGTTCACTCCACTGGCTGGGAGGATTACAGGCAGCAGCAACGCAAGCTCCTCTAGCACAGAACCAGGGGTGGCAGCAGTGCATGTTCAGACCACTGGCTGGGTGCATTACAGACAGCAGCAGTGCAAGCTCCTCCAGCACAGAACCAGGGGTGGCAGCAGTGCATCTTCACTCCATTGGCTGGGAGGATAACAGGCAGCAGCAGTGCATGCTCCTCTAGCACAGAACCAGGGGTGGCAAGCAGTGCATGTTCACTCCACTGGCTGGGAGGATTAGAGCCAGCAGCAGTGCAAGCTCCACTAGCACAGAATCAGGGGTGGCAGCGGTGCATGTTCACTCCACTGCCTGGTAGGATTACAGGCAGCAGCAGTGCAAGCTGCTGTAGCACAGAACCCAGGGTGGCAGCAGTGCATGTTCACTCCACTGGCTGGGTCCATTACAGGCAGCAGCAGTGCAAGCTCCTCTAGCACAGAACCAGGGGTAGCAGCAGTGCATGTCCACTCCACTGGCTGGGAGGATAACAGGCAGCAGCAGTGCAAGCTCCACTAGCACAGAACCCAGGGTGGCAGCAGTGCATGTTCACTCCACTGGCTGGGTGCATTACAGGCAGCAGCAGCACAAGCTCCTCTAGCACAGAACCCAGGATGGAAGCAGGGCATGTTCACTCCACTGGCTGGATGCCTTACAGACAGCAGCAGTGCAAGCTCCTCTAGGACAGAACCAGGGGTGGCAGCAATGCATGTTCACTCCACTGGCTGGGAGTACAGGCAGCAGCAGTGCAAGCTCTTCTAGCACAGAACCAAGGGTGGCAACAGTACATGTTCAGACCACTGGCTGGGTGCATTACAGACAGCAGCAGTGCAAGCTCCTCCAGCACAGAACCAGGGGTGGCAGCAGTGCATGTTCACTCCACTGGCTGGGAGGATAACAGGCAGCAGCAGTGCATGCTCCTCTAGCACAGAACCAGGGGTGGCAAGCAGTGCATGTTCACTCCACTGGCTGGGAGGATTACAGCCAGCAGCAGAGCAAGCTCCACTAGCACAGAATCAGGGGTGGCAGCGGTGCATGTTCACTCCACTGCCTGGTAGGATTACAGGCAGCAGCAGTGCAAGCTGCTGTAGCACAGAACCCAGGGTGGCAGCAGTGCATGTTCACTCCACTGGCTGGGTCCATTACAGGCAGCAGCAGTGCAAGCTCCTCTAGCACAGAACCAGGGGTAGCAGCAGTGCATGTCCGCTCCACTGGCTGGGAGGATAACAGGCAGCAGCAGTGCAAGCTCCACTAGCACAGAACCCAGGGTGGCAGCAGTGCATGTTCACTCCACTGGCTGGGTGCATTACAGGCAGCAGCAGCACAAGCTCCTCTAGCACAGAACCCAGGATGGAAGCAGGGCATGTTCACTCCACTGGCTGGATGCATTACAGACAGCGGCAGTGCAAGCTCCTCTAGGACAGAACCAGGGGTGGCAGCAATGCATGTTCACTCCACTGGCTGGGAGGAGTACAGGCAGCAGCAGTGCAAGCTCTTCTAGCACAGAACCAATGGTGGCAACAGTACATGTTCAGACCACTGGCTGGGTGCATTACAGACAGCAGCAGTGCAAGCTCCTCCAGCACAGAACCAGGGGTGACAGCAGTGCATGTTCACTCCACTGGCTGGGAGGATAACAGGCAGCAGCAGTGCATGCTCCTCTAGCACAGATCCAGGGGTGGCAAGCAGTGCATGTTCACTCCACTAGCTGGGAGGATTACAGCCAGCAGCAGAGCAAGCTCCACTAGCACAGAATCAGGGGTGGCAGCGGTGCATGTTCACTCCATTTCCTGGTAGGATTACAGGCAGCAGCAGTGCAAGCTGCTGTAGCACAGAACCCAGGGTGGCAGCAGTGCATGTTCACTCCACTGGTTGGGTCCATTACAGGCAGCAGCAGTGCAAGCTCCTCTAGCACAGAACCAGAGGTAGCAGCAGTGCATGTCCGCTCCACTGGCTGGGAGGATAACAGGCAGCAGCAGTGCAAGCTCCACTAGCACAGAACCCAGGGTGGCAGAAGTGCATGTTCACTCCACTGGCTGGGTGCATTACAGGCAGCAGCAGCACAAGCTCCTCTAGCACAGAACCCAGGATGGAAGCAGGGCATGTTCACTCCACTGGCTGGATGCATTACAGACAGCAGCAGTGCAAGCTCCTCTAGGACAGAACCAGGGGTGGCAGCAATGCATGTTCACTCCACTGGCTGGGAGGAGTACAGGCAGCAGCAGTGCAAGCTCTTCTAGCACAGAACCAAGGGTGGCAACAGTACATGTTCAGACCACTGGCTGGGTGCATTACAGACAGCAGCAGTGCAGGCTCCTCCAGCACAGAACCAGGGGTGGCAGCAGTGCATGTTCACTCCACTGGCTGGGAGGATAACAGGCAGCAGCAGTGCATGCTCCTCTAGCACAGAACCAGGGGTGGCAAGCAGTGCATGTTCACTCCACTGGCTGGGAGGATTACAGCCAGCAGATGTGCAATCTCCACTAGCACAGAACCCAGGGTGGCAGCAGTGCCTGTTCAGTCCACTGGCTGTGCCCATTACAGGCAGCAGCGTGCAAGCTCCTCTAGGACAGAACCAGGGGTGGCAGCAATGCATGTTCACTCCACTGGCTGGGAGGAGTACAGGCAGCAGCAGTGCAAGCTCTTCTAGCACAGAACCAAGGGTGGCAACAGTGCATGTTCACTCCACTGGCTAGGTGCATTACAGACAGCAGCAGTGCAAGCTCCTCCAGCACAGAACCAGGGGTGGCAGCAGTGCACATTCACTCCACTGGCTGGAGGATTACAGGCAGCAGCAGTGCAAGCTCCTCTAGCACAGAACCAGGGGTGGCAGCAGTGCATGTTCACTCCATTGCCTGGTAGGATTACAGGCAGCAGCAGTGCAAGCTCCACTAGCACAGAACCCAGGGTGGCAGCAGTGCCTGTTCAGTCCACTGGCTGTGCCCATTACAGGCAGCAGCGTGCAAGCTCCTCTAGCACAGAACCAGGGGTCGCAGCAGTGCATGTTCATTCCACTGGCTGGTAGGATTACAGGCAGCAGCAATGCAAGCTCCTCTAGCACGGAACCAGGGGTGGCAGCAGTGCATGTTCACTCCACTGGCTGGGTGCATTACAGACAACAGCAGTGCAAGCTCCTCCAGCACAGAACCAGGGGTGACAGCAGTGCACGTTCACTCCACTGGCTGGGAGGATAACAGGCAGCAGCAGTGCATGCTCCTCTAGCACAGAACCAGGGGTGGCAACAGTGCATGTTCACTCCACTGGCTGGGAGGATTACAGGCAGCAGCAGTGCAAGCTCCTCTAGCACAGAACCAGGGGTGGCAGCAGTGCATGTTCACTCCACTGCCTGGTAGGATTACAGGCAGCAGCAGTGCAAGCTGCTGTAGCACAGAACCCAGGGTGGCAGCAGTGCATGTTCACTCCACTGGTTGGGTCCATTACTGGCAGCAGCAGTGCAAGCTCCTCTAGCACAGAACCAGGGGTAGCAGCAGTGCATGTCCGCTCCACTGGCTGGGAGGATAACAGGCAGCAGCAGTGCAAGCTCCACTAGCACAGAACCCAGGGTGGCAGCAGTGCATGTTCACTCCACTGGTTAGTAGGATTACAGGCAGCAGCAGTGCACGCTCCTCTAGCACAGAACCAGGGGTGGCAGCAGTGCATGTTCACTACACTGCCTGGTAGGATTACAGGCAGCAGCAGTGCAAGCTGCTGTAGCACAGAACCTAGGGTGGCAGCAGGGCATGTTCACTCCACAGCCTGGTAGGATTACAGGCAGCAGCAGTGCAAGCTGCTGTAGCACAGAACCCAGGGTGGCAGCAGTGCATGTTCACTCCACTGGCTGGGTCCATTACAGGCAGCAGCAGTGCAAGCTCCTCTAGCACAGAACCAGGGGTAGCAGCAGTGCATGTCCGCTCCACTGGCTGGTAGGATAACAGGCAGCAGCAGTGTAAGCTCCACTAGCACAGAACCCAGGGTGGCAGCAGTGCATGTTCACTCCACTGGCTAGTAGGATTACAGGCAGCAGCAGTGAAAGCTCCTCTGGTACAGAACCCAGCGTGGCAGCAGTGTGTGTTCACTCCACTGGCTGGGTGCATTACAGGCAGTAGCAGTGCATGCACCTCTAGCTGAGAACCAGGGGTGGCAGCAGTGCACGTTCACTCCACTGGCTGGGAGGATAACAGGCAGCAGCAGTGCATGCTCCTCTAGCACAGAACCAGGGGTGGCAACAGTGCATGTTCACTCCACTGGCTGGGAGGATTACAGGCAGCAGCAGTGCAAGCTCCTCTAGCACAGAACCAGGGGTGGCAGCAGTGCATGTTCACTCCACTGCCTGGTAGGATTACAGGCAGCAGCAGTGCAAGCTGCTGTAGCACAGAACCCAGGGTGGCAGCAGTGCATGTTCACTCCACTGGTTGGGTCCATTACAGGCAGCAGCAGTGCAAGCTCCTCTAGCACAGAACCAGGGGTAGCAGCAGTGCATGTCCGCTCCACTGGCTGGGAGGATAACAGGCAGCAGCAGTGCAAGCTCCACTAGCACAGAACCCAGGGTGGCAGCAGTGCATGTTCACTCCACTGGTTAGTAGGATTACAGGCAGCAGCAGTGCACGCTCCTCTAGCACAGAACCAGGGGTGGCAGCAGTGCATGTTCACTACACTGCCTGGTAGGATTACAGGCAGCAGCAGTGCAAGCTGCTGTAGCACAGAACCTAGGGTGGCAGCAGGGCATGTTCACTCCACAGCCTGGTAGGATTACAGGCAGCAGCAGTGCAAGCTGCTGTAGCACAGAACCCAGGGTGGCAGCAGTGCATGTTCACTCCACTGGCTGGGTCCATTACAGGCAGCAGCAGTGCAAGCTCCTCTAGCACAGAACCAGGGGTAGCAGCAGTGCATGTCCGCTCCACTGGCTGGTAGGATAACAGGCAGCAGCAGTGTAAGCTCCACTAGCACAGAATCCAGGGTGGCAGCAGTGCATGTTCACTCCACTGGCTAGTAGGATTACAGGCAGCAGCAGTGAAAGCTCCTCTGGTACAGAACCCAGCGTGGCAGCAGTGTGTGTTCACTCCACTGGCTGGGTGCATTACAGGCAGTAGCAGTGCATGCTCCTCTAGCAGAGAACCAGGGGTGGCAGCAGTGCATGTTCACTCCACTGGCAGGGAGGATTACAGGCAGCGGCAGTGCAAGTTCCTCTAGCACAGAACCAGGGGTGGCAGCAGTGGATGTTCACTTCACTGCCTGGTAGGATTACAGGCAGCAACAGTGAAAGCTGCTCTAGCACAGAAACCAGGGTGGCAGCAGTGCATGTTCACTCCAATGGCTGGATGCATTACAGGCAGCAGCAGTGCAAGCTCCTCTAGAACAGAACCAGGGGTGGCAGCAGTGCATGTTCACTCCACTGGCTGGGAGCATAACAGGCAGCAGCAGTGCAAGCTCCTCTAGCACAGAACCCAGAGTGGCAGCAGTGCATGTTCACTCCACTGGCTAGTATGATTACAGGCAGCAGCAGTGTAAGCTCCTCTAGCACAGAACCCAGGGTGGCAGCAGTGCATGTTCACTCCACTGGCTGGGTGCATTACAGGCAGCAGCAGCGCAAGCTCCTCTAGCACAGAACCCAGGATGGAAGCAGTGCATGTTCAATCCACTGGCTGGGTGCATTACAGACAGCACCAGTGCAAGCTCCTCTAGCACAGAACCAGGGGTGGCCGCAGTGCATGTTCACTCCACTGGCTGGGAGGATTACAGGCAGCAGCAGTGCAAGCTCCTCTAGCACAGAACTCGGGGTGGCAGCAGTGCATGTTCACTCCACTGGCTGGGTGCATTACAGATAGCAGCCGTGCAAGCTCCTCTAGCACAGAACCAGGGGTTGCAGCAGTGCATGTTCACTCCACTGGCTGGGAGGATTACAGGCAGCAGCAATGCAAGCTCCTCTAGCACGGAACCAGGGGTGGCAGCAGTGCATGTTCAGACCACTGACTGGGTGCATTACAGACAGCAGCAGTGCAAGCTCCTCCAGCACAGAACCAGGGGTGACAGCAGTGCATGTTCACTCCACTGCCTGGTAGGATTACAGGCAGCAGCAGTGCAAGCTGCTGTAGCACAGAACCCAGGGTGGCAGCAGTGCATGTTCACTCCACTGGCTGGTTCCATTACAGGCAGCAGCAGTGCAAGCTCCTCTAGCACAGAACCATGTGTCGCAGCAGTGCATGTTCATTCCACTGGCTGGTAGGATTACAGGCAGCAGCAATGCAAGCTCCTCTAGCACGGAACCAGGGGTGGCAGCAGTGCATGTTCACTCAACAGGCTGGGAGGATTACAGGCAGCGGCAGTGCAAGCTCCTCTAGTACAGAACCAGGGGTGGCAGCAGTGCATGTTCACTCCACAGCCTGGTAGGATTACAGGCAGCAGCAGTGCAAGCTGCTGTAGCACAGAACCCAGGGTGGCAGCAGTGCATGTTCACTCCACTGGCTGGGTCCATTACAGGCAGCAGCAGTGCAAGCTCCTCTAGCACAGAACCAGGGGTAGCAGCAGTGCATGTCCGCTCCACTGGCTGGGAGGATAACAGGCAGCAGCAGTGCAAGCTCCACTAGCACAGAACCCAGGGTGGCAGCAGTGCAAGTTCACTCCACTGGCTGGGTGCATTACAGGCAGTAGCAGTGCATGCTCCTCTAGCACAGAAACAGGGGTGGCAGCAGTGCATGTTCACTCCACTGGCAGGGAGGATTACAGGCAGCAGCAGTGCAAGCGCCTCTAGCACAGAACCAGGGGTGGCAGCAATGCATGTTCAATCCACTGCCTGGTAGGATTACAGGCAGCAACAGTGAAAGCTCCTCTAGCACAGAACCCCGGGTGGCAGCAGTGCATGTTCACTCCACTGGCTGGGTGCATTACAGTCAGCAGCTGTGCAAGCTCCTCTAGCACAGAACCCAGGATGGAAGCAGTGCATGTTCAATCCACTGGCTGGGTGCATTACAGACAGCAGCAGTGCAAGCTCCTCTAGCACAGAACCAGGGGTGGCAGCAGTGCATGTTCACTCCAATGGCTGGGAGGATTACAGGCAGCAGCAGTGCAAGCTCCTCTAGCACAGAACCCGGGGTGGCAGCAGTGCATGTTCACTCCACTGGCTGGGTGCATTACAGATAGCAGCCGTGCAAGCTCCTCTAGCACAGAACCAGGGGTTGCAGCAGTGCATGTTCACTCCACTGGCTGGGAGGATTACAGGCAGCAGCAATGCAAGCTCCTCTAGCACGGAACCAGGGGTGGCAGCAGTGCATGTTCAGACCACTGGCTGGGTGCATTACAGACAGCAGCAGTGCAAGCTCCTCCAGCACAGAACCAGGGGTGGCAGCAGTGCATGTTCACTCCACTGGCTTGGAGGATAACAGGCAGCAGCAGTGCATGCTCTTCTAGCACAGAACCAGGGGTGGCAAGCAGTGCATGTTCACTCCACTGGCTGGGAGGATTACAGCCAGCAGCAGTGCAAGCTCCACTAGCACAGAATCAGGGGTGGCAGCGGTGCATGTTCAATCCACTGCCTGGTAGGATTACAGGCAGCAGCAGTGCAAGCTGCTGTAGCACAGAACCCAGGGTGGCAGCAGTGCATGTTCACTCCACTGGCTGGGTCCATTACAGGCAGCAGCAGTGCAAGCTCCTCTAGCACAGAACCAGGGGTAGCAGCAGTGCATGTCCGCTCCACTGGCTGGTAGGATAACAGGCAGCAGCAGTGCAAGCTCCACTAGCACAGAACCCAGGGTGGCAGCAGTGCATGTTCACTCCACTGGCGAGTAGGATTACAGGCAGCAACAGTGAAAGCTCCTCTGGTACAGAACCCAGCGTGGCAGCAGTGTGTGTTCACTCCACTGGCTGGGTGCATTACAGGCAGTAGCAGTGCATGCTCCTCTAGCAGAGAACCAGGGGTGGCAGCAGTGCATGTTCACTCCACTGGCAGGGAGGATTACAGGCAGCAGCAGTGCAAGCTCCTCTAGCACAGACCCAGGGGTGGCAGCAGTGCATGTTCACTCCACTGCCTGGTTGGATTACAGGCAGCAACAGTGAAAGCTGCTGTAGCACAGAAACCAGGGTGGCAGCAGTGCATGTTCACTCCACTGGCTGGATGCATTACAGGCAGCAGCAGTGCAAGCTCCTCTAGCACAGAACCAGGGGTGGCAGCAGTGCATGTTCACTCCACTGCCTGGTTGGATTACAGGCAGCAACAGTGAAAGCTGCTGTAGCACAGAAACCAGGGTGGCAGCAGTGCATGTTCACTCCACTGGCTGGATGCATTACAGGCAGCAGCAGTGCAAGCTCCTCTAGAACAGAACCAGGGGTGGCAGCAGTGCATGTTCACTCCACTGGCTGGGAGCATACCAGGCAGCAGCAGTGCAAGCTCCTCTAGCACAGAACCCAGGGTGGCAGCAGTGCATGTTCACTCCACTGGCTAGTATGATTACAGGCAGCAGCAGTGTAAGCTCCTCTAGCACAGAACCCAGGATGGAAGCAGTGCATGTTCACTCCACTGGCTGGGTGCATTACAGACAGCAGCACTGCAAGCTCCTCTAGCACAGAACCAGGGGTGGCAGCAGGGCATGTTCACTCCACTGGCTGGGAGGATTACAGGCAGCAGCACTGCAAGCTCCTCTAGCACTGAACCCGGGGTGGCAGCAGTGCATGTTCACTCCACTGGCTGGGTGCATTACAGATAGCAGCCATGCAAGCTCCTCTAGCACAGAACCAGGGGTTGCAGCAGTGCATGTTCATTCCACTGGCTGGTAGGATTACAGCAGCAGCAATGCAAGCTCCTCTAGCACGGAACCAGGGGTGGCAGCAGTGCATGTTCACTCCACTGGCTAGGTGCATTACAGACAGAAGCAGTGCAAGCTCCTCCAGCACAGAACCAGGGGTGGCAGCAGTGCATGTTCACTCCACTGGCTGGGAGGATTACAGGCAGCAACAGTGCAAGCTCCTCTAGCACAGAACCAGGGGTGGCAGCAGTGCATGTTCACTCCACTGCCTGGTAGGATTACAGGCAGCAGCAGTGCAAGCTCCACTAGCACAGAACCCAGGGTGGCAGCAGTGCATGTTCACTCCACTGGCTGGGTCCATTACAGGCAGCAGCGTGCAAGCTCCTCTAGCACAGAACCAGGGGTCGCAGCAGTGCATGTTCATTCCACTGGCTGGTAGGATTACAGGCAGCAGCAATGCAAGCTCCTCTAGCACGGAACCAGGGGTGGCAGCAGTGCATGTTCACTCCACTGGCTGGGTGCATTACAGACAGCAGAAGTGCAAGTTCCTCCAGCACAGAACCAGGGGTGGCAGCAGTGCACGTTCACTCCACTGGCTGGGAGGATAACAGGCAGCAGCAGTGCATGCTCCTCTAGCACAGAACCAGGGGTGGCAACAGTGCATGTTCACTCCACTGGCTGGGAGGATTACAGGCAGCAGCAGTGCAAGCTCCTCTAGCACAGAACCAGGGGTGGCAGCAGTGCATGTTCACTCCACTGCCTGGTAGGATTACAGGCAGCAGCAGTGCAAGCTCCACTAGCACAGAACCCAGGGTGGCAGCAGTGCATGTTCACTCCACTGGCTGGGTCCATTACAGGCAGCAGCAGTGCAAGCTCCTCTAGCACAGAACCAGGGGTAGCAGCAGTGCATGTCTGCTCCACTGGCTGGGAGGATAACAGGCAGCAGCAGTGCAAGCTCCACTAGCACAGAACCCAGGGTGGCAGCAGTGCATGTTCACTCCACTGGTTAGTAGGATTACAGGCAGCAGCAGTGCAAGCTCCTCTAGCACAGAACCAGGGGTGGCAGCAGTGCATGTTCACTACACTGCCTGGTAGGATTACAGGCAGCAGCAGTGCAAGCTGCTGTAGCACAGAACCCAGGGTGGCAGCAGTGCATGTTCACTCCACTGGCTGGTTCCATTACAGGCAGCAGCAGTGCAAGCTCCTCTAGCACAGAACCAGGGGTCGCAGCAGTGCATGTTCATTCCACTGGCTGGTAGGATTACAGGCAGCAGCAATGCAAGCTCCTCTAGCACGGAACCAGGGGTGGCAGCAGTGCATGTTCACTCCACTGGCTGGGTGCATTACAGACAGCAGAAGTGCAAGCTCCTCCAGCACAGAACCAGGGGTGGCAGCAGTGCATGTTCACTCCACTGGCTTGGAGGATAACAGGCAGCAGCAGTGCATGCTCTTCTAGCACAGAACCAGGGGTGGCAAGCAGTGCATGTTCACTCCACTGGCTGGGAGGATTACAGCCAGCAGCAGTGCAAGCTCCACTAGCACAGAATCAGGGGTGGCAGCGGTGCATGTTCAATCCACTGCCTGGTAGGATTACAGGCAGCAGCAGTGCAAGCTGCTGTAGCACAGAACCCAGGGTGGCAGCAGTGCATGTTTACTCCACTGGCTGGGTCCATTACAGGCAGCAGCAGTGCAAGCTCCTCTAGCACAGAACCAGGGGTAGCAGCAGTGCATGTCTGCTCCACTGGCTGGTAGGATAACAGGCAGCAGCAGTGCAAGCTCCACTAGCACAGAACCCAGGGTGGCAGCAGTGCATGTTCACTCCACTGGCTAGTAGGATTACAGGCAGCAGCAGTGAAAGCTCCTCTGGTACAGAACCCAGCGTGGCAGCAGTGTGTGTTCACTCCACTGGCTGGGTGCATTACAGGCAGTAGCAGTGCATGCTCCTCTAGCAGAGAACCAGGGGTGGCAGCAGTGCATGTTCACTCCACTGGCAGGGAGGATTACAGGCAGCAGCAGTGCAAGCTCCTCTAGCACAGAACCAGGGGTGGCAGCAGTGCATGTTCACTGCACTGCCTGGTAGGATTACAGGCAGCAACAGTGAAAGCTGCTATAGCACAGAAACCAGGGTGGCAGCAGTGCATGTTCACTCCACTGGCTGGATGCATTACAGATAGCAGCCGTGCAAGCTCCTCTAGCACAGAACCAGGGGTTGCAGCAGTGCATGTTCACTCCACTGGCTGGGAGGATTACAGGCAGCAGCAATGCAAGCTCCTCTAGCACGGAACCAGGGGTGGCAGCAGTGCATGTTCACTCCACTGGCTTGGAGGATAACAGGCAGCAGCAGTGCATGCTCTTCTAGCACAGAACCAGGGGTGGCAAGCAGTGCATGTTCACTCCACTGGCTGGGAGGATTACAGCCAGCAGCAGTGCAAGCTCCACTAGCACAGAATCAGGGGTGGCAGCAGTGCATGTTCAATCCACTGCCTGGTAGGATTACAGGCAGCAGCAGTGCAAGCTGCTGTAGCACAGAACCCAGGGTGGCAGCAGTGCATGTTCACTCCACTGGCTGGGTCCATTACAGGCAGCAGCAGTGCAAGCTCCTCTAGCACAGAACCAGGGGTAGCAGCAGTGCATGTCCGCTCCACTGGCTGGTAGGATAACAGGCAGCAGCAGTGCAAGCTCCACTAGCACAGAACCCAGGGTGGCAGCAGTGCATGTTCACTCCACTGGCTAGTAGGATTACAGGCAGCAACAGTGAAAGCTCCTCTGGTACAGAACCCAGCGTGGAAGCAGTGTGTGTTCACTCCACTGGCTGGGTGCATTACAGGCAGTAGCAGTGCATGCTCCTCTAGCAGAGAACCAGGGGTGGCAGCAGTGCATGTTCACTCCACTGGCAGGGAGGATTACAAGCAGCAGCAGTGCAAGCTCCTCTAGCACAGAACCAGGGGTGGCAGCAGTGCATGTTCACTCCACTGCCTGGTAGGATTACAGGCAGCAACAGTGAAAGCTGCTGTAGCACAGAAACCAGGGTGGCAGCAGTGCATGTTCACTCCACTGGCTGGATGCATTACAGGCAGCAGCAGTGCAAGCTCCTCTAGAACAGTACCAGGGGTGGCAGCAGTGCATGTTCACTCCACTGGCTGGGAGCATACCAGGCAGCAGCAGTGCAAGCTCCTCTAGCACAGAACCCAGGGTGGCAGCAGTGCATGTTCACTCCACTGGCCAGTATGATTACAGGCAGCAGCAGTGCAAGCTCCTCTAGCACAGAAACATGGGTGGCAGCAGTGCATGTTCACTCCAATGGCTGGGAGAATTACAGGCAGCAGTGTTGCAAGCTCCTCTAGCACAGAACCAGGGGTGGCAGCAGTGCATGTTCACTCCACTGGCAGGGAGAATTACAGGCAGCAGCAGTGCAAGCTCCTCAAGCACAGAACCAGGGGTGGCAGTAGTGCATGTTCACTCCACTGCCTGGTAGGAATACAGGCAGCAGCAGCGCAAGCTCCTCTAGCACAGGACCCAGGGTGGCAGCAGTGCATGTTCACTCCACTGGCTAGTAGGATTACAGGCAGCAGCAGTGAAAGCTCCTCTGGTACAGAACACCCAGCGTGGCAGCAGTGTGTGTTCACTCCACTGGCTGGGTGCATTACAGGCAGTAGCAGTGCATTCTCCTCTAGCACAGAACCAGGGGTGGCAGCAGTGCATGTTCACTCCACTGGCAGGGAGGATTACAGGCAGCAGCAGTGCAAGCTCCTCTAGCACAGAACCAGGGGTGGCAGCAATGCATGTTCAGTCCACTGCCTGGTAGGATTACAGGCAGCAACAGTGAAAGCTGCTGTAGCACAGAAACCAGGGTGGCAGCAGTGCATGTTCACTCCACTGGCTGGATGCATTACAGGCAGCAGCAGTGCAAGCTCCTCTAGAACAGAACCAGGGGTGGCAGCAGTGCATGTTCACTCCACTGGCTGGGAGCATAACAGGCAGCAGCAGTGCAAGCTCCTCTAGCACAGAACCCAGGGTGGCAGCAGTGCATGTTCACTCCACTGGCTAGTATGATTACAGGCAGCAGCAGTGTAAGCTCCTCTAGCACAGAACCCAGGGTGGCAGCAGTGCATGTTAACTCCACTGGCTGGGTGCATTACAGTCAGCAGCAGTGCAAGCTCCTCTAGCACAGAACCCAGGATGGAAGCAGTGCATGTTCAATCCACTGGCTGGGTGCATTACAGACAGCAGCAGTGCAAGCTCCTCTAGCACAGAACCAGGGGTGGCAGCAGTGCATGTTCACTCCACTGGCTGGGAGGATTACAGGCAGCAGCAGTGCATGCTCCTCTAGCACAGAACCCGGGGTGGCAGCAGTGCATGTTCACTCCACTGGCTGGGTGCATTACAGATAGCAACCGTGCAAGCTCCTCTAGCACAGAACCAGGGGTTGCAGCAGTGCATGTTCACTCCACTGGCTGGGAGGATTACAGGCAGCAGCAACGCAAGCTCCTCTAGCACAGAACCAGGGGTGGCAGCAGTGCATGTTCAGACCACTGGCTGGGTGCATTACAGACAGCAGCAGTGCAAGCTCCTCCAGCACAGAACCAGGGGTGGCAGCAGTGCATCTTCACTCCATTGGCTGGGAGGATAACAGGCAGCAGCAGTGCATGCTCCTCTAGCACAGAACCAGGGGTGGCAAGCAGTGCATGTTCACTCCACTGGCTGGGAGGATTAGAGCCAGCAGCAGTGCAAGCTCCACTAGCACAGAATCAGGGGTGGCAGCGGTGCATGTTCACTCCACTGCCTGGTAGGATTACAGGCAGCAGCAGTGCAAGCTGCTGTAGCACAGAACCCAGGGTGGCAGCAGTGCATGTTCACTCCACTGGCTGGGTCCATTACAGGCAGCAGCAGTGCAAGCTCCTCTAGCACAGAACCAGGGGTAGCAGCAGTGCATGTCCACTCCACTGGCTGGGAGGATAACAGGCAGCAGCAGTGCAAGCTCCACTAGCACAGAACCCAGGGTGGCAGCAGTGCATGTTCACTCCACTGGCTGGGTGCATTACAGGCAGCAGCAGCACAAGCTCCTCTAGCACAGAACCCAGGATGGAAGCAGGGCATGTTCACTCCACTGGCTGGATGCCTTACAGACAGCAGCAGTGCAAGCTCCTCTAGGACAGAACCAGGGGTGGCAGCAATGCATGTTCACTCCACTGGCTGGGAGTACAGGCAGCAGCAGTGCAAGCTCTTCTAGCACAGAACCAAGGGTGGCAACAGTACATGTTCAGACCACTGGCTGGGTGCATTACAGACAGCAGCAGTGCAAGCTCCTCCAGCACAGAACCAGGGGTGGCAGCAGTGCATGTTCACTCCACTGGCTGGGAGGATAACAGGCAGCAGCAGTGCATGCTCCTCTAGCACAGAACCAGGGGTGGCAAGCAGTGCATGTTCACTCCACTGGCTGGGAGGATTACAGCCAGCAGCAGAGCAAGCTCCACTAGCACAGAATCAGGGGTGGCAGCGGTGCATGTTCACTCCACTGCCTGGTAGGATTACAGGCAGCAGCAGTGCAAGCTGCTGTAGCACAGAACCCAGGGTGGCAGCAGTGCATGTTCACTCCACTGGCTGGGTCCATTACAGGCAGCAGCAGTGCAAGCTCCTCTAGCACAGAACCAGGGGTAGCAGCAGTGCATGTCCGCTCCACTGGCTGGGAGGATAACAGGCAGCAGCAGTGCAAGCTCCACTAGCACAGAACCCAGGGTGGCAGCAGTGCATGTTCACTCCACTGGCTGGGTGCATTACAGGCAGCAGCAGCACAAGCTCCTCTAGCACAGAACCCAGGATGGAAGCAGGGCATGTTCACTCCACTGGCTGGATGCATTACAGACAGCGGCAGTGCAAGCTCCTCTAGGACAGAACCAGGGGTGGCAGCAATGCATGTTCACTCCACTGGCTGGGAGGAGTACAGGCAGCAGCAGTGCAAGCTCTTCTAGCACAGAACCAATGGTGGCAACAGTACATGTTCAGACCACTGGCTGGGTGCATTACAGACAGCAGCAGTGCAAGCTCCTCCAGCACAGAACCAGGGGTGACAGCAGT
Source organism: Ambystoma mexicanum (assembly GCF_040938575.1). Classification (NCBI taxonomy): domain Eukaryota; kingdom Metazoa; phylum Chordata; class Amphibia; order Caudata; family Ambystomatidae; genus Ambystoma; species Ambystoma mexicanum. Next base: position 145,643,691 of record NC_090929.1, read on the forward strand.
GCATGTTCACTCCACTGGCTGGGAGGATAACAGGCAGCAGCAGTGCATGCTCCTCTAGCACAGATCCAGGGGTGGCAAGCAGTGCATGTTCACTCCACTAGCTGGGAGGATTACAGCCAGCAGCAGAGCAAGCTCCACTAGCACAGAATCAGGGGTGGCAGCGGTGCATGTTCACTCCATTTCCTGGTAGGATTACAGGCAGCAGCAGTGCAAGCTGCTGTAGCACAGAACCCAGGGTGGCAGCAGTGCATGTTCACTCCACTGGTTGGGTCCATTACAGGCAGCAGCAGTGCAAGCTCCTCTAGCACAGAACCAGAGGTAGCAGCAGTGCATGTCCGCTCCACTGGCTGGGAGGATAACAGGCAGCAGCAGTGCAAGCTCCACTAGCACAGAACCCAGGGTGGCAGAAGTGCATGTTCACTCCACTGGCTGGGTGCATTACAGGCAGCAGCAGCACAAGCTCCTCTAGCACAGAACCCAGGATGGAAGCAGGGCATGTTCACTCCACTGGCTGGATGCATTACAGACAGCAGCAGTGCAAGCTCCTCTAGGACAGAACCAGGGGTGGCAGCAATGCATGTTCACTCCACTGGCTGGGAGGAGTACAGGCAGCAGCAGTGCAAGCTCTTCTAGCACAGAACCAAGGGTGGCAACAGTACATGTTCAGACCACTGGCTGGGTGCATTACAGACAGCAGCAGTGCAGGCTCCTCCAGCACAGAACCAGGGGTGGCAGCAGTGCATGTTCACTCCACTGGCTGGGAGGATAACAGGCAGCAGCAGTGCATGCTCCTCTAGCACAGAACCAGGGGTGGCAAGCAGTGCATGTTCACTCCACTGGCTGGGAGGATTACAGCCAGCAGATGTGCAATCTCCACTAGCACAGAATCAGGGGTGGCAGCGGTGCATGTTCACTCCACTGCCTGGTAGGATTACAGGCAGCAGCAGTGCAAGCTGCTGTAGCACAGAACCCAGGGTGGCAGCAGTGCATGTTCACTCCACTGGCTGGGTCCATTGCAGGCAGCAGCAGTGCAAGCTCCTCTAGCACAGAACCAGGGGTAGCAGCAGTGCATGTCCGCTCCACTGGCTGGGAGGATAACAGGCAGCAGCAGTGCAAGCTCCACTAGCACAGAATCCAGGGTGGCAGCAGTGCATGTTCACTCCACTGGCTGGGTGCATTACAGGCAGCAGCAGCACAAGCTCCTCTAGGACAGAAACAGGGGTGGCAGCAATGCATGTTCACTCCACTGGCTGGGAGGAGTACAGGCAGCAGCAGTGCAAGCTCTTCTAGCACAGAACCAGGGGTGGCAACAGTACATGTTCACTCCACTGGCTGGGTGCATTACAGGCAGCAGCCGTGCAAGCTCCTCTAGCACAGAACCAGGGGTGGCAGCAGTGCATGTTCACTCCACTGGCTGGGTGCATTACAGGCAGCAGCAGTGCAAGCTCCTCTAGTACAGAACCCAGGGTGGCAGCATTGTGTGCTCACTCCACTGGCTGGGTGCATTACAGGCAGTAGCAGTGCATGCTCCTCTAGCACTGAACCAGGTGTGGCTGCAGTGCATGTCCACCCCACTGGCTGGTAGGATTACAGGCAGCAACAGTGCAAGCTCCTCTAGCACAGAACCCAGGGTGGATGCAGTGCATGTTCACTCCACTGGCTGGGAGGATAACAGGCAGCTGCAGTGCAAGCTCCTCTAGCACAGAACCTAGGGTGGCAGCAGTGCATGTTCCCCCAACTGGCTGGTAGGATTACAGGCAGCAGCAGTGTAAACTCCTCTAGCACAGAAACCAGGGTGGCAGCAGTGCATGTTGACTCCACTGGCTGGGTGCATTACAGGCACCAGCAGTGCAAGCTCCTCTAGCACAGAACCAGGTGTGGCAGCAGTGCATGTGTACTCCACTGGCTGGTATGATTACAGGCAGCAGCAGTACAAGCTCCTCTAGCACAGAACCCAGGGTGGCAGCAGTGCCTGTTCACTCCACTGGCTGGGTGCATTACAGACAGCAGCAGTGCAAGTTCCTCTAGCACAGAAACATGGGTGGCAGCAGTGTGTGTTCACTCCACTGGCTGGGTGCATTACAGGCAGTAGCAGCGCATGCTCCTCTAGCACTGAACCAGGTGTGGCTGCAGTGCATGTCCACCCCACTGGCTGGTAGGATTACAGGCAGCAGCAGTGCACGCTCCTCTAGCACAGAACCCAGGGTGGCTGCAGTGTATGTTCATTCCACTGGCTGGTAGGATTACAGGCAGAAGCAATGCAAGCTCCTCTAGCACAGAACCAGGGGTGGCAGCAGTGCATGTTCACTCCACTGGCTGGGAGGATAACAAGCAGCTGCAGTGCAAGCTCCTCTAGCACAGAACCTAGGGTGGCAGCAGTGCATGTTCACCCAACTGGCTGGTAGGATTACAGGCAGCAGCAGTGTAAGCTCCTCTAGCACAGAAACCAGGGTGGCAGCAGTGCATGTTCACTCCACTGGCTGGGTGCATTACAGGCACCAGCAGTGCAAGCTCCTCTAGCACAGAACTAGGGGTGGCAGCAGTGCATGTGTACTCCACTGGCTGGTAGGATTACAGGCAGCAGCAGTGCAAGCTCCTCTAGCACAGAACCCAGGGTGGCAGCAGTGCCTGTTCACTCCACTGGCTGGGTGCATTACAGACAGCAGCAGTGCAAGCTCCTCTAGCACAGAAACATGGGTGGCAGCAGTGCATGTTCACTCCAATGGCTGGGAGAATTACAGGCAGCAGCAGTGCAAGCTCCTCTAGCACAGAACCAGGGGTGGCAGCAGTGCATGTTCACTCCACTGGCAGGGAGAATTACAGGCAGCAGCAGTGCAAGCTCCTCAAGCACAGAACCAGGGGTGTCAGTAGTGCATGTTCACTCCACTGCCTGGTAGGAATACAGGCAGCAGCAGTGCAAGCTCCTCTAGCACAGGACCCAGGGTGGCAGCAGTGCATGTTCACTCCACTGGCTGAGTGCATTACAGGCAGCAGCCGTGCTAGCTCCTCTAGCACAGAACATGGGGTGGCAGCGGTGCATGTTCGCTTCACTGGCTGGGCGCATAACAGGCAGCAGCAGTGCAAGCTCCTCTAGCAGAGAACACAGGGTGGCAGCAGTGCATGTTCACTCCACTGGCTAGTAGGATTACAGGCAGCAGCAGTGTAAGCTCCTCTAGCACAGAACCCAGGGTGGCAGCAGTGCATGTTCACTCCACTGGCTGGGTGCATTATAGGCAGCAGCAGCGCAAGCTCCTCTAGCACAGAACCCAGGATGGAAGCAGTGCATGTTCACTCCACTGGCTGGGTGCATTACAGACAGCAGCAGTGCAAGCTCCTCTAGCACAGAACCAGGGGTGGCCGCAGTGCATGTTCACTCCACTGGCTGGGTGCATTACAGGCAGCAGCAGCGCAAGCTCCTCTAGCACAGAACCCAGGATGGAAGCAGTGCATGTTCAATCCATTGGCTGGGTGCATTACAGACAGCAGCAGTGCAAGCTCCTCTAGCACAGAACCCAGGATGGAAGCAGTGCATGTTCACTCCACTGGCTGGGTGCATTACAGACAGCAGCAGTGCAAGCTCCTCTAGCACAGAACAAGGGGTGGCTGCAGTGTATGTTCATTCCACTGGCTGGTAGGATTACAGGCAGAAGCAATGCAAGCTCCTCTAGCACAGAACCAGGGGTGTGTAACGCTCACCTGATTCCCACGGAGGCGCTGGTCTTGGCAGGAAGGTGTCTGTGACCCGAAAAGTGATGTGCAGGACTCGATTTGCTTCTGGGGCCGAACCTCTTCGCACTGTGTGTCGAACTCGAAGAGTGAGATTTCTGCAGGTGAAAGAATATGGGGGTTAATGATCTGGGTTGTTGAATGTCCCTCTCTCTCTCTCTCTCTCTCTCTCTCTTCCTAGCTTCTCCGTAGAGCCCCCAGGTCAACGTGCTCACCTTAGATAGGTGAATGCTGGACTCTCCATCTGCGTCTGGTGCAGGGCGCCGTTGCCAGTTCCTTCACTGGTGAAACATAGGCCTCTTGACATCAGAGGATCGCTTCCGTCGTTAACTGCACGAGCGGTGAGTTTCCGGACACCTTTTTAGTCCTTATAGTCTTTAGGTGCGTGGGCACGTTAATATAGAACAGGACTCTGTATAATGCTTTTTTCTATTTGTCTTGCAGGGCTCTTGAGATAGGAGATGGTGTGAAGAGAGCCGAAGTTGGAGCCAGAGCCTTGGAATGAAGCGCTTGGAAATGCGTAAGTAAATGCAAGCGCTCTAACTGTCGCTTTTCCCTTGCAGCTGTGAGTTCGTGCTGAAGAGATGCTGGAAAACGCCGGAGTATTTGCAGGCGTTCTATTGTGGCGAGCGCGATGGACGTGAGTAAATACCTGTCTAATGTCTCTTCGTTTGTCTTTCAGATGCTGGGTTGCAGCGTTGAAGAAATCCGGAATTCGCGGAGTGCCGGTAAGTAATAACAATGCTTTTGTCTTCACAGGCGGAGTTGCAGCGTGAAGAAATGTTCGCTGCCGATGGATCAGGTGAGGAAAGCGCTGCGTGTAAAGGTTGCCGTGCTAACCTGTTGTTTCTTGTCTTTGCAGGTGCTGCTGAATACTGGATACAGGAGTGGTAAGTATTGTTCTTGCAGGTTCAGGATCGGAAGGAAGAAAGGCTGGAACAGACTCGGTGAGCGTTCTGCTGCAGATGCAGAATAACGCGAAGCATGTTTGTTCAATCGGGTGTGGTTTAAATAGCCTTGGAGTGATGAGGCGTCTTCCTCCACGGCCCCGCCTAGGTAAGAAAAGAGTTCCAGTTCCAGAAGAGTTCCCGTGTTGTATCCAGGGAGTGGAGCTTGCCCCACCCAGGTAAGAAAGTAGTTCCTGTTCACAGAGGATTCCTATGTGGCTGGTAAGTAAGCAGCATGGTCTGCTGCAGGTACGTCCACCCAAGCATCTTCATACATATTATGAGCCCGGCGCTTCCAGTGCCGGGACCGATGGCTTTGATGAGCCTGGTGCCACCGGTGCCAGGACAAGGTCCAAAAGGTCCCAGTGGGGACCAGCTGGTGCCTAAGATAACGGTTAGGGGCCTGCTTCCAAGGACGTTGGGCTGTTCCTGACTCCTTGGAAGCAGTGATCATGACAGGGCGGCAGCAGTGCATGTTCACTCCACTGGCTGGGAGGATAACAAGCAGCTGCAGTGCAAGCTCCTCTAGCACAGAACCTAGGGTGGCAGCAGTGCATGTTCACCCAACTGGCTGGTAGGATTACAGGCAGCAGCAGTGTAAGCTCCTCTAGCACAGAAACCAGGGAGGCAGCAGTGCATGTTCACTCCACTGGCTGGGTGCATTACAGGAACCAGCAGTGCAAGCTCCTCTAGCACAGAACCAGGGGTGGCAGCAGTGCATGTGTACTCCACTGGCTGGTAGGAATACAGGCAGCAGCAGTGCAAGCTCCTCTAGCACAGAACCCAGGGTGGCAGCAGTGCCTGTTCACCCCACTGGCTGGGTGCATTACAGTCAGCAGCAGCACAAGCTCCTCTAGCACAGAACCCAGGATGGAAGCAGGGCATGTTCACTCCACTGGCTGGATGCATTACAGACAGCAGCAGTGCAAGCTCCTCTAGGACAGAACCAGGGGTGGCAGCAATGCATGTTCACTCCACTGGCTGGGTGCATTACAGGCACCAGCAGTGCAAGCTCCTCTAGCACAGAACCAGGGGTGGCAGCAGTGCATGTGTACTCCACTGGCTGGTAGGAATACAGGCAGCAGCAGTGCAAGCTCCTCTAGCAAAGAACCAGGGGTGGCAGCAGTGCATGTGTACTCCACTGGCTGGTAGGAATACAGGCAGCAGCAGTGCAAGCTCCTCCAGCACAGAACCAGGGGTGGCAGCAGTGCATGTTCACTCCACTGGCTGGGAGGATAACAGGCAGCAGCAGTGCATGCTCCTCTAGCACAGAACCAGGGGTGGCAAGCAGTGCATGTTCACTCCACTGGCTGGGAGAATTACAGCCAGCAGCAGTGCAAGCTCCACTAGCACAGAATCAGGGGTGGCAGCGGTGCATGTTCACTCCACTGCCTGGTAGGATTACAGGCAGCAGCAGTGCAAGCTGCTGTAGCACAGAACCCAGGGTGGCAGCAGTGCATGTTCACTCCACTGGCTGGGTCCATTACAGGCAGCAGCAGTGCAAGCTCCACTAGCACAGAACCAGGGGTAGCAGCAGTGCATGTCCGCTCCACTGGCTGGGAGGATAAAAGGCAGCAGCAGTGCAAGCTCCACTAGCACAGAACCCAGGGTGGCAGCAGTGCATGTTCACTCCACTGGCTGGGTGCATTACAGGCAGCAGCAGCACAAGCTCCTCTAGCACAGAACCCAGGATGGAAGCAGGGCATGTTCACTCCACTGGCTGGATGCATTACAGACAGCAGCAGTGCAAGCTCCTCTAGCACGGAACCAGGGGTGGCAGCAGTGCATGTTCACTCCACTGGCTGGGAGGTTTACAGGCAGCAGCAATGCAAGCTCCTCTAGCACGGAACCAGGGGTGGCAGCAGTGCATGTTCAGACCACTGGCTGGGTGCATTACAGACAGCAGCAGTGCAAGCTCCTCCAGCACAGAACCAGGGGTGGCAGCAGTGCATGTTCACTCCAGTGGGTGGGAGGATAACAGGCAGCAGCAGTGCATGCTCCTCTAGCACAGAACCAGGGGTGGCAAGCAGTGCATGTTCACTCCACTGGCTGGGAGGATTACAGCCAGCAGCAGTGCAAGCTCCACTAGCACAGAATAAGGGGTGGCAGCGGTGCATGTTCACTCCACTGCCTGGTAGGATTACAGGCAGCAGCAGTGCAAGCTGCTGTAGCACAGAACCCAGGGTGGCAGCAGTGCATGTTCACTCCACTGGCTGGGTCCATTACAGGCAGCAGCAGTGCAAGCTCCTCAAGCACAGAACCAGGGGTAGCAGCAGTGCATGTCCGCTCCACTGGCTGGGAGGTTAACAGGCAGCAGCAATGCAAGCTCCACTAGCACAGAACCCAGGGTGGCAGCAGTGCATGTTCACTCCACTGGCTGGGTGCATTACAGGCAGCAGCAGCACAAGCTCCTCTATCACAGAACCCAGGATGGAAGCAGGGCATGTTCACTCCACTGGCTGGATGCATTACAGACAGCAGCAGTGCAAGCTCCTCTAGGACAGAACCAGGGGTGGCAACAATGCATGTTCACTCCACTGGCTGGGAGGTGTACAGGCAGCAGCAGTGCAAGCTCTTCTAGCACAGATCCAGGGGTGGCAACAGTACATGTTCACTCCACTGGCTGGGTGCATTACAGGCAGTAGCAGTGCATGCTCCTCTAGCACTGAACCAGGTGTGGCTGCAGTGCATGTCCACCCCACTGGCTGGTAGGATTACAGGCAGCAACAGTGCAAGCTCCTCTAGCACAGAACCCAGGGTGGCTGCAGTGCATGTTCATTCCACTGGCTGGTAGGATTACAGGCAGAAGCAATGCAAGCTCCTCTAGCACAGAACCAGGGGTGGCCGCAGTGCATGTTCACTCCACTGGCAGGGCGCTTTACAGACAGCAGCAGTGCAAGCTCCTCCAGCACAGAAGTAGGGGTGACAGCAGTGCATGTTCACTCCACTGGCTGGGTGCATTACAGGCAGCAGCAGTGCAAGCTCCTCTAGCACAGAACCAGGGGTGGCAGCAGTGCATGTTCACTCCACTGCCTGGTAGCATTACAGGCAGCAGCAGTGCAAGCTGCTGTAGCACAGAACCCAGGGTGGCAGCAGTGCATGTTCACTCCACTGGCTGGGTCCACTACAGGCAGCAGCAGTGCAAGCTCCTCTAGCACAGAACCAGGGGTAGCAGCAGTGCATGTCCGCTCCACTGGCTGGGAGGATAACAGGCAGCAGCAGTGCAAGCTCCACTAGCACAGAACCCAGGGTGGCAGCAGTGCATGTTCACTCCACTGGCTGGGTCCACTACAGGCAGCAGCAGTGCAAGCTCCTCTAGCACAGAACCAGGGGTAGCAGCAGTGCATGTGTACTCCACTGGCTGGTAGGATTACAGGCAGCAGCAGTGCAAGAGCTCCTCTAGCACAGAACCAAGGGTGGCAGCAGTGCCTGTTCACTCCACTGGCTGGGTGCATTACAGACAGCAGCAGTGCAAGCTCCTCTAGCACAGAACCAGGGGTGGCAGCAGTGCATGTTCACTCCACTGGCAGGGAGAATTACAGGCAGCAGCAGTGCAAGCTCCTCAAGCACAGAACCAGGGGTGGCAGTAGTGCATGTTCACTCCACTGCCTGGTAGGAATGCAGGCAGCAGCAGTGCAAGCTCCTCTAGCACAGGACCCAGGGTGGCAGCAGTGCATGTTCACTCCACTGGCTGAGTGCATTACAGGCAGCAGCAGTGCAAGCTCCTCTAGCACAGAACCAGGGGTGGCAGCGGTGCATGTTCGCTCCACTGGCAGGGAGAATTACAGGCAGCAGCAGTGCAAGCTCCTCAAGCACAGAACCAGGGGTGGCAGTATTGCATGTTCACTCCACTACCTGGTAGGAATGCAGGCAGCAGCAGTGCAAGCTCCTCTAGCACAGGACCCAGGGTGGCAGCAGTGCATGTTCACTCCACTGGTTGAGTGCATTACAGGCAGCAGCAGTGCAAGCTCCTCTAGCACAGAACCAGGGGTGGCAGCGGTGCATGTTCGCTCCACTGGCAGGGAGAATTACAGGCAGCAGCAGTGCAAGCTCCTCAAGCACAGAACCAGGGGTGGCAGCAGTGCATGTTCACTCCACTGGCAGGGAGAATTACAGGCAGCAGCAGTGCAAGCTCCTCAAGCACAGAACCAGGGGTGGCAGTAGTGCATGTTCACTCCACTGCCTGGTAGGAATGCAGGCAGCAGCAGTGCAAGCTCCTCTAGCACAGGACCCAGGGTGGCAGCAGTGCATGTTCACTCCACTGGCTGAGTGCATTACAGGCAGCAGCAGTGCAAGCTCCTCTAGCACAGAACCAGGGGTGGCAGCGGTGCATGTTCGCTCCACTGGCTGGGAGCATAACAGGCAGCAGCAGTGCAAGCTCCTCTAGCACAGAACCCAGGGTGGCAGCAGTGCATGTTCACTCCACTGGCTAGTAGGATTACAGGCAGCAGCAGTGTAAGCTCCTCTAGCACAGAACCCAGGGTGGCAGCAGTGCATGTTCACTCCACAGGCTGGGTGCATTACAGATAGCAGCCGTGCAAGCTCCTCTAGCACAGAACCAGGGGTGGCAGCAGTGCATGTTCACTCCACTGGCTGGGAGGATTACAGGCAGCAGCAGTGCATGCTCCTCTAGCACAGAACCAGGGGTGGCAGCAGTGCATGTTCACTCCACTGGCTGGGAGGATTACATGCAGCAGCAGTGCAAGCTGCTGTAGCACAGAACCAGGGGTGGCAGCAGTGCATGTTCACTCCACTGGCTGGGAGGATTATAGGCAGCAGCAGTGCAAGCTCCTCTAGTACAGAACCCAGGGTGGCAGCAGTGCATGTTTACTCCACTGGCTGGGTCCATTACAGGCAGCAGCAGTGCAATCTCCTCTAGCACAGAACCAGGGGTGGCAGCAGTGCATGTTCACTCCACTGGCTAGGTGCATTACAGACAGCAGCAGTGCAAGCTCCTCCAGCACAGAACCAGGGGTGGCAGCAGTGCATGTTCACTCCACTGGCTGGAGGATTACAGGCAGCAGCAGTGCAAGCTCCTCTAGCACAGAACCAGGGGTAGCAGCAGTGCATGTTCACTCCATTGCCTGGTAGGATTACAGGCAGCAGCAGTGCAAGCTCCACTAGCACAGAACCCAGGGTGGCAGCAGTGCATGTTCACTCCACTGGCTGTGTCCATTACAGGCAGCAGCGTGCAAGCTCCTCTAGCACAGAACCAGGGGTCGCAGCAGTGCATGTTCATTCCACTGGCTGGTAGGATTACAGGCAGCAGCAATGCAAGCTCCTCTAGCACGGAACCAGGGGTGGCAGCAGTGCATGTGTACTCCACTGGCTGGTAGGAATACATCCAGCAGCAGTGCAAGCTCCGCTAGCACAGAACCCAGGGTGGCAGCAGTGCCTGTTCACCCCACTGGCTGGGTGCATTACAGTCAGCAGCAGCACAAGCTCCTCTAGCACAGAACCCAGGATGGAAGCAGGGCATGTTCACTCCACTGGCTGGATGCATTACAGACAGCAGCAGTGCAAGCTCCTCTAGGACAGAACCAGGGGTGGCAGCAATGCATGTTCACTCCACTGGCTGGGTGCATTACAGGCACCAGCAGTGCAAGCTCCTCTAGCACAGAACCAGGGGTGGCAGCAGTGCATGTGTACTCCACTGGCTGGTAGGAATACAGGCAGCAGCAGTGCAAGCTCCTCTAGCAAAGAACCAGGGGTGGCAGCAGTGCATGTGTACTCCACTGGCTGGTAGGAATACAGGCAGCAGCAGTGCAAGCTCCTCCAGCACAGAACCAGGGGTGGCAGCAGTGCATGTTCACTCCACTGGCTGGGAGGATAACAGGCAGCAGCAGTGCATGCTCCTCTAGCACAGAACCAGGGGTGGCAAGCAGTGCATGTTCACTCCACTGGCTGGGAGAATTACAGCCAGCAGCAGTGCAAGCTCCACTAGCACAGAATCAGGGGTGGCAGCGGTGCATGTTCACTCCACTGCCTGGTAGGATTACAGGCAGCAGCAGTGCAAGCTGCTGTAGCACAGAACCCAGGGTGGCAGCAGTGCATGTTCACTCCACTGGCTGGGTCCATTACAGGCAGCAGCAGTGCAAGCTCCTCTAGCACAGAACCAGGGGTAGCAGCAGTGCATGTCCGCTCCACTGGCTGGGAGGATAAAAGGCAGCAGCAGTGCAAGCTCCACTAGCACAGAACCCAGGGTGGCAGCAGTGCATGTTCACTCCACTGGCTGGGTGCATTACAGGCAGCAGCAGCACAAGCTCCTCTAGCACAGAACCCAGGATGGAAGCAGGGCATGTTCACTCCACTGGCTGGATGCATTACAGACAGCAGCAGTGCAAGCTCCTCTAGCAAGGAACCAGGGGTGGCAGCAGTGCATGTTCACTCCACTGGCTGGGAGGTTTACAGGCAGCAGCAATGCAAGCTCCTCTAGCACGGAACCAGGGGTGGCAGCAGTGCATGTTCAGACCACTGGCTGGGTGCATTACAGACAGCAGCAGTGCAAGCTCCTCCAGCACAGAACCAGGGGTGGCAGCAGTGCATGTTCACTCCAGTGGGTGGGAGGATAACAGGCAGCAGCAGTGCATGCTCCTCTAGCACAGAACCAGGGGTGGCAAGCAGTGCATGTTCACTCCACTGGCTGGGAGGATTACAGCCAGCAGCAGTGCAAGCTCCACTAGCACAGAATAAGGGGTGGCAGCGGTGCATGTTCACTCCACTGCCTGGTAGGATTACAGGCAGCAGCAGTGCAAGCTGCTGTAGCACAGAACCCAGGGTGGCAGCAGTGCATGTTCACTCCACTGGCTGGGTGCATTACAGGCAGCAGCAGCACAAGCTCCTCTATCACAGAACCCAGGATGGAAGCAGGGCATGTTCACTCCACTGGCTGGATGCATTACAGACAGCAGCAGTGCAAGCTCCTCTAGGACAGAACCAGGGGTGGCAGCAATGCATGTTCACTCCACTGGCTGGGAGGTGTACAGGCAGCAGCAGTGCAAGCTCTTCTAGCACAGATCCAGGGGTGGCAACAGTACATGTTCACTCCACTGGCTGGGTGCATTACAGGCAGCAGCAGTGCAAGCTCCTCTAGTACATAACCCAGGGTGGCAGCAGTGTGTGCTCACTCCACTGGCTGGGTGCATTACAGGCAGTAGCAGTGCATGCTCCTCTAGCACTGAACCAGGTGTGGCTGCAGTGCATGTCCACCCCACTGGCTGGTAGGATTACAGGCAGCAACAGTGCAAGCTCCTCTAGCACAGAACCCAGGGTGGCTGCAGTGCATGTTCATTCCACTGGCTGGTAGGATTACAGGCAGAAGCAATGCAAGCTCGTCTAGCACAGAACCAGGGGTGGCCGCAGTGCATGTTCACTCCACTGGCGGGGCGCTTTACAGACAGCAGCAGTGCAAGCTCCTCCAGCACAGAAGCAGGGGTGACAGCAGTGCATGTTCACTCCACTGGCTGGGTGCATTACAGGCAGCAGCAGTGCAAGCTCCTCTAGCACAGAACCAGGGGTGGCAGCAGTGCATGTTCACTCCACTGCCTGGTAGCATTACAGGCAGCAGCAGTGCAAGCTGCTGTAGCACAGAACCCAGGGTGGCAGCAGTGCATGTTCACTTCACTGGCTGGGTCCACTACAGGCAGCAGCAGTGCAAGCTCCTCTAGCACAGAACCAGGGGTAGCAGCAGTGCATGTCCGCTCCACTGGCTGGGAGGATAACAGGCAGCAGCAGTGCAAGCTCCACTAGCACAGAACCCAGGGTGGCAGCAGTGCATGTTCACTCCACTGGCTGGGTCCACTACAGGCAGCAGCAGTGCAAGCTCCTCTAGCACAGAACCAGGGGTAGCAGCAGTGCATGTGTACTCCACTGGCTGGTAGGATTACAGGCAGCAGCAGTGCAAGAGCTCCTCTAGCACAGAACCAAGGGTGGCAGCAGTGCCTGTTCACTCCACTGGCTGGGTGCATTACAGACAGCAGCAGTGCAAGCTCCTCTAGCACAGAACCAGGGGTGGCAGCAGTGCATGTTCACTCCACTGGCAGGGAGAATTACAGGCAGCAGGAGTGCAAGCTCCTCAAGCACAGAACCAGGGGTGGCAGTAGTGCATGTTCACTCCACTGCCTGGTAGGAATGCAGGCAGCAGCAGTGCAAGCTCCTCTAGCACAGGACCCAGGGTGGCAGCAGTGCATGTTCACTCCACTGGCTGAGTGCATTACAGGCAGCAGCAGTGCAAGCTCCTCTAGCACAGAACCAGGGGTGGCAGTATTGCATGTTCACTCCACTGGCAGGGAGAATTACAGGCAGCAGCAGTGCAAGCTCCTCAAGCACAGAACCAGGGGTGGCAGCAGTGCATGTTCACTCCACTGGCAGGGAGAATTACAGGCAGCAGCAGTGCAAGCTCCTCAAGCACAGAACCAGGGGTGGCAGTAGTGCATGTTCACTCCACTGCCTGGTAGGAATGCAGGCAGCAGCAGTGCAAGCTCCTCTAGCACAGGACCCAGGGTGGCAGCAGTGCATGTTCACTCCACTGGCTGAGTGCATTACAGGCAGCAGCAGTGCAAGCTCCTCTAGCACAGAACCAGGGGTGGCAGCGGTGCATGTTCGCTCCACTGGCTGGGAGCATAACAGGCAGCAGCAGTGCAAGCTCCTCTAGCACAGAACCCAGGGTGGCAGCAGTGCATGTTCACTCCACTGGCTAGTAGGATTACAGGCAGCAGCAGTGTAAGCTCCTCTAGCACAGAACCCAGGGTGGCAGCAGTGCATGTTCACTCCACAGGCTGGGTGCATAACAGATAGCAGCCGTGCAAGCTCCTCTAGCACAGAACCAGGGGTGGCAGCAGTGCATGTTCACTCCACTGGCTGGGAGGATTACAGGCAGCAGCAGTGCATGCTCCTCTAGCACAGAACCAGGGGTGGCAGCAGTGCATGTTCACTCCACTGGCTGGGAGGATTACAGGCAGCAGCAGTGCAAGCTGCTGTAGCACAGAACCAGGGGTGGCAGCAGTGCATGTTCACTCCACTGGCTGGGTCCATTACAGGCAGCAGCAGTGCAAGCTCCTCTAGCACAGAACTAGGGGTCACAGCAGTGCATGTTCATTCCACTGGCTGGTAGGATTACAGGCAGCAGCAATGCAAGCTCCTCTAGCATGGAACCAGGGGTGGCAGCAGTGCATGTTCACTCCACTGGCTAGGTGCATTACAGACAGCAGCAGTGCAAGCTCCTCCAGCACAGAACCAGGGGTGGCAGCAGTGCATGTTCACTCCACTGGCTGGAGGATTACAGGCAGCAGCAGTGCAAGCTCCTCTAGCACAGAACCAGGGGTAGCAGCAGTGCATGTTCACTCCATTGCCTGGTAGGATTACAGGCAGCAGTAGTGCAAGCTCCACTAGCACAGAACCCAGGGTGGCAGCAGTGCATGTTCACTCCACTGGCTGTGTCCATTACAGGCAGCAGCGTGCAAGCTCCTCTAGCACAGAACCAGGGGTCGCAGCAGTGCATGTTCATTCCACTGGCTGGTAGGATTACAGGCAGCAGCAATGCAAGCTCCTCTAGCACGGAACCAGGGGTGGCAGCAGTGCATGTTCACTCCACTGGCTGGGTGCATTACAGACAGCAGCAGTGCAATCTCCTCCAGCACAGAACCTGGGGTGGCAGCAGTGCACGTTCACTCCACTGGCTGGGAGGATAACAGGCAGCAGCAGTGCATGCTCCTCTAGCACAGAACCAGGGGTGGCAACAGTGCATGTTCACTCCACTGGCTGGGAGGATTACAGGCAGCAGCAGTGCAAGCTGCTGTAGCACAGAACCAGGGTGGCAGCAGTGCATGTTCACTCCACTGGCTGGGTCCACTACAGGCAGCAGCAGTGCAAGCTCCTCTAGCACAGAACCAGGGGTAGCAGCAGTGCATGTCCGCTCCACTGGCTGGGAGGATAACAGGCAGCAGCAGTGCAAGCTCCACTAGCACAGAACCCAGGGTGGCAGCAGTGCATGTTCACTCCACTGGTTAGTAGGATTATAGGCAGCAGCAGTGCAAGCTCCTCTAGCACAGAACCAGGGGTGGCAGCAGTGCATGTTCACTCCACTGCCTGGTAGGATTACAGGCAGCAGCAGTGCAAGCTGCTGTAGCACAGAACCTAGGGTGGCAGCAGTGCATGTTCACTCCACTGCCTGGTAGGATTACAGGCAGCAGCAGTGCAAGCTGCTGTAGCACAGAACCCAGGGTGGCAGCAGTGCATGTTCACTCCACTGGCTGGTTCCATTACAGGCAGCAGCAGTGCAAGCTCCTCTAGCACAAAACCAGGGGTCGCAGCAGTGCATGTTCATTCCACTGGCTGGTAGGATTACAGGCAGCAGCAATGCAAGCTCCTCTAGCACGGAACCAGGGGTGGCAGCAGTGCATGTTCACTCCACTGGCTAGGTGCATTACAGACAGCAGCAGTGCAAGCTCCTCCAGCACAGAACCAGGGGTGGCAGCAGTGCATATTCACTCCACTGGCTGGAGGATTACAGGCAGCAGCAGTGAAAGCTCCTCTAGCACAGAACCAGGGGTGGCAGCAGTGCATGTTCACTCCATTGCCTGGTAGGATTACAGGCAGCAGCAGTGCAAGCTCCACTAGCACAGAACCCAGGGTGGCAGCAGTGCATGTTCAGTCCACTGGCTGTGCCCATTACAGGCAGCAGCGTGCAAGCTCCTCTAGCACAGAACCAGGGGTCGCAGCAGTGCATGTTCATTCCACTGGCTGGTAGGATTACAGGCAGCAGCAATGCAAGCTCCTCTAGCACGGAACCAGGGGTGCCAGCAGTGCATGTTCACTCCACTGGCTGGGTGCATTACAGACAACAGCAGTGCAAGCTCCTCCAGCACAGAACCAGGGGTGACAGCAGTGCACGTTCACTCCACTGGCTGGGAGGATAACAGGCAGCAGCAGTGCATGCTCCTCTAACACAGAACCAGGGGTGGCAACAGTGCATGTTCACTCCACTGGCTGGGAGGATTACAGGCAGCAGCAGTGCAAGCTCCTCTAGCACAGAACCAGGGGTGGCAGCAGTGCATGTTCACTCCACTGCCTGGTAGGATTACAGGCAGCAGCAGTGCAAGCTGCTGTAGCACAGAACCCAGGGTGGCAGCAGTGCATGTTCACTCTACTGGTTGGGTCCATTACAGGCAGCAGCAGTGCAAGCTCCTCTAGCACAGAACCAGGGGTAGCATCAGTGCATGTCCGCTCCACTGGCTGGGAGGATAATAGGCAGCAGCAGTGCAAGCTCCACTAGCACAGAACCCAGGGTGGCAGCAGTGCATGTTCACTCCACTGGTTAGTAGGATTACAGGCAGCAGCAGTGCACGCTCCTCTAGCACAGAACCAGGGGTGGCAGCAGTGCATGTTCACTACACTGCCTGGTAGGATTACAGGCAGCAGCAGTGCAAGCTGCTGTAGCACAGAACCTAGGGTGGCAGCAGGGCATGTTCACTCCACATCCTGGTAGGATTACAGGTAGCAGCAGTGCAAGCTGCTGTAGCACAGAACCCAGGGTGGCAGCAGTGCATGTTCACTCCACTGGCTGGGTCAATTACAGGCAGCAGCAGTGCAAGCTCCTCTAGCACAGAACCAGGGGTAGCAGCAGTGCATGTCCGCTCCACTGGCTGGTAGGATAACAGGCAACAGCAGTGTAAGCTCCACTAGCACAGAACCCAGGGTGGCAGCAGTGCATGTTCACTCCACTGGCTAGTAGGATTACAGGCAGCAGCAGTGAAAGCTCCTCTGGTACAGAACCCAGCGTGGCAGCAGTGTGTGTTCACTCCACTGGCTGGGTGCATTACAGGCAGTAGCAGTGCATGCTCCTCTAGCAGAGAACCAGGGGTGGCAGCAGTGCATGTTCACTCCACTGGCAGGGAGGATTACAGGCAGCGGCAGTGCAAGTTCCTCTAGCACAGAACCAGGGGTGGCAGCAGTGCATGTTCACTCCACTGCCTGGTAGGATTACAGGCAGCAACAGTGAAAGCTGCTGTAGCACAGAAACCAGGGTGGCAGCAGTGCATGTTCACTCCACTGGCTGGATGCATTACAGGCAGCAGCAATGCAAGCTCCTCTAGAACAGAACCAGGGGTGGCAGCAGTGCATGTTCACTCCACTGGCTGGGAGCATAACAGGCAGCAGCAGTGCAAGCTCCTCTAGCACAGAACCCAGGGTGGCAGCAGTGCATGTTCACTCCACTGGCTAGTATGATTACAGGCAGCAGCAGTGTAAGCTCCTCTAGCACAGAACCCAGGGTGGCAGCAGTGCATGTTCACTCCACTGGCTGGGTGCATTACAGGCAGCAGCAGCGCAAGCTCCTCTAGCACAGAACCCAGGATGGAAGCAGTGCATGTTCAATCCACTGGCTGGGTGCATTACAGACAGCACCAGTGCAAGCTCCTCTAGCACAGAACCAGGGGTGGCCGCAGTGCATGTTCACTCCACTGGCTGGGAGGATTACAGGCAGCAGCAGTGCAAGCTCCTCTAGCACAGAACTCGGGGTGGCAGCAGTGCATGTTCACTCCACTGGCTGGGTGCATTACAGATAGCAGCCGTGCAAGCTCCTCTAGCACAGAACCAGGGGTTGCAGCAGTGCATGTTCACTCCACTGGCTGGGAGGATTACAGGCAGCAGCAATGCAAGCTCCTCTAGCACGGAACCAGGGGTGGCAGCAGTGCATGTTCAGACCACTGGCTGGGTGCATTACAGACAGCAGCAGTGCAAGCTCCTCCAGGACAGAACCAGGGGTGGCAGCAGTGCATGTTCACTCCACTGCCTGGTAGGATTACAGGCAGCAGCAGTGCAAGCTGCTGTAGCACAGAACCCAGGGTGGCAGCAGTGCATGTTCACTCCACTGGTTAGTAGGATTACAGGCAGCAGCAGTGCAAGCTCCTCTAGCACAGAACCATGGGTCGCAGCAGTGCATGTTCATTCCACTGGCTGGTAGGATTACAGGCAGCAGCAATGCAAGCTCCTCTAGCACGGAACCACGGGTGGCAGCAGTGCATGTTCACTCAACTGGCTGGGAGGATTACAGGCAGCAGCAGTGCAAGCTCCTCTAGTACAGAACCAGGGGTGGCAGCAGTGCATGTTCACTCCACAGCCTGGTAGGATTACAGGCAGCAGCAGTGCAAGCTACTGTAGCACAGAACCCAGGGTGGCAGCAGTGCATGTTCACTCCACTGGCTGGGTCCATTACAGGCAGCAGCAGTGCAAGCTCCTCTAGCACAGAACCAGGGGTAGCAGCAGTGCATGTCCGCTCCACTGGCTGGGAGGATAACAGGCAGCAGCAGTGCAAGCTCCACTAGCACAGAACCCAGGGTGGCAGCAGTGCATGTTCACTCCACTGGCTGGGTGCATTACAGGCAGTAGCAGTGCATGCTCCTCTAGCACAGAAACAGGGGTGGCAGCAGTGCATGTTCACTCCACTGGCAGGGAGGATTACAGGCAGCAGCAGTGCAAGCACCTCTAGCACAGAACCAGGGGTGGCAGCAATGCATGTTCAATCCACTGCCTGGTAGGATTACAGGCAGCAACAGTGAAAGCTCCTCTAGCACAGAACCCCGGGTGGCAGCAGTGCATGTTCACTCCACTGGCTGGGTGCATTACAGTCAGCAGCTGTGCAAGCTCCTCTAGCACAGAACCCAGGATGGAAGCAGTGCATGTTCAATCCACTGGCTGGGTGCATTACAGACAGCAGCAGTGCAAGCTCCTCTAGCACAGAACCAGGGGTGGCAGCAGTGCATGTTCACTCCACTGGCTGGGAGGATTACAGGCAGCAGCAGTGCAAGCTCCTCTAGCACAGAACCCGGTGTGGCAGCAGTGCATGTTCACTCCACTGGCTGGGTGCATTACAGATAGCAGCCGTGCAAGCTCCTCTAGCACAGAACCAGGGGTTGCAGCAGTGCATGTTCACTCCACTGGCTGGGAGGATTACAGGCAGCAGCAATGCAAGCTCCTCTAGCACGGAACCAGGGGTGGCAGCAGTGCATGTTCAGACCACTGGGTGGGTGCATTACAGACAGCAGCAGTGCAAGCTCCTCCAGCACAGAACCAGGGGTGGCAGCAGTGCATGTTCACTCCACTGGCTTGGAGGATAACAGGCAGCAGCAGTGCATGCTCTTCTAGCACAGAACCAGGGGTGGCAAGCAGTGCATGTTCACTCCACTGGCTGGGAGGATTACAGCCAGCAGCAGTGCAAGCTCCACTAGCACAGAATCAGGGGTTGCAGCGGTGCATGTTCAATCCACTGCCTGGTAGGATTACAGGCAGCAGCAGTGCAAGCTGCTGTAGCACAGAACCCAGGGTGGCAGCAGTGCATGTTCACTCCACTGGCTGGGTCCATTACAGGCAGCAGCAGTGCAAGCTCCTCTAGCACAGAACCAGGGGTAGCAGCAGTGCATGTCCGCTCCACTGGCTGGTAGGATAACAGGCAGCAGCAGTGCAAGCTCCACTAGCACAGAACCCAGGGTGGCAGCAGTGCATGTTCACTCCACTGGCTAGTAGGATTACAGGCAGCAACAGTGAAAGCTCCTCTGGTACAGAACCCAGCGTGGCAGCAGTGTGTGTTCACTCCACTGGCTGGGTGCATTACAGGCAGTAGCAGTGCATGCTCCTCTAGCAGAGAACCAGGGGTGGCAGCAGTGCATATTCACTCCACTGGCAGGGAGGATTACAGGCAGCAGCAGTGCAAGCTCCTCTAGCACAGAACCAGGGGTGGCAGCAGTGCATGTTCACTCCACTGCCTGGTAGGATTACAGGCAGCAACAGTGAAAGCTGCTGTAGCACAGAAACCAGGGTGGCAGCAGTGCATGTTCACTCCACTGGCTGGATGCATTACAGGCAGCAGCAGTGCAAGCTCCTCTAGAACAGAACCAGGGGTGGCAGCAGTGCATGTTCACTCCACTGGCTGGGAGCATACCCGGCAGCAGCAGTGCAAGCTCCTCTAGCACAGAACCCAGGGTGGCAGCAGTGCATGTTCACTCCACTGGCTAGTATGATTACAGGCAGCAGCAGTGTAAGCTCCTCTAGCACAGAACCCAGGATGGAAGCAGTGCATGTTCACTCCACTGGCTGGGTGCATTACAGACAGCAGCACTGCAAGCTCCTCTAGCACAGAACCAGGGGTGGCAGCAGGGCATGTTCACTCCACTGGCTGGGAGGATTACAGGCAGCAGCACTGCAAGCTCCTCTAGCACTGAACCCGGGGTGGCAGCAGTGCATGTTCACTCCACTGGGTGGGTGCATTACAGATAGCAGCCGTGCAAGCTCCTCTAGCACAGAACCAGGGGTTGCAGCAGTGCATGTTCATTCCACTGGCTGGTAGGATTACAGGCCGCAGCAATGCAAGCTCCTCTAGCACGGAACCAGGGGTGGCAGCAGTGCATGTTCACTCCACTGGCTAGGTGCATTACAGACAGAAGCAGTGCAAGCTCCTCCAGCACAGAACCAGGGGTGGCAGCAGTGCATGTTCACTCCACTGGCTGGGAGGATTACAGGCAGCAACAGTGCAAGCTCCTCTAGCACAGAACCAGGGGTGGCAGCAGTGCATGTTCACTCCACTGCCTGGTAGGATTACAGGCAGCAGCAGTGCAAGCTCCACTAGCACAGAACCCAGGGTGGCAGCAGTGCATGTTCACTCCACTGGCTGGGTCCATTAGAGGCAGCAGCGTGCAAGCTCCTCTAGCACAGAACCAGGGGTCGCAGCAGTGCATGTTCATTCCACTGGCTGGTAGGATTACAGGCAGCAGCAATGCAAGCTCCTCTAGCACGGAACCAGGGGTGGCAGCAGTGCATGTTCACTCCACTGGCTGGGTGCATTACAGACAGCAGAAGTGCAAGCTCCTCCAGCACAGAACCAGGGGTGGCAGCAGTGCACGTTCACTCCACTGGCTGGGAGGATAACAGGCAGCAGCAGTGCATGCTCCTCTAGCACAGAACCAGGGGTGGCAACAGTGCATGTTCACTCCACTGGCTGGGAGGATTACAGGCAGCAGCAGTGCAAGCTCCTCTAGCACAGAACCAGGGGTGGCAGCAGTGCATGTTCACACCACTGCCTGGTAGGATTACAGGCAGCAGCAGTGCAAGCTCCACTAGCACAGAACCCAGGGTGGCAGCAGTGCATGTTCACTCCACTGGCTGGGTCCATTACAGGCAGCAGCAGTGCAAGCTCCTCTAGCACAGAACCAGGGGTAGCAGCAGTGCATGTCTGCTCCACTGGCTGGGAGGATAACAGGCAGCAGCAGTGCAAGCTCCACTAGCACAGAACCCAGGGTGGCAGCAGTGCATGTTCACTCCACTGGTTAGTAGGATTACAGGCAGCAGCAGTGCAAGCTCCTCTAGCACAGAACCAGGGGTGGCAGCAGTGCATGTTCACTACACTGCCTGGTAGGATTACAGGCAGCAGCAGTGCAAGCTGCTGTAGCACAGAACCCAGGGTGGCAGCAGTGCATGTTCACTCCACTGGCTGGTTCCATTACAGGCAGCAGCAGTGCAAGCTCCTCTAGCACAGAACCAGGGGTCGCAGCAGTGCATGTTCATTCCACTGGCTGGTAGGATTACAGGCAGCAGCAATGCAAGCTCCTCTAGCACGGAACCAGGGGTGGCAGCAGTGCATGTTCACTCCACTGGCTGGGTGCATTACAGACAGCAGAAGTGCAAGCTCCTCCAGCACAGAACCAGGGGTGGCAGCAGTGCATGTTCACTCCACTGGCTTGGAGGATAACAGGCAGCAGCAGTGCATGCTCTTCTAGCACAGAACCAGGGGTGGCAAGCAGTGCATGTTCACTCCACTGGCTGGGAGGATTACAGCCAGCAGCAGTGCAAGCTCCACTAGCACAGAATCAGGGGTGGCAGCGGTGCATGTTCAATCCACTGCCTGGTAGGATTCCAGGCAGCAGCAGTGCAAGCTGCTGTAGCACAGAACCCAGGGTGGCAGCAGTGCATGTTCACTCCACTGGCTGGGTCCATTAAAGGCAGCAGCAGTGCAAGCTCCTCTAGCACAGAACCAGGGGTAGCAGCAGTGCATGTCCGCTCCACTGGCTGGTAGGATAACAGGCAGCAGCAGTGCAAGCTCCACTAGCACAGAACCCAGGGTGGCAGCAGTGCATGTTCACTTCACTGGCTAGTAGGATTACAGGCAGCAGCAGTGAAAGCTCCTCTGGTACAGAACCCAGCGTGGCAGCAGTGTGTGTTCACTCCACTGGCTGGGTGCATTACAGGCAGTAGCAGTGCATGCTCCTCTAGCAGAGAACCAAGGGTGGCAGCAGTGCATGTTCACTCCACTGGCAGGGAGGATTACAGGCAGCAGCAGTGCAAGCTCCTCTAGCACAGAACCAGGGGTGGCAGCAGTGCATGTTCACTGCACTGCCTGGTAGGATTACAGGCAGCAACAGTGAAAGCTGCTGTAGCACAGAAACCAGGGTGGCAGCAGTGCATGTTCACTCCACTGGCTGGATGCATTACAGATAGCAGCCGTGCAAGCTCCTCTAGCACAGAACCGGGGGTTGCAGCAGTGCATGTTCACTCCACTGGCTGGGAGGATTACAGGCAGCAGCAGTGCACGCTCCTCTAGCACAGAACCCAGGATGGCTGCAGTGTATGTTCATTCCACTGGCTGGTAGGATTACAGGCAGAAGCAATGCAAGCTCCTCTAGCACAGAACCAGGGGTGGCAGCAGTGCATGTTCACTCCACTGGCTGGGAGGATAACAAGCAGCTGCAGTGCAAGCTCCTCTAGCACAGAACCTAGGGTGGCAGCAGTGCATGTTCACCCAACTGGCTGGTAGGATTACAGGCAGCAGCAGTGTAAGCTCCTCTAGCACAGAAACCAGGGTGGCAGCAGTGCATGTTCACTCCACTGGCTGGGTGCATTACAGGCACCAGCAGTGCAAGCTCCTCTAGCACAGAACTAGGGGTGGCAGCAGTGCATGTGTACTCCACTGGCTGGTAGGATTACAGGCAGCAGCAGTGCAAGCTCCTCTAGCACAGAACCCAGGGTGGCAGCAGTGCCTGTTCACTCCACTGGCTGGGTGCATTACAGACAGCAGCAGTGCAAGCTCCTCTAGCACAGAAACATGGGTGGCAGCAGTGCATGTTCACTCCAATGGCTGGGAGAATTACAGGCAGCAGCAGTGCAAGCTCCTCTAGCACAGAACCAGGGGTGGCAGCAGTGCATGTTCACTCCACTGGCAGGGAGAATTACAGGCAGCAGCAGTGCAAGCTCCTCAAGCACAGAACCAGGGGTGTCAGTAGTGCATGTTCACTCCACTGCCTGGTAGGAATACAGGCAGCAGCAGTGCAAGCTCCTCTAGCACAGGACCCAGGGTGGCAGCAGTGCATGTTCACTCCACTGGCTGAGTGCATTACAGGCAGCAGCCGTGCTAGCTCCTCTAGCACAGAACATGGGGTGGCAGCGGTGCATGTTTGCTTCACTGGCTGGGCGCATAACAGGCAGCAGCAGTGCAAGCTCCTCTAGCACAGAACACAGGGTGGCAGCAGTGCATGTTCACTCCACTGGCTAGTAGGATTACAGGCAGCAGCAGTGTAAGCTCCTCTAGCACAGAACCCAGGGTGGCAGCAGTGCATGTTCACTCCACTGGCTGGGTGCATTACAGGCAGCAGCAGCGCAAGCTCCTCTAGCACAGAACCCAGGATGGAAGCAGTGCATGTTCACTCCACTGGCTGGGTGTATTACAGACAGCAGCAGTGCAAGCTCCTCTAGCACAGAACCAGGGGTGGCCGCAGTGCATGTTCACTCCACTGGCTGGGTGCATTACAGGCAGCAGCAGCGCAAGCTCCTCTAGCACAGAACCCAGGATGGAAGCAGTGCATGTTCAATCCATTGGCTGGGTGCATTACAGACAGCAGCAGTGCAAGCTCCTCTAGCACAGAACCCAGGATGGAAGCAGTGCATGTTCACTCCACTGGCTGGGTGCATTACAGACAGCAGCAGTGCAAGCTCCTCTAGCACAGAACAAGGGGTGGCTGCAGTGTATGTTCATTCCACTGGCTGGTAGGATTACAGGCAGAAGCAATGCAAGCTCCTCTAGCACAGAACCAGGGGTGTGTAACGCTCACCTGATTCCCACGGAGGCGCTGGTCTTGGCAGGAAGGTGTCTGTGACCCGAAAAGTGATGTGCAGGACTCGATTTGCTTCTGGGGCCGAACCTCTTCGCACTGTGTGTCGAACTCGAAGAGTGAGATTTCTGCAGGTGAAAGAATATGGGGGTTAATGATCTGGGTTGTTGAATGTCCCTCTCTCTCTCTCTCTCTCTTCCTAGCTTCTTCGTAGAGCCCCCAGGTCAACGTGCTCACCTTACATAGGTGAATGCTGGACTCTCCATCTGCGTCTGGTGCAGGGCGCCGTTGCCAGTTCCTTCACTGGTGAAACATAGGCCTCTTGACATCAGAGGATCGCTACCGTCGTTAACTGCACGAGCGGTGAGTTTCCGGACACCTTTTTAGTTCTTATAGTCTTTAGGTGCGTGGGCACGTTAATATAGAACAGGACTCTGTATAATGCTTTTTTCTATTTGTCTTGCAGGGCTCTTGAGATAGGAGATGGTGTGAAGAGAGCCGAAGTTGGAGCCAGAGCCTTGGAATGAAGTGCTTGGAAATGCGTAAGTAAATGCAAGCGCTCTAACTGTCGCTTTTCCCTTGCAGCTGTGAGTTCGTGCTGAAGAGATGCTGGAAAACGCCGGAGTATTTGCAGGCGTTCTATTGTGGCGAGCGCGATGGACGTGAGTAAATACCTGTCTAATGTCTCTTCGTTTGTCTTTCAGATGCTGGGTTGCAGCGTTGAAGAAATCCGGAATTCGCGGAGTGCCGGTAAGTAATAACAATGCTTTTGTCTTCACAGGCGGAGTTGCAGCGTGAAGAAATGTTCGCTGCCGATGGATCAGGTGAGGAAAGCGCTGCGTGTAAAGGTTGCCGTGCTAACCTGTTGTTTCTTGTCTTTGCAGGTGCTGCTGAATACTGGATACAGGAGTGGTAAGTATTGTTCTTGCAGGTTCAGGATCGGAAGGAAGAAAGGCTGGAACAGACTCGGTGAGCGTTCTGCTGCAGATGCAGAATAACGCGAAGCACGTTTGTTCAATCGGGTGTGGTTTAAATAGCCTTGGAGTGATGAGGCGTCTTCCTCCACGGCCCGCCTAGGTAAGAAAAGAGTTCCAGTTCCAGAAGAGTTCCCGTGTTGTATCCAGGGAGTGGAGCTTGCCCCACCCAGGTAAGAAAGTAGTTCCTGTTCACAGAGGATTCCTATGTGGCTGGTAAGTAAGCAGCATGGTCCGCTGCAGGTAAGTCCACCCAAGCATCTTCATACATATTATGAGCCCGGCGCTTCCAGTGCCGGGACCGATGGCTTTGATGAGCCTGGTGCCACCGGTGCCAGGACAAGGTCCAAAAGGTCCCAGTGGGGACCGGCTGGTGCCTAAGATAACGGTCAGGGGCCTGCTTCCAAGGACATTGGGCTGTTCCTGACTCCTTGGAAGCAGTGATCATGACAGGGCGGCAGCAGTGCATGTTCACTCCACTGGCTGGGAGGATAACAAGCAGCTGCAGTGCAAGCTCCTCTAGCACAGAACCTAGGGTGGCAGCAGTGCATGTTCACCCAACTGGCTGGTAGGATTACAGGCAGCAGCAGTGTAAGCTCCTCTAGCACAGAAACCAGGGAGGCAGCAGTGCATGTTCACTCCACTGGCTGGGTGCATTACAGGAACCAGCAGTGCAAGCTCCTCTAGCACAGAACCAGGGGTGGCAGCAGTGCATGTGTACTCCACTGGCTGGTAGGAATACAGGCAGCATCAGTGCAAGCTCCTCTAGCACAGAACCCAGGGTGGCAGCAGTGCCTGTTCACCCCACTGGCTGGGTGCATTACAGTCAGCAGCAGCACAAGCTCCTCTAGCACAGAACCCAGGATGGAAGCAGGGCATGTTCACTCCACTGGCTGGATGCATTACAGACAGCAGCAGTGCAAGCTCCTCTAGGACAGAACCATGGGTGGCAGCAATGCATGTTCACTCCACTGGCTGGGTGCATTACAGGCACCAGCAGTGCAAGCTCCTCTAGCACAGAACCAGGGGTGGCAGCAGTGCATGTGTACTCCACTGGCTGGTAGGAATACAGGCAGCAGCAGTGCAAGCTCCTCTAGCAAAGAACCAGGGGTGGCAGCAGTGCATGTGTACTCCACTGGCTGGTAGGAATACAGGCAGCAGCAGTGCAAGCTCCTCCAGCACAGAACCAGGGGTGGCAGCAGTGCATGTTCACTCCACTGGCTGGGAGGATAACAGGCAGCAGCAGTGCATGCTCCTCTAGCACAGAACCAGGGGTGGCAAGCAGTGCATGTTCACTCCACTGGCTGGGAGAATTACAGCCAGCAGCAGTGCAAGCTCCACTAGCACAGAATCAGGGGTGGCAGCGGTGCATGTTCACTCCACTGCCTGGTAGGATTACAGGCAGCAGCAGTGCAAGCTGCTGTAGCACAGAACCCAGGGTGGCAGCAGTGCATGTTCACTCCACTGGCTGGGTCCATTACAGGCAGCAGCAGTGCAAGCTCCTCTAGCACAGAACCAGGGGTAGCAGCAGTGCATGTCCGCTCCACTGGCTGGGAGGATAAAAGGCAGCAGCAGTGCAAGCTCCACTAGCACACAACCCAGGGTGGCAGCAGTGCATGTTCACTCCACTGGCTGGGTGCATTACAGGCAGCAGCAGCACAAGCTCCTCTAGCACAGAACCCAGGATGGAAGCAGGGCATGTTCACTCCACTGGCTGGATGCATTACAGACAGCAGCAGTGCAAGCTCCTCTAGCACGGAACCAGGGGTGGCAGCAGTGCATGTTCACTCCACTGGCTGGGAGGTTTACAGGCAGCAGCAATGCAAGCTCCTCTAGCACGGAACCAGGGGTGGCAGCAGTGAATGTTCAGACCACTGGCTGGGTGCATTACAGACAGCAGCAGTGCAAGCTCCTCCAGCACAGAACCAGGGGTGGCAGCAGTGCATGTTCACTCCAGTGGGTGGGAGGATAACAGGCAGCAGCAGTGCATGCTCCTCTAGCACAGAACCAGGGGTGGCAAGCAGTGCATGTTCACTCCACTGGCTGGGAGGATTACAGCCAGCAGCAGTGCAAGCTCCACTAGGACAGAATAAGGGGTGGCAGCGGTGCATGTTCACTCCACTGCCTGGTAGGATTACAGGCAGCAGCAGTGCAAGCTGCTGTAGCACAGAACCCAGGGTGGCAGCAGTGCATGTTCACTCCACTGGCTGGGTCCATTACAGGCAGCAGCAGTGCAAGCTCCTCTAGCACAGAACCAGGGGTAGCAGCAGTGCATGTCCGCTCCACTGGCTGGGAGGTTAACAGGCAGCAGCAATGCAAGCTCCACTAGCACAGAACCCAGGGTGGCAGCAGTGCATGTTCACTCCACTGGCTGGGTGCATTACAGGCAGCAGCAGCACAAGCTCCTCTAGCACAGAACCCAGGATGGAAGCAGGGCATGTTCACTCCACTGGCTGGATGCATTACAGACAGCAGCAGTGCAAGCTCCTCTAGGACAGAACCAGGGGTGGCAGCAATGCATGTTCACTCCACTGGCTGGGAGGTGTACAGGCAGCAGCAGTGCAAGCTCTTCTAGCACAGATCCAGGGGTGGCAACAGTACATGTTCACTCCACTGGCTGGGTGCATTACAGGCAGCAGCAGTGCAAGCTCCTCTAGTACAGAACCCAGGGTGGCAGCAGTGTGTGCTCACTCCACTGGCTGGGTGCATTACAGGCAGTAGCAGTGCATGCTCCTCTAGCACTGAACCAGGTGTGGCTGCAGTGCATGTCCACCCCACTGGCTGGTAGGATTACAGGCAGCAACAGTGCAAGCTCCTCTAGCACAGAACCCAGGGTGGCTGCAGTGCATGTTCATTCCACTGGCTGGTAGGATTACAGGCAGAAGCAATGCAAGCTCCTCTAGCACAGAACCAGGGGTGGCCGCAGTGCATGTTCACTCCACTGGCAGGGCGCTTTACAGACAGCAGCAGTGCAAGCTCCTCCAGCACAGAAGCAGGGGTGACAGCAGTGCATGTTCACTCCACTGGCTGGGTGCATTACAGGCAGCAGCAGTGCAAGCTCCTCTAGCACAGAACCAGGGGTGGCAGCAGTGCATGTTCACTCCACTGCCTGGTAGCATTACAGGCAGCAGCAGTGCAAGCTGCTGTAGCACAGAACCCAGGGTGGCAGCAGTGCATGTTCACTCCACTGGCTGGGTCCACTACAGGCAGCAGCGGTGCAAGCTCCTCTAGCACAGAACCAGGGGTAGCAGCAGTGCATGTCCGCTCCACTGGCTGGGAGGATAACAGGCAGCAGCAGTGCAAGCTCCACTAGCACAGAACCCAGGGTGGCAGCAGTGCATGTTCACTCCACTGGCTGGGTCCACTACAGGCAGCAGCAGTGCAAGCTCCTCTAGCACAGAACCAGGGGTAGCAGCAGTGCATGTGTACTCCACTGGCTGGTAGGATTACAGGCAGCAGCAGTGCAAGAGCTCCTCTAGCACAGAACCAAGGGTGGCAGCAGTGCCTGTTCACTCCACTGGCTGGGTGCATTACAGACAGCAGCAGTGCAAGCTCCTCTAGCACAGAACCAGGGGTGGCAGCAGTGCATGTTCACTCCACTGGCAGGGAGAATTACAGGCAGCAGCAGTGCAAGCTCCTCAAGCACAGAACCAGGGGTGGCAGTAGTGCATGTTCACTCCACTGCCTGGTAGGAATGCAGGCAGCAGCAGTGCAAGCTCCTCTAGCACAGGACCCAGGGTGGCAGCAGTGCATGTTCACTCCACTGGCTGAGTGCATTACAGGCAGCAGCAGTGCAAGCTCCTCTAGCACAGAACCAGGGGTGGCAGCGGTGCATGTTCGCTCCACTGGCAGGGAGAATTACAGGCAGCAGCAGTGCAAGCTCCTCAAGCACAGAACCAGGGGTGGCAGTATTGCATGTTCACTCCACTACCTGGTAGGAATGCAGGCAGCAGCAGTGCAAGCTCCTCTAGCACAGGACCCAGGGTGGCAGCAGTGCATGTTCACTCCACTGGCTGAGTGCATTACAGGCAGCAGCAGTGCAAGCTCCTCTAGCACAGAACCAGGGGTGGCAGCGGTGCATGTTCGCTCCACTGGCAGGGAGAATTACAGGCAGCAGCAGTGCAAGCTCCTCAAGCACAGAACCAGGGGTGGCAGCAGTGCATGTTCACTCCACTGGCAGGGAGAATTACAGGCAGCAGCAGTGCAAGCTCCTCAAGCACAGAACCAGGGGTGGCAGTAGTGCATGTTCACTCCACTGCCTGGTAGGAATGCAGGCAGCAGCAGTGCAAGCTCCTCTAGCACAGGACCCAGGGTGGCAGCAGTGCATGTTCACTCCACTGGCTGAGTGCATTACAGGCAGCAGCAGTGCAAGCTCCTCTAGCACAGAACCAGGGGTGGCAGCGGTGCATGTTCGCTCCACTGGCTGGGAGCATAACAGGCAGCAGCAGTGCAAGCTCCTCTAGCACAGAACCCAGGGTGGCAGCAGTGCATGTTCACTCCACTGGCTAGTAGGATTACAGGCAGCAGCAGTGTAAGCTCCTCTAGCACAGAACCCAGGGTGGCAGCAGTGCATGTTCACTCCACAGGCTGGGTGCATTACAGATAGCAGCCGTGCAAGCTCCTCTAGCACAGAACCAGGCGTGGCAGCAGTGCATGTTCACTCCACTGGCTGGGAGGATTACAGGCAGCAGCAGTGCATGCTCCTCTAGCACAGAACCAGCGGTGGCAGCAGTGCATGTTCACTCCACTGGCTGGGAGGATTACAGGCAGCAGCAGTGCAAGCTGCTGTAGCACAGAACCAGGGGTGGCAGCAGTGCATGTTCACTCCACTGGCTGGGAGGATTATAGGCAGCAGCAGTGCAAGCTCCTCTAGTACAGAACCCAGGGTGGCAGCAGTGCATGTTTACTCAACTGGCTGGGTCCATTACAGGCAGCAGCAGTGCAAGCTCCTCTAGCACAGAACTAGGGGTCACAGCAGTGCATGTTCATTCCACTGGCTGGTAGGATTACAGGCAGCAGCAATGCAAGCTCCTCTAGCACGGAACCAGGGGTGGCAGCAGTGCATGTTCACTCCACTGGCTAGGTGCATTACAGACAGCAGCAGTGCAAGCTCCTCCAGCACAGAACCAGGGGTGGCAGCAGTGCATGTTCACTCCACTGGCTGGAGGATTACAGGCAGCAGCAGTGCAAGCTCCTCTAGCACAGAACCAGGGGTAGCAGCAGTGCATGTTCACTCCATTGCCTGGTAGGATTACAGGCAGCAGCAGTGCAAGCTCCACTAGCACAGAACCCTGGGTGGCAGCAGTGCATGTTCACTCCACTGGCTGTGTCCATTACAGGCAGCAGCGTGCAAGCTCCTCTAGCACAGAACCAGGGGTCACAGCAGTGCATTTTCATTCCACTGGCTGGTAGGATTACAGGCAGCAGCAATGCAAGCTCCTCTAGCACGGAACCAGGGGTGGCAGCAGTGCATGTTCACTCCACTGGCTGGGTGCATTACAGACAGCAGCAGTGCAATCTCCTCCAGCACAGAACCTGGGGTGGCAGCAGTGCACGTTCACTCCACTGGCTGGGAGGATAACAGGCAGCAGCAGTGCATGCTCCTCTAGCACAGAACCAGGGGTGGCAACAGTGCATGTTCACTCCACTGGCTGGGAGGATTACAGGCAGCAGCAGTGCAAGCTCCTCTAGCACAGAACCAGGGATGGCAGCAGTGCATGTTCACTCCACTGCCTGGTAGGATTACAGGCAGCAGCAGTGCAAGCTGCTGTAGCACAGAACCAGGGTGGCAGCAGTGCATGTTCACTCCACTGGCTGGGTCCACTACAGGCAGCAGCAGTGCAAACTCCTCTAGCACAGAACCAGGGGTAGCAGCAGTGCATGTCCGCTCCACTGGCTGGGAGGATAACAGGTAGCAGCAGTGCAAGCTCCACTAGCACAGAACCCAGGGTGGCAGCAGTGCATGTTCACTCCACTGGTTAGTAGGATTATAGGCAGCAGCAGTGCAAGCTCCTCTAGCACAGAACCAGGGGTGGCAGCAGTGCATGTTCACTCCACTGCCTGGTAGGATTACAGGCAGCAGCAGTGCAAGCTGCTGTAGCACAGAACCTAGGGTGGCAGCAGTGCATGTTCACTCCACTGCCTGGTAGGATTACAGGCAGCAGCAGTGCAAGCTGCTGTAGCACAGAACCCAGGGTGGCAGCAGTGCATGTTCACTCCACTGGCTGGTTCCATTACAGGCAGCAGCAGTGCAAGCTCCTCTAGCACAAAACCAGGGGTCGCAGCAGTGCATGTTCATTCCACTGGCTGGTAGGATTACAGGCAGCAGCAATGCAAGCTCCTCTAGCACGGAACCAGGGGTGGCAGCAGTGCATGTTCACTCCACTGGCTAGGTGCATTACAGACAGCAGCAGTGCAAGCTCCTCCAGCACAGAACCAGGGGTGGCAGCAGTGCATATTCACTCCACTGGCTGGAGGATTACAGGCAGCAGCAGTGCAAGCTCCTCTAGCACAGAACCAGGGGTGGCAGCAGTGCATGTTCACTCCATTGCCTGGTAGGATTACAGGCAGCAGCAGTGCAAGCTCCACGAGCACAGAACCCAGGGTGGCAGCAGTGCATGTTCAGTCCACTGGCTGTGCCCATTACAAGCAGCAGCGTGCAAGCTCCTCTAGCACAGAACCAGGGGTCGCAGCAGTGCATGTTCATTCCACTGGCTGGTAGGATTACAGGCAGCAGCAATGCAAGCTCCTCTAGCACGGAACCAGGGGTGGCAGCAGTGCATGTTCACTCCACTGGCTGGGTGCATTACAGACAACAGCAGTGCAAGCTCCTCCAGCACAGAACCAGGGGTGACAGCAGTGCACGTTCACTCCACTGGTTTGGCGGATAACAGGCAGCAGCAGTGCATGCTCCTCTAGCACAGAACCAGGGGTGGCAACAGTGCATGTTCACTCCACTGGCTGGGAGGATTACAGGCAGCAGCAGTGCAAGCTCCTCTAGCACAGAACCAGGGGTGGCAGCAGTGCATGTTCACTCCACTGCCTGGTAGGATTACAGGCAGCAGCAGTGCAAGCTGCTGTAGCACAGAACCCAGGGTGGCAGCAGTGCATGTTCACTCCACTGGTTGGGTCCATTACAGGCAGCAGCAGTGCAAGCTCCTCTAGCACAGAACCAGGGGTAGCAGCAGTGCATGTCCGCTCCACTGGCTGGGAGGATAACAGGCAGCAGCAGTGCAAGCTCCACTAGCACAGAACCCAGGGTGGCAGCAGTGCATGTTCACTCCACTGGTTAGTAGGATTACAGGCAGCAGCAGTGCACGCTCCTCTAGCACAGAACCAGGGGTGGCAGCAGTGCATGTTCACTACACTGCCTGGTAGGATTACAGGCAGCAGCAGTGCAAGCTGCTGTAGCACAGAACCTAGGGTGGCAGCAGGGCATGTTCACTCCACAGCCTGGTAGGATTACAGGCAGCAGCAGTGCAAGCTGCTGTAGCACAGAACCCAGGGTGGCAGCAGTGCATGTTCACGCCACTGGCTGGGTCCATTACAGGCAGCAGCAGTGCAAGCTCCTCTAGCACAGAACCAGGGGTAGCAGCAGTGCATGTCCGCTCCACTGGCTGGTAGGATAACAGGCAGCAGCAGTGTAAGCTCCACTAGCACAGAACCCAGGGTGGCAGCAGTGCATGTTCACTCCACTGGCTAGTAGGATTACAGGCAGCAGCAGTGAAAGCTCCTCTGGTACAGAACCCAGCGTGGCAGCAGTGTGTGTTCACTCCACTGGCTGGGTGCATTACAGGCAGTAGCAGTGCATGCTCCTCTAGCAGAGAACCAGGGGTGGCAGCAGTGCATGTTCACTCCACTGGCAGGGAGGATTACAGGCAGCGGCAGTGCAAGTTCCTCTAGCACAGAACCAGGGGTGGCAGCAGTGCATGTTCACTCCACTGCCTGGTAGGATTACAGGCAGCAACAGTGAAAGCTGCTGTAGCACAGAAACCAGGGTGGCAGCAGTGCATGTTCACTCCACTGGCTGGATGCATTACAGGCAGCAGCAGTGCAAGCTCCTCTAGAACAGAACCAGGGGTGGCAGCAGTGCATGTTCACTCCACTGGCTGGGAGCATAACAGGCAGCAGCAGTGCAAGCTCCTCTAGCACAGAACCCAGGGTGGCAGCAGTGCATGTTCACTCCACTGGCTAGTGTGATTACAGGCAGCAGCAGTGTAAGCTCCTCTAGCACAGAACCCAGGGTGGCAGCAGTGCATGTTCACTCCACTGGCTGGGTGCATTACAGGCAGCAGCAGCGCAAGCTCCTCTAGCACAGAACCCAGGATGGAAGCAGTGCATGTTCAATCCACTGGCTGGGTGCATTACAGACAGCACCAGTGCAAGCTCCTCTAGCACAGAACCAGGGGTGGCCGCAGTGCATGTTCACTCCACTGGCTGGGAGGATTACAGGCAGCAGCAGTGCAAGCTCCTCTAGCACAGAACTCGGGGTGGCAGCAGTGCATGTTCACTCCACTGGCTGGGTGCATTACAGATAGCAGCCGTGCAAGCTCCTCTAGCACAGAACCAGGGGTTGCAGCAGTGCATGTTCACTCCACTGGCTGGGAGGATTACAGGCAGCAGCAATGCAAGCTCCTCTAGCACGGAACCAGGGGTGGCAGCAGTGCATGTTCAGACCACTGGCTGGGTGCATTACAGACAGCAGCAGTGCAAGCTCCTCCAGCACAGAACCAGGGGTGGCAGCAGTGCATGTTCACTCCACTGCCTGGTAGGATTACAGGCAGCAGCAGTGCAAGCTGCTGTAGCACAGAACCCAGGGTGGCAGCAGTGCATGTTCATTCCACTGGCTGGTAGGATTACAGGCAGCAGCAATGCAAGCTCCTCTAGCACGGAACCAGGGGTGGCAGCAGTGCATGTTCACTCAACTGACTGGGAGGATTACAGGCAGCAGCAGTGCAAGCTCCTCTAGTACAGAACCAGGGGTGGCAGCAGTGCATGTTCACTCCACAGCCTGGTAGGATTACAGGCAGCAGCAGTGCAAGCTGCTGTAGCACAGAATCCAGGGTGGCAGCAGGGCATGTTCACTCCACTGGCTGGGTCCATTACAGGCAGCAGCAGTGCAAGCTCCTCTAGCACAGAACCAGGGGTAGCAGCAGTGCATGTCCGCTCCACTGGCTGGGAGGATAACAGGCAGCAGCAGTGCAAGCTCCACTAGCACAGAACCCAGGGTGGCAGCAGTGCATGTTCACTCCACTGGCTGGGTGCATTACAGGCAGTAGCAGTGCATGCTCCTCTAGCACAGAAACAGGGGTGGCAGCAGTGCATGTTCACTCCACTGGCAGGGAGTATTACAGGCAGCAGCAGTGCAAGCACCTCTAGCACAGAACCAGGGGTGGCAGCAATGCATGTTCAATCCACTGCCTGGTAGGATTACAGGCAGCAACAGTGAAAGCTCCTCTAGCACAGAACCCCGGGTGGCAGCAGTGCATGTTCACTCCACTGGCTGGGTGCATTACAGTCAGCAGCTGTGCAAGCTCCTCTAGCACAGAACCCAGGATGGAAGCAGAGCATGTTCAATCCACTGGCTGGGTGCATTACAGACAGCAGCAGTGCAAGCTCCTCTAGCACAGAACCAGGGGTGGCAGCAGTGCATGTTCACTCCACTGGCTGGGAGGATTACAGGCAGCAGCAGTGCAAGCTCCTCTAGCACAGAACCCGGGGTGGCAGCAGTGCATGTTCACTCCACTGGCTGGGTGCATTACAGATAGCAGCCGTGCAAGCTCCTCTAGCACAGAACCAGGGGTTGCAGCAGTGCATGTTCACTCCACTGGCTGGGAGGATTACAGGCAGCAGCAATGCAAGCTCCTCTAGCACGGAACCAGGGGTGGCAGCAGTGCATGTTCAGACCACTGGGTGGGTGCATTACAGACAGCAGCAGTGCAAGCTCCTCCAGCACAGAACCAGGGGTGGCAGCAGTGCATGTTCACTCCACTGGCTTGGAGGATAACAGGCAGCAGCAGTGCATGCTCTTCTAGCACAGAACCAGGGGTGGCAAGCAGTGCATGTTCACTCCACTGGCTGGGAGGATTACAGCCAGCAGCAGTGCAAGCTCCACTAGCACAGAATCAGGGGTTGCAGCGGTGCATGTTCAATCCACTGCCTGGTAGGATTACAGGCAGCAGCAGTGCAAGCTGCTGTAGCACAGAACCCAGGGTGGCAGCAGTGCATGTTCACTCCACTGGCTGGGTCCATTACAGGCAGCAGCAGTGCAAGCTCCTCTAGCACAGAACCAGGGGTAGCAGCAGTGCATGTCCGCTCCACTGGCTGGTAGGATAACAGGCAGCAGCAGTGCAAGCTCCACTAGCACAGAACCCAGGGTGGCAGCAGTGCATGTTCACTCCACTGGCTAGTAGGATTACAGGCAGCAACAGTGAAAGCTCCTCTGGTACAGAACCCAGCGTGGCAGCAGTGTGTGTTCACTCCACTGGCTGGGTGCATTACAGGCAGTAGCAGTGCATGCTCCTCTAGCAGAGAACCAGGGGTGGCAGCAGTGCATGTTCACTCCACTGGCAGGGAGGATTACAGGCAGCAGCAGTGCAAGCTCCTCTAGCACAGAACCAGGGGTGGCAGCAGTGCATGTTCACTCCACTGCCTGGTAGGATTACAGGCAGCAACAGTGAAAGCTGCTGTAGCACAGAAACCAGGGTGGCAGCAGTGCCTGTTCACTCCACTGGCTGGATGCATTACAGGCAGCAGCAGTGCAAGCTCCTCTAGAACAGAACCAGGGGTGGCAGCAGTGCATGTTCACTCCACTGGCTGGGAGCATACCAGGCAGCAGCAGTGCAAGCTCCTCTAGCACAGAACCCAGGGTGGCAGCAGTGCATGTTCACTCCACTGGCTAGTATGATTACAGGCAGCAGCAGTGTAAGCTCCTCTAGCACAGAACCCAGGATGGAAGCAGTGCATGTTCACTCCACTGGCTGGGTGCATTACAGACAGCAGCACTGCAAGCTCCTCTAGCACAGAACCAGGGGTGGCAGCAGGGCATGTTCACTCCACTGGCTGGGAGGATTACAGGCAGCAGCACTGCAAGCTCCTCTAGCACTGAACCCGGGGTGGCAGCAGTGCATGTTCACTCCACTGGCTGGGTGCATTACAGATAGCAGCCGTGCAAGCTCCTCTAGCACAGAACCAGGGGTTGCAGCAGTGCATGTTCATTCCACTGGCTGGTAGGATTACAGGCAGCAGCAATGCAAGCTCCTCTAGCATGGAACCAGGGGTGGCAGCAGTGCATGTTCACTCCACTGGCTAGGTGCATTACAGACAGAAGCAGTGCAAGCTCCTCCAGCACAGAACCAGGGGTGGCAGCAGTGCATGTTCACTCCACTGGCTGGGAGGATTACAGGCAGCAACAGTGCAAGCTCCTCTAGCACAGAACCAGGCGTGGCAGCAGTGCATGTTCACTCCACTGCCTGGTAGGATTACAGGCAGCAGCAGTGCAAGCTCCACTAGCACAGAACCCAGGGTGGCAGCAGTGCATGTTCACTCCACTGGCTGGGTCCATTACAGGCAGCAGCGTGCAAGCTCCTCTAGCACAGAACCAGGGGTCGCAGCAGTGCATGTTCATTCCACTGGCTGGTAGGATTACAGGCAGCAGAAATGCAAGCTCCTCTAGCACGGAACCAGGGGTGGCAGCAGTGCATGTTCACTCCACTGGCTGGGTGCATTACAGACAGCAGAAGTGCAAGCTCCTCCAGCACAGAACCAGGGGTGGCAGCAGTGCACGTTCACTCCACTGGCTGGGAGGATAACAGGCAGCAGCAGTGCATGCTCCTCTAGCACAGAACCAGGGGTGGCAACAGTGCATGTTCACTCCACTGGCTGGGAGGATTACAGGCAGCAGCAGTGCAAGCTCCTCTAGCACAGAACCAGGGGTGGCAGCAGTGCATGTTCACACCACTGCCTGGTAGGATTACAGGCAGCAGCAGTGCAAGCTCCACTAGCACAGAACCCAGGGTGGCAGCAGTGCATGTTCACTCCACTGGCTGGGTCCATTACAGGCAGCAGCAGTGCAAGCTCCTCTAGCACAGAACCAGGGGTAGCAGCAGTGCATGTCTGCTCCACTGGCTGGGAGGATAACAGGCAGCAGCAGTGCAAGCTCCACTAGCACAGAACCCAGGGTGGCAGCAGTGCATGTTCACTCCACTGGTTAGTAGGATTACAGGCAGCAGCAGTGCAAGCTCCTCTAGCACAGAACCAGGGGTGGCAGCAGTGCATGTTCACTACACTGCCTGGTAGGATTACAGGCAGCAGCAGTGCAAGCTGCTGTAGCACAGAACCCAGGGTGGCAGCAGTGCATGTTCACTCCACTGGCTGGTTCCATTACAGGCAGCAGCAGTGCAAGCTCCTCTAGCACAGAACCAGGGGTCGCAGCAGTGCATGTTCATTCCACTGGCTGGTAGGATTACAGGCAGCAGCAATGCAAGCTCCTCTAGCACGGAACTAGGGGTGGCAGCAGTGCATGTTCACTCCACTGGCTGGGTGCATTACAGACAGCAGAAGTGCAAGCTCCTCCAGCACAGAACCAGGGGTGGCAGCAGTGCATGTTCACTCCACTGGCTTGGAGGATAACAGGCAGCAGCAGTGCATGCTCTTCTAGCACAGAACCAGGGGTGGCAAGCAGTGCATGTTCACTCCACTGGCTGGGAGGATTACAGCCAGCAGCAGTGCAAGCTCCATTAGCACAGAATCAGGGGTGGCAGCGGTGCATGTTCAATCCACTGCCTGGTAGGATTCCAGGCAGCAGCAGTGCAAGCTGCTGTAGCACAGAACCCAGGGTGGCAGCAGTGCATGTTCACTCCACTGGCTGGGTCCATTAAAGGCAGCAGCAGTGCAAGCTCCTCTAGCACAGAACCAGGGGTAGCAGCAGTGCATGTCCGCTCCACTGGCTGGTAGGATAACAGGCAGCAGCAGTGCAAGCTCCACTAGCACAGAACCCAGGGTGGCAGCAGTGCATGTTCACTCCACTGGCTAGTAGGATTACAGGCAGCAGCAGTGAAAGCTCCTCTGGTACAGAACCCAGCGTGGCAGCAGTGTGTGTTCACTCCACTGGCTGGGTGCATTACAGGCAGTAGCAGTGCATGCTCCTCTAGCAGAGAACCAGGGGTGGCAGCAGTGCATGTTCACTCCACTGGCAGGGAGGATTACAGGCAGCAGCAGTGCAAGCTCCTCTAGCACAGAACCAGGGGTGGCAGCAGTGCATGTTCACTCCACTGGCTGGGTCCATTACAGGCAGCAGCAGTGCAAGCTCCTCTAGCACAGAACCAGGGGTAGCAGCAGTGCATGTCCGCTCCACTGGCTGGTAGGATAACAGGCAGCAGCAGTGCAAGCTCCACTAGCACAGAACCCAGGGTGGCAGCAGTGCATGTTCACTCCACTGGCTAGTAGGATTACAGGCAGCAACAGTGAAAGCTCCTCTGGTACAGAACCCAGCGTGGAAGCAGTGTGTGTTCACTCCACTGGCTGGGTGCATTACAGGCAGTAGCAGTGCATGCTCCTCTAGCAGAGAACCAGGGGTGGCAGCAGTGCATGTTCACTCCACTGGCAGGGAGGATTACAGGCAGCAGCAGTGCAAGCTCCTCTAGCACAGAACCAGGGGTGGCAGCAGTGCATGTTCACTCCACTGCCTGGTAGGATTACAGGCAGCAACAGTGAAAGCTGCTGTAGCACAGAAACCAGGGTGGCAGCAGTGCATGTTCACTCCACTGGCTGGATGCATTACAGGCAGCAGCAGTGCAAGCTCCTCTAGAACAGAACCAGGGGTGGCAGCAGTGCATGTTCACTCCACTGGCTGGGAGCATACCAGGCAGCAGCAGTGCAAGCTCCTCTAGCACAGAACCCAGGGTGGCAGCAGTGCATGTTCACTCCACTGGCTAGTATGATTACAGGCAGCAGCAGTGTAAGCTCCTCTAGCACAGAACCCAGGATGGAAGCAGTGCATGTTCACTCCACTGGCTGGGTGCATTACAGACAGCAGCACTGCAAGCTCCTCTAGCACAGAACCAGGGGTGGCAGCAGGGCATGTTCACTCCACTGGCTGGGAGGATTACAGGCAGCAGCACTGCAAGCTCCTCTAGCACTGAACCCGGGGTGGCAGCAGTGCATGTTCACTCCACTGGCTGGGTGCATTACAGATAGCAGCCGTGCAAGCTCCTCTAGCACAGAACCAGGGGTTGCAGCAGTGCATGTTCACTCCACTGGCTGGGAGGATTACAGGCAGCAGCAATGCAAGATCCTCTAGCACGGAACCAACGGGTGGCAGCAGTGCATGTTCAGACCACTGGCTGGGTGCATTACAGACAGCAGCAGTGCAAGCTCCTCCAGCACAGAACTAGGGGTGGCAGCAGTGCATGTTCACTCCACTGGCTGGGAGGATTATAGGCAGCAGCAGTGCAAACTCCTCTAGTACAGAACCCAGGGTGGCAGCAGTGCATGTTTACTCCACTGGCTGGGTCCATTACAGGCAGCAGCAGTGCAAGCTCCTCTAGCACAGAACCAGGGGTCACAGCAGTGCATGTTCATTCCACTGGCTGGTAGGATTACAGGCAGCAGCAATGCAAGCTCCTCTAGCACGGAACCAGGGGTGGCAGCAGT
Organism: Ambystoma mexicanum; assembly: GCF_040938575.1. NCBI lineage: Eukaryota > Metazoa > Chordata > Amphibia > Caudata > Ambystomatidae > Ambystoma > Ambystoma mexicanum. The sequence goes on from NC_090929.1 coordinate 145,683,081, forward strand.
GCATGTTCACTCCACTGGCTAGGTGCATTACAGACAGAAGCAGTGCAAGCTCCTCCAGCACAGAACCAGGGGTGGCAGCAGTGCATGTTCACTCCACTGGCTGGGAGGATTACAGGCAGCAACAGTGCAAGCTCCTCTAGCACAGAACCAGGGGTGGCAGCAGTGCATGTTCACTCCACTGCCTGGTAGGATTACAGGCAGCAGCAGTGCAAGCTCCACTAGCACAGAACCCAGGGTGGCAGCAGTGCATGTTCACTCCACTGGCTGGGTCCATTACAGGCAGCAGCGTGCAAGCTCCTCTAGCACAGAACCAGGGGTCGCAGCAGTGCATGTTCATTCCACTGGCTGGTAGGATTACAGGCAGCAGCAATGCAAGCTCCTCTAGCACGGAACCAGGGGTGGCAGCAGTGCATGTTCACTCCACTGGCTGGGTGCATTACAGACAGCAGAAGTGCAAGCTCCTCCAGCACAGAACCAGGGGTGGCAGCAGTGCACGTTCACTCCACTGGCTGGGAGGATAACAGGCAGCAGCAGTGCATGCTCCTCTAGCACAGAACCAGGGGTGGCAACAGTGCATGTTCACTCCACTGACTGGGAGGATTACAGGCAGCAGCAGTGCAAGCTCCACTAGCACAGAACCCAGGGTGGCAGCAGTGCATGTTCACTCCACTGGCTGGGTCCATTACAGGCAGCAGCAGTGCAAGCTCCTCTAGCACAGAACCAGGGGTAGCAGCAGTGCATGTCTGCTCCACTGGCTGGGAGGATAACAGGCAGCAGCAGTGCAAGCTCCACTAGCACAGAACCCAGGGTGGCAGCAGTGCATGTTCACTCCACTGGTTAGTAGGATTACAGGCAGCAGCGTTGCAAGCTCCTCTAGCACAGAACCAGGGGTGGCAGCAGTGCATGTTCACTACACTGCCTGGTAGGATTACAGGCAGCAGCAGTGCAAGCTGCTGTAGCACAGAACCCAGGGTGGCAGCAGTGCATGTTCACTCCACTGGCTGGTTCCATTACAGGCAGCAGCAGTGCAAGCTCCTCTAGCACAGAACCAGGGGTCGCAGCAGTGCATGTTCATTCCACTGGCTGGTAGGATTACAGGCAGCAGCAATGCAAGCTCCTCTAGCACGGAACCAGGGGTGGCAGCAGTGCATGTTCACTCCACTGGCTGGGTGCATTACAGACAGCAGAAGTGCAAGCTCCTCCAGCACAGAACCAGGGGTGGCAGCAGTGCATGTTCACTCCACTGGCTTGGAGGATAACAGGCAGCAGCAGTGCATGCTCTTCTAGCACAGAACCAGGGGTGGCAAGCAGTGCATGTTCACTCCACTGGCTGGGAGGATTACAGCCAGGAGCAGTGCAAGCTCCACTAGCACAGAATCAGGGGTGGCAGCGGTGCATGTTCAATCCACTGCCTGGTAGGATTACAGGCAGCAGCAGTGCAAGCTGCTGTAGCACAGAACCCAGGGTGGCAGCAGTGCATGTTCACTCCACTGGCTGGGTCCATTACAGGCAGCAGCAGTGCAAGCTCCTCTAGCACAGAATTAGGGGTAGCAGCAGTGCATGTCCGCTCCACTGGCTGGTAGGATAACAGGCAGCAGCAGTGCAAGCTCCACTAGCACAGAACCCAGGGTGGCAGCAGTGCATGTTCACTCCACTGGCTAGTAGGATTACAGGCAGCAGCAGTGAAAGCTCCTCTGGTACAGAACCCAGCGTGGCAGCAGTGTGTGTTCACTCCACTGGCTGGGTGCATTACAGGCAGTAGCAGTGCATGCTCCTCTAGCAGAGAACCAGGGGTGGCAGCAGTGCATGTTCACTCCACTGGCAGGGAGGATTACAGGCAGCAGCAGTGCAAGCTACTCTAGCACAGAACCAGCGGTGGCAGCAGTGCATGTTCACTCCACTGCCTGGTAGGATTACAGGCAGCAACAGTGAAAGCTGCTGTAGCACAGAAACCAGGGTGGCAGCAGTGCATGTTCACTCCACTGGCTGGATGCATTACAGGCAGCAGCAGTGCAAGCTCCTCTAGAACAGAACCAGGGGTGGCAGCAGTGCATGTTCACTCCACTGGCTGGGAGCATACCAGGCAGCAGCAGTGCAAGCTCCTCTAGCACAGAACCCAGGGTGGCAGCAGTGCATGTTCACTCCACTGGCTAGTATGATTACAGGCAGCAGCAGTGTAAGCTCCTCTAGCACAGAACCCAGGATGGAATCAGTGCATGTTCACTCCACTGGCTGGGTGCATTACAGACAGCAGCACTTCAAGCTCCTCTAGCACAGAACCAGGGGTGGCAGCAGGGCATGTTCACTCCACTGGCTGGGAGGATTACAGGCAGCAGCAGTGCAAGCTCCTCTAGCACTGAACCCGGGGTGGCAGCAGTGCATGTTCACTCCACTGGCTGGGTGCATTACAGATAGCAGCCGTGCAAGCTCCTCTAGCACAGAACCAGGGGTTGCAGCAGTGCATGTTCACTCCACTGGCTGGGAGGATTACAGGCAGCAGCAGTGCAAGCTCCACTAGCACAGAACCCAGGGTGGCAGCAGTGCATGTTCACTCCACTGGCTGGGTGCATTACAGGCAGTAGCAGTGCATGCTCCTCTAGCACAGAAACAGGGGTGGCAGCAGTGCATGTTCACTCCACTGGCAGGGAGTATTACAGGCAGCAGCAGTGCAAGCACCTCTAGCACAGAACCAGGGGTGGCAGCAATGCATGTTCAATCCACTGCCTGGTAGGATTACAGGCAGCAACAGTGAAAGCTCCTCTAGCACAGAACCCCGGGTGGCAGCAGTGCATGTTCACTCCACTGGCTGGGTGCATTACAGTCAGCAGCTGTGCAAGCTCCTCTAGCACAGAACCCAGGATGGAAGCAGAGCATGTTCAATCCACTGGCTGGGTGCATTACAGACAGCAGCAGTGCAAGCTCCTCTAGCACAGAACCAGGGGTGGCAGCAGTGCATGTTCACTCCACTGGCTGGGAGGATTACAGGCAGCAGCAGTGCAAGCTCCTCTAGCACAGAACCCGGGGTGGCAGCAGTGCATGTTCACTCCACTGGCTGGGTGCATTACAGATAGCAGCCGTGCAAGCTCCTCTAGCACAGAACCAGGGGTTGCAGCAGTGCATGTTCACTCCACTGGCTGGGAGGATTACAGGCAGCAGCAATGCAAGCTCCTCTAGCACGGAACCAGGGGTGGCAGCAGTGCATGTTCAGACCACTGGGTGGGTGCATTACAGACAGCAGCAGTGCAAGCTCCTCCAGCACAGAACCAGGGGTGGCAGCAGTGCATGTTCACTCCACTGGCTTGGAGGATAACAGGCAGCAGCAGTGCATGCTCTTCTAGCACAGAACCAGGGGTGGCAAGCAGTGCATGTTCACTCCACTGGCTGGGAGGATTACAGCCAGCAGCAGTGCAAGCTCCACTAGCACAGAATCAGGGGTTGCAGCGGTGCATGTTCAATCCACTGCCTGGTAGGATTACAGGCAGCAGCAGTGCAAGCTGCTGTAGCACAGAACCCAGGGTGGCAGCAGTGCATGTTCACTCCACTGGCTGGGTCCATTACAGGCAGCAGCAGTGCAAGCTCCTCTAGCACAGAACCAGGGGTAGCAGCAGTGCATGTCCGCTCCACTGGCTGGTAGGATAACAGGCAGCAGCAGTGCAAGCTCCACTAGCACAGAACCCAGGGTGGCAGCAGTGCATGTTCACTCCACTGGCTAGTAGGATTACAGGCAGCAACAGTGAAAGCTCCTCTGGTACAGAACCCAGCGTGGCAGCAGTGTGTGTTCACTCCACTGGCTGGGTGCATTACAGGCAGTAGCAGTGCATGCTCCTCTAGCAGAGAACCAGGGGTGGCAGCAGTGCATGTTCACTCCACTGGCAGGGAGGATTACAGGCAGCAGCAGTGCAAGCTCCTCTAGCACAGAACCAGGGGTGGCAGCAGTGCATGTTCACTCCACTGCCTGGTAGGATTACAGGCAGCAACAGTGAAAGCTGCTGTAGCACAGAAACCAGGGTGGCAGCAGTGCCTGTTCACTCCACTGGCTGGATGCATTACAGGCAGCAGCAGTGCAAGCTCCTCTAGAACAGAACCAGGGGTGGCAGCAGTGCATGTTCACTCCACTGGCTGGGAGCATACCAGGCAGCAGCAGTGCAAGCTCCTCTAGCACAGAACCCAGGGTGGCAGCAGTGCATGTTCACTCCACTGGCTAGTATGATTACAGGCAGCAGCAGTGTAAGCTCCTCTAGCACAGAACCCAGGATGGAAGCAGTGCATGTTCACTCCACTGGCTGGGTGCATTACAGACAGCAGCACTGCAAGCTCCTCTAGCACAGAACCAGGGGTGGCAGCAGGGCATGTTCACTCCACTGGCTGGGAGGATTACAGGCAGCAGCACTGCAAGCTCCTCTAGCACTGAACCCGGGGTGGCAGCAGTGCATGTTCACTCCACTGGCTGGGTGCATTACAGATAGCAGCCGTGCAAGCTCCTCTAGCACAGAACCAGGGGTTGCAGCAGTGCATGTTCATTCCACTGGCTGGTAGGATTACAGGCAGCAGCAATGCAAGCTCCTCTAGCATGGAACCAGGGGTGGCAGCAGTGCATGTTCACTCCACTGGCTAGGTGCATTACAGACAGAAGCAGTGCAAGCTCCTCCAGCACAGAACCAGGGGTGGCAGCAGTGCATGTTCACTCCACTGGCTGGGAGGATTACAGGCAGCAACAGTGCAAGCTCCTCTAGCACAGAACCAGGCGTGGCAGCAGTGCATGTTCACTCCACTGCCTGGTAGGATTACAGGCAGCAGCAGTGCAAGCTCCACTAGCACAGAACCCAGGGTGGCAGCAGTGCATGTTCACTCCACTGGCTGGGTCCATTACAGGCAGCAGCGTGCAAGCTCCTCTAGCACAGAACCAGGGGTCGCAGCAGTGCATGTTCATTCCACTGGCTGGTAGGATTACAGGCAGCAGAAATGCAAGCTCCTCTAGCACGGAACCAGGGGTGGCAGCAGTGCATGTTCACTCCACTGGCTGGGTGCATTACAGACAGCAGAAGTGCAAGCTCCTCCAGCACAGAACCAGGGGTGGCAGCAGTGCACGTTCACTCCACTGGCTGGGAGGATAACAGGCAGCAGCAGTGCATGCTCCTCTAGCACAGAACCAGGGGTGGCAACAGTGCATGTTCACTCCACTGGCTGGGAGGATTACAGGCAGCAGCAGTGCAAGCTCCTCTAGCACAGAACCAGGGGTGGCAGCAGTGCATGTTCACACCACTGCCTGGTAGGATTACAGGCAGCAGCAGTGCAAGCTCCACTAGCACAGAACCCAGGGTGGCAGCAGTGCATGTTCACTCCACTGGCTGGGTCCATTACAGGCAGCAGCAGTGCAAGCTCCTCTAGCACAGAACCAGGGGTAGCAGCAGTGCATGTCTGCTCCACTGGCTGGGAGGATAACAGGCAGCAGCAGTGCAAGCTCCACTAGCACAGAACCCAGGGTGGCAGCAGTGCATGTTCACTCCACTGGTTAGTAGGATTACAGGCAGCAGCAGTGCAAGCTCCTCTAGCACAGAACCAGGGGTGGCAGCAGTGCATGTTCACTACACTGCCTGGTAGGATTACAGGCAGCAGCAGTGCAAGCTGCTGTAGCACAGAACCCAGGGTGGCAGCAGTGCATGTTCACTCCACTGGCTGGTTCCATTACAGGCAGCAGCAGTGCAAGCTCCTCTAGCACAGAACCAGGGGTCGCAGCAGTGCATGTTCATTCCACTGGCTGGTAGGATTACAGGCAGCAGCAATGCAAGCTCCTCTAGCACGGAACTAGGGGTGGCAGCAGTGCATGTTCACTCCACTGGCTGGGTGCATTACAGACAGCAGAAGTGCAAGCTCCTCCAGCACAGAACCAGGGGTGGCAGCAGTGCATGTTCACTCCACTGGCTTGGAGGATAACAGGCAGCAGCAGTGCATGCTCTTCTAGCACAGAACCAGGGGTGGCAAGCAGTGCATGTTCACTCCACTGGCTGGGAGGATTACAGCCAGCAGCAGTGCAAGCTCCATTAGCACAGAATCAGGGGTGGCAGCGGTGCATGTTCAATCCACTGCCTGGTAGGATTCCAGGCAGCAGCAGTGCAAGCTGCTGTAGCACAGAACCCAGGGTGGCAGCAGTGCATGTTCACTCCACTGGCTGGGTCCATTAAAGGCAGCAGCAGTGCAAGCTCCTCTAGCACAGAACCAGGGGTAGCAGCAGTGCATGTCCGCTCCACTGGCTGGTAGGATAACAGGCAGCAGCAGTGCAAGCTCCACTAGCACAGAACCCAGGGTGGCAGCAGTGCATGTTCACTCCACTGGCTAGTAGGATTACAGGCAGCAGCAGTGAAAGCTCCTCTGGTACAGAACCCAGCGTGGCAGCAGTGTGTGTTCACTCCACTGGCTGGGTGCATTACAGGCAGTAGCAGTGCATGCTCCTCTAGCAGAGAACCAGGGGTGGCAGCAGTGCATGTTCACTCCACTGGCAGGGAGGATTACAGGCAGCAGCAGTGCAAGCTCCTCTAGCACAGAACCAGGGGTGGCAGCAGTGCATGTTCACTCCACTGGCTGGGTCCATTACAGGCAGCAGCAGTGCAAGCTCCTCTAGCACAGAACCAGGGGTAGCAGCAGTGCATGTCCGCTCCACTGGCTGGTAGGATAACAGGCAGCAGCAGTGCAAGCTCCACTAGCACAGAACCCAGGGTGGCAGCAGTGCATGTTCACTCCACTGGCTAGTAGGATTACAGGCAGCAACAGTGAAAGCTCCTCTGGTACAGAACCCAGCGTGGAAGCAGTGTGTGTTCACTCCACTGGCTGGGTGCATTACAGGCAGTAGCAGTGCATGCTCCTCTAGCAGAGAACCAGGGGTGGCAGCAGTGCATGTTCACTCCACTGGCAGGGAGGATTACAGGCAGCAGCAGTGCAAGCTCCTCTAGCACAGAACCAGGGGTGGCAGCAGTGCATGTTCACTCCACTGCCTGGTAGGATTACAGGCAGCAACAGTGAAAGCTGCTGTAGCACAGAAACCAGGGTGGCAGCAGTGCATGTTCACTCCACTGGCTGGATGCATTACAGGCAGCAGCAGTGCAAGCTCCTCTAGAACAGAACCAGGGGTGGCAGCAGTGCATGTTCACTCCACTGGCTGGGAGCATACCAGGCAGCAGCAGTGCAAGCTCCTCTAGCACAGAACCCAGGGTGGCAGCAGTGCATGTTCACTCCACTGGCTAGTATGATTACAGGCAGCAGCAGTGTAAGCTCCTCTAGCACAGAACCCAGGATGGAAGCAGTGCATGTTCACTCCACTGGCTGGGTGCATTACAGACAGCAGCACTGCAAGCTCCTCTAGCACAGAACCAGGGGTGGCAGCAGGGCATGTTCACTCCACTGGCTGGGAGGATTACAGGCAGCAGCACTGCAAGCTCCTCTAGCACTGAACCCGGGGTGGCAGCAGTGCATGTTCACTCCACTGGCTGGGTGCATTACAGATAGCAGCCGTGCAAGCTCCTCTAGCACAGAACCAGGGGTTGCAGCAGTGCATGTTCACTCCACTGGCTGGGAGGATTACAGGCAGCAGCAATGCAAGATCCTCTAGCACGGAACCAACGGGTGGCAGCAGTGCATGTTCAGACCACTGGCTGGGTGCATTACAGACAGCAGCAGTGCAAGCTCCTCCAGCACAGAACTAGGGGTGGCAGCAGTGCATGTTCACTCCACTGGCTGGGAGGATTATAGGCAGCAGCAGTGCAAACTCCTCTAGTACAGAACCCAGGGTGGCAGCAGTGCATGTTTACTCCACTGGCTGGGTCCATTACAGGCAGCAGCAGTGCAAGCTCCTCTAGCACAGAACCAGGGGTCACAGCAGTGCATGTTCATTCCACTGGCTGGTAGGATTACAGGCAGCAGCAATGCAAGCTCCTCTAGCACGGAACCAGGGGTGGCAGCAGTGCATGTTCACTCCACTGGCTAGGTGCATTACAGACAGAAGCAGTGCAAGCTCCTCCAGCACAGAACCAGGGGTGGCAGCAGTGCATGTTCACTCCACTGGCTGGGAGGATTACAGGCAGCAACAGTGCAAGCTCCTCTAGCACAGAACCAGGGGTGGCAGCAGTGCATGTTCACTCCACTGCCTGGTAGGATTACAGGCAGCAGCAGTGCAAGCTCCACTAGCACAGAACCCAGGGTGGCAGCAGTGCATGTTCACTCCACTGGCTGGGTCCATTACAGGCAGCAGCGTGCAAGCTCCTCTAGCACAGAACCAGGGGTCGCAGCAGTGCATGTTCATTCCACTGGCTGGTAGGATTACAGGCAGCAGCAATGCAAGCTCCTCTAGCACGGAACCAGGGGTGGCAGCAGTGCATGTTCACTCCACTGGCTGGGTGCATTACAGACAGCAGAAGTGCAAGCTCCTCCAGCACAGAACCAGGGGTGGCAGCAGTGCACGTTCACTCCACTGGCTGGGAGGATAACAGGCAGCAGCAGTGCATGCTCCTCTAGCACAGAACCAGGGGTGGCAACAGTGCATGTTCACTCCACTGACTGGGAGGATTACAGGCAGCAGCAGTGCAAGCTCCACTAGCACAGAACCCAGGGTGGCAGCAGTGCATGTTCACTCCACTGGCTGGGTCCATTACAGGCAGCAGCAGTGCAAGCTCCTCTAGCACAGAACCAGGGGTAGCAGCAGTGCATGTCTGCTCCACTGGCTGGGAGGATAACAGGCAGCAGCAGTGCAAGCTCCACTAGCACAGAACCCAGGGTGGCAGCAGTGCATGTTCACTCCACTGGTTAGTAGGATTACAGGCAGCAGCGTTGCAAGCTCCTCTAGCACAGAACCAGGGGTGGCAGCAGTGCATGTTCACTACACTGCCTGGTAGGATTACAGGCAGCAGCAGTGCAAGCTGCTGTAGCACAGAACCCAGGGTGGCAGCAGTGCATGTTCACTCCACTGGCTGGTTCCATTACAGGCAGCAGCAGTGCAAGCTCCTCTAGCACAGAACCAGGGGTCGCAGCAGTGCATGTTCATTCCACTGGCTGGTAGGATTACAGGCAGCAGCAATGCAAGCTCCTCTAGCACGGAACCAGGGGTGGCAGCAGTGCATGTTCACTCCACTGGCTGGGTGCATTACAGACAGCAGAAGTGCAAGCTCCTCCAGCACAGAACCAGGGGTGGCAGCAGTGCATGTTCACTCCACTGGCTTGGAGGATAACAGGCAGCAGCAGTGCATGCTCTTCTAGCACAGAACCAGGGGTGGCAAGCAGTGCATGTTCACTCCACTGGCTGGGAGGATTACAGCCAGGAGCAGTGCAAGCTCCACTAGCACAGAATCAGGGGTGGCAGCGGTGCATGTTCAATCCACTGCCTGGTAGGATTACAGGCAGCAGCAGTGCAAGCTGCTGTAGCACAGAACCCAGGGTGGCAGCAGTGCATGTTCACTCCACTGGCTGGGTCCATTACAGGCAGCAGCAGTGCAAGCTCCTCTAGCACAGAATTAGGGGTAGCAGCAGTGCATGTCCGCTCCACTGGCTGGTAGGATAACAGGCAGCAGCAGTGCAAGCTCCACTAGCACAGAACCCAGGGTGGCAGCAGTGCATGTTCACTCCACTGGCTAGTAGGATTACAGGCAGCAGCAGTGAAAGCTCCTCTGGTACAGAACCCAGCGTGGCAGCAGTGTGTGTTCACTCCACTGGCTGGGTGCATTACAGGCAGTAGCAGTGCATGCTCCTCTAGCAGAGAACCAGGGGTGGCAGCAGTGCATGTTCACTCCACTGGCAGGGAGGATTACAGGCAGCAGCAGTGCAAGCTACTCTAGCACAGAACCAGCGGTGGCAGCAGTGCATGTTCACTCCACTGCCTGGTAGGATTACAGGCAGCAACAGTGAAAGCTGCTGTAGCACAGAAACCAGGGTGGCAGCAGTGCATGTTCACTCCACTGGCTGGATGCATTACAGGCAGCAGCAGTGCAAGCTCCTCTAGAACAGAACCAGGGGTGGCAGCAGTGCATGTTCACTCCACTGGCTGGGAGCATACCAGGCAGCAGCAGTGCAAGCTCCTCTAGCACAGAACCCAGGGTGGCAGCAGTGCATGTTCACTCCACTGGCTAGTATGATTACAGGCAGCAGCAGTGTAAGCTCCTCTAGCACAGAACCCAGGATGGAATCAGTGCATGTTCACTCCACTGGCTGGGTGCATTACAGACAGCAGCACTTCAAGCTCCTCTAGCACAGAACCAGGGGTGGCAGCAGGGCATGTTCACTCCACTGGCTGGGAGGATTACAGGCAGCAGCAGTGCAAGCTCCTCTAGCACTGAACCCGGGGTGGCAGCAGTGCATGTTCACTCCACTGGCTGGGTGCATTACAGATAGCAGCCGTGCAAGCTCCTCTAGCACAGAACCAGGGGTTGCAGCAGTGCATGTTCACTCCACTGGCTGGGAGGATTACAGGCAGCAGCAATGCAAGATCCTCTAGCACGGAACCAACGGGTGGCAGCAGTGCATGTTCAGACCACTGGCTGGGTGCATTACAGACAGCAGCAGTGCAAGCTCCTCCAGCACAGAACTAGGGGTGGCAGCAGTGCATGTTCACTCCACTGGCTGGGAGGATTATAGGCAGCAGCAGTGCAAGCTCCTCTAGTACAGAACCCAGGGTGGCAGCAGTGCATGTTTACTCCACTGGCTGGGTCCATTACAGGCAGCAGCAGTGCAAGCTCCTCTAGCACAGAACCAGGGGTCACAGCAGTGCATGTTCATTCCACTGGCTGGGAGGATTATAGGCAGCAGCAGTGCAAGCTCCTCTAGTACAGAACCCAGGGTGGCAGCAGTGCATGTTTACTCCACTGGCTGGGTCCATTACAGGCAGCAGCAGTGCAAGCTCCTCCAGCACAGAACCAGGGGTGGCAGCAGTGCATGTTCACTCCAGTGGGTGGGAGGATAACAGGCAGCAGCAGTGCATGCTCCTCTAGCACAGAACCAGGGGTGGCAAGCAGTGCATGTTCACTCCACTGGCTGGGAGGATTACAGCCAGCAGCAGTGCAAGCTCCACTAGCACAGAATAAGGGGTGGCAGCGGTGCATGTTCACTCCACTGCCTGGTAGGATTACAGGCAGCAGCAGTGCAAGCTGCTGTAGCACAGAACCCAGGGTGGCAGCAGTGCATGTTCACTCCACTGGCTGGGTCCATTACAGGCAGCAGCAGTGCAAGCTCCTCTAGCACAGAACCAGGGGTAGCAGCAGTGCATGTCCGCTCCACTGGCTGGGAGGTTAACAGGCAGCAGCAATGCAAGCTCCACTAGCACAGAACCCAGGGTGGCAGCAGTGCATGTTCACTCCACTGGCTGGGTGCATTACAGGCAGCAGCAGCACAAGCTCCTCTAGCACAGAACCCAGGATGGAAGCAGGGCATGTTCACTCCACTGGCTGGATGCATTACAGACAGCAGCAGTGCAAGCTCCTCTAGGACAGAACCAGGGGTGGCAGCAATGCATGTTCACTCCACTGGCTGGGAGGTGTACAGGCAGCAGCAGTGCAAGCTCTTCTAGCACAGATCCAGGGGTGGCAACAGTACATGTTCACTCCACTGGCTGGGTGCATTACAGGCAGCAGCAGTGCAAGCTCCTCTAGTACAGAACCCAGGGTGGCAGCAGTGTGTGCTCACTCCACTGGCTGGGTGCATTACAGGCAGTAGCAGTGCATGCTCCTCTAGCACTGAAACAGGTGTGGCTGCAGTGCATGTCCACCCCACTGGCTGGTAGGATTACAGGCAGCAACAGTGCAAGCTCCTCTAGCACAGAACCCAGGGTGGCTGCAGTGCATGTTCATTCCACTGGCTGGTAGGATTACAGGCAGAAGCAATGCAAGCTCCTCTAGCACAGAACCAGGGGTGGCCGCAGTGCATGTTCACTCCACTGGCAGGGCGCTTTACAGACAGCAGCAGTGCAAGCTCCTCCAGCACAGAAGCAGGGGTGACAGCAGTGCATGTTCACTCCACTGGCTGGGTGCATTACAGGCAGCAGCAGTGCAAGCTCCTCTAGCACAGAACCAGGGGTGGCAGCAGTGCATGTTCACTCCACTGCCTGGTAGCATTACAGGCAGCAGCAGTGCAAGCTGCTGTAGCACAGAACCCAGGGTGGCAGCAGTGCATGTTCACTCCACTGGCTGGGTCCACTACAGGCAGCAGCGGTGCAAGCTCCTCTAGCACAGAACCAGGGGTAGCAGCAGTGCATGTCCGCTCCACTGGCTGGGAGGATAACAGGCAGCAGCAGTGCAAGCTCCACTAGCACAGAACCCAGGGTGGCAGCAGTGCATGTTCACTCCACTGGCTGGGTCCACTACAGGCAGCAGCAGTGCAAGCTCCTCTAGCACAGAACCAGGGGTAGCAGCAGTGCATGTGTACTCCACTGGCTGGTAGGATTACAGGCAGCAGCAGTGCAAGAGCTCCTCTAGCACAGAACCAAGGGTGGCAGCAGTGCCTGTTCACTCCACTGGCTGGGTGCATTACAGACAGCAGCAGTGCAAGCTCCTCTAGCACAGAACCAGGGGTGGCAGCAGTGCATGTTCACTCCACTGGCAGGGAGAATTACAGGCAGCAGCAGTGCAAGCTCCTCAAGCACAGAACCAGGGGTGGCAGTAGTGCATGTTCACTCCACTGCCTGGTAGGAATGCAGGCAGCAGCAGTGCAAGCTCCTCTAGCACAGGACCCAGGGTGGCAGCAGTGCATGTTCACTCCACTGGCTGAGTGCATTACAGGCAGCAGCAGTGCAAGCTCCTCTAGCACAGAACCAGGGGTGGCAGCGGTGCATGTTCGCTCCACTGGCAGGGAGAATTACAGGCAGCAGCAGTGCAAGCTCCTCAAGCACAGAACCAGGGGTGGCAGTATTGCATGTTCACTCCACTACCTGGTAGGAATGCAGGCAGCAGCAGTGCAAGCTCCTCTAGCACAGGACCCAGGGTGGCAGCAGTGCATGTTCACTCCACTGGCTGAGTGCATTACAGGCAGCAGCAGTGCAAGCTCCTCTAGCACAGAACCAGGGGTGGCAGCGGTGCATGTTCGCTCCACTGGCAGGGAGAATTACAGGCAGCAGCAGTGCAAGCTCCTCAAGCACAGAACCAGGGGTGGCAGCAGTGCATGTTCACTCCACTGGCAGGGAGAATTACAGGCAGCAGCAGTGCAAGCTCCTCAAGCACAGAACCAGGGGTGGCAGTAGTGCATGTTCACTCCACTGCCTGGTAGGAATGCAGGCAGCAGCAGTGCAAGCTCCTCTAGCACAGGACCCAGGGTGGCAGCAGTGCATGTTCACTCCACTGGCTGAGTGCATTACAGGCAGCAGCAGTGCAAGCTCCTCTAGCACAGAACCAGGGGTGGCAGCGGTGCATGTTCGCTCCACTGGCTGGGAGCATAACAGGCAGCAGCAGTGCAAGCTCCTCTAGCACAGAACCCAGGGTGGCAGCAGTGCATGTTCACTCCACTGGCTAGTAGGATTACAGGCAGCAGCAGTGTAAGCTCCTCTAGCACAGAACCCAGGGTGGCAGCAGTGCATGTTCACTCCACAGGCTGGGTGCATTACAGATAGCAGCCGTGCAAGCTCCTCTAGCACAGAACCAGGGGTGGCAGCAGTGCATGTTCACTCCACTGGCTGGGAGGATTACAGGCAGCAGCAGTGCATGCTCCTCTAGCACAGAACCAGGGGTGGCAGCAGTGCATGTTCACTCCACTGGCTGGGAGGATTACAGGCAGCAGCAGTGCAAGCTGCTGTAGCACAGAACCAGGGGTGGCAGCAGTGCATGTTCACTCCACTGGCTGGGAGGATTATAGGCAGCAGCAGTGCAAGCTC